>NC_090776.1:7781070-8421903 GCF_040054535.1 Antennarius striatus | reverse complement strand
CTTTTTCTTTTCTTTTATCTACTACATTTATGTCTGTCCATCTCCATCCAGAAATCTATCTATCTGCCTTGGTTCAATGCTTTTGCCTTTTGGGCATGGACTCTGTCAAAATAGCTTTGAGCATGTGTTATTTTCGCATAGGATGGTGTCTACATAACTGTTTTAATGATGGAAATAAAACAGACTTATCAATCATTTTTAATCGATCAAAAAGATCTAGTCAAGCCTCCAGTTAATTCCCTTCTAAATCCTCCAATTCCACATGTGAAACTTCCTGTGCCAATGAATATGTTCAGTCATGCTTTGTTGATTAACTTGTCGAAATAAAAAAACACGTACTTTGAGTAAAATAAAAAGTCAATCCAAACAAATTAATCAACTTTTTTTTGTTGTATACCCATTTTTATTCCCATTAGAATCTGCTCTCTAAAACCATTCAAATAATGCCAATCAAAGTCAAGCTGGATTTGTCTTATCCTGCCCCATGATAAGCAGTTATGATTCCTTAACTTACTGTTTCAATAGGATTAAGGCTCATCATTGTGATACATAGTATAAAATGAGTTTAGATCCATGGATGTTGCATTACAGATGTAGTTAACACTAAAATATGTTTGTTACGACCTAGCTGTAGGACTGGGAGAAAATAACATAACAAACCAGATTTTAAAAGGGGGAACATGAAACCATCCATCCATCATCAACCACTTATCCGGGGCCGGGTTGTGGGGGCAACAGTCTCAGCAGAGATGCCCATACTTTCCTCTCCCCAGACACCTCCCCCAGCTCCTCCGGGGGGAGCCTGAGGCGTTCCCAGGCCAGAAAGAGACATAGTCCCTCCAGCGTATCCGAGGTCTTCCTCTAGGTCTCCTCCCGGTAGGATATGCCCGGAACACCTTCCCAGGGAGGCGTCCAGGAGGCATCTGGAACAGATGCCCGAGCAACCGCAGCTGGCTCTGCTCGAGGCAGAGGAGCAGCGGGTCTACTCCGAGCTCCTCCCTGGTGACTGAGGTCCTCACTCCATCTTTAAGGCTGCGCCCAGCCACTCTACGGTGGAAACTCATTTCAGCCGCTTGTATCTGGGATCTTGTTCTTTTGGTCATGACCCAAAGCTCATGACCATAGGTGAGAGTAGGAACGTAGATTGACCGGTACATCGAGAACTTCGTCTTACGACTCAGCTCCTTCTTCACCACAACGGAACTGACGTTCTCACCTGAACTCTCAATACCAAAACTAACGGAAGCCAATGAGATTGAAGTTCATTTGGTAACTTTTGAAAGAATGGCTGTAACCGGTGGGTGGCCGAGAACCGGTTGGGCTATTCGGCTGATCAGTCTACTCACCGGAAAGGCTAGAAAAGCTTATGTGGCCATGGACATTGCCTCAGTTCACGATTATGACCACATAAAAACAAGCAATTCTGGCCAAGTATGAAATAAATAGAGACACTGCCGCTGCTTCAGAGATGCGAAGGTGAAAGCCGGCGAATCTGCACTTGAACTGTACGTGCGTCTTTGAGAGATGGCAAGTAGGTGGATTCTTCTGGA
This sequence comes from Antennarius striatus, assembly GCF_040054535.1. Taxonomy (NCBI): domain Eukaryota; kingdom Metazoa; phylum Chordata; class Actinopteri; order Lophiiformes; family Antennariidae; genus Antennarius; species Antennarius striatus. Next base: position 8,420,353 of record NC_090776.1, on the reverse strand, counting down.
GCAGGGGTCGCCAATCCAGTACTAGTGGGCACCAGGTCGCCTGCAGCAACCACATCAGTCACCCATATGCCAGTTCTAAAAATAGAACTAATTAGGAATTAGCGGTACGCGGTAAAGAGTTTTGTTTTTGCAAAAGCTGGTATCGGTGACTACAGACTGAGCTCCTGCTATGACCGGCCAGCATGCAGGATTCATCACACACTGTGAAGGTCACACAGACTTCCCACCATTTCTGCATTACCACTGCATCATTCACCAGCAGGCGATATGTGCAAAAGTGACCGGCTTTGAGCATGTGATGACTTCCGTCGTGATGATCATAAACGGCATCCGCTCAAAAGCGAAAAAGTACAGGAGATTCAAGGTGCTATTGGAGGAGCTGTCAGCTGAATATTGTGACCCGTTACTGAGCAGGGGACGGATTTTGCAACGTTTTTTGTCACATTTAGGTGAAATGAGAGAGTTCATGCAGTCCAAAGGTGAAGACACCTCTCTGCTGGAGGACACTGAGTGGATACTTGACCTTGCATTTTTAACTGACATCATCACTGGGAAACTAAACCTTTTGAACTGTGAGCTGCAGGGCAAAGACTGTTGCTGACATGATAAGTTCTGTCAATGCATTTAAAGCCAAGATGAGTATTTTCTCCATGCATTTACAGAGGAAAATGGTGCCGCACTTTCCCTCTGTGCAGTCAGTGCTGAAAGACAATGCTTCAGCATCTAAGACTTTTGACAAAGCTGCAGAAAAGTACTCTCAAGTCATTAACAGACTTGGGCAAGAGTTTGAGAACAGGTTTTGTGACTTTGATCAGCTTGAGCTATGTGTGTCATTCATTTCCAATCCTTTCATGCAAGTGGATACAACATGCATTGCTGAGAAACTAAATGCAACATTAAACTTGGATGTGGGACAGGTGGAGATTGAAATTGTAACATTGCAAAATGACCTCCACCTCAAAGCCAACCAGGCTGCATCAAACTTTTGGTACCTTGCAGACATTGAAAAGTACAGTGGTGTATGCACAGCAGCCATGAAGGTTGCCAGCATGTTTGGTTCAACCTATCTGTGTGAATCAGCCTTTTCTGACATGAACTTCATTAAGAACAAATATAGAACCCGCCTCACTGATGCACATCTGCAAGAGTCACTCAGAGTAGCAGTGTCAACTTACATCCCAGATTACAGTACACTGGTGAAGAGCATGCAATGCCAGGCTTTCCACTAACAAAGAAACAAATGCCAGATGCTGTTAGTGGCAAAATGTCAGTGCCATGGCAAAGATAAATTAAAATATTGAAACACTGTTACAGATGTGTTACTAAGTGTAACAGACGTGGTGATTTGTTTTAATGGCTGCAAATATAGTGATTAGTACAGATGTGATAAGATTTATTTTAAAAGGAGTTGATTTTTGTTAAATCTTACATAATTGGCCATTTGTACAAACATGGTTCAGAGTTTGATTTGATAAAAACTGTTAGTGGCTAGTAAAAATTGAAAAAGATTTCCTACAAAATGTTGTGGAAGTGATCATTTGAAATTAAAACAATTGGATATTGCATATTGAAATATATATGTTTCCTACCTTGTTTAATATTCTGAATAATTATTGCGATGGATCATTAACGATCAGTGTCTTCACATACAATATCATTAATAATAAGATAAAATTAAAGGTACACTGTGTAACTTTCTTATTCATTTATATGGTTGTTATGGAGGAGGTCCTGCACATGCTTGCACCGGAGATAAGAGTGTGGGTGCGGGAAACAGAGCCGAAATCCGCAAGTGACGTCACCTGGCTGGTCGAAATCTACATGTCAGCGCATCAGGATTCAGTGACCCTTCATAACGCAGCTGATGGTAGTTCTGCTAGACCCGGTAAGTTTGGGATGCCTACTGAAGTATTGCGTAATGATAGCAGGGACTACACAAATAAAACTAATTTACACACATTTCATAAAGACGAAAAAGAGATCCATTGTTATTCATGTGGGAAGTCGGGTCATAAAGCAGCTCACTGCATGTTACGCAAAAGTAAGGCTTATTTTTGCAACATACCCACAGCCCCCTTACCTCATCAGAAAGAGCAGTTGTGTGATGTTGAGATGAATGGTAAAGCATGTAGGGCTTGATTGATACTGGCAGCACACAAACACTGATTAAAGGGGGGGTTGTTGGTATGCATGAATGTGGTTCAGTTGGCCAAATTGAGTGTGTGGAAGGGGATGTGAGACCATATTCAACAACTGAAATTATGTTGACAGTACAAGGTGAGAAGTTCAGGCTTCAGGTTGGTGTGGTTGGAGGGCTTCCATATGATGTTGTGCTCGGAACTGATAGTCCCTTGGTGGCAGAGCTATTGAGGGCAGCACAGCAGCAGAGTATGGTAGTGACACGCAGCAAGACCAAGGGTTTGGTGCAGACTAGTACTGATAAATGGTTGGAAAACACAGGATACAGAGCTGGAGGTAGCAGAGATGAAGAGACAGAGCTGTAGATAGCACAGATGTAGATGCTGAGGTTCTCTTTGGGAGTGACCAGGAAGGATAGGATCAGGAATGAGTACATCAGAGGGACAGCACATGTTAGAGGTTTTGGAGATAAAGTCAGAGAGGCCAGACTGAGATGTTTTGGACATGTCCAGAGGAGAGATAGTGATTTTATTGGTAGAAGGATGCTGAGATTTGAACTGCCAGGCAGGAGGCCTAGAGGAAGACCAAAGAGCAGGTTTATGGATGTAGTGAAAGAGGACATGAAGGTAGTTGGTGTTAGAGAAGTGGATGCAGAAGACACCTGAAGGGAAAAGCCAAAAGGACAAGAAGATGTAAACACGGGTCACATGCATAACGTCACAGCAGTTTTTGTTGCAGGGATACTCCCCCCAGATAGAAAAAGTTTTGGTTACAGCATCCACACGACAACGCAGACCCAGCATTTTCAAAAAACTTCATTTTGGCCAGCTTTTTTGTCCCGGATATCTGCGTTGTCGTGTGAACGAAAGGCATAACTGCAACAAAAAGCCTCACTGCCCAATGCCTTACGCCATATAGTTCATGTGATTCTTTAGATTACAGTTGCTGAGATATTTGTTTCTCCCCCAAAGTGGTGAAAAAACATCCAAACAATAGAATGTACTTTCATTTTTGCTTCCTAAAAGCGGTGCATCAAGCGAAAAATGGATTATCCAACATAATCCATGTTTTAATGAATGTAGTGTTAGCTGTTTTCACTGTATCAGAAGTTCAGGTTTATGTTACTGATGTGAGTATAAAAGCCATGTGTGTTTCTGTGACATATGAAGAAGCTTACACTCACTACCAGGCTTCAGCGTTCTCTCTGACACGTCATCGCTTCAACTGAACTACTCAAATTCTTTCTTTTTGCTCAGTTGCCATTTTTAGCTATAGATATAAATTTAGATTTACTAGTCTGTTAGTATGAAATTTGTTTGTTTTTTTTAATTTGAAACAAGGAGGTTTTTCAAGCACTCTGAGATGCAGTGGTTAAATGCTTATTTCACTTATTGTCATTTTATTTTGTGATTACGACCTTGCTTTGCATCAGTGAAAAAAAGCATATTTTTTCATTTTTGCTTTTTTATCTTGCAAATAACTAAGGAAAGTCTAAAAGAGAGGTGACAGGTGAAGAAAACAGCTTGGTTAAGACAGAGAGAAGAGTGAGTGACAACAGATGTACAATGTAGAAGAGTGACACTACCCAAGGATGGAGTTTGACTGTGATCGCATGTAGTCCTGTGTTCATTACACAAAGGCTCACCGAATAAGAGACCACATCATCTCTGGGCCTTGGCAGCATGTCGTTGTCTCACTGTCACTTTTACGTAAACCTGCTCAATCCTTCGCTTCACTCACGTCTGTCTGTGTCCCTCTTTCTTCTCTCTCTCACTGTCAGGGTTGCTGTCTTTTTCTGAAAAATCAGTTTGGAGGTTTGTTACATGGCCGGGTAATTCCAGCTGCTATTGTGGCTGCTGAATGTGACAGAGTAGATTTCCTTCCTTAAAACATTTGCATAAAATGTCATTTTTGGTAGGTGGTCACATGATACAGTACACATATTCTACTGGCTGACGGCATCCGGAAGTGTGCTCTCTTCCATCAGTCTTGGACTTTCGTGAAACACAAAAGTGCTTTAAACAGTCTATCAGAGTGTGGGAAAAGCTAATACAGATAGAAGGTGGTTTAATATCAGTATGGGGATGGTTCATAAACGTTTAAATTACCGTAAAATATAAAACAAATAGATCGCAATCTCGAATTCCTCAATCACGTGTGGTTCCTGGAAAGTATTAACAGCAAAGACCTAGGGCGTGCTGTACTTCCTTATTTTTCTGACAGTTTTAGTCACAGACTTTCTGCTAAATACCAACCACTTCAAACTCATGTCAACTGATATTTTAGCATCCAGCAGATGTTGTATTAGAGCAAATGAAGTCTCATGAAGCTTCGGGCTGCAGTGAATGAAAAGCTTCAATGCTTCATGGGGCTTCATCTGCCCATCACTAACTATACATAGACTTCCCCGTGAACATAATTTTAGAGTGTCATAACTGTTCCAACAATTTTCATGTTTTTGAGCAGAAATTGCAAACAGCAGGAACGACACAGAAAACGGTAACAAATTCTGAGTGAAACTAGCTGGCTAGCACAAACAGTCTGTCCAGCTATGGTTTCGGTTTGGAATGGGAATCGATGTAGTATCCAAAATGCTCCTCGGGCATCTGAAAAACATACTCTTTAAGAAACTGCATACAGTTCTGTCCATGTAGTCAGCTAACACAACTATCACTTCTCTAAAATTTCTTCTCCACTTTCTCTTTTGACAGGTGCATTTTCGTTTAAAGATAGCTCCTTTTCTAATCTAAGAATTAGTTAGAGTCCTTTCTCCAGCCAGCCTGCTAACATTCATCTGTCATCGAAATGCCCGCCCAGCTCAATCCATGTTTTGGCAACACAAAGTTGTTAGGTCACCACGTTGATTTTTGACTATGTTGGGTGTGTTTGGTTTATAATACCAATACATTTGTTTTCATCTGTTTGGTATGCAGTCTGACATTATTGTTTTATTGTGGAATTTCCGCGGGTCCCACTGTGCTTTGTTCTAATCTAGCATAGATTACAACAAAGCACAGATGTATTTATACAATATAACCACAATGGAGACTACAACTTCAATGAAACAGATGTGCTCTCCTTAAAAGAAGCACACACACACACACACTTCCACTGATTTCACCCTGAGCACAGCATTAGAATGTGATATAATAACCTTCTTTAAAGTGAATCATAATGTCATAAAATGGTACCCTCTTTTATTATGATCTTACTAAATAGCTCCATAGAAAGTTTCATAATTTTCTTTGTTCAGCAAGTCATTTGAGGCCAAACCAGCCCCCCACATTCAAAGCTGCTTCTGTCCTGGTATTACCAACAAAACCGAGAGACAATCACAACTACACTGCTTCTAACACACGGAGAGGAGATGGATTTTAAATGGCATTGCCTAGCAACAGCCTGCTAAGCTCTTGGCAGCTGCTTGGTCGGGTTGCATACTGATAGATGGAGACGCAGACAGACAGATGCATGTACACTGTGTATACATGCCCAGCAATACTAAAACTTCATGTCAAGAAACTCAAACACGTGTCCATGGCACTGATTCATTGCTTTTTTGTAAAGAGTCTATCATGAAGGTATATATTGAATCGTATATATTGCATTTGTATTTATTGTATGTTCTACTCCCCTTGGTTCTTTCCAAAACACAGATGAAACCAACCATAGCATTATTGACAACTCCATTTTAAAGACCCTACACATGGTATACTGCATTAAAACAGCCACACTGTTCTCTGGACTGGATCAGTCTCATCAATGACAGCACTTTACTGAATGTGAACAAATGTTCTACTGAATTGAGGAGGCGGACAGATGTTGTGGGATCGCAGGATTGGGTGAGTGAGGTCATAAAAATGATCATTCTGACTAATAGGGGATGGGATGTGGGTGGGTGAAACCGTGCTTCTTTAATGAGGAAAATATTAAATACCTGCTGTGATGTCCCAGCAGTAGAAGTGATAAATGCATCTGCCTATCAAGAGAGACACTGTATGCACTTCAGCGCAGCAGCTTAACGTGAAAACAGTTAGGATCTGATGATAATAGACTTTCTGTGATTTTCTGCTCACACAGGTCAATCACAGTGCATGTTTTTACAGTAAAATTGTTTATAGTAAATCACACTCCTACTATTTAAAAAGGTGGTTGCAGGAAGTGACAAACAAGAGGTACACATTAATTAATGTTTTGTCATTTTGTTGGCAAACAATCTTAAGTAGAGGTAGGGTTAATGCTATGTTTTTATTAAATAATCGCAGAGGTGTTGTGGGCGTATCAATGAAACACCAAGAAGACCCCATTGGAGATGCGGCACATCTATAGGATCTATAGGATGCGCCACATCCCCCTGAAGCCCTTCCAGAATTGTCGATTTATGCTCCTCCCCAGAGACACTTGTGAAATCTGAGGGTGAATCATGATGGGTAGGAGTAGCAGTTTCAATCAGTGGTGTCACTAATCACAATAATCACCATTAATCAGTAGTCAGGGTTGTACAACACATTGTGGTGTGCTGACATGTAGTGGTGTGGGATACAACGGAAATCACTTAAGTTCAGCTGTTTCCATCTGTGACCTCATTTTGTATTCCACAAATAGCTTCCTCTCAGCTTCCTCTGCTACATGCATGACTGCATGGTACATGTGCGCGCCTGCCCGCACACACACACACACACACACACACACACACACACACACACACACACACACACACACACACACACACACACACACACACACACACACACACACACACACACACACTGTAGAGATTGCAGTGTGACATGAAACTATTTCTTCTGCAATGGGGTCTCTTATGAATCCAGGGTGGTCCATTTCAACATCAAACACGCAGAGTCAGCAGGGGCGCTGTGTCTGTGTGAGGCCATTGCCTGAATGGAGTGTGTGTTTGTGTGTTATCCTGCGACTATGAAGCCGACCTGAGACGAGCAGCTCAGCTGCTGACTGACTTTCAGTGAGTTTGTATAAAACAGTCTGGAAGGCCAATCACATCTGCTTACCTCTACTTGCCACACAGAAACAACACTTCTGTCACTGTCCTGTCATCTCCACAGTTACACTGAAAACTGAATTTAACAGTGACATGAGGGGGAAGGGTCATTGTTTATTTATTTTCACGATGTAAAGACAGGGAATTTAATAAATAGATCTTATGTCCTCTTACGTTCAACAAGTTTGGCCATCTTATCAAAATGCTAATATAGTTATAAAAGATCCTTTTATTAGTCCCCCATAGGGGAAATCATTTCTCCGCTATTGTTGTTAGACATTACACACAAATGCCATGTATCATACTATTAGGTAAATGTTTTCTTCCTTAAAATATTTGTTTCCATACTAAATGGTTTTGCAAGTTTTTTAAAAGGTTGTATATAGGATCAGCTGACTGAATGAAACTAAGGCCCCGTCCACAGGATGATGGATTTTTTTAAAAACGCAACTTTTTTTTTGCGTTTACGCCTTCCGTCCACACGACAACGCAGATATCCGGAACGAAAATGCAACTTTTCGAAAACACTGGCCTAGGTGGATTTTTTTTTTAAAGTTGGGTCTGCATTGTCGTGTGGATGATGTATCCGCAACTTTTAAAAAACGCTGACGTTTTGCCTGCGACGAAAACCTCTGTGATGTCGTATTTATCGACCCGTGTGTTGTGACAACTAAATACGAAGGATTCCTATTGGATAAAATTTGACTCTATACTGCCACCACATGGTTTTTATTTTTTTTATTTTATATTTTATATACTGTTATAATCCCCAAAGGGAAATTAAGAATGCACACTCTAGTTTTTTGTTAGTCTTATCAATCACGTGCATATTAGTGTGTACAGGCCCCTGCAATTCACACAACCACACACAAGGGGGCCTGTAGGCATGGTCAGCCAAAATGACGCCCAAAAATGACACCCGGAGGTGAGCTGACACCTCCCACTGTCAGCTCACCTCCGGGTGTCATTTTTGGGCGGAAGCGGGAATCGAACCGCCTATCACAGAACATTGGACGACCCGCTCTGCCACTCGCTTTACCACTGAGCCACTGCCGCCCCAGACTATTTGGCATGCTTATAGTCCTCTTTGAAAAAGCACTGCTGCATTTACGTGTGGACGAATGTTTTTTTGAAAACAATGTCGTGTGGATGCGACAGAAGTTTAATAAGTTGCATTTTTTTTAAAAATCCGTCATCGTGTGGACGGGGTCTAAGAATGGCATCTTTCTTTTGTTGTGACCTTTCACTCAAGGTCAAAAGTTTGGAGATAAATGAAATTTGTTCCATTCATATGACTATTCATGAAAAGTCAATATGCAAATACTATAATGTACAATGCTCAATTTTAGTTGTTAATGTGGTTGGGATTTTTGAGGTAGTGAGAGTACAATAAAAAGAGTACAAGTACAATAAGTCATTCAACTCAGCTTAAAAATGCTTTTTGAAAGCTTTTTCCATGTCTTCCAGCATAAATATTTACCATATCTTCCAGACCCCTCCATCTTAAAAAAAAAAAAAAAAAAACTACAGAGGAAGCAGAAATGAGGGGAAAAAAGAACAAAAAGTTCTTCCTATATAAAAACATTCAGATGACTCTTACAGGAAATCAGACCATATTTTTCAAAGTGCAAATATTTGTGAATAAATAGCCACCAATGCTGTGTTATACCTGATTCCTTCAAAAAATATCACCATGGTTTCATTACAACAGCCTGCATGCTAAAAGACAAATTCTTAAGCTTTTAGTAAGCTCTCCTCCCCATATCGCTGCCTTCAGGCAGCATCACTCATTTCACTAGCTTGCTAACAAAAAATGCATACTCTGCCCAACTCTCTCTGGCACAATTACAGTACACCACACAGAGACAGTCCGCTCAACCCCAATCCCCCAGAGAGCCCTCAAACCTTAATGAGGAAGATTTAATTAATTTTCAAAGTAAATTGGTGAGCAAAGAAGGGGCTATTATCTTTATGTGCAATTGCAGCCGTGTGTGTTCCCATGGAGCATCTCTGTTGGTGTCCAGGGAGACACGATAGCTTTGATGTACAAAATGAGGGAGAAAGTGACACAGGAAATTGAGCTGATGGCCCTCCTGTGAGCTGGTACCTTCTATATGCATTGAACAAGCAGGAAAATGGCAAATACTTGCATGATGCATTTTCAGTGTTGTATATTATTTTAAAATGTTAATTTTCATCAATATTCATATAAGAGAGACAATTTTTTGAGATCAGCAGCTACATTTCTGATTTTAATGGTTGACACCGGGTGGCACGGTGGCGCAGTGGGTAGCGCTGTCGCTGCACAACACGGCGGGTCTGGGTTTGAGTCCTGCTCTGTGCGGAGTTTGCATGTTCTCGCCATGTCTGCGTAGGTTCTTTACAGGTTTCCTCCTTCCTCTCACCTCCAAACACATGAGCTTCAGGTTAATTGGCCGTTCCAAACTACCCATATGATTGAATGTGAGTGTGCGTGGATGTCTGTCTTTGTGTGTGGCTCCGCGGCGCATTGGTGTTATGCCTGGAATGTCCCCCGCCTCACGCCATATGCCAGCTGGGATAGACTCCAGCTCCCCTTAACGGGAACCCATAGCCAAATTCAACGTGGTGACCTAACAACTTTGTGTTGGCAAATCATGGATTGCGCTGGGCAGGAATTATGAAGCCGTAGATGGATGTTAGCAGACTAGCTGGAGAAAAGAAGCTAACTAATTGTGAGATGGGGAAAGGAGCTAACATTAAAGGAAAAGGCACCACTCAAAAGAGCAAGTGGAAAAGACATTTTACAGAAGTGATTGTTCTATTAGCTGACTACATGGACAAAAGACCATTTTTGTCAGATGCCCGAGGAGCATTTTGGGTACTACATTAATTGTCCCATTCCAAACGGAAACCATAGCTGGACAGACTGTTTGTGCTAGCCAGCTAGATTCACCCACAAAATTGTTGCCTTTTTCTGTGTCGTTCCTGCTGTTTGGACTTTCTGCTCAAAAACATGAAAATTGTTGGAACAGTTACGACACTCTAAAATTATGTAAACCTGGAAGTCTGTGTATAGCTATTGATGGGCAGATGAAGCCCCATGAAGCATTGAAGCTTTTCATCCCAATTGTTTCACTGCGGTTCGAAGCTTCATGAGGCTTCATTTGCTCTAGTACGACTGGATGCTAAAATATCAGTTGATGTGAGTTTGAAGTGTGTGGCATTTTGCAGAAAGCCTGTGAATAAAACTGTCAGCAAAGTAAGGAAGAATGCAAAATGCAAAACATGTATATTTTAGTGATGTTAGTACACTGTGTGTCTGTTTGTGTGTGTGTGTGTGTGTGTGTGTGTGTGTGTGTGTGTGTGTGTGTGTGTGTGTGAAAATAAAAAATAAAAGAAATAAATGTATTAAAAATTCCCGTAGAGAAATTACTTTTAACTCCACATTTGTACACATATACAGTACACACACACACACACACACACAGACACACACAGACACACACACACACACACACACACACACACACACACACACACACACACACACACACACACTGGCAGAATGGAAAATGATCATTTGGACATGACAAAAATGAAAATACAGGAAGCATTTTAAGTGAGGGGAGGGTGTTTGGGGTTGGGGTATGGACAATGATTGAGCTTTTGTAACGTTGAGGTATAGCTTGGGTCATATCATTTGCTTTTTATATTTAAAAACAACATTGTTGTCCACTGTAGCAGGTGTTACGTGATTTTTCTTTTGACAATATTTCCCCAGCTTTAACACCCGCCTTATATCGCTGTCAAACCGAACTACTACCTGAATCAGACCATGTCCACACGTAGCAGCATAAGTGTGTTGATCAACACGTTTATAAGCAGAATAATTACGAGAATGGGACCGGGATGGCTTTCCTCCTGGAGGACGACCTCCATCACAGAGTTCTCCCACCAGCAGGCCGTGCATCCCAAAATGACGCAGAAGTTGTGTCGGCGAGGAACGTGAATGAATAAATGAATATACAAACTTTATGACTCATAAAGAAAGAAACAGGCGAACACATATCCAACTGTCAAGCATGTTTATCAACGTATCTTTGACGTGGAGTTATACGTCAGAAAATAGCCGGTTTTACCTCCGTCCATTCTGTGTGTAGATGTAGACACGAGTCACACACATTAACGTCACAGCTTTTTTTGTTACAGGAAGACGTCCCTGGATAGAAAAAGTTTTTATTACAGCATCCACACGACAACACAGACCCAGCGTTTTCAAAAAATTGCTTTGGCCAGCGTTTTCCTCCTATCTGTTGTCGTGTGGACGAAAGGCATAACCGCAACAAAAAGCCTTGCTGCCCCACGCCATATTGTTCATGTGGTTTCTTCTGGCAGATACGGCATGATTGGTTGGGTGCCGTGATTGGTTGGGCACTTGATTGACAGGTAGTGGGTGGAGTTAAAAACCATGATAGTGTGAGGTTTTCAAGTGGGCTTATTCAAATATATAAGTGGGGAGATTGCAAACTCAATAGGCTTCAATCTATAAAGGTGCTGACACTTATCATTATTTTCCAGGGTTATGGTCAAGGTGTAATTATTGTCTTCATGTAAGAAATTTGACCAGGTTGAAATAAACTGGTGCATAAACATTAACAATGCAATTAAACCTATGAATAATTACTTCACATACAACAACTATAGTCTGTAATAAAAGCATGAGAGTGAGTTGGACTTGTAAACTTAACACAATCGCTTGCCTTAGGACATAGATATATTTCACACCATTGACAAACAAGAACACTCATATCACACATTCAAAACAAACAACAGTAGCAGGAACTGGATTTTTCTAACATCTGGATTATTGCCTCTGTCAGCCTCAAGGAACTTCTGGGTAATAAGCTTGAATGACGAAGACAACAAATGAGTGTTTATAACAATTGTGCTTACACAGAGGGACTCTACTTCCTGCCAAAATCCATCAGCACAAATTTAGGATTGAACACATGTGACAGGCATTATAGGATGATGTTGGCCTGCCAGATAGTCAAATGGTCAAACATGTCCTGAGGGGTGAGAAGAGTCGGCCTTCTGACTATCTTTCCTGCCATCTCAACCAGAGAACCTATTTGTACGTCTCCCTCAGGTTACATCTAAATATTCATAGAGAGTGACCTATTGAATGTCATAACTATACCAGGTAACTGAACAGTGATAACAAATTGTTCAGGGATTTGTCCAAGATTGCTCAGGTTTACACACGTAAGTGGTTTTTATTGCACAAACTTTTCTATTCCAACATTGTGTCTTTGTGTTGAGTCCTGTATTTTACCACATTTGAATACGAGGAGGACAGTTGTTTAGCACTAGGTTAATAAAAAAATAAAAGGTTGTGTTAACTCACACTGTAACATCATTACAATGGTAAAGAATCAGAGACATGACTTTTTAGCAGGAGTGTTTTCTGCAGGAGGAAATTATGCCCTTTGGCAAATTGTTTGGGATTTTTAACTTTGAAGGTAGTTCACAAGGAAAAAACACACAAAAATATGCAAAACATACGTAGAAAGACAAAAACAAATGATTAAATATATAAACCGACAATGCCATGGGCTCATTCTCTGATGCAGCACACAGTGCCCACTATTCCCCTTGACATAAGGTGTGTGTGTTGGTGTTACCAATAGAGATGAAGCAGTTTCTAAAAACTGGACTGAGACAGACATGATATTCTGCCTGTGTCATTTACTCAACACTTGTTTCATTGTTGAAAAAAAAAAAAAAAGATTAATTTCAGTTTATAAAAGTTCATCATATTTGAATAGGATCCCAGTTTTCTTTAATTACACTTCTGTGTTTAATTTATATGAAGGCAGGGGAAACAATTACACATTCATTGATAATAATAGGCTACAAGTCTATAAATTTCAGACTATACTAATTAATGAATTTGCTAATGAACTGAGTGGTGCATGATTCAGCCAATGCATTTAATTAATGTATTTAAAGAAATATTTGCTCAGTAGCAAATGTTTTTTCATTCAAGTAGCTTTATAATGGTGGCCACCACACACCGTGTATTTTAATAACACATATTTCATATATACACAAATTTGAAATGTTGTACTCAATAGGTTTGACAAGTATGTGGGTACATAGGCACTGTATCCATCCAAATGGTTGATGAACACAAAGAGGTTTGGTTAATGCATTATACAGTATTATCAGGATCAGACATTATGGAAGTAATGGAACAGAAAAAACAAATTAAAGATGTTGGTGATTCCTGTACCTTTTTTTGTCAAAAGACGGAAATGTTTGAAAAGGCACTCAGTAGAGTGCAAAACTCTGCAAAGGCCAGTAAATATCACTACTTTATCAATGTTCAATAAGATTTAGCAACAAAAAGCTGAACATTTAACCCCATAGCAAAGGTAAATATCAGAGTTCAGAGCATAGCCAAGTCATATTTATTGCAGAACTGTAAAATTTATTTGGGTTACAAGTTGTAAAAATCTGGATTTCAGAGTATTCAAGAAATTCCTATCCCTTAGCAGGCAGAGGGAAAAAAAATGAAGGAACATTGTGAAAAGATCACAGTTACCCCACTGTATAATCCACAAGGGGAAAATATTCCTTGTATTCGTAGTCAAAACAATTTTCTGGCTATATTAGAAAAAACCTCCTTCAGTGCAGTATCTTATAGATTATTAATTGCTTTTAATTATTCAGCTCTTTAGAAAAAAATAACACAGCCCTAGAACAAAAGTGTGTTCGATTAATGAATTATTCTTTCCGCAGTGAAACTTGTAAGGTGACAAGTATTTATGCCATGCTGGTACTCACTGACTTGTACATTGTTTTGTTTTGAGTTTGACAGTTTTATGTGGTGGATGCGAGGGGGATAGTAGAACTGCAATACTGCTTAAAAGATGTTTCCCACATGCTCATAACATAACCTGAAGCCAATCAGGCAAATTATTACTACATGGGATATGAAAAGGAATCTAAAATAAAGCATGAGAAAAAGGCAGATGTTCTGTAATGACATCTGAACTTGTCACATTTAGGCCAGGGTTGATGTACAGTATATGAGCTGGCCTTGTAACAAAGAAGGGTAGGGACCAGCGGTTGGGTAAAATCTAGAAATGCACCATTTTAAGCTGAAGTATGATGTGTTCCTAGTCCTAACAATATTGGTTTGTATCTAAATCAAACAAGACCTTAAGCAACAGTTTAAGACACAACAAGTTTTAACTTGCTCAATATTATTTTTCAACCATATCTTTGCATGTAAATGTTGAGTAAATGACATGGGTGTGAAATACACCAATAGAATCAAACATACCAATGTGCAGAATTTAAAAATTAAAATGTATTCTGGCTACTCTGTTAAAACATACTGCATTGCTCCCCAGAACTGAAAAACAGTCTCTAACTGTGTGCATGTCAAGTTTGTCCAACTATCATTCTTTCTCTATATGCATGAATAGCCAATCATGTTTGTTGGACCCATTTTTATCTGAGCCACGGTTATCTTCTGAGGTTAAAGGTTACTGTAAATGAGTCTGCTCTGGCTTTCCAAAAGCCTGGAGAGCCTGGAGAACTGCTGATCTGGCTCAAAGACGGATGCCTGGAAGGTGATCAGGCTGTTTTTTCCCCCAGATGCTAGAGAAACACATGTGGATATAGACATTAGACACATGCACACATGTAATTATATCTAAAGCACTTGAGGCGGATCACACATTAAAGCTGACCCATGTGCCTTTTAATCAGTGTTAGATGTGATATAGTGGAGAAAAAAAAATCCAAACATGATCACTGCTGAGGATAATCTCTTTCTATACAGCCGGGCTTTCAATATCCAATCTCCATGCACTCACACACACTCTCACATACTGTAATTAGTGCATGTGCAGATACCACTAGAGAATTAGCATAGCACTGTAGTAGCAGGGGGTAAACTCCTCTGGTTTACAACCACAGGGGTTCGATGCTGACATTTTTTCAAATATATTAACATTAATTTACATGCATGTGATAAAAGCATGACCCAAAAGTAGTAGAGATGCAGTGTAAAGAGGCATGATGTGAGGAAATCTGGATTCATTATGATACATTCTGTGTTTTACTGCAACATTTAAAAGACGCCACAGAAAGCCTTATTTGCATTTGTGGCAGCTGGACGAACGACTGACCGCATCTTCTGCATAGGTGACAATGAATGGACAGTCTGCCATAACCTTACAAATCTAAAATTCTTTTGACTTCTTCTTTTCCTTTTGGCTTTGACTTAAATACGTAATAGTGCAAAGCTGACAATTCAGCTGTTTAACTTAATCTGTTATGAATATCATGATGGATTTTTTAAAGCTACCATCAAATTGATTAACACTTTATAAATTCCAAACTGCTGTTACTGTATTTCCTCATTGTTTTAATGGAATTAACCCATACCATTAAATATGCACTCCATGCACATGAGTGCATATTTAATGGTATGTATACACTGTACAACCCATTATTTCCTGAGATGAATGAACCTGACTATAAATTGACTTTACACTTTGCTTTACTTAGCTGTTTGATTGTAACTCATCATTCAGCGGTGACAGAACCACAAGGAGATCAGCCAAGAGATTCTTGCTTTATTTGTTTCTGAACACTTTTTTTTTTTTTTGTAAAACAGTGAAGCTACTAATCTAATATTACTGATGCAAGCAGGAATTTCCATCATCCATTCCAATGATTTTAATGATAATTGTGAAGTACTAGCTATAATGTCTTCTTGAGCACCAAAAGAATTATATGAAAACTAGCGGAAACCCATGGAAATTCCACGATAAAACAATAATATCAGACTTCATACCAAACATATGAAAACAAATGTATTGGTATTATATACCAAGCACACCCAACATAGTCAAAAATCAACGTGGTGACGTAACAACTTTGTGTTGGCAAATCATGGATTGCGCTGGGTGGCTGTAGATGAATGTTAGCAGGCTAACTGGAGAAAGGAAGCTAACTGATCATGAGATTGGGAAAGAAGCTAATGTTAAAAGAAAAGGCACCTGTCAAAACAGCAAGTGGACAAGAAATTTTAGAGAAGTGATAGTTGTGTTAGCTGACTACATGAAGAGAACTGTATGTAGTTACTTAAAGATCATTTTTGTCAGATGCCCGAGGAGCATTTTGGATACGACATCAAGTGTCCCATTCCAAACGGAAACCCTTGCTGGACAGACTACGTTTTTTTTTGATTGAAACCATAGTTCCACTCAAAATTTGCTGCTGTTTTTGTTGGAATAGTTATGACACTCTAAAATTATGTCAACTGGGAAGTCCATGTATAGCCATTTTTTCTCCTAACATAGCAGATGCCTTACGCCATATTGTTCACGCGATTCCTTCTGGCAGATGTGCCGTGATTGGTCGGGTGCTTGATTGACAGGTAGTGGTTGGAGTTGGTGACAGCGTGACAGTGTGAGACTTTTTCAAGTGAGCTTATTCAAATATATAGGTGAGGATGCCTTCGCCTTTAACACATAACGTCATTGCAGGACAATACGATAATCGGAACATTTGTCTCCATACAATGACTGGATAGAGATATTTTAAAGTAAGTGAGATTAATGATCAATACCATCATAAATAATTGTGTCCGCAATTGTTGTATAAATGCAGTTGCCCAACTCAAGGCGTCTCAAAAATTCAAGCTTTCTTTATGTGAAATCTACAGCTCCACTGAGTAAAACAAGTAACGCTTTACTGTAAATACATATTGCATTTGAACTCAGCACATCCCATAAGAAACTGTGTGACTAAACAGGGAGTCAGAACCGAACATGAATATTCAGATAGCTATATGTTTGTATTTCCTGGAGAAATTTGAGAATGTGGTTTGTAAAACAGTGTACGTTCTGCAGTACTGTGCTGTGACATCCACACCTGAAAGAACTACATCTTCCAGAAAAAAAACCAAAAACTTTCCTGCATATAAGAGAACAGAAGGAACAAAATAAACTTCTTTTAGAGTCACACAACTGATGCTGTTGTGAGTCTGTGTGTATGTCTTGTTACATATATAGCCTGTTATCTCCAAAAAGGTCTTACTGCTGATGTTTTTGCAAACAATGCAACACCTATAAGATCTTTTTTCAACCAATTCTACAGACTTCTACTTGTATTGGTGAATTAATGGCTTTTGTCTGTGTGAGTCTGTGACACAGCACAAGGCCGAGACAGGGGCTCTGGAGGCGCCATCTGTCCTGTGACCTGGATGTAATGTGGAGCCCGAGGAGCGTAGTTTTCGGAGCTGCTGATGGAAATCATACACAACACAAACGTGAAAACATGAACATGCGCGATGCGTGCACACACCCTAAATATGTCCTCCAGCTCATAAATAGATGATCTACTAGCCTCCCGCAAAATATAAAAGTTTTCAATAATCTAAAATAACTTTGATGACATTATCAAGAATGAGATAAGACACATAATTGCATTGTCAAATCTTCAAATGCAACAATATTCTGAAGATGCCATATTTTTCAATTGCGATCCCATGAATGATCAAAAAATTAGGCGAATCAAACCTAACAAAAAACTGCAATAATAAAAAATACACTTTCTTCTGAAAAGATTCCTGTATATTAAATGACCTTACAGCAACACGAATATCCAGACTGTTCCCACCATCAGTCCATAGATCAATTTGTTTTTACCTGATTACTATCATCTAATTCAGCTCACTCCCGCATCTCCTTATTCTGAACATCAAGATTGCTGTTCATTTTGCTGGGAGGAGTAAGGCAGATTGGCATGACTTTTATCTGAAAAGGAGCTATAAATAACCAAAGCTGGAGATGGAGAAGAATGGAGAAGAGAGGGAGAAAAGGAGGGGGATGGAAGAGGAGTGGGAGTTAAAATAGATCAATTGTGGGCTGCACAAATGTTTGGTAAGCAGAGAGCATTTGGTCAGTGCGAAATCAAAGACAAACCAAGGCCCAATTCTGAGTCGACTGCAGAATGCTACTGAATCCAAATCAGACAGTAGATGTGATAAAATACCTCCAAAAAACACAAAAAGCATATCCCATCTCTCAAAGTTAAACTCTGAACCTTTGTGCTTTGACTAAAAAGACCACAGACCAGAATTATCGCATGTACTGTTGGGCGAAAATAAATTTCAAGATCAGCACAAAGGTCCAAGAGGTTGGACACACCAGAGGTCTTAATCTTAATCTAACATTCAAATCAGGGGTATTCAACGTCTTCAAGAAGCCAAGTAAGTTAACCCTCCTGCTACATCAGAATGTAAGGCCCCTCAACCTATCCCTACATGATATAGCAACAATAACAACACCAATAATAATAATAACTCACGAAAACGAACAAAACATGACACAAGTCCATTAGACAACCTCAATTGACTAAAAGTGTTATATTCTGTCTCAACCTACAGACATGATCCTTTGTCTGGTGAAGGGCAGTCTGGACAATTAATTTGATGTGAAAATATCAGATCTGCCTTTTTTTATTCATGTCTTAGTGACTTCATGGCCTGGATGGAAGCCTCTTGTTGACCAGATCTGGCCTGCAGTCCAGATTGGTGACAATGATTTTAATTTTTTCTTCTTACCACATTGATCTCTGTTCATCCTATTCTTCCATATGCCGAAGATGTGGCTTAAAACATTACTGCTGGGGTCAGATGGGATTACAATGCTTGGGTTTCCCATAAAAAAAGACATGGAGGATGGGAGAGGAAAAAAGACAAACTACAGATTGTGTGTGATTACAGTTGGTGGGAAAGAAGTCATTTGGAGAGGAGGTTGACTTCAACTAGTTAAGCCTGACAAGATTTACTAGTGATTATAAATCTGAACACAATGTAGGGTTCCAGTACACATGTGTAAGAGGCTCTTAACCAACATCTATGTCTGGCACGACAAGCAATCAAACAAACCCTAAGAAACACAAACACACAAAACAATCAGTATGCATCAACAATCATAGCCCTGACCCTCCAGCTATCTTATCTTCATCTCTGAGGCCAGATAATCCACATAGGTCCTTCAACAGACAAACACCCTGGTGTCCACAGTTCTTCGGTGTCCTAGCGCAGGCTGAAGTGATTTTAAAAAGGGCCCTCTTATCAGTCGCCTTGCCCATATGCTGAAGAACAGGCTCACCTCACCAGCCTTCTCTCCCAGTCTGTGCTCCAGTAAACTGGATTGTAATCGCTTGTTCATTAAAGCACAATGTCATAAAGTCCTTAATGCAAACCATTGCTAAACCCCTTGTCCTGCAGTCAAGGTATTTTGCAAGGTTATAGTTCTGATGCAAATGATGGTTCAAGTCTTACACTGTTATAGCTTATTAAATTCCATGTGTCACGCCTGTGAAAAAATATTACCGTACAGCAAAAGAGACGTTGAATGACAGTTTAGTAGCAGAAAGAAAGAAAGAAAGAAAGAAAGAAAGAACGAAAGAAAGAACGAAAGAGAGAAAGAAAGATTTTTTTTTTGTAAAAACACTTTAATCACATTCAAACAATTTACAATTTTACATTAGATGAAAGCACTAAAGTGCTTCAGAAGAAGATTTTTTTGCAAAAACACTTCAATCACATTTAAACAGTTCACAATTTTTCATTAGATGAAAGTGCTAAAGTGCTTCAAAAATACTAGAAACCTATAAAAAGAAATACAATTTAAAAATCAGTGCATTATATCAAGAAAATTGCAAGAGTGAGTTGATCATCAACTAAAGTGCATAGGACATTTTTGTGACACCAGATGTTCCTAAAGTTATTTAGGTCTTTTGTCATTTTGTAAAAACCAAATTCGAGAGAAAGAGAGAAAGAGAGAAAGAAAGAGAAAGAGAGAAACAGAGAGAAAGATTTTTTTTGATTTTTGTAAAAACACTTTAATCACATTCAAAACTTTTACAATTTCACATTAGATGAAAGTACTAAAGTGCTTCAAAAACACTAAAAACTGATAAAAAAAAGGAAATATAATTTGAAAATTAGTGCATTATATCAGGAAGTTTGCAAAAGTGAGTTGATCATCAACTAAAGTGCATAGGACATTTTTGTGACACCAGATGTTCCTAAAGTTATTTATGACAGAACCTAATTAATATTCTTTCAGTCTTATATTATCAGCTCTAATATCTCCACCCTCAATTACTTTTAGTGAGTGTGGGAGACTTGCAGTGCTCTTCACTCTTCTAACGAATGTTTTTAATCTGTTCAGTGAAAATTTTAGTATCAGGAAATTCATTTACGGTGCTGGGTACAATAAATTGAATGAAAGAAAGTGGCAGCTTTTAAATTGTATTGCTGGAGAGGCAAAACTCGCAATTTACGTGACCAGGAAGAGGAGAATTGAAAACAATACTGTTCAGGAAGCAGCTACTGTTTTTTTGCTGTAACATCAGATGTCGCTTAAAACTAGAATTTGTTTTTTATAAAATGGCAAAAGACCTAAATAACTTTAGGAACATCTGGTGTCACAAAAATGATGATCAACTCACTTTTGCAAACTTCGTGATATGATGCACTAATTTTTAAATTGTATTTTCCTTTTATTTATTGGTTTTTAGTGTTTTTGAAGCACTTTAGTACTTTCATCTAATGAAAAACTGTAAAATGTTTGAATGTGATTGAAGTGTTTTTTGCAAAAAATCTTCTTCTGAAGCACTGTAGTGCTTTCATCTAAAGTGAAATTGTAAAATGTTTGAATGTGATTAAAGTGTTTTTGCAAAAATAAAAAAAATCAATTACTGGGCTTAAAAAAGGAAAGTTACATGTCATAGTCCCTGTTTTACTCTGGCTCTTGGGTCAATCCGCGTGATGCACTGTTTGCAAAAACTAAACAAAAACATGAGTGCGACTGTTAATAGAAGTGAAATACATACAGGATCAGTGATGCTCCTGTTTGTCATGGAGGCAATTTTTTCTAAGCAAGAAAATATGTCATCACAAGCAGAGTAATTTCACAGTAATTAAATGAGTAAATCCTCCCTCCATTTTGAGTCTTTGAAAGAAATATATATTTAATAGCTAAACAGATTTAAATAAGCTATTAAAGGATGAGTTATTAGATTTCAGTCAATTCCACACTTTGTCCCTCTAGATGCTATAGTTTGTATAATCTCATTAAAATATGGAATTGTACAGGACAGGTTTCATTGTTGGTCATTCTCATGACAAATTTTAAGAAACTACAGATAAATAAAACAACACAGGTACAGTGTACTTTGAGCTACATCTGCAGCTCTTAAATCTGAAGCTTGGGCCCTGCATCCATGTTGATATATAGTAATGACATGATTACTTGGAGTGGGGTTCAGGAACCCACTTGGCAGGATTCCAAAGGATCCCCTGCCTAGTAAGAATCACACTCATTGACTAAACATTACCTGAAAAAAATGTTACACAGAACAGCAGTGTTCACTTCGCTGCTTTGTGTATCCTCCAAGATGAAAAGATAATGATGAAAGCATTATCTACATGCATGACAGTTCTATCTGTAGCTTTGTTCAGAATACCTCAGTCATAAACACTCTCTTGAGTACCCTGAAGACTAAACAAAGTCTAGTGAAGCATGGATGGAGCGCAGCATTATTTTTCTTCCTACCTGCCACTTGTGTTGCGGAGGATTGCTAGGGCATCAGGGAAGCCATCCAAGTTGTAGTCCCCAATGTGTAGGACTAGAGGTCGATTCCCTGGGATAAAGCCCCAAAGTGCTTCCTTCCACTGGAAATCAGACAGCACTGACACCCACTGCAACAACATTAGAAAAAAAACCTTTTTAAAGAAACATTTCAATACAATAAAACTGAATATAGCGATAGAGAAAACAGAAAAGTAAGAGGATAAAACAGATGAAAAATTGAAAGATGTAAACCGCTCTAAAAGCAACTATACCGATTGTTAAATTACCCCTGCCAAGTATATTGTGTTCCTAATATTTGTTGGTTTTACAAAGGTGGAATGAGAGGAATCTGGACATGTATGTAGGTCTAAAATATATGTTACCTCTCATGCACTGGATTTTAATGAATTTCTTTGGAGAGGTTGGAAAAATACCCAAGAACAATTCCTTAAATTTTGTTGGGGATAAAATTCATATGTATGAAGCATTTTTTTTTGTTTTTATAATTTTTGTTGAAAAGGTGCAATTACAAGATTTTGAGATCACAAAAAAATAAACTTGAAACTGTGATGATTCATATTCACGCCAAATCTGACATTCAAAACAAATCGAGTTAGGTCCTGAAAAAAACATAAAAAATTATATTATTGTATTGAATATATCAAATTAATCCAAAGCTGTTTAAGTGGATCCACTGGATGTTAAGAAAGTTCTTGAAGATGTTTTGTCTCTCATCCAAGAGACTTCTTCAGTGTGAAGTCTGAAGAAGTTAAACAGCTTTGGATAACCATGACCTGGATAACTGAGAACCTACACTACACAGACATATCAAATGAATACTCATAAAAATGTGAACCAAAATTCTAAGGGTAGTTTTTATTTTTATGGAGTCATATTATGAGGGTCAAACTATTGGGGGACGATTGATTTAAGATGTTATGACATAACGGGGAAACTGAGCTGCCATGATCTAGGTTTGTGATCCTTGATCCTTGTGACACTAATGATAATAATACCCCTCCAATACTCCTTGTATTGTTTTAAGAGTGTAAGAAAACACATCATGTATTAAATCATTAATTTTGTGAGCTATAAACACAACACTAACATGCACATTAGAAAATAGGTAGATGGAGACACATTGTCAGCAAATTATATTTAAAATATTAAACACATTTTTTTGCTCTTTTACAAACACAAATAACGCATGGGTTTTGCTCATAGCATAGGTTTGGAAATGTTCTCAAAGAGAAGCATAAATGTGTAAGAAAGTGCTTTTGTGTATTCTAAAATATGCTAATTTCTATTAGACATGGAAGGATTCAGGAAATATTAGTTCATAGGTTGTCAAAATCCCGAGAAGAACCTGTAGTAGAATCATGGCAAAAATGATTGGAGATCACTGGTTTATATATATAATGTATCATAATTTTTCTACACACACACACACACACACACACACACACACACACACACACGCACACACAATATGAATGTGTGTATGTGCATGTGTAGCCTAAAATGTGTGGAGCCATGCTGGAGGTTTAAACTATTCATGAATGTTAAACAGAGAGAGCAGGTGCAGGGAGAGTCACCAGAGACACTCATCTGAACTGCCACTAATAGCTCTTAATATGACTAGCATGTCTGCAAAACCAAGTCCATATCCTATTATATATTTGTTTGAAATTCATTGTGATATTACTGATTTAGGTTCTCTCTAAATCACTGTGCTGCCTCTGGGTTAGGCACTAACCCAGAGGCAGCACATCTTATAGGCACTAACCCAGAGGTAGAACATTCTCATCTGTTTGGAAGGGTGGCAGGTGATGTGTCAGCAAAATCAAATCACAAGGTAATTAGGGACATCAGTGTATGAAAAGATGAACACATTAAAACATTGTTCATTCAGCTTTGTATAGCTTAAAGTGCAAAGGCAATTTAAGACAAAGAAATCTGAAACAAAGCATCATCACTATCGCCATTCCCATTCGGGTTCCTCGTGGTCGAAACAATTGAAGACTGTTATTTCAGTGTCCTATTCATATTTCCTTTGACAAATTCCCCTAATGTAAGGATAATGCTTATGTCTCATAAACTGAACCTATAGCGCACTAAATTAGACGGAGCAAAGCTGAAAACAGGTCTTTTGGTACCAGCATGTATTTAAAATTGAAATTGGTAGTTTCATAGCTGTTTATTTTACTTGCAACCAAACTCAAGAATTTTACAGTCTTTATGCTTTAGAAGAAACAATTTTTTTGATTATTGAGGTACAGTACTTAAACTAAAATTTATGTGAGAAAATATAAAAATCAAACTACAATTTTAAGCAAAAAATGTGCACTTTAAGACCTCAGGTTTTAACATACAGTAACTTTGATGGACCCAATCACGGAAGGTGAAGTTTGCAACTATTACATAAACAGAAGAAAAATGAATAAATGTGCTGAGTGTTTTTTAGAGAATAAAAGTGAACAATAATACAATACAGCTGAGCCAGGTTATGAGTAAATTAACACTGAATGATTTATTTAAAATACTGCCGCATGTGTGTCAAACTTTGCTGTGATGACTGATGTCCAGGGATTGCTGTAAATAAAAAATAAATGAAAAAAAGAAAAAAGAAAGATCATTGGACCAGAGAGGCTGCTGCCAGCCCCGTTGTGTCTAGAAAACACAACACTACACATGGATATACACAATAGCACAATGTTCTGCACAGACATGCCCATTTGTACAAATTGACAGATTTCATGCCAACATGCCTCAGTTGAACAGACAGCATGCATTGGTCAACTATGTAAATGTTGATTATTTGGTTTTATTAAGTTCTCAGAAGAGACCCCATGACCAAAAAATGAGCCTGAATGTTTATGAGTTTGTTACTGTAGGCCTAAAACGACAGAACAATGCTTTATATTCCAAGATATATTTATATTTCATCATTAAGTCCACGCTCTGCTGAAGGTAAAACACTGTAAGAGAGAACTTGCCATTTAAGATGTGCTTGTATGCAAAGAAACAAGATACTGAATTAATCCGCATCAGTTTCCATGTTATTCTCAGAAAATGTACCATGTTCTCAGATGTCAGCTACATCATCACTTTTCACAAAAGTTCCTCTAGATATGAAATTGCAGGTGTTACAGTTTCACCATCGGAGTCCTTTGGTTGGTGGTCAGCAATATTATGACTTTGTCTCTCAGGACATAGAGAAGCCCTTGCAGCCTGCCAGCCTCATCAGCAGACCACTACACCGCTGTTGACCCCGAGGCAATCAGTGCACTGTTTGTCTCTTTTCTAATGCTGATTAATGGAGGAGAGAGGAACTGCCCAGGGAACCAAAAAGCACTTTAAAACTGCAAAAATGCAAGCATGTAATTAATTGCAGACTGTTTGCCATGTATGCAGTTAAACATCTGTAGCATTTGCGATGGAATTGTAGACGATTAAAGATGAGATGACATTCATTCATTCATATTCAGTACGCGCATCCTCCACTGTTGCGGGTCGCAGGGTTGACAAGCCCATCGGACATGCGGCATGAGGCAGTGCGCTGGGAGATGACAATCAGTAAAACGTAAATGTTTTTCATAGAGACTTCTTGCTAAAAGAGCAGAAGAAGTGATGTGATGATGAAGATGAGAAGGCTCCAGAAAGTCAGATGTACACAAATGTGTACTGTATGCTTGTCTACATACAATCAAACACAGTGTAGAGATACAGTACAGTACTTAATTAAGCCTCAATTCAAGCTTAAGCCTGAAATGGCAGTAATTAATTAAACTGTCAAATCAAAGCTGTGATGCATCATCACGGCTGTCTTCCGGTAATTCATTTGATATTGTTCCCTGCAAAAAGCTTGACTGCCTCTGAAACATTTCTAATGACACAAATATGTGAGAACAGCAGATGATATAAGACGGAAATTGTCGTAAATTAGCAGACAATATATAAAGTGTAACAGCAAAAGAGAAAATCAGTCGCTTCCATATACATGGTGCTGTTACAAAGCAAGGTGAGAGGTTATTAGCCCTGAGTTTGCTTTTATTACTCAGCATTTAGCTTTTGGGAATGTGGGGGATACCAGAGCCTCAGTGAGGATTTGAAAAGTTCCTAAATTAATAAAGAAACCCAAGACACCACAGTGAAAAACAAAACTGAAGAGGGGCTACTTAAATAAATCATGAAGCAGTTACTCCTTCGTCGCAGTTCCACATGTTTTGACATTTTATCGCTTAATATAGAAAAGAAAATGAATAATGTGAAGTGTGTGTCTAAAAAGATTAATGTGAGGACTAATGTACTGCAAGTTAAATTATTTCCATTCTATATTATCTGGTTGAAATGTCAGCATATCAACACTGAATTGAGTGTGTTTGTGCAGAGATTCAAATGGCCTAGTAAATGGAGATGAAGACAATGATGGCATTTGCGCTTGGGAGGTAATCTGATACCTTTAATGATAGTGAAGAGAACGATCCTGCATACAAATAGCTTTTTTGTCAAATAGTGGGAAAACACTGGCATAACACACATTGCTTGAGGCTATTTGCAGGCGTACACATGCATACATCTGAATCCGTGCACAAGTACGCATGAACACATGCAAACACGCACACACGCACACAAACACACACACTCATACAGAAGCAAGCATATAGAACCACAATTAAAAAAAATTAAGCGGGGGGCACAAACGCAATCAGACAGACATAAAACCAGTGTTGTGGCTTTGCTGATGACTAAAGTGAAAAAGTGACAGCACTCTTGCCGATTCCCATTGATTCAACTTGCTGGAGAGACTTCCTGCTTCATTAGGCCAAGAAATTAAAATATGGGTGGCCTGCGGTGGAGACTGGAGGTGGTGGTGGGGTTTATGGGATGATGTGTGGTGGTGCTGTAATATCAACAGACAACAAGGCTGTCAAAGGCAATAAATGTAAAAATGAAAAACAATTTAAAAAAACGGGTGTAATGATGCTATGGCTTTTATTGTCTTAGCAGTATAATGACTGTAATGCTCATCAGATTCGAGGAGGTGCTGAAAAACAAACAGTTGTGGAGTGGGAGACCAGATCAGAAGATTAAAATCTGGCAAAGAGAAAGTTATAATTCTATAATTTTAAATTTATATGGTTGTGGCTTTAATGTAAGGTCCAAATGGTATATGGTATATATATGCAAACG
Organism: Antennarius striatus; assembly: GCF_040054535.1. Lineage (NCBI taxonomy): Eukaryota > Metazoa > Chordata > Actinopteri > Lophiiformes > Antennariidae > Antennarius > Antennarius striatus. Next base: position 8,393,350 of record NC_090776.1, on the reverse strand, counting down.
GTGTGTTTAGAAATGATTCCATCATCAACAAACCAGTCTTTATTAATATAGAGCTTAGTCACATCAGCAGAAATTTCAAAGCAATTTAACAGGTTCCACTGTTGACTTCCCATAAAATCATAAAAAATTTAACAATCTAGACAATTATCATATGTAAACAGACATCATGTAAGCTAAAAATGAATACCAGTGACCTTCAGTCCCTCCTACAACACTGGAATGAAAACACAGCAATCTTTGGAGCCTCTTATGATAGGGGCTTTGCACCACTCCGGAAAACTGATGTCAGTAAAAACAGCCAATCACTGCACAACATACCAACAACATAGAGAAATGCTGCCAACTTCTTTGGGCCTGATGTCATCTGAGATGGACTGCCAAAAAGTGGTAAAATGTCCTTTGTCTACATGCAACAAATCCACTCTATGGTTTTGTTGGTTTTTGAATTCATGGATGTCAAATCCTCTATGCTAAAGAGGAAAAAAAAAACCATCCAGACTGCTATAAGCACAAAGTTGAAAATCCACAGCATCTGTTATGGTATGGGACTTTGATGGTGCCAATGCCATGGCTAATTTACACATCTGTGAAGGCATCATTATAACTGAGTACTACAGAGTGGAAGAGTGGGCACTAAACTAACCTACCTACAGTCTATAACCTTCTACTCAAAATGTGTAGCCTTGATCTATAGAGCAGCCACATTCATGAATGGGACAGTCGTATGTGAATGGGAAAGGACATTCTTTTTAGAATGTTTGTACGGCTATAGGGCCATTTGACATAAGAATATTTAAGAAATCTATAAGAAAAACCTCATTATCAACCTCTGCTCAGATACCATATTAATCATCCATACACAAATCTAATTTTGATACTCTCATCAGATGCTTTTGTACAAAATGAATTTTCTAAAACTGTATTATTACAGTTACTATTTTCAACAAGAGCAAAAAAGTTTATAGATTGTCCCTATAGAAAAATTGCAGGCAGAAATGTCTTTGAGTCAGCTAACCCTAACCAAGTGGCTGTATCTTCTGCCAGTGACACACCATTGACCACTGACCACCCACATGACTGGGGGGAGAGTCACACTAGTTGCCTTTACACTGTTAGGGCAGCTCCAGCATGGAGGTAGCTAGCTCAGTTTTCTTTAGGTGGTAAGTGTGATTTGTTTCTTACAAGAAAGTACATGTAGAAATGTTCAAAATGAATGCACGCACAATTAGAAATGTCTAAAAAATAGATTAAATCGATCTATGTTGTTTGAGTTATAAAATGAAGCCGTTATTATTAGTTATTATTTAAAGAGTTTAGCAGAGTATTAACTGTTTTAAGATCATATTTCAGTGAATGATCCCATTCTGTGCTACCAAAATCAGAAACGGGATATATCGCCTGTAACCCTTTAACAGATAAAACTATTTTCTTTAACATAACATATAATGGTTTTGGTGAAATTATGACCTCAATAAAATATCCCACATAACTTATCTATATAAGAGAGAAATGGGTTAACCAAATGGGTTAATTAACATAACAGCTGCCATAGTTAAGGCAATTTGGGAATGCAAGAGACAAGGCAAACCACGCCAAGAAAAGGGTGGCTCACAGTCATTTTTCTTCTTCTTCCTGACAGATCTTAGCATAATTCTCAAGTGTGAAGCTGGACCTTATCAGGAACCTGTGTATCTTCAATTTATGCCCATATTTCAATTCTGAGATGTGTACAAAGTCATTTAGTGAAAGATTATGTTTTTTATGGTTTAGTGAAAGAGTATGCTTTATGGTCTGTTTAAATCTGTTTAAATATTTTGATGGGGGAAATGTAGTTCTAAATGCACTTCATGAAGGCATAAGCAGACTTTCATAACTTAGTTCTGTTAAGCTCAATGTATGTTTTTCTTCACCAAAGGGAGATGTGGTTTTGATATACAGTATTCATTTTTGGTTGGGGTCCATGCCCATTCATTATTTCAGTAAATGCAAAATATAAACCCTGTCCTAATTTTCTAAATCCCATGCTGAAGGGACATTTAGTAAAGTTTAAACCAAGAATCGTTTCTGTAGCAGTGAAGCAAAACAACATGGTGGTTTTTCCTAAAGAGCTGAAGAGGATGGAGACTTGTTTTAACACATAAAAAGGTACTCCATTCCATTCCCAGGGTGTAAGCCAAAAAATATTATTCAAACCCTTTTTAAAGATGAAATCTTCAGTGGAGCCTCTTGGCGAAAATTGTGCATCCCATCAGAGGGAGGTGCATGAATGCAAGAAGATGCACCGATAACATTATCAAGAATGTGCTTTCACTGCAGACCTGAAACATATATGTACCATCAACTGAGAAATAGACTGCTTCACAGAAGCCAATGCAAGAGGTAACTGTCATATTTAACAAAATATTTTATAAATTGTGGAAGTTTATCGTAATGTAGAGACAGTGAGTTTCATAGATCTAATCAAGAGGTGAATTTCTAGGCTCTTTTCCACATTCTAACTCATGAAATGGTATAAATCACATATTGTATGATCAATATAAAATCTTGTATTTTATGAAGGAGTAAATCAGGCTTGTTTATTCGACTAAATTACTTTTTCATTTTATGCGGACAGTTGTGAAACAATGCAGGAGAATTCAGTGGGAGATCCAAACTCCACTAAATGTGATCAGTGTGTCTGGTAGGACAATGAATGAGGTAGAGAGATTGTTGGAAGCCTCCTGTGGTTTGTTCCAATCTGGTGAGCTAAAGGCCTGGAGCTCCATCAGGGGTGCCATGGAGGCAGTGCTGAGGCCAAGACCACAGAATGGAAGCATCAAATTGCTGTTCGGAGACAAATAACAGGGACACACTTGTTTCTACACAGCAGGACTTCCATGCACAGCTGAAGGCATACCATTTTGTTTTTGACTGTATTTATATGACTAGTCTTCACATTCATTCCCTCTGATGGGATTTTGCTCTCAAACTGGCAGTGCAGGAACAACAGAAATAAATATTTTTCTCCCTCCAATCTATCCCTATGCCTCCATTTCCTCTTCCACAATTTTCACTCTATAACCTTTCCTTTCAACCCTTTCCTCCCTCTTACTTTCTCCATCTCTCCCTCCATTTTCTCTGTGGTTTGATTCCATTAAGGGACACATTTCCTGAGTAGATAATCTCCTGAGCCATGCCACACAAATATCCAAAACAATAACACCAGCAAAATACTGTAAACATGTGAATTACAAAATGGTGACTTACAATTATAATAAAGGTTTGTGTGTGAGAAAGGTGATCCCATCATGACTTTGATTGACGCACAGGAAAGGCCCAGAAAGAGCCTGGTTAATGGCTTACTCTACCCATTCTTCCCTTGCCGTCTCTCTTTTTCAGACAGCGATGACTGTCTCTCAAACACATAGTGACTTGTATTCACTTCCTCCATCTCTGCCTCCCTTCCGTTCATTCAACACTCCTCCCCTCTCTCTCATTTTTTCTGATGCTGACAGACAAAGAATGGAAGGCATGTCCACAGGGAGTGTGGATCTGCGTATCTCTGTGTATGTGTGTGCGTCTGTCATTTGTGTGCTCAAGTGTGTGGGCAGACATGCAGATAAGCCTGTAATATTTCTATTTTGGACTGAATAAAGCAGAATCTAGTTCTTTGGTGGCAGAAGAAGGAAGAAAAAAGAGTGGGGCCTCCTGCCAAATGATTGGATGGAACAGAGACAACTCATAAAAGATGATATGTAGGTGGTGGTTGTGGAGTGTGTTCATTTGAGTGCAAGAGCACTCAAACATGTCCGTGTGCATATAATTGTCTCTTCTTGTGTATATCCACTAGATTAGACTGAAAGTGTGTGTATATCTGTTACTTTTATCTCTGCAAACAAAAGTGACACCCTATTGATCAGTCCGGATATCTTTCTAAGCAAGAGTCCCCCCGCAGTGCGCCATGTGTTTCATGCCTTACTGAACATAACATCATTGTTTCACCAGTGAAAACATTTTCTTTCTTCAAATGTAATCCGACTGCCAATTACTTATTTTGGTCATGACAACAAGAACAACCTGCCTAAGAAGAATAAAAAGTCCATGTACTTATGTGAATGTAGCTGCAAATATTAAAACACTAACACTTGCAATTAGTCTGGAAAACGTGTGCCAGCTTTGTGCAAAAAACATCATACAATCATACTGACAGTGACTTTGTTGGTGCTTTAGACATGTGCCATAAAAAAAAAATCATACATTTCACACATACATTGCAAAAGCACAGCACAGCTCTGAGTTCAGCAAGCTTCTCACGGTCAAGAAGAGGAGGCTCTCATTCAGTATGTATTCACGCACTGTAATTCAACTTTTGACCCAATCAAGGTAGTGAAGGGACAGACGAAAACACATTTTTCCATGCCTACCATAGCTGAATATAAAAACCTGACCTGGTTTAAATTACAAAGATTTACTTTATATCCCTGTCCACCGAAAATACAGTCAATATCATAGTCACTTATGACAAGCTCTCCCTGACACTTTTTTTTAATTGAGACAATTGTATGCCTGATGAAGAAATTTCCAAATGTTAACTTAATAAAAAATGCTGATCCTTATTAAATATATTTACTCCAACATCACACATCTATTCTGACTACTCAAAAACAAAGTAAATGCTAGTATTTAAAATTTATTATTGCTGATTTAGTCATAGTTTTTAATTGACTGACATCAATAGTTCTTAAACTACAACAAATGAGTCTAAGGAGGCTAGGGTGGATAAATACAAATAATGTCTCTCATTTAAGTCGTTGCAATTTTTTTTTTTTACCTGAATACTGATTATGATTCCTCCCTTTCCTCTGGGCAACCAGCTTTTGAAGTTATAGTTATTTTGTAATTTCTTCCAGGGCATCAGTCTTTGCAGATGAAGGAAGATAGATACAATAACTGTGACAGGGTTATTATCTCCAGTGCTTGTTTTATGTCACTTGTCGTACTACAGAATTGATATTAATACAATCTTTAAAATATATCAATAATCCATCTCATGTGACTTGTTTCTTTCTCTGTGATGTATGATTGAAGTTTATTTCATTGCAAAACATGCTACACAGCATTTATTTACCAGGATGTCAGCAAAGTCCATCAAAAAACAAAAATATTTAATATTCAATATCCAATCTTCAAATGCAATAGGGCTTATCATAATTTGAAATCACAGAGATTTTATCTCCATCAGTAGTAGAGGATGGAGCCAATCTCGGGAGGGTGAATAGTGACATTTACAAGGTTTTTCAGAACAGAGCAATTCTGTGCAGAATATAAACGAGGCAGACAAGCAATTGGTCTGTTGATGAAGGTGGCTACATTTGGATTTGAAAATGGATAGGGAAAATTTAATGTAGGGTGACAAAATTAATCATTAAATGAGAATAAAATGACAAGGTTCATCCATTTCTTGTTCAGCCCAAGACTTCACCTTGTGTGTTAAAAAAAAAGGAGGTTAAAAGTGATCAGATGAAAAAAATAGAATTTTTATTGGGCCTTTGAAGTGCCAACAAGAATTCCAAGTACAGTAAAACAAGCACTATGTTTATGTCAAGGACCTGCAAGAAATCAATCCATGTCAGACTGATCAGCAAGCACTGATCGGCGGTTTGGACACTTGCCAGACTCAGAGATGTGAGCATGCCATATGCCACATTTGCAGAGAGCAGTCACATGCCAGTTTTATTCAAGTGCAGCCCATCTGCTCCTAAGAGATGCCTCCTGTCCCAAAATACATTGCAGTTGTCAATAAATCCATTGCTGGGGGAAGATAGGTGGGGAAAAGCCAGGTGTTGAGGTTGAGAAGCCTGCTGAAACATCCCGTTTTTTGCCCACATGTGGGGGTTGGGCCGGAGAGAAACACCTTGTGATGGTATTTCTTTACAGGATCAAAAAGCTGCTATAAGTGACATTTGAGTATCTCACCTGAGGATCTTAGTTGGTTGTTCAAGGATTTCCAGAAAACTGTATCAGCACTATTAATTCTGTTTCATTTATGTTTGGTGAAGGTTTTATGACTCATCAGTCATACTATTTTTTTTTTTTTTAATGTTAATGTGTTAATGTGAGCCGATTTTCAACATATCTTAACAAAATATTTCACTTACTTCATGTTGATGAATTTTAAAAGCCTAATTATAAATCATTTATAAATCCTTCATATGTGTAATTCAGTAACGTGCGGTCACGGGAGGCAGGAGAGGCACGGCTTCACCTGCCATCATGAAAGAAAAAAATTAAAATGTCAGTAATAAATTAAATGGTTATATTTAGGTTATTTTTACTCAAAATCACTGAATTTTCACATTTACCACTGACATACTGAGAGACTTGTGGTGAGGCACCAGCCAGCCGAGCCTCACCATGGATTGTGCAATGGCTCGGCTAGCTGTGCTGGCACGATACACAGTGAGACCGTAATGCTACATCTCTATATGTCGCTCTATAAACGGCTGAGAAAAGGCACGAAGTGTAGCACGCAGTTCTAGTACCCCATGGTAAGGGGCGGTGATGATCCCAGGGATTCGGCCGAGGATTCCTCTTCCTCGGCAGCAGAACAAGTGACTGCAAACTACAATCTATAGTCAGCAAGTCATTGCAGCCCTTAATTTGTTTTCCGCTCGCCTTGCCTTACAATAAAAATGAAAGATTACAGATCTCAACTCTAAATTTTTTGAATGCTTTTGTTCAGAAGGAGCAGCACATAGACTTCATTTATAAATAAACATAACATATAAACAAAGATGTATGGAACATGTTTTTTTAATCAAATGTGCTTATTTGTGTGTTACAGTTTGTATGTGTAAATAATTCTGCTCTGAGACTTTAAAAATAACCCACTCACTGTTGCTAATTAAATGGTGAATAAGCTACACTGTAGGTTCTTATTTTGTAAATCTAATTATGATGAAATCAGTGCCTCACCAGCCATGAACCTCATCGCAAGTCACTGGTGTAATTTTATTGTAAAGTGGTACTGGTTGGTCTATCAGGATTTGACACACACAAGGTCTTTGAAAGCTTGAGAATGACGCCTCAATGTAATGTTCAAAACTTGCATGATTCCAAAAAGGACATCACTACATCAGCAATAATTACAAACATTTTTGCATGGATAACAATATTTTTGGAATTGATGTGTTATTTTGAGTGTAACTTGTAGAAAGGTGGACAATGGGCAGGACAGTTGTAAGTTTCTGCAAATAACAGTAGAAAAGAAATATAACAGTAGAAAAACAGTGAGAACAACAATTAAAAATCATATAATCAATTTGAATGACAGCCAGGGAAGGTGTGTCTGAGTCTATTTTGTACCTCTTTTGAGCCTGACTTGGCCAAGTAGATGGCACTATGTTGACATGAATCATCCAGGCACACAGGGAGGAGGTGGTCCTGGGAGCCATCACCATCTGCCGGAAAAAGACACAGAGAATTAGGCAAGAAGCAACATCGTTGGATTGAAAGAGCAGGAAGTTTGACCCTTTGTTTTCTAAAACTGTACTACTTTAATTTTTTCACTCTACCAGATTGCCACAGATTTTTTTTGGAGTCGACTTTGGGCGCAGCACAGTTTTTGGAACAACGAAAATCTTTCCCTTTTTACATCCCGCTTATAAGCGGTGAAGTATTGTAATTGCCAGTGTTTGTGTGTTCGTCCGTTCATTCGTTTGTTCGTTAGTTCACCAAATATCTTTGCAACTGTTGCAGATAGACAGATGAAACAAAAAGCACATTACTCGGACGACAAAGGAGATGAAAATTAGATCATGACTTTTTTATTTTTTTTATTTTTAATATACTGATTATAATCTGACAGGGAAATTAGTAGCACACTCTAGTTAGTTCAAATCAAGTCATGCATATATATATATATATATATATATATATATATATATATATATATATATATATATATATATATATATATATATATATATACATATGTGTGTGAGTGTGTGTACAGGCCCTAAACACAAACACGCACATGTGGCCTGTAGGCATGCAGAGGAGGTAGAGTGGCGGCAGCTCCTTTATTGGAGCTGCCGCCTTGCTTAGGGGCGCCTCGGCAGTGCTCCAGAGATGAGCTGACACCTCCCACTATCAGCTCACCTCCGGGTGTTCTTTTTTTTCTTGGGCAGGAGCGGGAATCGAACCTCTGATCTTTGAAGCATTGGACGACCCGCTCTACCGCGAGCTCTACCACTGAGCCACTGCCACCCCTACCACTGAGCCACTACCCCCCCCAAAAAAAAACCAACAACAAAAAACAAAAAACTAGGTCAAGGTCAAATTTCAACTGTTGTCAATGGACTTGAAGAATAATTTCCTCTTATCAATATTCATCATACTACTTTTTAGTAATATCAGCATTATAATACCATGCATGCATAATCTTATGTCAAAATGTAGAGAGACACCCCCATTTAATAATGCAGATGTTCAAAGTATGAACACTTCAATGCAGCAGGTTGTACTTCAGAAAGCACAAAAACATAAGCAAAAACACATACATACAGGTGATATGGCAAAACAAGAGATTATCAAAATATTCAAAGTTGCAAGGTGTTGCATACCTGAACCCGTAAGAGTATAGTTATAAAAAACATATCTCACTGGGCACATACTAAATGCCTCAGACCAGAATCAATAACTCAAGTCATTAAGGCTCCATTCCCATGGAGAGCACCTTAACTTCAAAACATTGTTCTTTCTGAATTCAATGAAGGAATAATGGTTTGTTTGTTCTACCTGTGGAGACAGTGTCAATAAAACAAGTACCTGTATGGACAGCGTGCAAAGCATGGCAATTCAGTTTAGTCCAGTTTGATCAAACCAAATTAATCACAAAAACAAAAAAACAGCACTAGTGCACAACCCCTATTTGTAAGCCTCCCGAGAGACAAGATTCATTGGATTAAGTAATTCACATGCACTTGAATCAATAAAGAAAATGAATTCTAACTGCAGTTGTGATTGTTTTTTTTTAATTAAATATTTAATACATCTAATTTTAAAGGTTAGATTACTGGAATTATTTTGATTAAATTGATGACTTTTTTGATTACATATTTTTCAGTATCATTGCACAGAATCGAGGGGTTGGAATTTAAAGAAAATAATCAATAAATAATTTTAAATCTGGAACAGACACTGCCAATAATTAACCACAGGGTTTCCATACCTTCTTCAACACAAGAAAATTTAACATCACAAACTATTAAGGATTATACATCCCAAATTTCCTGCAGTCAGTATGCATGGTCATTTTCATGAAATTGTGACATATTTTTGTTGAGTGAGGCCTTCATTAATGCCTTTCTTAAGCTTGCACTTTAGGAAAAAGACAAAAAATGGTAAAAAATGGTGACTTGCCTTGTTAATCGTGACACTACATACGCATTCTTGCGTTGGCACCAAAACATAAAGCAGAGCCACTACTTCCAGGTTTTTCATTGCACCATTTATCTGAATCCTTTTCAACAAGGCAGGCACAACACTCCCAAACAGATGTTGTGCCATGTGGAAGGAGAAATCTGAATGACACTGATGATGAACGTCAGAACAAAGCAGGAAAAGAGGAAAAACTGAATGCAGCTGTCATGAGCAACTGAGCGAGAGATGGAATGGGGAGAAAAAGAGAAACAGATAATAAGGAGATAAGTCACCAAGTCCCTTAATATGTTCAATATTTAAAATCACATAAGAAAAATGTCAAACTGTCTGTTAATGACATTTAGTAATTATATTTGTTTCCAACGTTAGTTGGAAATGCATTTTAATATTCTCAAAGTCAACGGCAGTTAAATTTCCATAACAATTATTAAAGGGACAGTAAACTCATTTTAAAGTGATATTTTATATATATATATATATATATATATATATATATATATATATATATATATATATATATTTGTGATATATATTTAGTCTTCCCCGAGAACTGCGACCTTATCGTAGTGGGGGAGTTTGAGTGCCCGAATGATCCCAGGAGCTATGTTGTCAGGGGCTTTATGCTCCTGCTAGGGTCTCCCTTGGCAAACAGGTCCTGGGTGACAGGCCAAACGAAGAGCAGTACAAAAACCCCTATGGTGAAAAAAAAATATCAAGGACCGTAACGTTGCAACCGGGGACCAACCCTGGAGCCAGGCCCAGGATTAGGGCACGTATGCGAGCGCCTGGTGGCTGGGCCTCTGCCCACGGGTCCGAGCCGGGCTCAGCCCGAAAGGGCGACGGGGGCCCAACCTCTTGTGGACTCACCACCCGCCGAGTTAACCGTAGGGGACGTGTGCAGTGTGGATTGGGTGGCAGTCATCAGCATGGGGCTTGACAACCCAATCCCCAGACAAACAATCTAATTCTGGGGACATGGAATGTCACCTCGCCAGAGCTTGTGAGGAAAGTTGAGAGGTACCGACTAGATATAGTCGGGCTCACCTCCGTCCAACAGCTTGGGCTCTGGAATGCAAATCCTTGAGAGGGGCTGGACTCTCCACTTTTCTGATGTTGCCCGAAGTCAGGTTATACTGCTTCCACGATGGGGTGTACATATTCCGCAACAATGACTATGTAGGTAGAATGTGTCAAAGTAACATCCATATATGGTAGAATATTTCCCACAGAACAATTCCCATGGACCAGGGGTGCTCACACTTTTTTAGCATGCAAGCTAGTTATAAAATGATGAAGTCAAAAAGCTCTATGAACTCCAAAAATGCAAAATATATATATATTTATAAATATACTGAGATTATTCGGTATGTACAATGTATGTTGATGCACCTTCCACAAAAGCATGTGCCCAGTTTGGACAACACAACACAATTAACTTAGTGATTTTTTTTGTCATGTCCTGAATGGAATGCATAGCCAGAAATGCATAGTTTGGACAATAGCTGCTGACAGGTAGCCTCAAGGACACTTCCAAATGACCAACTCATGGTGGAACGGTACTTCGACTTAAACTCCTTAACTGGGCTTGCACTAGGAGGTACAATGACTAAGCCACTGTGGCTCAGTGTAAAAGAATTGAGCAAGCCACAAAAAGCCACATTCTGTGTCGAAGACAGTGGCACAGTGCGCGGACGACCGACGCTCGTTGCAGGGGGCGTGGGGGGGTTTGACATAGAAAAGCTGGTCTGTGTGATCAAAACACAAAAGCGAGCCACAGAAGCTGTAGTTTGGGAGATGTTCCAACCCAGTTTTCTTGTATCACGATTTAGCCGTTGTCAAACTCTTTCAAATTCTAATGCCTGCCAATTTTTTAAGCTTTTAACGCAATCACCTTTTGGACAAAGTGTTCACTTGCTACCCGATACATCTCGCTCTCTAATGGTGCCATGATAAAGAGGTAATCAGTGTAATTCACTTCACCTGTCAGGGTAAATGTGAATGGCTGATTGCTGTACGGGCAAAGACTAAGGATTCACTCTGCAGAGTAGACTGTAAGCAATAAAGAACAAAACTGTAGATGAATATGAAATAAAATAATATCTTTAGATATCATTTAAAGATATTATTTTATTATACGAGGCAGCTGTACAAGAAAGCATAGAGCAGAATGTACTTTCTAAGGAGGCTGAGGGCTTTCAACATCTGCAGAAAGCTCCTGTGGATGAGATTTGCAATTGGCAAACCTCAGTTTCATTTCAATAATTTAAGGGTATCACATTCTGAATTAAAAATGACGAGCAAATGCATGCCCAATTTGACATTCAGGTGAAACATTTCAGTTTTGTTTGATGATTTACTGTGCGTGCGTGCTCGCTCGCCCGTTTGTTCGTCCGTTCGGTCGTTCTATGTCTTCTTGAAGACCAGATGTTCTTAATCTTCTTCCGCTTATCCAAATCCAGGTCACGAGTTATGCTAGAGCCTATCCCAGAGACGGAGTACACCCTGAACAAGTCGCCAGTTCATCGCAATGCAACACAGGATTGCAGAAATTCCTTCATGTGGAAAACTGTTTTAATGTCCTTTGTGGCTCTTAGGAAACCCTTCCAGTCAGATGTAACAGGAATACTGCTGATGTGATGAAACTTATGTTTTAAGAAATGGTATTAGTATCATTACTGTGGGTGTGATGAAAATGAATCAAGTAATGATTCCAGTTTTTATTTGCAGTTTAGGTGGAAATAGGTGTGTAAAAGAACTAAAGGACTAAAGGGCTAAAGGATGTCACGTCTGACACTGTGTTCAGCTGCATCAGTGCTCCACAGGGGACTGTTTTGTCCCCAATCCTCTTCACTTTGTACACGGTGGACTTCTGCCACAACTCAGAACTGTCACATCCAGAAGTACGCGAATGACACAGCTATCGTGGGATGTATCAGAGACAATGAGGAGGAGGAGTATAGATGCCTGGTGAGGGACTTTGTCAGCTGGTGTCATAACAACAGCCTGCAGCTCAAGACCTCCAAAACTAAAAAGCAGGTCACTGACTTCAGGAGGGGCAGACCCCAATGTACACCAGTTCTGATAGGAACGGAGTAGGTGGAGGTTCTGCAAACTTATAAATACCTTGGGTTGTGGCTGGACAACAAGCTGGACTGGACAAACAACACGAGGCAGCAGTACAAGACAACATAGAGCAGAATGTACTTTCTGAGGAGGCTGAGAGCTTTCAACATCTGCAGAAAGCTCCTGTGGATATTGTATCAGTCTGTGATCGCCTTCATCCTGTACGCTGTGGTGTGTTGGGAAGGTGCATCTCTCCAGGCTGGAGAAGCTGATCAGGCGGGCCAGCTCAGTGGTGGGGATGAAGCTTGACCCTCTGCCAATGGTAGAAGAGAGCTTTGGACAAACTGCTGGACATCATGGATGATGTTAGCCACCCTCTGCACACAGTAGCAAACAACCAGAGAAGCCTGACCAGCCAAAGGCTACGCCTCCCAACATGCAGGATCAACAGACTTAAGAACTCCTTCATCCCCCGAGCCATTAAACTGCTCAACTCCTGAAGATGAAGAGAATCCACACAAGAGCTGGGGGATGACACGCATTATACATCAAAAACACTGCAAACGCTATAAACACTATACTTGCCCATGCCTATTTATGCCTTTTTATCTGTATATTCTTGGTGGGTTATTTTTTATTCTTTCTAGGTGTTGGTACTACTTTCTGTGTGGTGGTACTATTTTCTGTGTGCTTTTTCTGTGTGCTTTTGTGTAGTCACTGTGCTGTGTGTAGTGCAACAGAGAAGTTAATTTCCCTGACGGAGTCTCCTTAAGGGATCAATAAAGTTCTACTCTACTTTCTCTACTCAAAAATAGGTATGTATGTGTCATACATTAAAGAGAAAGTCAAACAGTCAGATGAAGACATGTCAAATGAGTGCTACTTCAGGGCTGCAGCAGTTGTGAGTATTAATTCTGTCTCTGATGTTTACTGCATTGTTACACCAACATAAACAGCAGTAGTCCACTGCCCCAACAGTCACACTTAACGCAGGTCAAGATGCTTGCCTCAGTCACATGGTCACCTCCTTAAAGGGGCAGCTCCAGCCAATAACACAGAATACATAATTTTAAATTGAAACTCCCAAGCTGAGAAAACGAACACAAAACAAACATGGCAGAAATATTATAAGGACGCTTCCAATAAAGCTGCATGCACATTGGATTCATGATTATTATTATATCCAGAGAAAAACAGTTTTTATTTGTTGTAATTATCTGTCACACCTTAAAGGCCGGACCATGAAAATATTGCCCGATGTTAATTCAGTCTGTGGCTCAAAAAAGTTTGATGACCACTTCCATACAGTATGCCCCCCCCCCCCCACACACACACACATGAGTACCTTCTTTCATCTATCTTTTTTCTTTGAATATTTCTCTGTATACTGTCCTTCACCTGTCTCACATCTCCTCCAATCTCTCTCGCTGTTCTATTACTCCCTTTTTTAGTGACACTTTTTACCCACCACTTTTTAATATTTTCCCTCTTCCCTTGTACTATTCCTCTTTTGGTCCCTCTGACAATGGGTGGTGTAGAGGAGATTGGCTGAGGGACATACAAAAGGACGAAACTGCAGTTTTGGATCGAAACAGTGACAGCCAGGGAAGAGGAGAGGGAGGAAGGGAGGCCAAGAAAAGGCTGGGGCAGACAAATGGAGAGAAAAATGAAGACTAAGTGGAATGAAACAACATACAAATGAAAGTACACAGTATACAGTGCAAATATGAATTGTGATACTGGCATGCATACAGTTAAATATTGCAAATTATGAAAAGCACATGCACCAACACACGTGGTGAGATTGTGCAAGATGAACCATTTCAAACCAAATGTTGAGTGGTAAACATGTTTAGAAGGGCTGGGTTGTGTAATATAACATAGGTGGTGTCCTTTAGGAGGATGATGGCGCAATAAAAATCTGGGTAATAAAAAAAATAAAAAGCTTAAATCAACACATAAAACCTCCATTCCAACTCAAACAGTCTTTTGTCAGACTCATTTTTATGTCTCCAGAAACCCAAAGTCATCTGAAGCTAGAAATCGAAGGTGTGATGTTCAATGTTGTTAGTGGGTATGCTCCACAAGTAGGATGTGAGCTGGAGGAGAAGGAGAAATTCTGGTTGGACTTTGATGAAATGATGCAGAGCATACCTAGAAGTGAGAGAGTTGTCATTGGAGCAGACTTCAATGGACATGTAGGTGCAGGAAACAGAGGTGATGAGGAGGTGATGGATCCAGGAGAGGAACGCAGAAGGACAGATGGTAGTTGACTTTGCAAAAGGGATGGAAATGGCTATAGAGAATACGTTCTTCCAGAAGAGGCAGGAACATAGGGTGACCTATAAGAGTGGTGGTAGGAGCACACAGGTAGACTACATCTTGTGTAGACTGTGTAACCTGAACGAGATCAGTGACTGTAAAGTAGTGGTGGGCGAGAGTTTAGCCAAACAGCATAGGATGGCGGTGTGTAGGATGACTCTGGTGGTGAGGAAGATGAAGAGGACAAAGGCAGAGCAGAAAACAAAATGGTGGAAGCTGAAAAGGGAAGAGTGTTGCATGACTTTTAGGAAGGAGTTAAGACAGGCTCTAGGTGGTCAGGAAGTGCTTCCAGATGACTGGAAAACCACAGCTAATGTGATCAGGGAGACAGGTAAGAGAGTACTTGGTGTGCCATCTGGAAGGAAAGTGGATAAGGAGACTTGGTGGTGGAATGAGGAGGTACAGGAGTGTATACAGAAAAATAAGTTAGCTAGGAAGAAGTGGGACACTGAGAGGACTGAGAAGAGTAGACAGGAGTACAGGAAGATGCAGCGTAAGGTGAAGGTAGAGGTAGCAAACAAGGCCAAACAAGAAGCTTATGATGACTTATATGCTAGGTTGGACAGTAAGGAGGGAGAGACTGATCTATACCGGTTGGCAAGACAGAGAAACAGAAATGGGAAGGACGTGCAGCAGGTTAGAGTGATTAAGGATAGGGATGTAAGTCTATTGACATGTGCCAGTTGTGTGACGGGAGATGGAAAGAGTACTTTGAAGAGTTGATGAACGTGGAAAATGAGAGAGAACAAAGACTAGAAGAGGTGACTGTTGTGGACCAGGATGTAGCAAAGATTAGTCAGGATGAAGTGAGGAGGGCATTGCAGAGAATGAAGAGTGGAAAGGCAGTCGGTCCTGATGATATACCTGTAGAGGTTTGGAAGTGTCTAGGAGAGGTGGCAGTAGAGTTTCTGACTGGGTTGTTCAACAGGATCTTAGATAGTGAGAAGATGTCTGAGGAATGGAGGAGAAGTGTGCTGGTGCCCATTTTTAAGAACAATGGAGATGTGCAGAGTTGTGGCAACTACAGAGGAATAAAGCTGATGAGCCATACAATGAAGTTATGGGAGAGAGTAGTGGAAGATAGACTAAGGGCAGAAGTGAACATTTGTGAGCAGCAGTATGGTTTCATGCCAAAAAAGAGCACTACAGATGCAGTATTTGCTTTGAGGATGTTGATAGAGAAGTACAGAGAAGGCCAAACGGAGCTGCATTGTGTTTTTGTAGATCTGGAGAAAGCTTATGACAGGGTGCCCAGAGAGGAACTGTGGTATTGTATGAGGAAGTCCGGAGTGGCAGAGAAGTATGTTAGAGCGGTGCAGGACGTGTATCAGGTGAGGTGTGCTGTAGGTGTGGCAGAGGAGTTCAAGGTGGAGGTGGGACTGCATCAGGGATCAGCTCTGAGCCCTTTCTTGTTCGCTATGGTGATGGACAGGCAGACGGACGAGGCTAGACAGGAATCTCCATGGACTATGATGTTTGCAGATGACATTGTGATATGCAGCGAGAGCAGGGAAGACGTGGAGGAGAAGCTAGAGAGGTGGAGGTTTGTCCTGAAAAGGTGAGGAATGAAGGTTAGCCGCAGTAAGACAGAGTACATGTGTGTGAATGAGAGGGACCCAAGTGGAAGAGTGTGGTTACAGGGAGAAGACACCAAGAAGGTGGAGGATTTTAAGTACTTAGGGTCAACAGTCCAGAGCAATGGAGAGTGTGGAAAAGAGGTGAAGAAGCATGTACAGGCAGGATGGTACGGGTGGAGAAAAGTGTGAGGTGTGATGTGTGATAGAAGAGTTTCAGCTAAAATGAAAGGAAAGGTGTACAAAAGTGTGGTGAGACCAGCCATGTTGTTTGGTCTAGAGACAGTGTCACTGAGGACAAGATAGGAGACAGAGCTGGAGGAAGCAGAGATGAAGATGCTGAGGTTCTCTCTGGGAGTGACCAGGAAGGATAGGATCAGGAATGAGTACATCAGAGGAACAGCACATGTTAGAGGTTTTGGAGATAAAGTTAGAGAGGCCAGACTGAAATGGTTTGGACATATCCAGAGGAGAGATAGTGAATATATTGGTAGAAGGATGCTGAGTTTTGAACTGCCAGGCAGGAGGCCTAGAGGAAGACCAAAGAGGAGGTTTATGGATGTAGTGAAAGAGGACATGAAGGTAGTTGGTGTGAGAGAAGAGGATGCAAAGGACAGGGTTAGATGGAGGCAATTGATTCGCTGTGGCGACCCCTGAAGGGAAAAGCCGAAAGGAAAAAAAGAAGAAGAAGCCTTCAGCTCATGTGGTGCCTTTGGCTCAGTTGTCCACTCCAAACCCTATTCAACTCTCTGCCCTTGTTCCATTACCGCACATAGACTTAAAAAACCTCAAAGACAATGTGTGGATTATCAGGACAAAATGTTGTGACTTACACAGTAATATTTCAACTCTATTCCAAAATAAAGTACTGAAATAATTAGTGTATACATTGCTGTGGGGGGGTCCTGAGAATTCAGGGTATTACTTGTTCATACTAATTACTACACATAAGACATAGGAATAAGACAAAAGGAGATGCAGTTTTTACCTTCAAAGTAGGACAAATTTTTTTCAGATGTACTTTGCAATTTTGCATCAAATTGCACATTAAAATGTGCAAATTAATATCAGAATTTGGAAACTCCAAACCCATGAAGCTAAAAAATTTGCATAAGGTTTGGAATATCACTCAATGTGAAGTATATCATAATTTAGTGGTGATAAAGATTTCTCATTGTTGCATTTTTACTGTACTAGGATGGTCTGAAGGGATGGACATTTAGATAAATGCAGATGGATTCTGTTGTATGATACAGTTTACACTTGACTGTACATAATGCGCGATGCAACACTCCAGTCTCTTTTTCACAGATACACACATTTTACAAGAGTTTTGGACTGCAACAGGAAGTGTCAGAGAATGTGGTGCTAAAAACGTAAAGTGAGAAGAGAAAATGTGGTTGAAAATACCATAAAGTGATATGGAGGCAAAAGACTCTTTTATCACACATTAAATGAATAAAGAACCAAATTTAGATGGTTATGTCATGCAGCAGCAGAACTGTTTCCAACAGCCTGTATGATATTGGATACAACAGCAGACTGCTACTGCAGGACAGCATGTATTCTTTTTCCTTTCTTACCTGACATTTTATGTTTTTCAGTGTTATCACCATACTGTATATATTGCTTTCATGAGGCAGAATGGAGGACCGAGATAATATAAGGAAGAATGGAGATTAAGGTTGATACAGACATGGAAATGCAGAGAAGAATAGAAGGTAGTTGAGAAAGAAAGGTACGTTGGAGGTAGATTGAGGTGATGAAAATCATTTCCACTCTAAGATCACAAGGCATGCATCCTTTATTCCAATCCCAGCACACATCTTCTCATTTTCATCTACCTCTTCTCTATCTCATATCAGTTTTGAAGTATGTCACCCCCCTCACTCTTTCATTGTCTCACTGTCTTTCTTTTTATTTATTCAGCCTACCCACGGTCACCGTATCAAGTGTTGTTCCGGTCGATGTGGTTACCTTTAATTTTAGTCAGCCTTAAAAATCGGATATGAAAGGGAATCTGATTCAAATCCAATTTGCCTGAAGTCTGAACACAGCCTGACAAGAAGAATTAGAGAGTGATGACTAAACAGGCGCCTGCTGGGGTTAGAAGTGCAGGACGGGTTCTGCATGCAGGGCAACAGAATGAGGGAAGGATGAAAAATTTCTGCAACTTAAATATTCCATCAAATGGAAGGGTGTGTTAGACTACCATGTGGCTTCTGAACATACATACAGGCTGCCTGGCCTCGATGAAAGATTTTCATTTTTTGTGAAATACTAATTATTCAGCAGTTTTTAGAAATAGACAACATCCTAGTAAAATAAATGTCTAAAAGAGATAGAAGAGTGGATGTCTGACCCTAAAAGCCTGAATCCCCAGCTAACGAGGACAAGGTCTTCAAGCTATTTCTAAAATAGGAGGAATGAAAATAAACATTAAACGATTAAAGAAACGAACGTTTTAAGCTTCAAGACAAAGCTTTTACAATGAAAGGTCACCTCTCCCATAGTCGTTGTATTACACACACACACACACACACACACACACACACACACACACACACACACACACACACACACACACACACACACACACACACACACACACACACACACACACACACACACACACACACACACACAGCATATAGGTAATTTCCCCTCTGGCTCACACATTATTGCCAATTTGGGAAGGGGAAGTTTGTTCACTAAATATTTGATGGACACCTCTGGCTGCAATGAGATTAACAGATTAATCTTGAAAATAAGGATGTGCTTGTCAGTTATGAAGCTTAGTGTGCACACTTGTGTGTGTCTGAAGGCTTATGTGCATGAGTGCCACCCCAGCCCAAAAGTTAATTAAAAATACATTTAACATTACATAGTTAGTGACAACTCACAGCTTACACTGAGTTCTGAGGTCACAGGCAAATAAAAAAAAAGGGTAGAAAAAAATAAGAAGCTAGAAATCAGAAAAACAAAACAATAAGTGTTTTCATTCCAAATTTAAGAGTCTGTAAAATCAATACCCCTTTCCAGATAGGTAAATGTTTCTTGTTCTCCATTGTTCATGATATTAGTACGCATGGTCTTCTCACATTCGTTCTTTGTCCAGAATTAATACATGTAGCAATATAACAAATATGTGTAGTCATGAAGGGGATACACTTAACTTTGTTGCTTCACATGAATTTCAAAGGAGAAATGGGAACATGGGCACAATTTCATGCATCTACCTCCCCCACTCTACAGAGCCAAAGCCCTGACAGGAATATATGATAGAATGTTCCACATGGAAAGCTGAGAACATTTTAAAAAATGACTTATCTTATTTTTAAATACTCAGATTAAGAATCCTTGCAGTTTCACAAGAAAAACTGAGCCTTTCGGAATTCAGACATGGCTACTGCATCCTTATGTCTAGTCAATGACATCAGAATGGAGAACTTTTTATTTCAATTCATTGTTGAAGAAATGAAGTACAGGGCCATCCTGCCAGCACAGTTCGAGATGAAAGGCAAATACTATTTAGTTCTCCATCCATACATTCATCATTTTACTGAACTGTGCAGGTTACTATTGTTTGCCTTCAAAAACTAACAAATATGCAAAGAGGCCACCGCAGTTTTACCTCTCCCTTGGCTGACTTTGGAGCTGAGACTAAAACAAACAAGGGCCACTTTGTGTCACACAAGCTGCAGTGTGGATTTTAGAGAGCCAGCGAGATTTGTTGTGGATAAATGTAAAGCTGAGCAGAACAATAAATAATACTGGCCAAGATTGTTTAAGGGGATAAGTGTGGAGTGTGACTGCGACTGCAACTGCGTATATGAGATAAGCTAGTCTGAAAAGGCATAAACACCTGTGATGCGAGGTGTGTGTGTGTGTGTGTGTGTGTGTGTGTGTGTGTGTGTGTGTGTGTGTGTGTGTGTGTGTGTGTGTACAGAAAGTCATGTGGTAAAATCCGCAGTGATAAGGAAGCCAAAAAGAACAGATACTCATATTTAGAATCCTTTGAAGCAACGCAGATTGACTGATTTACATATCAACTTCCTATGTCTCTCCACTTACATTCTAAATCTCCACAATAATGTACATGCAATATTGAAAATGGTTCATTCTGTTACCTTGACACAAACACAAAAGGTCTGTCATAAGTAAAAGGTAAAGCCAAAGCTTTGTCATCCTCACCAAAGTCGACAAGGGAGGACTGTCCCACAAACTTGACCGCAGGTGGTTCTGATGGCATTAGCTCAGCTCTGGTGAAGTTTCCATCCTGGGATAAGGACAGGAACAGGAAAGAAGGGAAATGAAGTTTAATAAATGTAGTTTTAAATGTAGTTTTATAAACACTCATATCTGTGGGAGAGAAGTCTGCTTTTCCCTACAAAACAACTCAAAGTTTGTTATTGCTGAGAAGGAAAATGTCATGAAAGAACAGAATAAGTGTAGGATTGATGCAATGCAAGTGTCTTTTAAAAGAAGAAAATTTAAATGTGAAAGACAATTAAATCTAATTTATTAATGTGTTAAAAGCTATATATTTTACATTACGTTTTAAATAATAATGATCAAAATAATAAACTTGTTAAATCATGGACTTGTTCTTTTGTTACCACAGAGTAAGTGTGAGTGAATCAAGACTGATCACTCCTTATCAAATATTACAACACAACAAACAAGAATGTATTCATTAATTTTCAGATAGATTTTCAATAAATCAGTTGTGGAAAGAAATATAGATATTTTATTAACCCTTCATAACAACACAATGCAAACAAGTATATACTGTACATTTGACATGGTACCATGTCAAATATTGTGTGTATGCATGTTGAGTGAATTGACAGAGGAAGGAGGGTTTGTTGACTTTTGGTTGAGTTGCAGCATGTCAATGCACAACACAAAATCTGAGATGTAATGACATCTTTTTGAGGCTGATCTAGTGTGTGATTCTGCAGAAAACAACAGGTGTAGGTGGATTTGACAAGTGTCGGACGCCACTGGTGAGTGCTGCACTTCATAGAGAGCAAGGGAGAAAAGAGAGGAGCGGTGGAGATAAGCACACTAGAGGTGGTGCATGAGGAACATCTGTCTTTGTGTGTGTGTGTGTGTGTGTGTGTGTGTGTGTGTGTGTGTGTGTGTGTGCGCGTGTGTGTGGGTGCGCGTGTGTGTGGGTGCTTGTGTCTGGATATAGCAGCAGATGCTATTCTGTGCCGTGGAAACTGTTGCCTGCTGATATTAATGTTCCCGAGAAAAGGGCAGAAAGATCAAATGACTATGTCAGGAACAGCAAAATATATTTTATACATAAAATACGGCAGGACTGTATTTTTGGTTACATACCAGTAAACACTATATGTAATCCAATAGTGGTTCGGTGCATAAACTGCTAAATACCTGCAAGTCAATTTACAGAATTTAAGTCCTACTTCTATTAAATGTATTGATAACTAGAGACTAAATAAAGGTAATTAAACACAAGACAGCCAAATTCCATCAGTCAGTAATGATAATAAAAAATATTCAATTCAATGAGACATATCACGGCTAAAATTGTACTCTAAAGTCTTCAGTGAAAGGCAAGAGAAGAGTCAAAGAGCAATCTATGAAGAAAAGGAACAAAGTAAAATGAATATTAAAAAAAAAAAAAAAAGTTTGACACAGCAGCTTGTTACAGTTGAACACCAGTACAATAATAAACTACATTTTCAATTTAGGAAATGTTGCACTCTACATATCAGCATTGGGTGAAATCCTGCATCACTGACATAACACACCCACTGTATTGATTTTCTGTTTGGAGGAAAATTCAACAACAACACAAGACTGAAAAACTGTCAATATCTAGAGCAATTCACTGCAGAGGGAACTGCTTGTCTCTTTCCTGAAGTGAATGTTGTGGAACTTTCCAATCAGGAAGCACATCATTATTTTTTTGCACAGTAGGCTATTTGTTGAATAGAAAACTACTACAATTAATTGGACTATGAGTGCAAACAGCTTACATATGGAGCATTTTAAGAGTCAGATGCTGGCTGCTGGCCACTCCACACTATATACATGTGTGTGTGTGTGTGTGTGTGTGTGTGTGTGTGTGTGTGTGTGTGTGTGTGTGTGTGTGTGTGTGTGTGTGTGTGTGTGTGTGTGTGTGTGTGTGTGTGTGTGTAATAACTGAAACCAGACCAAAATGTATGTAGGTGACTTTTACTAAGGAAGAGCACAGCATTTCAACTCCAATTCAATTTAATATTAATTGCAGCAGACATTTTGTCTTGTCTTAGTGCTGAAAAAAGAAGTACCGCTAATACCTCTTGAAAACATTACAGTGAGGCAGCTTGCACAATACCACAACTCTGAAACTGAAACAGTTAAATGGAATTCAGGCAGCATTAATTTCATTTTTTTCACCTGTTCTTTTCCTATTGTTACATTCAGCCTTCTGTGAAAAAAAGCTGATTGGGCCATTTGTGGGTTGATATTATCTAGACTGTAAAAGCCTGAAGCACACACAAGGCAGGTAGATCAAATGGGTTTTTTTTAAGAGGGGAGCTCTTATAAGTCAAAAATGTTGCTTATCCCTCTAGACGTGTTTGTGCTTAATTCATAAGACAATAATTAATAGTTAATGAAACATCAATTACTGTTGCTGCAGCTTTATCATCACAGTCTTCCAATCCACCCCAAAACATTTATTTTATGAGTCTCATACATAGTACTGCCAATGTGATCGTCTTACAGGGATATGATCCCTTTCGGTCAGTGAGCATATTGTCATTTTGGCATTTGAATGACGCCTCTGCGAGCCTAATCTTTTATTGTGGCACAAAGGAATAGAAAAATAACAAAATACAAATGTTAAATTCTAATATAATATGGGTTGTACTGCTGAATGATCTCTGTTTCAATGTCAGTGAGTAGGGAAATAATCTTTATAAAATAAAAATCCAAAGTAAATGAATCACTAAATCAATAACTGAAACTAATTGATTTCCAAATACTATTTTTTGGACCATTGTGCAGTGCACAAATTAAATTCAATCTGGTTGTTAGTGAAAGTTACTTTTTTGAATGTCAGTAAAAATATGCCAACTACTAATTTAGTATGTTTGACATAATCCGTATTCCAGTATTACAACCTGTACATTTGATAAAAACTTTAACACGCCGTTTCCTCCCAGAAGACATTCATACGTGTTAATGAAATGGAAACCTTTGTGAAACACTGTCTTCAATTTTTGTACTAAAGGTCATGCATTTGTGTGTATACTCTGAATGGTGGCCCATCACAACACAAAGGCAAATCATGCACAATACAACTATTTGGTCATAAGTTATTAATTAAGGTAAAGCTTATAAAACCATTGGCGTGCACAATAAAGGGGGTATGGAAATGAAATGTTTGGACAGAGAACGACACAGGAGACGTCAATTTTGAAATCTACTACTTATACATGATAACTACTTACGACTTGTAAGCGAACTAACATTTGTGCATTTCTGGTAATATAAGGAAGTAATCAGAAACATGTTCACAGAAAGATATTGTCTTGTGCTTTTTCACACTGTTTAAAGCAGAGCTACTACAGACACAATTTAAAGCAGAGTTACAAAGAAATAATGACTTCAATTTAAAAATAACTAATTTCATATTAAGTGTCATTGAATTTAGAATTATGAAAAAAAATCAGTATTACTAAATTGTCCATAAAGCACAGTAAAAAATATTTTAAATAGTAAATGAACACCGTCATATACTGTATGTATGCTAACATTTCTTCCATTAAAAGTGCAAGAAATGTCTTACAGTGGTAATATGAAGTCAGTGAAATGACTGCTTACTTGATTCATAGGAAAAAAAGTTCAGCCATCTTATTCATTTTTTGTTTTGACACATACTGCATGTTTAAAATGATAACACCTACTGGGTTCAAAAGCCTTTGAGCTGAACATATGATGAACATATGATGTTTCCTGAAAATCTGTCAGCAGAACTGTTTGTTTTATACTGTATGAGGCCGAGGCAAGCAAAATGAACAAAGTACTCCATTCAGTTTCAATTAGTTAATCTGCAAAAATCATACTGAGATACATTATTATTATTTTAATGACAGCGAGGGACATGGTGGCACTTTTGGTTTGGTTACTACAAAAACACCAACAAGTCAATGAGACAAGTATTTTGGCTGTCTTTGGCTGTTGGCTAATTCTCTTCTATTTGTTTCAACTTGTAAAGAACTTGCCTGCTCTATAGCACCTCTCAGTTAAATAAACAAAGGCACTTCCTACACAGACCATATTGTACACACAAACATTTCAAAGGGACATTCTGTTTGAAGTTTTTTAAACTAATTTAATTGGTTCCATCCTATTAATTACACTGAGATGCTCGTAAATAACTTGTCTCACATGTGACAGAAAGTTAAATGTCTACTGTTCTCAATGCTCTTGCACGTTGACCTGTTCTATAGTAAACAAAACCCTTTCAAATGAATGTCTTTGAAAGCAAGAAGAAATAACTCACAGATCAAAAGTGTTCATTTGTACATTCACCGACACACACATATGCAGTTCTGTTCATAATTGTAGCAGTGTCTCTAAAAATGCGAGTAAAAAAAAAATATATATATATTTTGATGCACACAAATGCATTGGGGACACTTCACATTCTATTTCCAAGAAAGAAGAGTGGGAAAAGTCATTGAATATTAAAGCATTTTACAGAAAGTCAACAAACACAATGTTCACCAATTGTACTCAGCACTGCTATTTTTTGAACATTATGTTTGTTGACTTTCCTAAAAATATTATTATATTCAATGACTTTTTCCACTTTTCTTGCTTTGAAATATAATGTAAAGTGTCAGCAATGCATTTGTGTGCATTAAAATAAAGACTTTGAAGAATGTTGAGGTTTTACTCACTGCTATTATTATGATATAAACGTATGGGACAGCTGGTAACTGTGTTGAAGATGAGATCGACTGGTTGTTGATTGCAAGACGTCAAGATTAAAACTGTGCGTGTGAGAGTGTGAGATCATGTGACTGATATTTGATGATCATGGGATTACAAGTCTTATTTGCATTCTTCCTTTCTGTTCACATCACTCCCAACCACGCATAATACACGCAATCTCTCTCTCACACACACACACACACACACACACACACACACACACACACACACACACACACACACACACACACACACACACACTTCCTGCCAAATAATGCAATGGACTGATATTGGGTAATTGTAGCAGTGAAAGACATCTGACTGCAAGAAAAGTGGCAGATGAGTCATACAAACGTCCCCTGTCAGAGAGAAGTGTTGTGAATTTCTGGAAAATCCAATTTCTAAATGTTAGTTGACTCAATTTTGATGGAACAAAAAGGTATGAAGTAAGAAACGAAAGACAGCTGTGTCAGGTTTCCTGTCCAAGTAAAAAGATACTCCTGTCAGGGCCAAACAACGTTTCTGTGTAATGGTGTCTGGTACATGGAGCAAATTTACTTTCATGCTGGTAACATCTAAGTGCTGAATTCGACTGAAAACAGGCACAAATATCAGTAAATTAGGATTCTGTTACTATCAAACAGTCATAAGCTACACGCATACGCTTCTGATGAATAAAGTATATGTTTATATTTAGGTGAAACATGACTTAAAAATTACAATGTTTCACCTCATACGTAAAATATTCATTCATTCAGTCATTCATCTTCAAACCGCTTTTATCCGCTGTAGTAGGCAGACACGCGGAGAACATGCAAACTCTACGCAGAGGGACACAAACCTGGAACCTCCTTGCTGTGCATCGACAGCGCTACCCGCTAGGCCACCATGCTGCTATGCATAATATACATAATGATATATTAAAAATCTTGATAATTACCAAAATGGGTTGAAGCCGCATAATCATTATCAGTGGACTACAATCAATGGTATGGAGAGAATATTTAAAGTTAAACAATTCAATGCATGGATGTATTGATGACCTCTACATAACATACAGAGTTTCATTTAACCACTTAATAAGAAATAAAAAGTTTTCGAAGATGGCTATAAGCATGCCAAACTATGTGGTGGCAGTATTGAGTCAAATTTTATCCAATAGGAATCCTCCGTGTTTTGTTGTCACAACACACGGGCCCATAAATATGACATCACAGAGGTTTTCATTGCAGGCAAGACGTCAGCGTTTTTAAAAAGTTGCGGATACACCGTCCACACGACAACGCAGACCCAGCGTTTTAAAAAAAATCCACCTAGGCCAGCGTTTTCAAAAAGCTGCGTTTTCATTCCAGGTATCTGTGTTGTTGTGTGGACGGAAGGCGTAAACGCAACAAAAAAGTTACGTTTTCAAAAAGTTCCATCGTCGTGTGGACGGGGCCTAATACATGGCCAGACTATATGGGAATGTCAGTGAACTGAATGCCTGATAAACTGCAGATCCAATCTCCTTTGTGAACCACTACAGGTTTGACGTGCCGCCCTTGTACAGTGAATATTCAAACAGCATCACACTCTCCATCCTTATCTCTCAGAATCTGAAACTTCTTGACCACAGATTCAATCAGTTCATTTCTATTGTCTTTTGTAGTGATATGAGTGCCAGAGAGGTCCTTTTTCCTCACAGATTGACTGAGTCTATGACCTGTGGAGGTGAAAAGCACCGAAAAGCTCAAAAAGTTGTGCTACTGCTGGCAAAGGAGCAACTGTTAAGGTGACACATTAAACTTTTTGTTTTCTGAGCTTTTCAAGCCTAACTTACCTAAAGAATAAGTTAAGGGAGTGGCTGATGTCTGGGACCCATACAAATAGGTGATTTGAGTGCATCCTCCAAGCCTATGTTCAAGTCAATCACTGGCATTACTTGAAAATAACCACTTTTTAATTATCTATGAGCCATTTTGTTGACCCATATAACTTTGTCTCTGACAACACCCTCCGTCATGAAATCAGAGGAAAATAGAATTAGAAAACAATTATGAAGTGACAAAACAAAAAACTGCCAACAAAACAAAGTGCTGCTAAAAGAGGAGTGTGCTGACCTGTGACCAGGAGATGTGGCTGCATTGAAACAAATTCACAAACTTCTAATATTCATAGGATTGTGGGAATGGTCAGTGTTTGCATATATGGTTTTATTGTGTGTGTTTGCTTCTGAATGCCTCTGTGTGATATTTTTTCAAGTGTGTGTGGATGTGGGCACTGTTTTGTGCATTTCAAGAAAGGAAAAGCAGAAGTAAGCAAGGTACGCAAGAAGTGAAGACAGAATGAGATGAAGTGATAAGAGTGCCAGAGAGGTCCTTTTTCCTCACAGACAAGACTAAAGCTCATTCTGTCTGTCACAGATGGTGTGTGTGTGTTCATTTTGTCTTGAATCCTTGCTCCTCTCTCTGTTCAAACAACACTTAAAAAGATCCACTTCACTCAACAATGACTCTTTATCAGTCAATTAACCGAAGGCAGATTGCAAAAAATCGCAAGATACAGTGAATGAGACTCTGGCCCTTCCTTTAAAGTGACAAAATATGACATGATTACAAATTAATTTTGAGAAATAGATGACAAAGCAAAACAAAATGAGATTTGAACAGTTAGGAGAACAACATCTACTGTATATAAGCTTTTGAAATTATTACATTTTATCTTCTAGGCTTGCGGTGAGCTTCACAGGATATATTCTGGTTCTTTATACAGAAAAGACAGATGCCTGATGTTCAGTGACTTCCTATTTTTACTAAGGCAGAACACCACTCGAATTGTCACCTACAAGCTGATCCTGAATTTTCTCCCATGCTTTCTGAAAGATTAGAAACAGGCTTATGGATGCACCAACAACCATTCTAAATGCATAGAACTTTGCCAGGATTGAAATAACTTTTTTCCATCCATCATCTACCGCTTATCCAGGGCCAGATCGCAGGGGCAACAGTCTCAGCAGGATGCCCATACCTCTTTCTCCCCAGAAACCTCTTCCAGCTCCTCCGGGGGGAGCCCGAGGCGTTCCCAGGCCAGCCGAAAGACATAGTCCCTCCAGAGTGTCCTAGGTCTTTGCCGAAGTTTCCTCCCGGTAGGACATGCCCGGAACACCTCCCCAGGGAAGCGTCAAGGAGGCATTTGGAACAGATACCCGAGCCACCTCAGCTGGCTTTGCTCAAGGCGGAGGAGCAGCGGCTCTACTCCAAGCTCTTCCCTGGTGACTAAGCTCCTCACCCTAACTCTAAGGGTGCGCCCAGCCATTCTACGGAGGGAACTCATTTCAGCCGCTTGTATCCAGGATCTTGTCCTTTTGGTCATGACCCAAAGCTCATGACCATAGGTGAGAGTAGGAACCAAGATTGACCGGTAAATCGAGAGCTTCGTCTTGCGACTCAGCTCCTTCTTCACCATGAGACCTATACTGCGACAGCATCACTGTGGAAGCTGCACCGATCCGTCTGTCAATCTCAAGTTCCATCCTTCCCTCACTTGTGAACAAGACCCCAAGATAGTTAAACTCTTCCACTTGGGGCAAAGACTCTCCACCAACCTGAAGAGGACACAACACCCTTTTCCGGTCGAGAACCATGGCCTTGGATTTTGAGGTGCTGATCCTCATCTCACTTACATCACACTCAGCTGCAAACTGTCCCAGTGCACACTGAAGTCCAGGTTTGATGAGGCCAACAGGACAACATCGTCTGCAAAAAGCAGAGGTGAAATCCTTTGGTCCCCAAACCATATTCTCTCCGCCAAGAAATTCTGACCATAAAAATTATGAATAGAACCGGTGACAGAGGGCAGCCCTGCCGGAATCCAACGTGCATCTGGAAATGGTCTGACTTACTGCCGCAACCTTACTGACTGCCGCAACCACCTCGGTGACTCCAGCTTGGGCGATAGACGAGTCTGTCTCTGAGACCTCAGCTTCTGCGTCATCTGTGTATGACATGATAGTAAGATTGAGGAGATCCTTGAAGTATACTTTACACGGCCCAAAAAGATGTCCGCCTCTACTGTAAATAGTGTTGGCTGTGCATCGCTTCCCCATCCTGAGGTGTCGAATGGATTGCCAGAATTTCTTCGAGGCTGACCAATAGTCTTCCTCCATGGCCTCCCCGAACTCCTCCCAGACCTGAATTTTTTGCCTCTACGACTACTCGAGTTGCAGTACGCCTGGCATGACTGTACCTGTCAGCAGCCTCCGGAGTCCTACTACTTAACAAGACTTGATAGGACTCCTTCTTCAGGTTAACGGCATCCCTTACTTCTGGTGTCCACCACCGGGCTCAGGGGTTACCGTCGCGACAGGCACCAGAGACCTTGCAACCACAGCTATGAGCAGCCGCTTTGACAATGGAGGTGGAGAACATGGTCCACTCTGACTCAATGTCCCCAGCCTCCTGCGGGATCTGGGAGAAGCTCTCCCGGAGGTGGGGAATACCTCACTGACAGAGGGTTCTGCCAGATGTTCCCAACAGACTCTCAAAACACGTCTGGGCCTGCCGAGTCTGTCCGGCTCCCTGCTCTGCCAGCGGATCCAGCTCACCACCAGGTGGTGATTGGTTGACAGCTCTGCCACTCTCTTCACCCGAGTGTCCAACACACGCGATCGGAGGTCTGATGATACGACAACAAAGTCGATCATCGACCTCCGGCCTAGGGTGTCCTGGTGCCATTTGCACTTATGGACATCACTGTGGCTGAACAAGGTCTTCGTTATGGACAAACTGTGACTAGCACAGAAGTCCAATAACAGAATACCACTCATGTTCAGATCAGGGAAGCCGTTCTTCCCAATCACTCCTTTCCAGGTCTCACTGTCATTGCCCACATGAACGCTGAAGTCCCCAAGGAGAACAATGGAGTCCCCAGTCGGAGCACTATTCAGTACCTCTCCCAGGGACTCCAAGAAGCCCGGTATTACGCACTGCAATTTGGACATAGGCCAAAACAACAGTGAGACACCTGTCCCCAACCCGAAGGCGCAGGAAACCGACCCTCTCGTTCACCGGGGTGAACTCCAACAAATGACGGCTGAGCTGTGGGGCTACAAGCAAGCCCACACCAGCCCGCCACCACTCATGTTGGACAACACCAAAGGTGGAAAGAATACTTTGAGGATCTCCTCAATCCCGCTGCCATGTCCTACACAGAAGAAGCAAGGGCTGAGGTCTCAGAGGTGGACTCGTCCATCACCCAAGCTGAAGTCACAGAGGTGGTTGCCAAACTCCTCGGTGGCAAAGCATCGGGGGTGTATGAGATTCGCCCTGAGTACCTCAAGTGTCTGGATGTGCAGGGACTGTCATGGTTGACACGTCTCTGTAACATCACATGGCAGTCGAGGACAGTACCTCTGGATTGGCAGACCGGGGCGATGGTCCCTCTTTTCAAAAAGGGGGAAAGGAGAGTGTGTTCCAACTATACGGGGATCACACTCCTCAGCCTCCCGGGGAAAGTCTACTCCAGGGTACTGGAGAGGAGGATTAGACCGATAGCCGAACCGCGGATTCAGGAGGAGCAATGCGGTTTTCATCCCGGTCGTGGAACACTGGACCAGCTCTACACTCTCGATCGAGTGCTTGAGGTTTCATGGGAGTTTGCCCAACCAGTCCACATGTGTTTTGTGGATCTGGAGAAGGCATTCGATCGTGTCCCTCGTGGTATGTTGTGGGGAGTGCTTCAGGAGTATGGGGTCCGGGGCCCCTTGCTGAGGGCTGTCCGGTCCCTGTATGACCAAAACCAGAGCTCGGTTCACATTGCCGGCAGTAAGTCAGACCTGTTACAGGTGCATGTTAGAGTCCGGCAGGGCTGCCTTCTATCACCGGTTCTGTTCATAATCTTTATGGACAGAATTTCCAGGCGCAGCCAGGGTCCGGAGGGAATCCAGTTTGGTGACCAAAGGATTTCATCTCTGCTTTTTGCAGACGATGTTGTCCTATTGGCCTAATCAAACCTGGACCTTCAGTGTGCACTGGGACGGTTTGCAGCTGAGGGTGACGAGAGTGGGATGAGGGTCAGCACTTCTCAATCAGAGACCATGGTTCTCCACTGGAAAAGGGTGGTGTGCCCTCTTCAGGTCTGTGGAGAGTCTTTGCCCCAAGTGGAGGAGATAAGGTAGCTTGGGGTCTTGTTCACAAGTGAGGGAAGGATGGAACTTGAGATTGACAGACAGATCAGTGCAACTTCCACAGTGATGCGGTCGCGGTATAGGTCTGTCATGGTGAAGAAGGAGCTGAGTCGCAAGACGAAGCTCTCGATTTACCGGTCAATCTTGGTTCCTACTCTCACCTATGGTCATGAGCTTTGGGTCATGACCAAAAGGACAAGATCCTGGATACAAGCGACTGAAATGAGTTTCCTCCGTAGAATGGCTGGGCGCACCCTTAGAATTAGGGTGAGGAGCTTAGTCACCAGGGAAGAGCTTGGAGTAGAGCCGCTGCTCCTCCGCCTTGAGCAAAGCCAGCTGAGGTGGCTCGGGCATCTGTTCCAGATGCCTCCTCGACGCTTCCCTGGGGAGGTGTTCCGGGCATGTCCTACCGTATGGGCATCCCTGCTGAGACTGTTGCCCCCGCGACCCGGTCCCGGATAAGCGGTAGATGATGGATGGAAAAGTGTGAATCAAATCTATGACTTCCATACCAGATCGGTCGAAGCCCGGGTTAACAACGACCACCATCGATGCTGTTCACCTACAGGGTGCGGATGGAAATTGGACTACTGTTTGTTGAAGAAGGAGAGGAGGAAAATGTGTTCGTAGGAAGAGTATAGGACTGAAGGACATTGAATGTTGGAACTATGACAGGAAATCGTAGAGAGTTTGTTGATACAGAGGAGGAAGGTAGACATACTGTCCAGGAAACTAGGTGGAAAGGTAACAAGGTTAGACGTTTAGGAGCAGGGTTCAAGTTGTTCTATCATGGTGTAGATAGGAAGAGGAATGGAGTAGGAATTATCTTGAAGGAGGAGTTTGTTAGGAATGTCCTGGATGTAAAAAAAGAGTGTTAGAGTGATGAGTCTGAAGCTAGAAATTAGAGGTGTGATGTTCAATGTTGTCAGGGGGTATGCTCCACAGGTCGGATGTGAGCTGGAGTAGAAGGAAAAATTCTGGTTGGACTCTTTGATGAAGTGATGCAGAGCATAATGTATTGGCCCGAATATAAGACTGTGTTTTTTGCATTGAAATAAGACTGAAGAAGTGGAGGTCGTCTTACATTTGGGGTCTCAACATAATACTCATTCACAACGCTAGACGGTGCCAGATATCTTTAAAGCAAATGCTGAACTAACTCTCCAGGCCAAAGCAAACCCCTGTCACGAAGAAGAAAAATAAAAATAGCGGTACCACGAAAGAAGAAAAATAAAATATAGCGGTTAGAATGAAAAGAGAAGAAAATAAGAGAAGAGATAACAGAAAATGGAGAAACGTAGCGACAATCTGAAGAAAAGTGGGTCAAAGATCGGCCATGTTAACTGGCAGCTGAGGAGAAGTGATAGACAGTTTTTGCATGATTTGAATGAGGCAAAATAACATGGTTTTTCTCTCGATATATATTGTTATAATCATTTGTTTCAGATGTACTGTAATTATTTTCTGTTTAAAAATTAAATTTGGTGTTCAAAAAATAATTTTTCAAACTTGAGTCTTGAAAAAGAGGGGGTCGTCTTATAATCAGGGTCGTCTTATATTTGGGCCAATACGGTACCAAGAAGTGATTGAGCTGTTATTGGTGCAGACTTCAATGGACTTGTTGGTGCAGGAAACAGGTGATGAGGAGGTGATGGGCATGTTTGGTATCCAGGAGAGGAATGCAGAAGGACAGATGGTGGTTGACTTTGCAATAAGGATGGAAATGGCTATAGTGAATACTTTCTTCCAGAAGAGGCAGGAATTTAGGGTGACCTTTTACAGTGGAGGCAGGAGAACACAGGTAGACTACATCTTATGTAGACGGTGTAATTTGAAGGATATCAGTGACTGCAAAGAAATGGTAGACGAGAGTGTAGCCAAACAGCATAGGATGGTGGTGTGTAGGATGACTCTGGTGGTGAGGAAGATGAAGAGGGAAAAGCCAGAGCAGAGGACGAAATGGTGAAAGCTGAAAAAGGGAGAGTGTTGCATACATTTTAGGAAAGAGTTAAGACAGGCTCTGGGTGGTCAGGAGATGCTTCCAGATGAATGGGCAACTACCGCTAATGTGATCAGGGAGACAGGTAGGAGAGTACTTGGTGTGTCATTTGGGAGGAAAACAGATAAGGAGACTTGGTGGTGGAAGGAGGAGGTACAGGAGGAAATACAGAGAAAGAGGTTAGCTAAGAAGTGGGACACTGAGAGGACTCAGGAGGGTAGACAGGAGTACAGAGAGATGCAGCGTAAGGTGAAAGTAGAGGTAGCAAAGGGCAAGCAAGGGGCTTATGATGACTTACAGCAGCGGTCCCCAACCTTTTTTGCGCCACGGACCGGTTTCATCTAAGACAATATTTTCACGGACCGGTCTTCATTTGCTCGATAATCGTTAATGACGCCAGGACAGCTGTAGTCTAATAATAAATCGTCCGCAGTGGTTTTATGTAAAATGTAGACATCAACAAACAATAAACAAACTTTTTTTCATAAATTGATAATCAACATCTCTATTTTGTCTCTGTAAACGAAATAATTATAAGAAATAATTACATTAAAAACTCGATTCAAGTGACTGTACTGATTGGGTTTATTTTGAAATTTTGCGACTTACTATCAGTGCATTCAACGCAGGAGAAATATTGATCATTTCCAATAGAAAGGTGAACAAGTCAATCAAATAATAATAATTACAATAATGAGAATTAATGGATGGGGACCGCTGATCTAGGGGTATGATGACAACTGAAGTGTGTACCATGTCTGCTCTACTCCGCAGTTTGGTTTAGTTTTCGGTCACGGCAAATCGCTTCACAAAGACAGGAGATTGGAAGTTGAAGCAGGGTTTTCGATACTTTTTGGGCGATCTCAGGATAATCTGCCTTGACTTTAATCCAGAACACTGGTGCGTTTATGGGCGCTTCATTGTGTGTGTGTTGATAACCTGTCACATGACCGAGACCCGTCAAGTGGGACGCATGAATTTGTCAGTGCGTCATTCCACACAGACGTCCCTTTTCAAATTTAACATCTTTCAGACTCCGAAATAAATAAAACGGAAGTAATGTAAATAAGTTCTTCTTTCTGAACAGCCTGGTACCAAATGACCCACGGACCGGTACCGGTCCGCGGCCCAGGGGTTAGGGACCACTGACTTACAGTATATGCTAGGTTGGACAGTAAGGAAGGAGAGACTGATCTATACCGGTTGGCAAGGCAGAGAGACAGATGGGAAGGACATGCAGCAGGTTAGGGCGATTAAGGATAGGGTTGGAAGTGTATTGACAGGTGCAGTAGTGTGATGAGAGGATGGAAAGAGTAATTTGAAGAGTTGATGAACGAGGAAAATGAGAGAGAACAAAGACTTGAAGAGTTGGCTGTTGTGCACCAGGAAGAAGCAAAGATTAGTCAGGATGAAGTGAGGAGCGCATTGAAGAAGATGAAGAATGGGAAGGCATTCAGTCCTGATGATATACCTGTGGAGGAATGAAAGTGTCTAGGAGAGGGGGCAGTAGAGTTTCTGACTGGGTTGTTCAACAGGATCTTAGATAGTGAGAAGATACCTGGGGAATGGAGGACAAGTGTGCTGGTGTCCATTTTTAAGAACAAGGGAGATGTGCAGAGTTGCGGCAACTACAGAGGAACAAAGCTGATGAGCCATACAATGAAGTTACGGGAAAGAGTAGTTGAAGCTAGATTAAGGCCAGAAGTGAGCATTTGTGAGCAGCAGAAATGGTTTCATGCCAAAAAGAGTACTACAGATGCAGTATTTGAGTAGGTTGATTTTGTTTTTTGCAAAAGCACTTTAATCACATTCAAACATGTTACAATTTTACATTTGATGAAAGCACTAAAGTGCTTCAGAAGAAAGAAGAAGAATTTTGTGCAAAAAACCTTCAATCACATTCAGAAAGAAGAGGAACAAGAAGAAGAAATCAACTTTACTAATCCCCCGTAGGGGAACTTATTTGTCCAATTTAATATTGGTTGTTGTTAGTCAAACGCGTATATACTGTATGTTTACAGGGCCGTGACTCACATCCAATGTGAAACTTGTAAAGAGGATGGTGCCTTGCTAATGTGCACCTCAGCAGTGCTCAGGACGTGAAATGTCACCTGTCCAATGCCAGTTCACACAATTAATTTTTTGGTCCACATGGGCCTTGAACAGTGTGGACCGTGTGGACCAGTAGCATTCAACTGTGTGGACCAGTAATATGTGGACCATATCATGTCATTTCAGGTCCGGTTCCACTTGAGATCAGTTCATTCCCTGCACCTGTCTTCCCTTCGCTCACCTGCAGCAACTCCCCTAATCAGCCACTACTCTTCATATACCCAGCTCAGCCCCCACCTTCCAGCCATTGTATCTTGCCTTACCTTCTGACCCTGTTTCGACCCTGCTAGTTTCTCGGACCCTGCCTGCAGTAATCCCTCTTTGGATTTGTCTGCCCAGTTTACTAGATTGACTTTGTGTATGACCCGGCTGATTATTGGACTCTTTCTGTTTGCTTGCAGTCTGTCTGATTCGTCTGCTGTTTGGATTGATTCCCCAGTACAAGAACCCTGCCTGTCCTATTAAACCTGTTTGGAGACTTGACCCGCCTGTTTCACTGTTGTGCTTTTGGGTTCCACCACTAGACTTGTTCGAGTTGTGACACCCATCCTAGTAGTGAGCTACTGCCGCCCCTCGAGGTTCCTTTGCATGAAAATACGACTTAATTCAACCCTACAATATACATTTTTTTAGCAGTATGGCTGAGGCTGTTGGAAACCTGATCAGCATTAAAGGTAAAGGTCATATAGCAAAATGGGTGTTGGGAATTAAGGTTCCAGCTGGTAGCCACAATGACCACAGTGAAGGCAAAGGTTGTGTTCAAGTCCTTTATTGCTGACACTCTGGACGAGTGCCGGTGACGTATGCTAGTGGGTCTGTGAAGCAGGTAAACAATTAGCATACTATGTCCAATAAACAATAATTTCAAACAAGACATTATTAAAATGCATAACTAAATTACAAACATGAAATGAGTTAAATGCATGATTAAATTTACATTAGTCAAACTTCAACTTAAATGCACAATAAATTGTAATCAATAAAGACAAACTTAACTTACATTGAAATATCAAAAGACACACAGAATACATCACCAGCTTCAGCAGCATGTGTTCAGTAAAAAAGAGGAAGTCCTGCCCATTCTTGCCTGTATTCATAGGGGTGGCAATGACATACAGGAAGAGCTTCCACCACCTTGTGGAGTGGAGGGATAATGCAGTCTTTTTGCAATGCAATCTTTTTTAGGATATTTTTAACAATGGGACCTAAACAAATTTTGAGTTCTGGAATTATAATTATCTTGGTACTTGCAATGTCTGCATCAAATATCATAGCAATTCATGCTACAGTTGCTCCATTATTTGAAAAACTAAAAATGGTCACCGTACGGCTTAAGTTAGTAGGATTTCTTCTGTGATGGAAAATGAGACATTTTAGTCAGGATCAAAGTACTGAAGCAACCAAACCACAGGCAGATAAAACTCTCACTCAAACCATGCCACTAGTGTAACTGAACAACTGATAACCTCATGTTTGGCCTATGGACTTAGCTTTCCCTCAGATATACTTTTGACTAAAAAGAAAGCAATATGGGTAAAAAGACAATGAAGCTTGGGATGAAAAATAGTTTAAATGTCCCTTAGACATTCATGTTTTCTCCTTTCCACCAGTTGACACCCATGCTGCCTTTATTTTTGTTATGTTTTTCTCCAGTTTGGTTTCTCTCCAATCGTACATCTTCCATCACCATAACACCCTTCAATCTTTTTTAAGTTTCTTTCTTCTTCACTACCTCCTTCCTCTCTCTCTGTGATAATGCAGACTACTGTTTGCCTTGTGCCTTGACCTGCTGAATTTCAAATAGGCCCCTTCAACAAAACGCAGAGGCACAGTCTTACTTCTCTGCTCTTCCTGAATATAAAATAGTCCTGCAGAACAGCCAGGGATTCTGCACCACCAATCTCACCAAAGCTTTACAGAACTGCTTATTCCATCAACGACGATATGAACAGGGGTTTCTTTTGGGTCACACTCTCTAAATACCCCACAGTTACCCACAACAAAGGTACTTGCCCATCAGTGCAATCTTAAAGTCTTAGATCTAAATATGAGATGCAATATTTTTGAATGTATTATTTCATCCTTGTGTACTTATGTCTGAAATAAACATTATAGATGGATAATTCTAATACAATCCACCATTACTGAAACTCTTGCAGTGATGGTGGATATACCGGACATTGCTAATATGTAAGACACCCACATGCCTATTATGGTCCCTTTTTGGAGAGCTCTTTCAGCAATGGGTTGCTTCACCCAAGATGCGTGAAGGAACGCTATCACAGGTCCTTCCTCCCCACGGCCGTCAGACTGTATAACCAGAAATCCTCCCAGGAGACCACTCAAAGAACTCAAAGAAATCAAAGAACAAAACATTCTGAACCTGGATGACCAGTGCAATCTGCAGTTCTGCAGTCTGTAGTGTATAGTTTTGTAAATATAACTGTAAATTTATGATAATACGATATATGTTAATATGTTTACAATATGTGAATATGTATATTTCATATGTTGCATATGTTAATTTGTATGTATATTATTTAAGTATTTATGTATGATCCCCCCTCCCCCGCTGCCACAATCACACATATTTCCCCACTGTGGGACAACAAAGGATGATTATTATTATTATTATTATTATTATTATTATTATTATTATTATTTTTAATGGCCAACAGTGACTGAGATGATGGAGGCTGTAAATCTCAAGAAGCACTTTCAAAGTGAAAAATTCTGTTTTGTTTTTGGCTTGCAATTTTAAAATTTAATCACTGCTTAATGATATGTTGTTCTTTTATTCAGGTAAGTTTCCTTTGAGATTAAATATAAACTTTGAGCAATTTAATCCCAATTTCGTTTACTTCAAAGATAACAAAATGCAATTCTAAAAGCCATAATTAGAGCTCATATAATAATATAGTAAAGGCAGTGCAACTACGATAAATGGAGAAATGCAGGCCATAGTGAAGTAATTCAGAATTCCTTTTTGCATTTAGAGTTGGTAGGTCTGAGCTTAGTATTCTGTATTTTTGAGCCATAATATTCCATATAGTTAAACTTTTGTAAATCCAAGGTCCCCAAAATAAATTGACACACCTTTTGAATTGATTATGTTCTAGCACAACAAAGACAATCAAGCATATAGACACATTTGCCACATTTAAAATGTAACTCCACCAAGGGTTTGTATAGATGCCTATTTTTTAATAGGCATGTGCTTTTCATTTTTATATTTACAAGCAAAACTTATGAAGTCAGCTTTTTTCCACAAAATAAAAGAATCATTTGCAAAACTCTGACATCCAGATCATCATCTGAAATTAATTACAGCGAATATACTCGGACCCATTTCTTGCACAAATGCAGCCATTCGTTTTTGTGTAATCCTGCTAATAAACAGACAGAAAACCCGAACCAATCACATAATCTCTTTGTGTTGAGGTAATAAAGAAGGTTATTACCTTGTTGATCCAGGTCTCAAATTTTGGTCCTTCTGTTGTCAGGAACAAATCTGGAATGGAAAGGTGAGAGAGTTGTAAGAGAGAGTTCAAGTCAGTCATTGATCCATTGATTCAACAGGTAATAAGGGCTTGCAGTGCAATTGTCTTATTCAAGCAGGATTAAACCATACCGTTTCACTATCACTGAGCAAATGAGAAACAGAGAAAGAAATTACACCAGTGACAGTCAAAAATGCTTCTCTTACTCTGTTCTCTTTCTTTAAAATGTAGTTGTGCACATTTCACCCCTAAAAAAGTTGCAAGCCCATGCAGCAAACAAACATAATTCTGTCTCTGTACTTCTTGTCTTCTTGCCAAGGGTTTTTCTGTAAAGCATTAAAGTCAGTTCAGGCTTCTTTCAGCGATTTACCTGTTCATAAATTTGCCTAGTGAAGGGTTTAACTAACTGATTGTTGTTGATAGTGTGCTTTAATTTAATGTTTAGATATACAGTGTACATTGCCAGTGTTCTCGTTTGCGTGCGTCTTTGCTGCATATTTTTTGACAGGGACGCATGATCGTCAGAAAGCGTTTACTGCACTTCTATTCAACAAAAACATTCACAATTTTTGCATTTCTCCACTTCTGTTTTTGCGTGATTCGGCCTTATTAAAATCAACTAAACTCGTTTTATACGCTGTGTGAGAGAAAGAAGTTACGTAGTTAGACCCTCCAGAACAAGCATAAGCTATTGCTTAGGCTTGGAGAGTCTTGTTGGGTTTCTCTATCAGTTAAAGTGCGTTGAAATGTGTGCTAGTATGATTAAGCGAGATACAAATAAAGGTTGATTGACTGATTGATTGATTGATTGATTGATTATCACCATGCCTCGGAAAAACATGCAAAAGTTGGACAAAAAGCAAGTGACAATAATTGGTTTCTTGAAAAAAAATAAACAATCAAAAGTTAATCAAGAAAAAGAAAGATATTACTGACATGTTACTAAAATGTGTGCAGAGAAGTCTCTGTCTGCTGGGTGCAGTGTTCACAGGAGAATACTGTACAGTATATGAATTGAAGGCAAAGAAAACTATTGAGTGAAAAGCAAAAGTGAAAACTATAACATCTTGCTAAAACAGTTTTTTTTAAATGACTACCAGGCTTTAACATTTTGATAAAACAAATGTATAATTTTACTTGTTTCATTGTAGTTAAACAGTTGACATAATTTTTTAATAAAAATCATTAAAATTAACAGTTTGTTTAGTTTTTATGTTGTGCTATTGCAAAACTCAATCATTGCATACATTTCTACCGTATTTTCTGTTGTTACTTTGGGATTCTTCATGTTGAGATGTGCACTTTTTTCTGAAAGCGCATCCCAGGGGTGCCATACTTTCTTGAGGAAAAATTAACTCTGTATTGTGCTGCATAGAGACACGAAAACTGAGAATATGTATTCTGACCATTTTCTTGAACTCTGGCATTGACAGAAAATGAGTGCATGTCACATTTCTAAAGTAGTGAAGATGGATTGTCCTTTTAAAGCAACAGGAGCAAACAGGTGAGGAGAAGGAAAATTGTGGGTGAGAAGAAGACAAGTAGCCAAAGAGTAGTTGCAAGGTTGCATGCTCTTAAGCAAAATTAATGTCTTCACGACGTCTACCGACCACAGCTCCGGCGCTAGTGCTTCTCCAGCTCAACGTTGAAGGTTTCACCACTGTCAAGATTAAACATCCTTGAGCAAGTAGCCAGCAAAAACAATGTGACAGTGATCACCCTGCAGGAGTCACACCAGGAAAACAAGAACATCCTGAGGGTCCCTCAGTTGTTTATTGGCCACACCGCCAATAAACAAAATGGCATTGCCACATTTGTCCGCAAAGACATGGATTGGTCAGCCACCGGACAATCCCCAGAGGACGCAGA
Source organism: Antennarius striatus (assembly GCF_040054535.1). NCBI lineage: Eukaryota > Metazoa > Chordata > Actinopteri > Lophiiformes > Antennariidae > Antennarius > Antennarius striatus. Next base: position 8,352,364 of record NC_090776.1, on the reverse strand, counting down.
GACCGAATGGATTGCCACTAAAGTACAAGACACCACTATCGTCAACGTCTACAAACCCCCACCCAGCAGACTGATCCCATCATCCCTGCCAGATGTCCCAGCCCCAGCTGTGTACACTGGCGACTTCAATAGCCAAAATACAGACTGGGGTTACAGTAGCACAGATGCTGACGGCGACTTCCTGGTAGAGTGGGCCTCCACTTTAGATGCCACACCCCTGCACGACCAAAAGGAGCCATGCACATTCTTCTATGCACGATGGAACAGCACAACCAATCCAGACCTGGCATTTGCGAAATGCCGTAACAACCAGTCCCTCCCTGTGAGACGCATCCTGGACATGTTCCCTCAGTCACACCATCGGCAGTCACTCATCACCATTTCATTGTTGATCCAGCCTGTGCCAGGGAGAGATGTCAAGAGGTGGAATTTCCGGAAAGCTAACTAGGCAGGCTTCACTAAACAACTGAATATGGCAGCTCCTGATCTACCACACCCTCACCCTAACAACCTGAATGATGCCTACGACTCTTACTGTAATTTACTGCTGGCTGCCGCCAAGAAAAACATCCCCCGCGGTGTACGCAAAGCGCAAATTCCCTACTGGGACGAGGAATGTGAACACCTTCTTCGTGCCCATTCAGAAGCACAAACCACTGCAGGCAGGGACAAAGCAGCAGATGACCTATTCTGCAGGTTGAACGAGATGCGTAGGCAACGCTGGATTGAAACCGTGGAATCAATCAACTTCACACACTCCAACTGACAGGGGTGGTAGACTCTGAACAAACTGACAGGAAGGTCAACAACTCCAGCACAATGCCCCATCACTGCAGATTTGATCGCATCGCTCCTGCTGAGTAATGGCCGCTTCCCGAATGCAGACAAGGACTTCACTAGAAAAACATCAGCAAGAGTCCACGAGCTGCTCAGGGCCCCATGATGCAACAACAACCTGTCAACCAACTTCACGGTTCATGAGATGGATCTGGCCATACGACACCTAAAGACTGGCAAGACACCAGGCTTAGACGGCGTCCACCCGGAGTGCTTAAAACATCAAGGCAAGAAGGCAATTGACTGGCTCTGTTCTTTCCTTTCTGCATGCCTCCAGTACTCACAGCTGCCAAAGATCTGGCATCGTGCCAATGTGATCACCCTTCTGAAGCCAAACAAGCCAAGCAATGACCCTAAGGGATACCGGCCCATCTCCCTCCTGTGTGTTCCCTTTAAACTCCTGGAACGCCTCATCCTGGCACGCCTCACCCCAGTCATCGACTCCCAGCTGCCCAAAGAACAAGCTGGCTTCCGAAGCGATAGGTCGACAACAGACCAGGTGACTCTTCTTTGCCACGACATAGAGGAAAGCCTCCAGGCAGGAGAGAAGGCCGGTGCTGTCTTCTTGGACCTCACAGCTGCATATGACACTGTCTGGCTGCGCGGGCTCCAGATGAAGCTTCTGGAGACCATCCCAGGTAAGCACATGGTGAGCTTCATCATGAACATGCTGAGCAACCGCAGCTTTCGGCTCCACACCAGCAATGGCCAAAGCAGTAGGGTGAGAAAGCTCAGGAACAGTGTCCCACAGGGTTCAGTACCGGCACCACTTCTGTTCTACATCTACATCTACGACCTACCCGAAACAACATCACGGAAGTACGGCTATGCAGAGGACCTGGCCATCTTGCTCAGAAAGCCATCTTGGGAAGCAGCAGAGGAGGGCCTTTCTGAGGACACGAGCATCCTGTCCTCATACTTAAAGGACTGGCACCTCAAGCTCAGTGTTGAAAAGACTGTGTCAACAATGTTCCACCTGTACAACAAGGAAGCCAACCGCAATATCAACATCACGGTTGACAATTTCCCGCAACAGTCCAAGTCCTCCCCGACATACTTTGGAGTGAAGCTGGACCGGACCCTGTCTTTTAAACAACATCTGGACAGTGTCAAAGGCAAGACCACCGCTCGTGCCGCACTGATACGGCGCCTAGCCGGTACCACATGGGGAGCAACCACCAAGACACTGAGTATCTCCACTGAGGCCCTGGTGTTTCCCTGCGCTGAGTACTGTGCCCCAGTCTGGAGCCGCAGCCCTCATGTTAAGAAGCTGGATGCTGCCCTCAACACTGCCCTACGGATTGTCTCCGGATGCCTACGAGCCAATACAACCAACCGCCTGTCCTCGCCGGTATTGCTCCTGCAGAGGTCAGACAAGGAGCAGCCATGCTTGCCCTCGCTCGGAAGGCTCAGCGGTGTGAATCCCACCTCCTCCACAAGGTTGTCACGGAGACACCACAGCGGTCACGCCTCAAGTCCCGGCGCCCCTTTGCCACACATGCCCAGGAACTGCTCCGAACAACACCAGCAGACACCTCCAAGGTTTCCTGGGTGAAGGCAAAATGGAGGGGCCAGTGGAAGGCAGACATACCATCACGGCTTCACCTATTCATTGAGGACCCAACAGATTCTCATGGCCAGCATCTCCCCTGTAAGGAGTGGACAACCCTCAATCGCTTGAGGACTGGTGTGGGATGCTTTGGTGCAGCAATGCAGAAGTGGGGTCTCACAGAGAGTGCCCATTGCAAATGCAGGGTTACACCACAGACTGTGGAGCACGTGACTACCAGCTGTCCCATATACCGGCCACCAAGTGGAGACCGTGGCTTAATAGACTTAGACAGTGACACACTGGACTGGCTTGCTGCAACGGAGCTGGAGGTCTAATGACATACGACAGAAGAAGAAGGGAAAATTGTATTGGTGAGATCTCCCACTGACAGCAACTGGATTTCAGCCTTTGTTTTCTGTTGGCCTCATCCACTGGAAATACTGTACCTCTAGCTTGCTTTCCTGGTATCCTAGAACCTGCATTTGTACAAACATTCCCTGCTGTTGAAGCTGAGATTGTAGGCTGCAGGTTTAAAGTGCTTTCTTCTCCTACTATTTCACTGCTGCCTTCTCTGTACTGCATGTGATTTCACATGAAATAAATATTGGCATTGATTTGCCTTATGGCCCTCTAATACTCCATGTGCTTTTGTGCTCTGAATGAGAAAACATAAATGATACTGAAATAAAAGCCAAGTCAAGACAGAAAGATAGTCGTATGTGATAATAACGACCTTTTGTGGAAATCATCTATTATATATTTACAGAACATGCAATGAGTATAATACACTGCAGGGGTACTTGCACTCAATAACGGGATTAAAAAATGTATAAGGGTTTCACTGAATTATTTTCTTTCTGTGTCAAATAGTGTATTGATCGAAAAGCATTACTCAAGCACACCAATCTGAGAAAGTGGTCTAATTTTTGCTGAGCCAAAGCTCTCCCAGTATGATCAGAGTCTGACTATTAGCATTCTATGGATTTTACTGTAGTGAACTGGCCATTCATTTGTCAATTTACAGTAATCCCTCGTTACTCGCGGTTAATGCGTTCCAAGATAACCTGTGAAAAACAAAATTCCGCAATATAGCGATGATTTATTTTATCACTGATACTGATATTATTACTGATACTGATATTAAACCATCTTATATCTGTATTACCATTTCCCAGACTCTTATAGACTGTTTAAAGCACTTTTGTATTAAAGAAATGTTTCTTTAATACACAGCAGTGGGCTTTACGGATGCTTTCAGCCAATAGCATGCGCCTACATGAGTACCTACTAAAAATCTGCGATGCAGTAAAGCTGTGCATCTTGAAGCACAAATACGCCAGGGATTACTGTATAGCAGGGGTCACCAAATGGCAGACTGCAGTCTGGATCCAGACCGCGTGATGGTTCAGTCCGGACCCGTGACCACTTCATGATAAATTCACGAGAGTAGATTTTCTTGGTGCATTTTTTCTGACGGTCGAGGCTACAGACGGCGGGCGCTGCTCCTAATAGAGCCACTCAATTCAGCAAATCAGATTGATTGTTTTCCCGTCTCTGTCAGCGCACCTGGAAGTGAGATAGTTCGCTGCAGCTACCACTGTGACTTTACTGCTACAGCGGAGTACAGAGGAAGGGAGATAGTGAGGACAGCATAGCTCCAAACAAAGGGAAGTTAATGAGGACAACCGCTGGTTAACAATGATTGGACGAAATTTATGGTTATTCTTCCGTCAGGCAGTTCAAAACCATCGTGTCTCATATGGTCTGAACATGTAGCACTAATTAAAAATGGTAACGTGAAGCGCCACTATGGAACAAAGCACAGAGCTTTTGAGCAAAGTTACGCCTTGAAAGTCCGAGCTGAGGGCAAAGTAACGGAGCAAAATGCAAACGAATGTTCAATAAAGGCATTGTGGATTTTGGGGAAACATAAAAAACATTTTAGTGATGGGACAGTTGTGAAGAAGTGCTTAAAAGCTGTTGCTGAGACATTATCTGAGGGAAAACAGAAAGATGAGATGTGTGGAAACTTCAACAGCAAACAGAAAATCAGAAATATTAACAGGTTGTTGCAGCTATTCAGAGAGCACCATGCATACTATATCTGTGGCCATTGATGAGTCTACAGATGTTACTGGTAATGTCCAGCTTTTGTGTTTGTCAGGTTCCTTCAGAAAGACAAGGAGCTCTTTGCTGGGTGTAACACCACTAACACACACAAGAGGAGGGGAGATGTATGCAGCAATACGATGCTGACAAAGAGGGACATAGATCTGAAGCAAGTGGTCTCTTTCACCACAGATGACAGAGACAACCACATTCTCTTTTTTCACCACCTTGTCATGGTGGGAAAAGAGAGGGGGGCTGTCCCAAACAGTGGGAGCTTTCCAAAACAGTCAAGGCGTGCTCTGTGCACACCTTGTGCACAAGTAACCTTGTGCAAAAGTAAATTACTGGCAGGCCACATGCCCCTTTTTCTCATGAAGAAAGTTCTGTTTGCATTTTTTCCCCTGAAAGAGCCAGTTTTTATTTATTCTTTCTGAAGATGTTAATGTTTTTTTTACTTGAAGTGTAGGCCTTCGGTTCTTTGGGCCGGAATGTCTTTAATTTACAAGAAAAAAAATTATTCAGCTCTTTTTGCATTTTATTTTTAATTCTGAGGTTTGTGTGATCTTCAATCTAACAAAAGTTTGAAATGTATTTGCCTGGGTCTACTTTTATTCATGGTGAGGTACAAGAGCTAGCTGTGCACTCACTTAAACATATCCTGCATTGAAAAGTGATAATAAATGATAATGTGGACATAGGGGCCGGCTATAAGACACAAACTGGACTTGGGTTCGGACCCTTTACTAAGAGGAAATTTTTATAACCGGACCTCAGTAACTTTTAATTGAATACCCCTGCTGTATGGTGTTAAAATTTACAAAAAACTGACGACACACTAAAGCACTGAAAAATGAATCAGAATATTTGATGAACAAAAGTAGATTTCAGTTTCTGTAGATACATTAATAGCTATGTGGAAATGAAGACACAAAAACATAACCTTAAAAGGAACCATTTTATTTCGTGTTCAGGTGTGTGTGTGTGTGTGTGTGTGTGTGTGTGTGTGTGTGTGTGTGTGTGTGTGTGTGTGTGTGTGTGTGTGTGTGTGTGTGTGTCTGTCCGCCCTCATAAGGCTATCCCCAGTTACGGCAGTTACACATTAATGACTAATTCAGAACAATTGTACATCCTGATTTTATTACGGTGAATGAAATCAGGTTTAGGTCTTCTACGTCAGTGGTTATGTATTTTTAACTTAATGTCATTCAGCTGCCAGATGTCCAACTAGACTGTATTCAAAATATTTTGACCTAAAGTGATCTGTGGTCCTAAATGTCAGCTTTCTAAAATGGCTCATCTGAGCTACTCACAAAACGCACATTGCCATTAAAAATGAAATGCAACCACAGTCTCTTCTGTTCTTCTTTGGATGGGATGAAAAATAAACACTGGTGTTGATTTGTACAATCAACAACTGAGCAACTTTCATGTCTCCCTCTCACGGACGCCATTTCAACAAACGGCTGCCTCACGTCCGACGCAAAGACCTCCGTCTTGGGGATGGCCACACCCTTGGGCATGTCAACCAATCCATGTCGTCCAATATTCTGTCCAATAGCACAGAGTGTCTAGTCTGACGTCAAGAATGGCTATTCTTGCACAATATGATCGATCTGAGAGCCATGACTTCCTAAAACTCCAAATATCTATTGATGCAGGGAGCGTTTGTTTACCGGATTCTAGGAGTTGGTCGGGTTAGGGAGGATCACTATGTATATGTAGAGACCTGAAAAAGTGTGATTTTCATAATAGGGCCCCTTTAACCTTGTTGGAGGTACCGAACCCTGTTGGTTTCATATGCTCACTCACCGAACCCTTCTTTAGTAAAAAAAAAATATATAATTTTAATTTAAGACATAATTACATGTTTTACTGGTGTATTTAATGAATCGTGCATTAATGTCAACTTTTTCAAAGAACAAAACCAAGACAGTGCATGAACACACTGAAATTACCTACCTGCAAATCAGTGTGACTTCTGCTGTTACCAGTTCAGATATGCACGGCTTCACCTTGGCAAGTGCTACTTATGTCATTTTCACAGCAAAGTCTGTTTCTTTTGTTTTCCATGCAGCTGAAGTAAATGTTCCTTTATTTTTACCAGTGCCAGACTAGAGTTTCTCAACTTGACATTGCAAATCATGCAGAACACTGACTCCCATCACTTTCCGTTATACAGAACATGCAACTTCACGTTGCACATTAGGGGGTGGCAGTGGCTCAGCGGTAGAGCAGATGTCTCGTAGACCATCGGTGGATCGAGTTCCGCTACCACCATGATGTCACCAGGAGTGTGAGCTGACGGTGGGAGGTGTCAGCTCACTTCGCAGCCACTGCCGAGGCGCCCTTGAGCAAGGCGCCGTCCCCCCTACAAGCTGCTCAATTTGGGGCGCGTTTCAGAAGCCGATGCCTGTCACTCTGCCTCCTAATGTGTGTACTTGGATGTCTATGTATTAACTGCATGCTTACAGGCCCCCTTGTGTGCTGTGTTCAGGGGGCCTGTTTACTGTTGAAAAGACTAACCTGAGTGACTATGTAATTTCCCCTTGCGGGATCAATGAAGTATACTTCTTCTTCACATATCATCTGACCGCTTTCTTTTTTTGCTCAACATACTGTAGTTACTATGAATTAAAATATTAAGAAAGCAATCAGATGACGTACCTTCATGACAGGCATAAATCGACTACTGAGTGCGCAAAATCTCATGTAGCAGAGGTAGGCTAATCAATGTAGCGTGATCACCTGCAGCCAGTGATGGCTGAGGGGGGCGTGTCATCACAAATTGACACGATGTGTCAAGCCTACACAGTGATTCATGTATGTTCAACAAAAACACCAACACATTGTGTCAGGTGTTTTGTCTTGACCTCCGTCTCTGCCGAACCCCTGAGACTAACTCACCGAACCCCTGGGTTCGATCGAACCCAGGTTAAAAACCACTGTTCTAAGTGATTGGAAAGCTGCGTGTATCCACACACAGCCACACACACACACACACACACACACACACACACACACACACACACACACACACACAAGAATGCAAGAGAGAAACTTTGTCTTACCGGTAAAATCCCATGTTTCATTAGCTTGCGTTAGGTTTAGGTCTCTCATTGTCCATGACAGTTATCGGAAAACACAACTTTAATTATCTCACCGGCCGGTCTCATCGTGTTTACGAAATGAGCCATGAGTCATGTTCAGCAGACTGAGAAAGCAGCTCCACACTTAACGACAAAAAATCAACCATTATGTCATGGAAAACAAGAGTGCAAAACACGAGAAGAAGTAGAGCGAAATACGTAGCAGCAAAGTTACTGAAAATCAAGCACATGAATGTGAGGGGAAGAGAAGTGTTGATAGAGGCAGCTCAGTGGGGGAGGGGGGTACAGACCAGTGACGTGCAGTGAGGTTTATGGTTGGTGAGTCACTGACTTCATGATAATCAGATGAAGATGTTCACAAATATACTAACCTACAGTGTAGCTTATTCACCATTTAATAAGCAACAGTGAGTGGGTTATTTTTAAAGTTTCAGAGCAGAATTATTTACACGGACAAACTAACACATTGGACTCAAACCGGGAATCACCGTGCTGTGCAAAGACAGCGCTAGCCACTGCACCTACTTGCTGCCCAGGTACTAAAATTATACTTTTTCCCCCTCAACAGTATGTTGAGTCTCTGCATCTCTGTGTTTGCCTGCAGGGAACAACAGTGATTTTTTTTTTTTTAATGAAATCCCCATTACAGCTGTTGTGCAATTTTCACAGTGGACATTACTTTCTTCATTGCTACCACCATCCAACCCACAACTGCTGACCCAACCCACAACTGCTGACATGATTTAAAATAATATTCAAGAAAAGAAAGGTTGAGTCATTTGTGAGACTCTGAAAGCTGGGAAAAAACGACACATAATTTCTGAAACTTTACAGATACTTATTGCCCACACACACTGGAAAATATTTAAAACTGCAAAGGTGATAACAAATGCATGCATATATTATGCAAATGTGTACAGACTACAGGATAAACTCGGCAATTTGCATATTGTGTACAATTTTGTAGTCGCAACGGGTGTTGTACTGATGAGCTTGGTTAATCAGCCAATCAGACCTCTCAGGCAGAATCCAATGGTGATTGACTGATTGGGTGAGATGGCAGTGTTTCTGTGAGAGCGACATGGGGCAGATGGAGGAGATGCATGAAGGGGTCTTCATCTTGTGAACACTTAACATTCTTGCTGTGGAGGTACTTCTCAACTTCCCTTCTCTCATCTCACTATTTTCTTCATTTAACAATTTTTGGCTCTCAAGTTCAGTAAACTCTTCTAAAACTCTTCTCAACTTCAGTCTCTTACTCTTGTCTGTTTCTCAATACTTTGCTGGTTCAATTCTAGCCACAACCACTAGATTTTCAGGGTATATACTGATTACTTGGAGATGGAAAATGACCATGAGATGGACATTAATTTTAAAATACATTATCTCTGGAGATTGTGCAACATAATCCCGTGCAACCCTATCCGGAGAAGAAATTAATTTTTAGGTGTGTGTGTGACAAGGAATGCATAGTGACAAAGAAATTATCTTGGAAAATGAGCAATAAAGTAATTTTAATGTGATTCTCTCTGCCTGCCTTACTCCACAAGCTTTCCAGACAGTATTCTACATAGTCTCATAAAGTCTCATAAAGAACTGCTAGCTAACAATTCAAACATTAGTACTGCATTTATATTAACATAGCTTTCCTGTTTCAGGAACTTTTACTGGGCCGCCGACGAGTGCTTTTTAGGGACCTATTCAAGTTAAAAGAGACATTATAAAAAGAAACAGGAGAAAGACAGAGCAAAGGCAAATCAAACAGAACAGAAACAGAATGGACGCAAAGCACATGGCATAATTAATCATTTGTATAGCCCTGTTTTCTCCCACACACACACTCTCTCCTACAGGCAATTTGGAACAGCCAATTAACCTGAAGCGCATGTTTTTGGAGGTGGGAGGAAGCTAGAGAACCCAGAGAGAACCCACGCAGGCACTGGGAGAACATTAAAAGTCCGCACAGAGAGGGACTCGAAACCAGACCCGCCTTGTTGTGCAGAGACAGTGCTATCCACTGTGCCACTGATTATTTCAATGGTTTGGTAAAAAAATAAAAATAAAAAAATTGATTAAAAAAAAAAAAAAACACTGGAGAAAAATGTACTGGCTTTTGTGTAGTTAACTGTTCTTTTGGCTGTTGCAAATCCCTCAGAACAACATTATGACAAGTTCGATTGACTCTACATTTATATTGAAGTACTTATATAATTTTGAATCATATTTATTTAAAGATTACTTGTAAGATCCATACAAACCTATTTGACTTTGATTCATTTCTTAGCTTTGCTATACATTAATTTGATTTTTTGTAACTAAAGTATAAGTGATTCACATTAATCATCATGAAATTGTATCTAAAATTGTATCTAATTTTTTACTATTAGTACCTAAAACACAAATTGTCCTCGGAATACGTTGTTGCTTGGTTGTTCAATCTTATGAATGAATTTACATTGACATTTTTTTTATTTCCTTTGTTTCAATACAACACATACTGAAGCACTGAATCCTGAAATGATTCTACAACACCACTGATATGGCACAAAAATATTCAAAGCATGTTAATAGAGCTGTCATATTCCACCACTTAGAAAGGGTGCATACATAACTGAGGTATATGAATGTGCTTGTGTGTGGGAAGGAGGGGTTGTATAACCGCAACAGGGATTGAGAGCTCTAAGTGATGTCATGTCACCAGATAATTAAAGACATAGTTAGTGAAGAGGTAGAGTCTTGAGAAAACTGCTGTGATATGGCATTAAAATACACAACGCAGAGGTGGACAAGGAGCATGAGAGAGATCAAACAAAAGGCAAAGGGCATCCAGTGTCCTGTTCAAAATCTAGGCCTGCACACAAAATCACAGTACAGACATAAATATTTTAATTGACTGAAAAACAATCTATAAAATTGTTTGTTTTCCTCTGCATTTGTACTTCATTTGCATTTCTGTGCTCTTATACACTTAGTGATAGACTCTTCTGTTCTGTTAATTTAAGTGAATACATAATGAGTGGCCTGCAATTGTAGAAGAACTATCAACGTGACCATCTGCATGTGAATGTCTTTATCATTAGGTTGTCAGTAGAAACTTTGACATTAAAAGTATAATTGCAAGTGCATCTGGTACTTATAGCAGCTCTCTAGCACAAAAGAAGTATAAAGTATACTGTATATAATAACAAATAAAAAAACAAGGTTAGCTGTGGCACACGCTATTGTGGTACAGCAATAAGGTTGTGTTGTATCCATGCTGTTTTTTGAGCAATATCTTGCTTTGCAAAGGACGAGAACACATTTTTGCTTAATATGTAATGAAGGAAGATGTTTTTCATTTTTATACTAGTAAAATATATTTGCCCAGTAAGTTTGCTGAGAGCACGAAGTAGTCGTGCCTATGTGTGCCACATATTTTCCCATGGGGTGTCTCTGAAAAACAAAAGAGTTTCCTCTAAATGCCCCCTCTTTCACATCGAATGTAACTACACCATAATATACACCAGACAGTGTTACCTATGTGATGAATTGATTTATCTACAGGTAGACCACTGTTATATACAGTTTAACACTTGCTACACTCAGAATAAATAGTTCAAATTGTGCAGGAATAAATAATATTTCATTTCACACATCAAACTAGTTTTGACATTTCAAGAAGCCTATTCTAATGGACTTCAGGAAAATAATAGACAAGACAGAGTGCATGAAACCTGAAAGGTGCTATCCATCAAACCTATTACCAAAGTCATTTGAACAAGTAATGTCACATCATCATGCTAGAGTCTGATCTGTTATCTTTACCAATTTCAAGTCTTAATGAAATGTATTTTCACACTTATTCCAAAGACAATAGGTAAAAATATAAAATGACCTTATTTTAGTGGCCAGTAAAAGTGCTATTCAACATAAACCAACACAGAGGCATACAATCAATGCACAAGTGGGCAGTAGCTCCTTGTCAGTGGGACCAGTAACCAGTAATACTTGATGGGCTTGGGTCTGAACCACTGACCTTCTGATTAGTTGACAACCCCTCTACTGAGCAAAGCAATGCAGGTGCAGACTAAGCCTGTCAAGAAAAATATAAACTGGTATTTAAAATAAAAACACAGTGGGTTAATCTAACTTGATACTCAAATTTAGACTGCTTTCGTAGGAAACAGGAGAGGACCATGCAGTGGGGATATGAGCGAATCTTGAGTTATTCATAGCCTCTCCATCAAATTTGTTAAGGGGATTGGAAGCAATTTAAAAGCCTCCACTGACTGTTTGGCTCAAGCAGCATTATGTCTCTCTATTCCATTATGTTGAGCCGCAGTGTGGGGATAAAGACCAGGCTTCGTATTAGCCTCTGTATAAACAGATAGGGTGATGTGAGGTGGGTGCTGAGTTTAGGCACTGAAGAACTGTGACTTAGAGGAGAACAGACAACAGCAGACAGGAACCTATAATGTCTCTCTGCTTCTCAATATCACCCTCCCCTTTATCTGTTTGGCACCCTTGCCTCCGTCCTAGGTTGTCAAGATGTGTTATGACTCTAAAGAATGGTGAAATAAGGACAATCCTGGGTCTGTACCTCAAAACTGAATCAACACCTTAAGGCAAATTCATGGCCCAAAATGCACACAACAGTTCAACTGCCACAATTCTAAAGCAGGGAGTGGATCCTTTGCCACCCCAGAGAAAAAAGTAGGCTTTTATGAAGCACTTGAAAATGGAAATTGTAGTGAAGCATTTGATGAAGTAAAGAGAAGTCCAATTTTTACCTTGACCTAAAAAAACCAAAAACGGATTCACCACCTCCATTTGGGTTTACACCAAAAATCATTGGCTTCTTCTATGGCACATGCACTTGGTAATTCTTTGACATATTTGATGTTTTTTTTTTTTTTTTAAATGGATAAAAATGAAGGGAATCATTATGAAAGATTGACCTCCATGTCATATTTGATTCAAATCTTACGATGTCATTCTCAGTCTCATCACCAACCCTACCATCAAGTTTGATGAAAAGCTGGTAGCTTTTATGTAATGTTATGGGAAAAAAGAACCCATAGAGTATTGGGTTCTTAGCAGAGGTAACAACTATCTTTAGAGTCTGCCCTATAATGATGAAACAGAACAAGGCAAATTAATGTTGGGGTGAAACAAGCTCTATGTGTTGCTTTCTATTAAAAAGCAACACACCACATATTAGCGATGTTTCTTCAACACTTCTTAAACTTCTTAAACTGTAGGCCCAAAGTGTCAAAGACAGGATTAAAGAAAGTTTAAATGACCAAGCACATAGAACAGATAAGAAGTGGAAGGTCAAGTAGAAGAGGAATGGCCACAAAAAAAAAGAAAAAGAAAAGAAATGCACTCTTCTCATTTACATAATGTAATTCTCTTAATAAACTGATTTCAAATAGATTTTTAATTTCCTGATTCATAATTGATTTTTTTTTAATGTATTTGAATTTATTGCCTTTTTTGGATTTGGAAATCGTGTTTGACATGATATTATTTATGGATGGAATAATCTCAAGTTCATAAATATCCTTGTATTGCTCTTTAGAATATAAAATATTGAATTATGTAAAAGTTGTAAATATTTTTTAATCAAAACGTAAATGTGCAATTTTCACAATTTTCATCTGTGTACTTATGTAGTTAAATTACTAAATGTTGCATTTTGATTGGAGCTGAAATTCATAAATAGCATTGTCTGTGTCTCGAGGGACAAACAAAATTAACATAAAGGCACAGATTATTTGAGAATGATATAAAATGCTGCAACCCTGTCTGAGAGAGCCAAGCAGCAGACAGAAAGGAAGACAGTAATACCAAGTTAAAGATAATTGCTCCGTTCACATCAGTGCACACTGCCACCATAGTACAGATTTTGCAACACACACAAAACTGTCTACTGACCTACCCACATTATTCTTTTTATGTGTCTTTTGTCTTTAGCACTGTGGAAACCACAGGAATCCGAGATGAAAATGAGCCGCCAGTCCACTTGGCCTGCCAGAGTAAGCTAGCTACATATTAGCTGCTCATTAAAACCCCTGGTGTGCTTTAATGGGTCTTTGTTAGGCCTTGGTACTGACTCATAAGAAAAGTCAGGTCACAGAGTCATTCAGTGCCTTTGTGCATATATATTCAAGATACAATAGTCATGCTTGATGATTCTGTGGAGGTTGCACAGCAACACAAGTCTGAAGGTAGAGACAGACACAACTGCTGATGAAAAAAACAAATTATTATTGATTCCATTTTGATGGATGGAGCCCAGGATTATATACGGGAAGCAGATGGCTGTGTGACACTTTGCATATGTCATATCTTTCTTTCTTCTATTTCGTCCTTCCCTTCACCCACTTTCAAGTTCTCAATCAGATGTAGGAGAAGCCAATGGCACAGTGCATGTGGTTGAATGGAGGGGAGGAGATGGGATGTCAGACTGTGCTGCAGTGTAGTGGGGCCAAGGTGTTGTGATGTTGTGATATTAGATAGTGACATGCTTTACAGTGTAAGAAGGGTGTACCTTACCCACCATGTGGGCCTCCTGCTATTTTCACTTTCACTTTTTATTTATGTTATTTGATTTTATTTAATTTCATACTGTTTATATTTTACTTTTAGTGTCCTGTTGTGTCAGTGTCAGTGTTTCTTTTTCCCCTGGTGTTTATCCAGTATTTATTCATTATGTAATGCCTGAGCACCTCCAGGATTAATAAAGTCTCTGTGTGTCTGTGTGTCTGTCTGTCTAGTAAGCGAGCCCTTCTGACAATTCAGTCTTGTCCAGACAGAGAAGAAAAATCGGCAATGAAGTCACACAGATCAGCATCATTTAAACCTTTAGAAACTTTTTTTTGCTTGATTTAACTGTTTTAGCTTTTGTGTCACTTGGTGTAATTTGCAAAAGCACAGCAGTGAGCTGAATTGTTACCGTGGTTTCCCACAAATTTGTAAAATCCAATCAGCAGCTGTCAGATTCCACATATAATATGCAGTGACAATGCATCCCCCACTGTCTGTTCATTTGGAAATTTTCAAACAGGATGATGTTCATTAGTTAGACCAAGGTAGAGAAAGCTGATGAAGGAAACTCAGTGACTCGTGACAGTATCAGATTTCCTCTCAATCCTCAAGTCCTTTCTTTCATTGAGATTGTCTTCAATCAGCCCTCAGCCCTATGCAAGGTCTGCCTTTGCTTTTCCAGGCTGGATGGGTCATTTAAGGCCAACTACAAAAGTAACAGCAGCATTATTAAAGCCCCTTCCTTGTACCTGTAAAAGACCTTTCAGCAGAAACAGCAGCGGTTTATCCAGAATCCAGTGCTGAGTGGATCTGACAGCCAGCAGTACAGAGGCTGCATTACTGTCTGATATGCTGTATGTTTGTGCATGTGTACTGTCACCTCACTGATCATCACCACGCTCCAAGACTTCACGGTTATGTGCATGTTGATGGGGCAAATGTGAGGGTGCAAAACACGAGAATGCAAGCAGAGCAGGAAAAAGGAGTCACAGAAGAACATCCAAGGTACAGTGAAAAAGAAAGTAAGCTGAAAGAAGGCTAGACAGACAAAGGCGATCCCTCTTTCCGTCAACTCTCTATGCCTATGAGCAGGTTATTTGTTAGCCTGTTACTCACCAAATAAGCTGTGACTCCTATCCCCTGCTGGCTGTCAAAGGAACACACATATAAATTCACGACACGCTCACACATGCAGACACAGTGGTGAGCTCTATCCCCTCAGGGGTTGCTAGGGAGATGGGCTCAAGAAAGGCCATCTTACTGACTGATCTTATTGCCCTGTTTATGGGAGTTGAGGGGAAAAGTGTTCACTGTGGAATTTTGAGTTGTTCTGTGTATGTATGTGTGCATGCATGTATGTGCGCGTGCATGTGTGCGTGTGAGAGAGAGAGGGTGGGGGGAAGAGAGAGAGAGAGAGAGAATGATGGAGCTTGAATGAGGCAGAATGAGAAGAATTAAACAAAAAATGTGATGCCATGTCATGACCATGTCATGCCCTCTGCTTTTATCTGTTTACATCAATTTGTTCCATCTTTCTCTAACCATCAGACTGATTCATGCCCGAGCTGGACAGAGGGCGCACCATTGGCATTCAGAAGGAAATGTCACAGCTGTCACTAGTGAAACAGATATCTTGCCCCAGCAGATGTTGAGAAGTGATCCTAACTCGTAGTGTGGACAGGGCTGGGAGATGCAAGACGATAAGGTTAGCTAGAATATATGAAGTCTTTCAAGTTCAATCTGTTGATATCTGGTATCTGCTTCCATGTTGGAAAACAATTACTATGTAGTGGGTACAAACTGATACAATCTGGAGGCACAGTTACAGGGCAAATCCAAAACCTTTTGTCTGTACAAACAACCAAAGCCAAAAGCTTTAAAATCCAATTAGCAGTAAGGATTCATGTTTGTCGTTCTCTCAACATAAACGCTATTCTTCTGATACAGAACAATGCCAAGGATTTATTCTGCTGAGGGAGTTAGAAACATACAACTTAAAATTCCAAAAGGAAGTATCATTCAAAACCTAAATGAAAATATTTTTTCTTATGAGCAACTTCATTGATATACACATGTATTAGGCTTATTTACCTGAATTTTGATGCCAGAGATACAGTTAAACCAAAATGGACATAGCAAGCAAAAAGACTGCTGTACAATCTCCAATTGTCTAAACTGTTTCCAAATACTCCAAGAGGGGGAAAAAATTAAGAAATTGATCATCAAGACAAAAGGCCAAATAGAAAAAAAACAACAACAAAAAAACACAAGAGACAAACGGGCTACCAAGCCACCATGACCTTGTATTACAGCAGCATGACAATCAATGAGACCCCTGCAGCCTTGTAAAATTAGCACACACTGCTGCTATCTGTTAGGTCTCTTCTTCCTGCAGGGTTGACCATCCTGTGTGGATGTCCACATATAACTTTCAAGAAGAGACTTCAACAGTGAGGCTGAGACCATCAGATAGGTCATACAAAAAAAAGTCCACTCACAGCAAGAGCATACTCACTTTATGCCTTGACAATGATTAAAGACTTTAAGGTGTCTGCAAACAGTCAAAAAAGTGCATAACCCATGCAAAAACTAAATAGCTGTCCCCAACACAGGTGAGAGGGAAGAGAAGGAAACATTAAAAGAACATATTAATGACTCAACTTTTGTAATTACCTTTCACTTGACTCAAACTTTTTGAAGGTTTCTCAAAATAATTGCTGAAATACACAATGCCAGAGTATAAATTTCAGAAGCGTAAGAGGTGATTGTGTGAGGCTGGAACCAAACCTTCACAGGACACCTCCATTGATATGCGGCCCTGTTCCATTTCTAGCAAGAACCCACTGGACTGTGAAACGAGCTTTTTCAAACTTGCCCAAAGCCCACATAGACAATTTACTATGGTGTCAAAAGGAGGAGGAGAAGAAAGAAATACATTTGTACTAGTACCTTGTCATAGAGAACAGTCAAGGTAAAATGTGCCATCAAATACACTTCACCTGCTAATATATAAAAATACGACTCTGTTGAACTGTCTGTCGGAGACTGAGAAGATAGAAATGAATATCTTCGATGATGCTGTACTAAAGAATTAATGTCATCTGGTATACACACACCGATATCACTGTCTACCAGACAGTGATATCGCCAATACGCTAAGATAACAAAACTTCATGTTCGTCGTCGTTGTTGTTGCCGCCATCACCATTATATGACCTCACACATTACGCGTGCTGAACGACGACTCCGCCCCAACGTCTTTGCTATGGAAACCTGTCAGATCGGCTGATAATGTGGCTCAGTCTGAACAGGTCATCCCTAAAAATCAGATATGGAAAGAAAATCTGATATGCCTGCAGTCTGAACAGGGCCTTAAATGTATGTCACAACATTATGTTACTAAGAATGTGTGCATAAGATACAATTACAGCACTATTGGCACCCTCCTGCACATTACCCCACACCATTTCACACCACCCACACAAACAAATACAAACATTCAGAGAAAATACAGAACACAGGCAAGGAACAATGGGAAAGGCTCTGCAGAATAAATTTGTGTCCAAAGCAATATGCAGCCCTACTCCAACTGTTTGACTTCCACCTCGATCCATCAGAACAATAATTTACAAATATGGCAAACCAGCAGCACAAAATGGAGCAAGGCTAGTCACAGGAGAAACAATCTCCTCAAACTATTACAGTGAACAATGTAGGTGCAGTAGATATATGGTGGATTGTGACAAAACCAGCTCACACACAATAAGCTTTCTGCCCTGCTTTCTGCATTTTTAATATTATACATGTATTTTACATTTACAAATGTAAAACTGCACATGGACTAATTGTAACAGGCACAGAAAATCTCTTTCCGTGTGTGTGTGTGTGTGTGTGTGTGTGTGTGTGTGTGTGTGTGTGTGTGTGTGTGTGTGTGTATAGAGACTGCATCAGTGGAGAATGCCAACATCAAGACAAACAAGCATTACATGAATACTGTAACTGTATCAGTGCCCACTCGTACGATGGACGAGTGGACACTATATTTAAGACCATATAGAAAAGATAATCTTGGTTTTGCACAGGTGTGTTCAGATGAAAACCTGAAACATTGTTGACTTGGAAGACAGACCCTATCAAGACAAGCAAATGCAAAAAACTAAAAAAGTCTAGTCTGGTCTGAAACGTAGGTTAAGAATCATTGATATAGTATCCTAGGATATAATCCTATCAGGATATTTTCAGGAACAAGGACTATAATAAAACAATATAATACTATGATTAACTCTGTTGACTTGCAGAACTAACTGTAACCTTAAAGTAGTAAATTCAACAACAAGACCTTGAGTATATGTGCTGGTACTTACATCAAACAACAACCCATACTGATGCAAACTAGGGTTTGCATTACTGTTATTATTCTATTGTTAAAATTAATATTATCATCATTATTATAATTATAACAATTATTTTGATTATTATTATTATCATCAGTTGTCATTATTATAATCATAAAAGTACATAGATAATTAACAATTTATTGCTCTTTAAATGCTGACAAAGGATGTTATAAACGGGATGTAAATTAATCTTTCATGTGATTTTTAGTCTAGTTTTCAGAAAATGTTTGTGCTCAAGTTTTGATCATTTTTTTGAATTTTTGTTACTTTAAAATTAGTCAACTAATCTCAAGGTCAGCTTTTAAATTTTGAATGGTGAAGGGACTTTTTTTTTTTTTTTCCTATTTGACAATGTGACGTCTGTGTGAAAAACTAAGAATAAAGTCAGAAACATGTAATGCAACCGTTGCGTGATTTTGGAGGGTAAATATATATGTTATAAACAGATAAAGTGAATTTAGAAAATCCTGTGGGACACAACACAGTGCAGCAAATATCATTAAATTCTGCCCTTTGCACATTTTCAGATTTTTTTTTTTTCTGTACAAACGATTTCAGAATGCCAGGCTACGGTCACAGTTCTGGCCATATCAGGAGGAGAGGTTCTGCCTCATTTAAACCTATTACTCATTTATCTGCAAAAACACGCACCTCTTTTGCACATTTGATGCTACGCCAGTTTTCCTGGAGGCAGAGATGATACAAACGACAAACCTCAAAGGGCTACAGCATTGCACCAGGTACTCCTAACAAGTTTGTGAGCTCACTCCAAATCTGTGCAAAGTAGGTAATTAAGAATGCAAGGAATAGTGGATGCAGCTGATGATTGTCGGCGCGGACGGTTTAGCACAGGGATATACAGTATACGGTACTTTGTTTTGAAAGAGATGGAATGTTGGAAAAAAAATAAAAATCTTTTACCCTCTACCTCACAATTTTTATTGGGTTTCTCACATGCTTACCCACATTAGCACGACTGGGGAAACCTGTGCAAAGGAGAGATGCTAGTATTTAATCATCTAAGATTTTATCAATAATTTATGTCAGGTCAAGAGAAAGATCACACATAACAGATGCAGTTATTGACAAAGTCTATTTCTTTTGTAAGATGGCTCTACAAGTATATAACACAGATATTTGATTGAATGTGTTGGAGAATCCACCCACAAATGTGTTGAGGCAATGAATCAGACTGCCTGTCAGATGGGGCTTTATTTATGGGTTTGTGTGCCATAGAACTCGTTTAAGTCAGAAATAGGTTTGTACACAAGGGCTACCCATGGACGCCTGAGTAAAGTGAGTAAATGTGCTGTAAACATGGAGTGGAAAAAGAAAAGAAAGACACACCAAACTAGTGAAGCAGTATACCGTTACTAATATTTCCAAGATTATTAGACAGAGCTTGCCATTAGAGTAATTTAAATTTTTTTGCGATACCATTCCTCGCTAGGTGAATACCTCTCTTAGTGATAGTGGCTCGATTAACAAAATAGCTATTAGAAATGTCTCACTCTGCCATTCAAAGGTAAGCTTAATCCTTGTGTAATCAATTCTTTGTCTTGGCAAACCTTGTTAAGAGGCAAAGCTGTTCTCTTCCCCATCACCACAACATTATTAGTCAGACAATCAGCAAGACACTCCGACACAGAGCTAGTTTAATTGGATGCTGCACAGAGCATTACCATGCCCGTTGCCTAGCAATTAATCCTTATGCCAGTATTGCTGTCTTTGTGGATGTTTTTCCCAAAATGGCATCTATAATTACTTTGCAATTACTACCTTTTCCCTCAAACAAGTTCTTATTATGCGCCTGATAGCTGCCTGCCTGGCAGTGCTCTTTCTGAATTGACATGATGTGAAACGGCTCCTGCAGGTTTCCATGATCGTCTAGTGGAGTCACATCTATTGCGGGTGGATCCCCTTACTGTATACTATTAAAACGATAAGGGAATTTCCTGAGGTCATTTGGTTTTGATGATTATAGAAGCTTTGAGGGCCGTTAAAGCACCTGCTCACACTGGTCGTCTATTGTATGAAACTAAACCTCCTACCTGTCCTGCGAAAGACATTTTCCTGCTAATTAGTTGTCAGTGTGGTATAACTAGAAGAGAGCAACTGCAACTATGAAGCCAGCTCAGTGCTTAATAATATCTCTGCTTTTGTGGCACAGCAAAAGCAGTATACTGCACACACAGTGTGCAAGGCTCTTATATGAACAACAGGAAGAGGAAAAAGCCAATAGCTGACTAATCTGCAGATATGTCATCTCCACAACTCCTCTATTCAAACAAATAGTCTTCAAGCAAGGGCAGGAGAACACACAAGTACAAAATGAACAACAATTAATTTCATGAATAATTGTAAATTATTCAGACCTAATCTAAAATTTATCATAAATCACGAACTAATTACTGTATCAATAAAAATTGGTGGGAGAAAGTTTAGAGTTGAGGGTTTTTTTGGGGGGTAATCTTACCCTCAAAATCAGACTGCAGCGGTAACAGCTATGATATATAGAAGCTTAACCACAAACCAATTTGGCCATGCAATAAAACAGCCTAAATTCAGAACACGAGATTTTTTCAAATGTAGGAGTTTGTTACAGGTGCTAACATTTCATATAGTGTGAGGTATCTGTGCCAAAAAGGTGGACCACGGTTTAGGTTAACAGAGAGAAATGACAAGCAAATGGCTAAACCCCTCATTTTGCTAAAGTTCTCCTATGCTCCTCCTGAGCACTGTTGATGTGTCCTTGAGCCGAACTCCACAAGCAGCTCCTGCTGCCCTTCAATCTACCCCATCTCCATTATTTTTGCATGTCTACGGGCCTGTGTGTGTGTGTGTGTGTGTGTGTGTGTGTGTGTGTGTGTGTGTGTGTGTGTGTGTGTGTGTGTGTGTGTGTGTGTGTGTGTGTGTGTGTGTGTGTGTGGGTGGGTGTGTGTGTGTGTGTGTGTGTGTGTGTGTGTGTGTGTGTGTGTGTTGAAAATATCGAGTGTAAAAAATTAGTTTTACCACCTGGGATTAACAAACCACATTCAAACTTAAAATTAAAACTCAAGCCTTAAAATATCATTTTTCTGTGGAAACTTTTCATACTTTACCACCCCTCTGTGGTCATACATAACCCATATTTGGCTACATAAAGTATCTGGAAATGGTCAGCACAATGAACTGAAGCATCTTTCTGGTCACATATAGACGTTAAAATTGATTGTTAATATCATGCCCTGGTAGCACAAGCCTGTGACAACTGTAGGCCAGTCCCAAACCCGGATAAATGCAGAGGGTTAGAGCAGGAAGGGCATCCAGTGTAAAAAACAAATATGAGCATTCATCTAAAGGTGGAAAAAGGGATGACATGCTGTTGCAAACCCTAAAGGGACAAGCCTAGAAGAAGTTTAGTTTTCTGATTCTGAATACTATCCTCCCAGTACAAATCAGCTTTAAAATGATATGAAAGGCCAGATTAGGCTTGAGAGAAAGAGTAAAATGATTTGCTCAAAGACAAAAAAAAAAAAAAGCACCTGCTGCAACTTTTGCTTGTCTGTTCATGGTGTCTGGATTCATAACAAATATAGGATAGAAAAATACAATGACTATAAGATGCATGTAAACCCTGTGAATCCTATGTTGCAGCAGTAACTAAATCTCCAGTAAAGTTGGGAAGACAGAACTGCAATTCATACATCAGTACAAGGCTGTAAGTTGTGCTACAACAACAACAAACTGGAACACATAATGTTTTGCAAAATTTTAGGGAACTGTTTTTAGGAAAATATGTTGAATACCCCACACACACAAAAAAAAATCTAGGATTGCCACTAGGTATCACACTAATTTTACCTTTTAATTTGTCACATCATTTTAATAGAATAAAAGTCAAACACAGAGTGGGAACAGAACTGTTTCCTTGAGATCCCCTAATGTGTGAGGAGGGACACAGAATAACCATAAAATAAAAAGAACATGAGCACAATGCGGTTATGAATATGTTGTTGTTATATAAACTGGCTGGAGCAACAAGCCATATGCAGCATGTTGGCATGACTTTGTTTGGTTGAAGAGTTCAATAATGGGCTAAATGAGGCCTTGACACCAGCCAGGAAGCAATTGCAGACCTATTTTACCTTTGCAGGCAGTGGTGGTATTGCAAGGTCAGCCAATTTACTGGCATTGGTCTCTTTATAGTTATGACTCTGAACTGCGACTGGAGTTGTGACATGGCCCTGAAACGATCCTCATCCTCTACGGACCAAGCGAACAAAATCTCTCGCTCCATTACTGCACTGGTAGGTGAATTGGAGAAAACGGAAAGTTTTGTAACGTAAAAGACTTTATCAAAAAAATGCAAGGTCAGGTGTCTTACTCAGAATACCCTCCATTTCATGATATTTCCACAGTAAAGATTTTATTTGAACTTGTATAGCTATAACTTCACATGTTCTTTCACATGTCTCCTTGTTTCCTCTCCACTTGATTGATTTTTGATTATGCAATCTACTTTTTCCTTTCCCATTTAGTTATTTTTGAAAAAAACGAATGTATTTGTAATTACTATTCATTTACATTCATAATCTAGATTCATGCTTATTAATAACCCAATTTCAAGGCAAAGTGCTCCATAAAATAAGCAAAGCAGCATGGTTAGACGTGAACAAAATACATTTTGGCAAACTTCTTTACACACAAGAAAACATGGGAGGAAAAATGTAGATAGTAAATTGAAACTACAATGAAATAATTACTTCATTCTGTTATTTCTGGTAACCAGGGCAAGAGGCAGGGCCCAGATTGTCACCCTTTAAACCGCAAAGTGATGCCCCAGCAGGTGATCACAGCAGACTGACAATGAGTCGATTCTGAAGGCCGACTCATCAGCCCGCTAGTCCCCCTTGCATTCTTCCTCTTGTTTTCCTGTCATCTTTTTCTTTCAAAGCATTCATGCAGTTATAATCCCTTTGACTGAGATTTCACAATCAGTTTTTTTTTCTTGTTTCTCTGCATGCCCCCATAGACAGCAGCAAACTTTACATACTCCAAATGTATAACAGTTTCTGCCCTTCCTTATGTTCTCATGTTCCTGCCACACTTCATTCACCAGGTTGTAATAATGACTGTTCTAAAGCATTTGTGTGTGTATGTGTGTGTGTGTGTGTATTCGTAGGGGATTGATAAAGAGACAAATTCCTACAGCAGTGAAAGGTGATGGAGAGTCAAGAGTCAAAAGCTAGCTGCCATGTAGGCTATCACTCATCAGTCACTATGTGACCAATGACCTCAAACTAAAGATAAAAGCAGAAAAAGACCATGATTCCCCAACACTTTCTAGTATGTATTAAAACAAAAGTGCCACATTTTGCTACCAGGACTTCACTGAGTTTATTGGCTTTCTTGTAATCCTGAAAAAAAATAATTAAGTGGAATTGAATCTGTTCTGGTTGAACTGTGACACCCCACACATCATGACACACCAAGATACCTGCGGTGAGTGACATAACTAAATCCTCCGTGATTACCTTAAACATGAGGATTAGATTCTAGAGAAAAAAAAAATCCGCCCGTAAGTCTAAGTGACAGCGCTATACCCAGAGGATAAAAAAGCTGGAAAGAGATGCTATAAAACAAGCATGAGGTCATTTCTCCATTCACTGGTGAAGAAAATGGCTCTTCCATTCTTTCTTAGTAAACTTGAAAATTGCTGGCCTCTTGTCTGCTTCCTGGATTTTTCTGCAGAAAAAAATTGAGGAAGGCACTAAAGAAAGCAATGTCTGCAAACTTCAATTTTACAGTAACAACAGTTCTGCATGGTATAAGATTTTTGTTGCGCAGCATTGATCAGGAGAAAATTTAGAACCCGGGGAGCAGCAGTACTGTATCTTAAAATCCTGGCTGACAAATTGCATATTTACTGTTCCTTGTTCTACTAGATTTTCACTGAAAATACCATATTCTTAAAAACAGCAAATAGGGATTATTATTATGACTTGCTCATTTGAGTCGCACCAAAAAGGAGCTGCCTACCACTTTACCTCCCTTGCATGCCTTACAGGCCCCTTTGTGTGTGTGTGTGTGTGTGTGTGTGTGTGTGTGCGTGTGTGCGTGTGTGCGTGCGTGCGTGTGCTACAGGGACTTGTACTCACTAATATACGTATGCATGCGTTTGAATCACTAACTAGAGTGTGCTTTCTTAATTTCCCTTCGGGGATCAAACCAGTATATAAAATAAAGAAAATAAAAGTAGAGGTTATGACACCTTTTCCACAAAAAAAAAAAAGAAAAAAGCTACAAACTCCGACTTAATTTCTAGCCATTGCCAATGCAAATATGTTACTTTCCACTGTAGCTGCACTTGACTTGTATACTTGTATCTTTCCATTAAAAGAATTGGGCAGAACGGCTAAGTGCTGCATCACATTTTACTTTTTCTAGAAGATGAGTTTGATTTTACTCTATTGTACAATCTGTTCTCCTTGAAAATTTTCAGTTGCAGTTTCCGAATATCTGATTCGGGAGAGGATGGAGCAGGGGGTGACTTTTACTTTACATTACAGAGCAGAGCAAGAGCGAGAGTGACAGAGAGAGAGAGCCCAGCAATGTGGTCTGAAAGATGTGGGTGGCCCTGCTGGTCTTGCTCAAATTCTGCTCCATTCTAGCCGTGACATTCTGTTGCATCTATTACTCCTACTCCTATTAATTTATTTAACATACTGTTGAGCATTTGTGTAAATAAGAATTAAATGTTTTAGATGACATCGATAAGAACGCTCTAAAATCAAAAACACTGCAGGCATTGTAGAGCCAAAGCCTCAAACTGTTAAATATGACTGAAAATACGAATGGGGCCAAAGACATCTCAGTAATTTGAAAGTCTTTACCAATTAAGCCTTCAAAGTTACCCTTTAAACAACACAACAACCTCTCAATGCATTCATATTCCAATGCGTTCATCACTGAAGCATTGGTTAAGCTTTGTTGTAGTTTACTTTTTTGCTTTAAAGTTTATAGACTTTGAATCTACTGTTAAAATTTGTCAACAGGATGAAAGCTGGTATAACAGATTATCTTTATTGATATTGCCTGGTTTATGTACTTTTACCTGCATTTATGTTGGCCTTTTAGTGCTTTAATTTTATTTTAAATTGTATTACATTATTGCAACTAATTGCATTTTCAGAGCTTGTTTATAGTATCTTGACTTCCATAAATAATTCCTCAATCTGTTCAGCTTTCTGTTCTGACTTAACTGCTTGGGTTTTATTGTCTTCTTGACAATTCTGCTTTTGCTGTGTCTTTTTAAAATTGTCATCAATATTATTGTTGTCATAATTAATTGTATCTCGATCAAACTCAACAGCATGCTTTTTACCTCTCCTAAATATGAACAATTTTAATATGAGTGCTGTGAAATACTGAAAGTCCATAGTGGAGGAATAATTACTACAGAAAACTAAGACACACAATGGTATGAAAAGAGAGACATACAGTTAAGTCCATATATATTTTAGACACATGTTCTTTTTTTACCTGTTAAACAATTATATAGAGTACTCTCAGCTTTCATTTCCGGGTGTCCACATTAAAATTGGATGAAAGATTTAAGTGTTTCAGCTCCTTGGCATGTGCCACTCTATTTAAAAAGGAAACCAAAAGTAATTGGACAATTGATTCAAAGAATAGTTCATGGGGAAGTGTGGAAAATTCCTGAATTACGTCATTACAAATTTACCTGGCATTAATTTAAGGTGTTGTGCTTGTGAAGGTTAAGTTGTGAAGACAACATGCAGTCAAGAAAGTTCTTCATGCGGGTGAAACAAGCCATCCATAACAGGAGAAAACAGAAAAAAAATCAATATGAAACATGGCAAAATCTACAGTTTGGTACATTCTGGAAAGAAAAAGTGCTGGTGAACTAAACACAAAAAGAACTGGATTCCCATAACAGGCAACAGTGGTGAATGATCACAGAATCAATTCCATGTTGAAGAAGAACCCCTTCACAACAGCCATCTAAGTTAAAAGCACTCTCCAGGAGGTTGGCAATGTACAAGTCCATCCATCCATCAGCTCATTGCAGGGCCACATGAAAAACAAACACACACACACACTCAAACTCACACTTATGGACAATTAGGAATAGACCTAATCACCTAGGCTACATGTTTTTGGAGGTGGGATTAAGCTGGAGAACCCGGACAAAACCCACACAGAGACGAAGAAAGCAAAAAAACTTCTCATAGAACGGAATTCAACCCAGACACTTGCTGTGAGGCAACAGCACTACTCACTGCACCACCGTGCTGCCCCTGCATGAGAGTCAATACAAAAGGATTACTGAATGCCTGCAAGCCATTCATATGCCTCACAAATGGAAAGGCTATATTGGACTCTTGTCAAAAAAAGAAAAAAAACATTTTAAAAAAGCCAACACAGTTCTGGAAGAACATTCTTTGAACAGATGAAACCAATGTCAAGCTGTACCAGAATGATGGCAAGAACAAAAGTATATAGAAGGTGTGGTGCAGCTTATGATCCAAAGCATACCACATCACCATAAAACATGGCGGAAGCAATGTGATGGCTTGGGCATGCATGGCTACCAGTGGCACTAGATCACTGGTGTTTACTTATGATGTGACACAGGAAGGAAGCAGCCGGATGAATTCTGAGGTGTTCAGAGACAGACTGTTCACTCAAATCCAGCCAAATGCAGCCAAATTGATTGGGCAGCATTTCATAATACAATTCGACTATGACCCAAAAATACAGCCAAAGCAACACAGGATTTTATTAAAGCAAGAAAAGTGGAATGTTCTACAATTGGCAAGTCAGTCACTTAAATCAACCCATTATAGAAATGAGGAAAGCAGGTGGATTTCACCTGTTAAAGACTAAACATGAAACAGAAAGGTCCACAAACAAACAGAAAGGCCTGGCAGCGCATTAAAAAGGAGGAAACCCAGCATCTGTTGATGTTCATGAGTTCAAGACCTCAGGCAGTCATTACAAAGGCTTTCAACAATTATTAGAAATGAACATTTTGTTTTCGGTTACTTAATTTGTCCAATCACATTTTGGGCCCCTGAAATTAAAAGACTGTTTTTAAAGAAATGCCTTAGTTTTTCATATTTTTATGAAATCTTTTTAAAGATTGAATGAAAACTGAAAGTCTGAACTTCAACTCCAATTATGAATTGTTTCATTTAAAATGCATTGTGGTACTGCACAGAACCAAAATTAGAAACGATTTAATCACTGGCCAAATATTTATGGACCTAATTGTATGCTTGAAGGTGTGCTTGTTTTGATAGATTTGCTCATGCACAGATTCAGTGTTCCGTAGTGTGTATAACTACAATCGAACACACACAAATCCAACACCATAATTTTCATTATCTTAGTATCTTGTGGAAGATTCTTCCTCCAACATATCAAACCACTCAAATTATTATACAGTTTAAAACAATTTAAAGATATACTTTGCGATGCATATATATGTGTGATGGGAATTGATCACACTCTTCCTGAAGAGTGTGCTGTATGTTTTAAAAGCAGGCACCTTTATCAAAACATTTGACATGGTGAGAAATTGCTTGCACATCACAAACTCACCAGCTGTGAAGTCCTTGTTGACATCGATGAAAGCATTGGAGTGAGGGATACGCATTGAGACGGGTGAACTCAGTGCACTGTGACATGCTGGAATCCTATCAGGGAAAAAACGCAGGCAACAAAAAAACATGACTTTAAAGCTATGCATTTTAGTCAGAAATTCCCTGTATACAGACAGTGGCATAACAACACTGAGTTGACCAGATACAGCTGCTGATGCCAGTAGGAAATCAGTTGTTTAAAGATTTTTTAGGGTCAGTCCACACAGGGTAAAGGTCATCTGCCACATTATTTAACAGGCTCAAAATCCTAGCTAATTAGGGAATCAGGTTTCATCAAACACAAGAATCTCCACATATTTTTTTTCCGTCCAATTTTAAATTTACACACACACTAGGTGACTGTATTTGGAAACTCTTGTGCTTTAGGAAGGAATAAATGCACCACCTCATGATCTACAGAACCAGCTGTGTGAGGAACAGAAAGATCAGCCTATGTTACTACATACAAGAACAAAGAGACTGAAAAATTAGTGTGAACGAGGAAATGGGTTGTAAGATGCTGTTTACCCTTTAGCAACAATTACATGCAACAATACACAACCGAAACATTTCTGAATCCATGCCTTCATCCAAATCCACTATAATCTCTTGTTTGTTATATGCTTTACCTTTCTGCCACGTTTCAACAAAATTCATCAGGTGTCATAAATCAAAATGACAAAAAATAAATAAATAAAGCACATGAAAGAGGAAAGTCTGTATTTGTCCCTTTACCCAGATCTACTCCAAAATGTAATGGGTGTTTTCATGCCACATGGCCAACCCTTCAACAAGTCTTCATAACGAGTTTTCAAGCAGCCTGTTAGAAGTCACTAACAGGCAGATGGACAAACAAACACTAACTAACACTGAAATATAACACGAGTTTGAGAATGACTGCATTACCTGTTGGTGAGATAGCAGACCTCAGTGGATTTGGGGCTGGTGACACCAAAAACATCTGGGATCATGTCCCCATTGAAGCTGTGGAAAGATGTTTTAGTTTAATTAAAAAATAAACTGAGGTTAGAGGTTAGGACAGTAAAAACTACAGATACATATAAACTAGTGCTTGAAGTCTACAATGGAGGCTTTTAATCATCCTGTTAAAAATGGTGCCCTAGGCCATTTCTGAGGCAATGGACAGGGATGGTGTATGGAACTGAACTTAAAAACGATGTTTATAACACTTACAATATATTTTAAGTTTTAAATAAAGACCACTTTGATTTATACTTACTCCATAATAAGAGGTTGATCAATAAAGTCCTTGTTTAGCCTCTCCCACCCACTCATATCTGCAGAAAATAAACAGTTGCAAAAGGCCTTGAGAAAAGCTTGTTCTTACAGATGTACGCCATAAGAAATCAGAGGCCAGGTCAAAACAGGCTAAATAGATTTCATTTTGTTCAAGTGTCTTTAGCTTGGACCAAGTTTAGTAATTAAAATTGAATATTTAGTTATTAACCAACATATTTAACTCAATCTTTCCTTCTTCCACATTCATTTATGAGTTCCTTTTTCACTCATTTTTTTTGCTAGGCATAACAACAGATTTTACTGAGTATCTCCATTCTGAATAGATCCCACCAGCAGCATAAATCTTCAATCCAAAAAAAAATTGTCTTGATGAAAAGGATGCTTGAAACACCATTCTGGGTAAAATATTTACTTCTCAGTCTGTAAGACTTCACATATCCTGAGGGAGACACATGTTCTAAAATGGAGACTATAGAACAGAAGTGGCTCCTCCAGGAGCACAATCCTGCTTCGTTCAGGAAGCCAATGCAGATCCAAAGGAAACATCCAATGATCTGCCTTTCTGTCAACTCAATGAGGGTCAGAGTTCAAGGCTCCACTGTTTCAAAGACACTGAGCAAAAGGCATGAGCACACGGCATTAAAGCTCTGAATGGCCAAAAAAATTGTAATTCAAGCTCTGATGTGGAGATTTTGCTCACATTGTGTTAATTACAAATGGTGTAGGAATTTTTAACATTTCCCAATCTCCCAGAATTTCACACACATTGTTAAATAGCAACTGAATGATAAAAACCTCAAGTGCCAAAAGAATAGAGCAGTGTTCTTTGACCTCCATTCACCAACAGCACCCATCCACTGTACCTAGTGTCTGATTGTGGCCCCAAAAGACAAAAACGGCTTCCCGCTCATTGTTGATCCTTGCTGTAAGAAGAACATCCATCTGTGAGTCTCCATCATAGTCTCCAGGAACCGCACTGGTGATGACAGCACCGCTAAATAGAAAGATTGAAGATTAAAATTAGAAACCAATGATCAACTGATTATTTAATAAAACCTACACCCTCCTAAGAAAATGTAACCACCCTGAAACATGTCAAAACTGATGCACTGGTAATAGATCCTAAAATGTTAATTGACATAAAAAGAAATAGAAATAAGACAGAAAGCAAGCACATACCTTGGCAAGACGCCCCTGGTGATGTTAACTCTGGGCTTGAAGTAAGGTTGTTTGGAGTCAGCCAAGAATATCAGGAGCTCAGACCCTAGTAAAACAAACGTGACGTCACTTACTGGTTAAAAATGTAATAGCCACTTCAGAAAACAACGCACATTATGAACGTAGACCTTATATATGACACAGTCACATAGTAATCAATACAGATAAACCATCAAAATCCTTTCACAACGATTTCACCACCATACCAGTTACTATGGCTCAATTAAGGCATAGCAGGCTGTATTCTTCATAAACAATGAGGTTGATAAGGGTTAGCGTTAGCATACGTTCTCTGATAACGAAGATGTCTGTCTGTTTATCCGCGGAAAAATCTCCAAAAGCTGCTACTGTCCCGTAATTTTCGGTCCCGAAAAGGTCAGCTGTTACATCCTGAAGAGCAAATATGTTATTTTGATTCATAAAAACTAAAATAATTGACAAAATATTGAACTTTAAAATCCACATCTTATGCCAGTGCAATTCCTCACAACACTGACTGTAATACGGCACAGACATACGGCAGGGATATAGTTGCTTCTTTTTGTTGAATGACATCTATTTTTAACTATACTTTAGATTTTCGTTGTCACATTTTCACAGTATAATAAAGACGTGGCGAATAAACTCTTAAATAAGGGCAAACATTGAGATCTAAATGTTTATAATTTACGTCAGTGTCGTGCCTCCATGTGGTTTGACAGTTGTCAGCTGTATTAAGTTAAGGACACCTAGCTAAAGCTAAACCGGAAGTTAGTAAAGTTTACCTTCAAAATAAATTCAACCCTTTCTTAAAGTTAATTTTGCTGCTGATTTTACGAAATTACACCTTTTTATAGCAATGTCATATTAACACATACTTTTTTTTTTAACAATTTGATCAATACTTTAGTAAATGTTCAATCACACATTCTACATGTATTTCTGCTCTAAATCGCAATGTCTGTGAAGGAGCCGTGTTGTGTTCTCTTTGTTTTGGAGGGCTATACCGGAAACCCCGTCAGCATGTAGAAAATTTGACAGCACAACATGTCGAGCCTGGCGGATGTCGGTTGGAAACTCCTGGAATTTAAAGCCCGATCTAAAAGATCAGGTCTGACCATTTGCGTGATATGTGATCGTTGTGGTTAAAACTCCCGATTGTCTCTGTTGTGCCAGTGCTTGTGTGAGATCGTTACTTTGTAAAGCCATTTATCATGTAGCTAAAAATGACCTGCACTGCCTATTTTATTTCACCATGACAGTGACGTTACACATGGAGAAGGTCAGAGATGTAACCGTGGAGCCCATGGAGGCTATTTTAAGAGGTTCTAGCCAGGTTTCTTCTGTTACATCTCAGCCTTGTTAAATGTGCTGTTCGTCTGCATGAGGTTTGACTACAGGGCCTGTGATAGCAGGTAGCCCGTGCTACACTTCTGACAGTAAGCTTGGCGTCTGAAGTAAACTCTTAATGAAACTTTGAATATTGTTTTTTATTATGATAAGTATAACATTACAGAACTACCATTTATGATCACATAAAAAAAACATAGTTTTGTAGTGATTCAACTGAAACAAAACCATAATTTTAGAGGTTTTTCAAATGCCTTTACGGGAATTCACAAACTCATTTTAAATTGCAGCTATTCTACCCGTACCTTGTTGGCACAATACTTATCAGTGCAGTTTCATACAGTTCTGATTCCCAATAGTTGGATCTGAAACATAATAAAGCAAAAGAGGATCCTTTGCTAGTCCTTCTTGATGTTCAAATTGAAAGCACTATGGAGACAATATACTGAATGAAAGATTTGTTGTTCTTTGCAAATATAGATTTATTATGAATGTTTTGCCAACAACTTGTCTCAAAAAAATGTAATGATACACAGGGTAGCAAAGATCTAAGAAAAGTTGTGGAATGCACAAGACATTTACAGGAAAATATGAGGAGAGCTTAATTCTTGTGAAAATTCTCCAGGCTCTACAAACCACCAGTTTAAAATTTTCAACATATCGAAGGCGAAGGTGTTAGTCTGCTGTCGATAATATTGTCAAGAAATTTGGAGAATCAGATAATATGTTTTCACTTAAGGTTTAATAACTCACACTGGCAGAATTTATGAAGTTTATTAAAATATTACTTTTAAGTTTTTGGAAGTCATGGACATTTTTTTCCTTTAAGCCAAAGAAGAAAAGGACTAGTTTGAGGTCATTATAATGCTGAAGGGTTCGTCTAGGCTTTGGGACAATATGCTGCCATTTCAGTGACATTCTTTCTAATTCCAACCAGATAGTACAGTCACATCCTGTCGTCTTGCAATAATATAGCATCAGAGCAAGAGAGTCCAGGTTCTGGACAGATGTCTGCAGTCCAGACTTTTCCCCGACTTAAAATGTGTGACACTTAAAATGTATGACACCAAATACAGCAACATAGACCTCATACTGTTGAGCGACTGACATATATCAAGAAAAAAAGTTAGGAGTATACCACTTTCAAACTTAAATAATGACTGAGCTCTCTTACTGAGTTTTATTAAAAATTAAGTGGATGTAACAACAGTGGAATACATGAACCTGTGATAACGTTTTAGAAACATTTTGCTGACAACGGAATTAGATTGAGTTTTTATTTATGATAACAATATAATGTTTAACTTTGACTATTAAATTTCTTGAGCTATGTTGAATTACATGTAGATTAAAAAGGATTAGCAAACCATTGCATTTTGCTTTTCCTGATATTGTACGTCAGATAATGTACCAACTTTTTTTGTAGTGTTGTATTAACTGTGGCTAAAAGGCAGCTTGCAATCAAAGTACAGTAGTATGAAAATGTGTTCTGATCCTTTAGCAAAACATGCAGAAATTAATTAATCAAAAATGTAATAAGGCAGATCTGCTTAACACAGCAGTACAGGCCATACTGTATTAAAGGGAATGTTATGGACCATTAGGAGCGATAATTTTAATATAGTCATGTAGTTATTCTGCTGAAATCTTTCTCACAATTACTTTTCTGTCATATAGTAATTCATCATGACTCTTTATCACTAAAGGATCAAAATAACTTTCATTCTAAAGAACACAATAGGATGCGTTGTCATTTCTTGCACGCTGTTCATGATCATCATCATCCAGGTGAAATTCATTGTCGATTCTTGCATGTCTAAAATCTAATCTTTGCATTACTAACTCCTTCCTGTGAATTGCTGTAGATTTGTGATTTAGCTGAGAGAGACCAAATCGACCTTAATTTCACCTTTTGAGAATGGCGTGTTCGGTGGCAGCGCCTGCCCGGCCTCGGCAGAAAGTTCGCAGGCTTGGTAAGTAGCCGCAGCACAGCTGAGGAATACAATGCAGGCAGTCACACAAAGAAGGCCAAATGGTAAATGGGTCAAGATCACAAGAACATCAGTTTGGAATCTGGAAATCAGAAGCTCTCATAATCATTAAATAATTATTATAATAATCATAGGAAATATTTTTGCTTCCTGCATTGGCACCTAAGAATCAGGCTAATTTTTTTGTTTTTTTCAGAGTATTTTATTTTTTATATATAGTTTATATTGGTGGTATTTTCCCCAACTTTGAAATTAAATTTTGATGGTTTGCAATGATCAGAAAATGTGAATAATATTTATGTTCCACAATAAGAGAATATGCCATTTCAATAAGTTATATTGTGTATTGCAGCTACAACTATCAGGTCAACATTACTGACACTCATCATGAGGTTATTTAACAACGGCCAAACAATAATAGCCAACATTTGTCTGATCTAATGTTACAAGTTAAAATTGAATGTTGGAATATTAGACTTCCTCTGTGCTCTTTGTAAGTGTTATCTTTTAAAAAAAAAAGATGGATTGGTTTTATCCGCTGCAACTTTTAAGCTGATAGAAATTATGCTAATTTCAAACAGAATGTGAATTTTTCAGTACCTGTGGTATTGACCCAAGGTCAAACCTATTAAAATGCAAATCTAAGCAAAGTGAAAAGTGAAAACGCAGAAAGTGTAGCAGCTATGGATTTCCAGACTCTGTCTCTCTCTCAGCTCAGAGGAAAGTGTTGAAAAATGTGGCAGCGAGCCACATCAACATTTGAATTGGTAGCTCCAGGCCTGAATATTGTTTTGTGTGCTGAGTCTTTTTTATGCGATGCGTTGCAGTGAAAAACAGGATTTACTGATGGCATGTTTATTTTTTTCATTTTCCCTTCCTTCTTATTTGCTTATTTATAAATTAATTTTTTTAAAAGGAAGGAAATTAAGGTATTCAGGAGCTAACTACAGTCTTTTTTCATCTGCATATTTGAATGTATGAAAAAAATGGCCTTTTAACGATTTCCTATGTTAGTGAAGCGATAAGATAAATATGAAGTTTAAAGGATTAATAAGATAGCTAAGGCATAGAGCATAGTTGAAAACTGTACCATGGTCAGTATTGAACAATATTAGTGAAGCTCAGACGTATGTGTCCTCCTTCAGGATCCATCTATGAACCTCTCAAGCTGTCTATTCTCCAGCGTGATGATGAACCCCTATGGGAGAAGCTGGATCGCTACTACAGTGCCGGTAACTATACATCATTACGACCGACAACCTATCACAAGGGCAAACAGGAGGCAGTGGGAAGTTTTTCTTTATGTTACTACTGATTAAAATCTACAAACTTTAAAGATCATTTTAATCTACAGGTAGGTAGGTTAAATTACCTACTGCATTTACTGCAGCGCTGTGCAACCAGCTCCCTCCCACTATATGTATACAGCATTGGCGGCGCGTGCACACGCAGCGGCTCCTCTCTCTCCCACTAGAGCGATTCTTTCATGTTTTCTTACTGCCTGTGGGTCTGAGAGGACTGTAATTTCATCTGTGCTGTATGTCATGCATATATGGTACATTTGACAATAAAGTTGACTATGATTACTATGACTATGATCACTTCTATTCAGAAACTTTGGATTGATATATTGCTGTTATAAATACATCTGTGACTTGACCTTTGTGGTGACAAGATGTTCATTAAGAAATGTGAAATGTTAGCAAATTGCTGTTGGATTTTGAGCTGTGATACTTTATTCTGACAGTATATGAAGAACAGTTAGTTTGAAGATTTGTCAGATTTTTAAGTTTTGACACAATTTATTAAAATCACATTAATAACATGAATTCATGCACAGTAGCAACACTAAACACACATAATGCTTACTGTATTATTTCCATTGGACACACATGATAAATTGAAATATTTTATTTCCTTCTGTTTTTCTTCTTCTGTTCTATGTCATCATATGATGATCAACTATCCTCATCCTCCCATGTCCTCAGCTAGATCAACACAAGCAGAGCCCTAGGGCAAAAGAGGGCAGCCAATACACACCACTCCTTCTGAGCAGATAAAGCTGAGTCTTGTGTGTAGAAAGCAGGATCATGTGTCGCCTCTGGCTGCTAGATTCTGGTAATACAGCTCAGGACGCTGTACCCAAAGATTAGCTGTGATTTCTTCACTGTGGACACAAGCCTGGCTTTTCTCAGCTGCTCTTGTCACAAAAATGTACCATACAGCTCGATAGATAAATCTTGACATGCTCTTGGGTGGAAATTTGAAGCTTTAAGTGCACTAAAATGTTCCTTCTCAAGACGAATGACCTGTAATCATACATTTTTAATAACCAATGTTGAGATTTGTGCAATGTTGTGGGAATTTTAAAAAAAGAATGAAAAAAAAAACATACCTTCATTCATAATTACTAGTCTGCATGTTGTGCTTCAATAAAGACATGCAGCATATGTCACAGCTGTTGAAAGCTTGTAGAATTTAAAATAATTGACTTTCTCCTTGGAGTGACCTTTCCATTGAGTTGCAGTCATGTGGACAAATAGATCTCATTAATTAAGGGCTAAGAAGACCCTTTGTAAGCCAAAGGAAGGGGTTCAGTCTGTCACAGTCACGTAGGAATGTGATGACAGATCACTGCTGCATTGCCCAATGGACACAAGGCTGAAATTGTTTTGTCATTCTGTATTATACTATATGTGACAGAACTAAACAAATGTTTTTCAGATTTGGACAACTCCAGGTTACAGATTGTGTACTTATCATCTTCTAATGGCACCTTTATGCATATCTTCTGCCAGAGATTTGCTGTAAATAAAGCTGGAACCATAATACCACAGAGCAGTCAGGTAGCAAAACCAAACAGTAACAGAAGCTTTAAATCAACAATTCCTCAATAACAGCTATAATACTATCTTCCCACCTCAAATGGATTTATTTACACAGAAAAAACATCCACAGAAAACATACTGCTGTAATTTGAGAAACGGCGATTCAGTTTTAAATATTCAACATCTACATTCATTTTTTATTCAATATTTTACTTAGAAAAGCACAAGATATAAAAATAGACGTGGGTGATCGCATGACCTCCGCCCAACTCCAACTGCAGAAGCTAACATGTAAAGCACATTAGAATGCCCAGCTTGAAAGAAATATTTTTTTCTGATGAGCAATATTAATAAACTGGAAAGTTTAAGTTCAAGAAGCTGTTTCTGGGCCGTTAAATGCTTGTGTGTTTTCAAGTTTGTCTGCGTAACTGCCTCTAACCAAGTGTGGATCGGGGAATGACATGTGAAAACATCTGTTTGGGGCTAGACATAAACACTGTCACTCTCCTGGCAGATGTGGCAACGTTCACTGGTCTGTTCTGATGAAGAAAGGGCACCTTGTGTGTGTGTGTGTGTGTGTGTGTGTGTGCGTGCGTGCGTGCGTGCGTGCGTGCGTGCGTGTTATATGGTGTCCGGGTCTGGTTGCTGGCCACTCATTAGGCAGCATGTGTATACATGCTCATAAACGATGGAAGACGATAATCGTTGCAACAGGTGCAGCTCTGAGTTTGGAACTGATTTCCTGCTATCAGTGAATGCAGCATAGTCTGCAGCATCAGCTGCATTCACACCCCACAGATTTAGGGAATCAAGCATCCGCCAGATTGTGGTGTTCTGAAAACGATGAACATTGGGCTGTTAATTGTTGTGTTGGGGTGGCAGCTGGAAGTGCATGTCCAATTCTACCAGGGAACAAAGCCAGCATTGTTATCGGCAGCACCCAGGCCTGTGTGGTAATATACCTTCTTGCTTTCAGTCTCTGGGGGGAAGGGAGCTGGAGAGGGGTGAGGTTGGGGTGACAATGACAAATCAAACCAGTAATATTTTTCTCCTGTCCCTTTCTATGCTGCTTTGTGGAAAAGCTGCTCCTGGTGGTCTTAGACTTCTAATGATGTTGTGATAGGTCTTGCCTTCTGGTACCAATAAAAAAAAAATACTAAGCTAATGTTTAGCTCCTATCTTATCTCTCACGGTTCATCATGCCAGCATATCTCTCTTTCAATCTCTTTCCTCCCTTCTTTCATTGCCTCACCTCTATGGTTTCTTATTTATGTGGCAATGTGGCCACACACCATTGACTCAGCTTCCTGATAATACTGGAGGCAGAAGGCTCTATTGCTCTGCCATCTGGCTCACACCGATTAACGTACGAAAAAACATATTTTTCTTCCATTTTATGCGGTATTTGCAAAAACATACGGTTATCTGTGCTGCTTTGTTTTTCATTGTCTTTTGTTCATTCCCTCCCTTTTGATTGTGTGTTTTTCTAACACTTCCTCATTTTTTTTGCATTATTGAGGCAGTTCAGACCATTTAAAGTCATTGGATTATCAAATGAGAGTATGTCAAAGTTCACAGTTGCTGAAAACATACGTAAATACAACCAGGTTCATACAAGTGATGACATTCTTTTTCATAATGTATTGAACAGAAAGGTCTAAAAGGTTGTAGGACATTTTTAGCACTTCAAAGGGTCCTTGCTGATGTTTATTCATTCATTCATTTTCTGACCGTTTCATCCGCTAGCGCGGGTCACAGGGAGCTGGAGCCTATCCCAGCTGTCATAGGGCGTGAGGCGGGGCAAACTCTGGGCGTGATGCCAGTGCACCGCAGAGCCACACAGAGACAGACAAACACGCACACACACACACACACACTCACCCCTAAGGGCAATTTGGAACGGCCAATTAACCTGAAGCACATGTTTTTGGAGGTGGGAGGAAGCCGGAGAACCCAGAGGGAACCCACGCAGACACGGGGACAACATGAAAACTCCGCACAGAGCGGGACACAAACCTGGACCCGCCTTGTTGTGTGGCGACAGCGCTACCCACTGCTCAAAGTAATTGTTTTTCAAAAAAGTCTACATATCATCTCTTGATTGAACCTTATACTTTTAAATTGGAAATTAGTCGTTAAGAAAGCAAATATATGTACTTCATGATTTAAGATGTCATAAATATAGGACAAAAACATTAGTAGCATCCTCTGCTTATTTTCTGCGGTATAAGTGGCTTTGTGTGGCTGTTGCTGGAAAGTGTCATTCACCACCAACTTGTAACAGATGTGTTATTGCAGCAAACATCATCACAACATCAGCAGGAGTAGGATTAGGACTTATTGCTCACATTGGTGTGAATGATGTCTATCACACTCTCTCTATTTCCATTTTTTTCTTGTGGAAGTACAGATAGCTTACCCTTCTGAGGTTTCCCTTCTCTTATTTTTTCGTTTTGCTATCTATTGCTCTGTATTCTTTTTACTTTCTCATCTACTCTCATTTTCTCCACCATGTTGGTGTAGTGAAATGGTCCATTGCGAAAGAGCAGACTGTGTGTGTCTGAAACATTAACAGCTGATTTAGTGGGACATTAGTTTGATGGATAGCTCAGCAGAAAACTCCCCACAACAGTTGATTTGCATCCAAAGAAACTGCAGTCTTTCACCAGACAATGCTCAACACTCTCATTTTTTTATGTTCTGTATCTAATGATAACTCCCACAGTGCTGTTTTGCAAAAGATGAAACTTTGACTACTTCACAGTTCCAAAGTCAGTGGCGTCAGACCACCACAATTAATTTTATTCCAGTGCTTTTGTGAAATATATTCTGTTGATCTATCTTTTTTTTTTTATTAAGTGTGTGGTTCCTTGCTGTTTACTACTGTACCAATGACAGAATGGACCTTGTAGTTAAATGTGTATAATGCATATTTGAATGCCACACTGTTATGGTAGGCCATTTTGGGAATGACCAGTGATGAACATTTCACTTAATCCCATGTAAAATCTGTGAGATTGTTTTTGAGAGAGCGTGACATGATCATTCTCTACAGACTCCACAGCTCTGACCAAAGTTGTGCCAGCTCACAGGATTACTGTACTGTTGTTATCAACTCTGATGAGGAAAATAGTGATTACTGTGTATGCATCTCTCTCCCTTACCCTGTCCCTATTTCTATTGTATTTCTTTACCCCCCAACCGCAAAGGTGAATGGTCGTCCTCCACAGTCTGGGTTCTGCCTGGGGTTTCTTCCTCAATGAGGAAGTTTTTCCCCACCGCTGTGACTCATACTTATTCTTAAGTGCTTATAAATAAAAGTTGATTGATTGATTGATCGATAATAAAGTGAAGTGACATACTGCCAGCCTGGCTATTCAGTTTGACCAGAGTTTATTCATGTATTAGTGGTAAACTATACAGCTCAGAGGAGAGGCATGGAGTCTGTTTTTTTTTTCCTTACAGTGTCTGACAATGGTGCTCCAGTCAAGATTAACCTATTTTCACTTGCCCCGTTGCTGCTGAGCAGTGCACATGGATTGTGAGGAAATTAAGTTTTGTGTGTGTGTGCGTGCGTGCGTACGTGCGTGTGTGTGTGAGAGAGAGACCACAGGTCTAAACATGTGTGTTTACACTTAATTAACTCTGTATTGTGCCAAAGTGTCCCTACAAGGCCACACAAATGAATATGCCAACAAGGACATGTGCCTTGTTCTATTTATAGCTCATTTTTCATCTTCTCTGTGCCTTTAGTAAGTTGAGGGTTACTTACAGCAGGGCCCAGCCTCTTGTCATGTTGTCATGAGACTGGCAATAACACAACTCTCTCTAAATTTGTAGTAAATTGACTGCCAGCAGCTTCATCTACAAGCAGTCATATATATATATATATATATATATATATATATATATATATATATATATATATATATATATATATATATATATATATATATATACACATGTATATGCATGTGTGTCTGCGTGCGCACATATTTATAGCTTCTTACTGTATTTAAGAATTGCAATTCTTGAATACAATAAAAATTGCAATTCTTACATTCTGTATTCTTGTAAATTTAAAGGTTCATCAGTAAACTATACTCCATATTGATAGATAGATAGATAGATAGATAGATAGATAGATAGATAGATAGATAGATAGATAGATAGATAGATAGATAGATAGATAGATAGATAAGAAATTGCACATATGCACTGCTCAGCCAAACATCAGGAAAAAAAAACCCCATAACAGGACATACCACTAGACATACACTACACTAACAGACACATGTAGCATTAACAGGACATATACTAAACTCTAAAATATAAACAGTATAAAATTAAAATATAAACAGTATAAAATTAAAATATAAACAGTATAAAATTAAATTAAATCCATTTAACTGCGTGCTGACCTCGCCACCTTCCCCCCATTCCTCCTGAGAGTCATTGTACCCCCTGATGGCACGGAGGACGAAGGAGGACCTCAGCATCTCTGTGGAGGCTCTGTGTGACAGCAGTCTGCCGCTGAAGGTGCTTCTCTGCTGGGAGAAGGTGGTGTGTAGGGGGTGGCTGGTGTTGTTCATGATGGCCCTGAATTTAGACATGGTCCTGCTCCCTAGAACTGTCTCCACAGAGTCCAGACTCAGCCCGACCACTGAGCCCGCTCTGCGGATGAGTCTGTTCAGACGGTCCATATCTCTTTTCCTGGCCCCCCCACCCCAACACACAATGGCGTATGACAGCACACTGGAGACTACGGACTGATAGAACATGAGAAGGAGCTTAGGACAGATGTTGAAGGAGGCTTATGTTAACTGACTGTACCAATAGCATATCTCGCCTTCCAGGCTGATTTACCTTTCAGTTTATAGCACAAGCCAGCATTTACCCACTGACACGCACACACACACAGATTGAAGGGGGCCACAGATTGCAGTTCCAACCTTTCTATTAGTGCAAGATTGAACATCCATAAACTCTGTTTGGAGGGTGATATTGATAGAACACACCCCATCGAACTTATTTCATACAAACAGGATGTGTATACAGATAGATATATGTGCTTCTTTTGGAAGGGTCAACATAAAAAAGTGACATTTTTGTCTTAGGTGAGGTTCCTGACGTAT
Source organism: Antennarius striatus (assembly GCF_040054535.1). Taxonomy (NCBI): domain Eukaryota; kingdom Metazoa; phylum Chordata; class Actinopteri; order Lophiiformes; family Antennariidae; genus Antennarius; species Antennarius striatus. The sequence continues at coordinate 8,310,423 of NC_090776.1, read as the reverse complement.
GCAGCCCTGAATATCATTGTCAAAAGCCTGTGTAGGTTGTAGTATGTCTTTCTTTTTTCTTTCCTATGATGCTTTACAGCCTGCACAGACTTCAGTTACATTTACAGAACATTCCTATATTTTTGACAATGTCTGTGCTTTCATTGCATATTATTCCTACTGGACTACGTCCCAGTTTACAGATTACAACCCCAGACATTATTATAGCAGAATATTGTCATACAGAGTTAACTGTAAATCAGTGTCAAAGTCTTATTTGTTTCAGACATCTAAGTGTGTGCTAAATGGATGTGATGCATGGAGGTAGAGTACCAGGGGTTTATTAATATCCTTTCACCCTGTGAGACTCCTTTCACTGTCACCTTCAATTGACTAATACACACACATGCACACATGCTATATACAGATAGGATGACATTCCCGCCCCCCATCTCTCTCATAGTGTCCATCACTTCCAATCTTTTTCCTCATAGATACAAATACATCCTCTTCTTTCCAGACACATCTCTTCGATCTCTCTTCTCCTTGTCCCTGTCTCCCTCTGTCTCATTTTCTATCATTCTCTTGCTCCCTGTCTCTTGCTTTGTAACAAACGACAGCACAGAATGGATGTCCCCTTCATTTGCACCCGCATAATGTTCTGATGAGAAATGAAGTTATCCCTCCAGACAGATTACTCATCAGTGAGGAGACCTCTGCAGGAAACGAGGCTGTGTGTGTGTGTGTGTGTGTGTGTGTGTGTGTGTGTGTGTGTGTGTGTGTGCGTGCGTGCGTGCGTGTGTGTGAGAGTTGCACATGTGTGTTTTAAGCAGATAAATTACTTTCCCGGAGGCCTTCTGTTTGGGGATGTAATATTTCAGCGTATATTATTCCAGGGCTACAGTATATTCGTATTATAAGCTTTCATTCGTTGTTCTGTCCTCTGTAACTAATGCTGAGCATGAACTTTGGTGAACTTGAACCATCTTAGTTTATCTTTGGTCATCCATTTAGTGCAGTCAGACATTCACAGTGAGGCGCACTGGCTGAAAAATGGCTCCCGTGTTTCTCAAGAGAGATGTACTTGGTCACGGTGCTGCCAGGTCATTTTGAAAGCGCCAAAAAAATACCGATTTTTTGGCTCTGGCCATTTTTAGCTACTTGACACTGTGATTGTGGACAGTAATTGTGGTTTATTTCTCTGCAACAGATAAAATCCCCATAAATACTAATCTGGTGATTTTCAACTCTTAATGAGTCAAGATAACTAGGCTAGATTTGGCTGAAACATACTTCTTTTCTTTAACATCCAAGAATATAAAGTCTTCCTCTTGGTGAGTACCAGGCAGTGCCAAATTTAAAATACTTGAGAAAAAGTTGTTTTCCAATCACAATTTTGTAAATATGAATTTAAAAGAAATCAACACAATCAGGTGTCAGATATTTTATCCTGTTTGTACAATATGTAGCATCATGCATAATAAAAGCAGAAGAAGAAACACATAAACTTTTGAATTATTAGCAGCCTTATGAGGCTGCACTTTGGCTCAGTGCGCTTTGAGCTAACTGATAATGGGAGCATGTCAGCGTGTGTGCATCTTCAGTTTTGCAGGTATACTCAAAGAAGGGGAAGAATGAAAGCTCCAATGGTGCTACATGAAAAGAAATAGAAAGTTATTAAAATCAACTTGAACAAGGCAGAAATATCTGAACTACTTGTCACTGCAGTATTTTTTCATATGAAAGAAGAACCTGGTTTCTGTAATAGAAATAGAGGATAAGGGAAAGCTGCTTCCCCAGCTGGGTTTCTTCTGATGAATGTAGATTTCTTGGCCCTGCATACGGTGACTGTTTCTAATCTGCTATTTACACATGTGCGCTGGAAAGACTTGAGAGTAAAGTACCCACCAGTGACTTGAATATGGTGTCTCATATTTAAAATTATTTTATCCACTAAAATAACACTAACCTATCTCATCGAGTCTTCACTGTGTTGAGACACAGTCATGCTGTGAGGAAAATCTTTTCCTCAGTGCATCATTCTCCTCCAGTCAAGACACACATTTATCAGCATCACAGCCATGATATGTGAGCAATGCTTCCATAATGATGTAGAGAATAAAATGTGACTGGTAACATGCTGCATGTTTATAGGGATTTAAAGCAATCTGTTGATGAAATGTCTAGAGATTAAAAATACCTAAATACTGAGCTTTCAATATACAAATGAGCAAACAGTTACAAATACCAAATAAAATGTGACACCTAAATGGAAGGTAGTTTTATACTTATTTATTTTTTTATGAATCAGATTATATTGACTTTTAAAGAGCCATGCATATCTTGTAAAATGTTGAAATAAACCGACTCTTGTGAGCGTGGGTACTATTCTGAGGTGAAACATTAACTTGATGGGTTCACTATTATCCCTCCAAAATGTCTGTAGTGTGTGTTTGTAACATCTGTGGCTTCATTCTGACTGTGTTCAGATGTCCTCACCTAATCTAGAAGGTGATTGTATTACATCAACCTCTGCTTGCTTTCACCAAGAGGCAAAATGTCTGCCAAATTATTTTTTAAAATATTTATCTAAATTGAGTTTCAAATAATTGAATTGAATTGAATTTTATTTATTAGAGGCAGACCATAAATACAAGGAAACTGGAGGAATTATACCATAATGCAGTGGTAGCAGCTGCACAGCCTGAGGAAGGTCACAGGTCGTTCCATGCCACTGGAGGAGGAGAGCAGGTAACCCTGCTACAGGATCTCAACAATTTTTATATTTTAACACTTCAAATTACAGATTAGCCTGCAAGAAAATGTGCTCGCGGTCCATTAATATATGACTCTTTTGTGACTTGAGAAGATTTTTCCAGTTGAGACAGCCAAGCAAAATCAAAAGGCTCCCCAGTGGCTCTGACATCTAAACGCTTCATCAACAGGCATCTGGTAGATTGAAGTTGGTGTAATGGGAGTGGTTCCGGGGATAGTTCATCACCACTGCAAAATGTGTGACAACATGAGAGTGTGTTTACTTATTTTCATTAATGAGACTTGTCTTCAAAAATGTGCAGATTTAGCTGCTCTTGCTGCATTAATAGTCTATTTGTGCCATTAAAATTAAAGTTACCAGTTTCTTAGGAAATGTTACATCACCATCTCTGCTGTTTCTGCCTTTCTCTGTCCAGTAAAGGCGACGATTCTGAACTACCAGAGTCCCACCACTGGCCTCTTCCCAGTCAAAACATGCGCCACCTGCAAGGAGGCCAAGGTCCGTGACTCCTTGTACTGTGCTGCTGCTGCCTGGGCCTTGGCTTTGGCTTACAGGTTTGTATACACACTTATAGATGGTGGATTTGTTTGATGAACCTGTTCCGATCTTTATAAAAATAATTTTCCCATTGGGGATTAATAAAGTGAAGTTTCTTCTTTTTTTTCTTTCTTCTTATCATGATCCATCCCAGGTATTCAGTGTGAAACTTTCACTTTGACAAAGGAAAAAGCCTGTTTCTCAGTTATGTCAGATCTGAACAGCTGTTGCTGATTCAGTCATTATTATACTTTATATACATAAACTAAGTTTGTGTCATGTACTTTTTTTAGTTTGAAACTAAAACAACAATTGTCTAAGATAAAGCAATCTTTCCAAAATGTATTTTCTCAATCAGCTTCCAGTCTCACTCTCTGAAGTCCTAGCCAACAGTCATTAAAAGTAATGGTCATGATCATTTACAATCTGATTGATATAAAACATAAGTGGGAAGAAAAACAGAAAAAAAATATTACAAGTTTTGCTAGGGTAGTTATTGTAAATTTCCCTAATAAAGCTTCCACTCTGTAACAATTGATGACTTGGTCATGAATGGGACATTCTGTATACATCATCTTAACCAGAATTAATGATTTTGTTCTACAATGTGTTCTCTGGCCTCAAAAACAGTATTGTTAACAGTAAACTAGTTAGGCAGACGTCCTTGAGACTGCAGAGTATATTCTAGCAGACATGATAGTTGTTGAAGGTCCAGAATGAATCAAGGACAACTAATGCAATTAGTCCTTTATATGCCGAGTATGTACCTTAGGGCCAATATACCACTGATGTGTAGATTGATGTGGGATTTCCTTAACCACTGTGAAAGTTTTTGAATCAAATAAGACATATATATCAGTTTTTGTGATTACATGAAATTCAATTAACCAGTTGAATAGTTTTAAGTTACATTTGATATGGTGGACCTCAGGCTGTCAAGATTTGTTTTGAGAAATGCTATGAAGTAGGTATTTGTGAGGGAGTCTGTGCAATAATATTATTATCTGACTACATTTTTTTTCACTACACAACACTGTTTCTGGCAATTTAGCAAAAGTAACAATAAATTGAGTGCTAGATCAATGCAAATTTTTAAAGTTTATATGTAAGCTTCCCACCACCTGTGTCCATAAGTATTATTTTGCTCCACTTTCTCCTTTTCATGTTCACTGACCCTGACCTCTGATCCAATGCTTTATATGGAAGGTTTTACTTCTTGAACAGATAGGGCTTATATTTGTGCCCCTGCCAAAGAGGCCCTATAGAATTACCCATGCCTACCCTTATATAATGCATCTAAAACAAATAGATTATCTGCATATCCCACAATAAGAGCAATAGAAAGAAGTTGATGAAATCTCGCATGTGCCTTTAAGAGGTGTGAATCCAATTATCAGATCATTCAATTTACATAACTTTGTCATAGTTTTCAGTCACATTTAGCACTTTCAATTCATATAATTTTGCTCACATTTATGATGGGCGGATGGACAGACAGACAGGCCAGTATCGAACCGTATGTCATGGAAACCCCTTATTATCCATTGTGGATGAGCATCATCATCATCATTTTTCTTTGTCTCAGACTCAAATTTTCTTTCTCAATTATCGATTCAACATGAACAGTTCTGAAATTACACTATGAATGGTCTTCAAACTTTTTTTCAGTTTTCCATGTGTTTGATGCATGAAGTCCATGATGTTTAGTTTTTCAGGAACAGAGGACATTTATGAAAAGAGCTTTTAATAGGACAGGGAGAGAGGATAGAGAGAATGAAAGTAAAAGATTGGAAGGATGGGTGCAGAGGGTAAGAGGAGATTCAGAGAAAAGGAGATACTAAAGAGGAGATATGGGAAGGGAGCTGGGAGTGGGATTGACATATGGAGAGATAAGAGAGAGAGAGAAGAAATGGAGAATGGGGAGAACGAGTGAAGAAATGAAATTGAGGGCAAAGATAGTGTAAGGAAGGAATAAAAATAGAGGGTATTGCAGTGATGTGGCCAGCGGCAGATCTCAGTCATCAGTCATGGCTGCCTTCTATTAGAATTGTCACTGGGATTTAATTAAGATAATTCTCATCTGACAGCCTTGGCTAGTGCCATTACTTACTTCAGCTGCTGTGTGCATGTCTGAGACCACATGCAAGATTTAGTCACTAGATCGACTGGGTTAATTTGCCTCAAATCCAATTTCAAAGTAAAGTTTAATTCAGTCAACAAAGGTAGGATACATCTATGTGATGACAAATGTTTGTCTGTGTGTGTCTGAAATATGTTTTGATATATTTGATTACATTTTGCGTAGGAGTGGATCTAGGCCAAAGGAAGAGCTGATCAAGTTCAGAAACAGCACTGACAAGTCATGATGTTCAACCAGTATTCACAATTAGGTCTAAATCCAGCCACTATCCAAATCTGTAGGATTAAAATGTGTTTTAGGGCGAAGGGCTAGGACGACTGGAGACTGCACTGACACCTATGTGTAACAGAGATAATTCAGAGTCAGTGTTATTCAATTGGATTTTTCCCAGCTTTGATTGATAAAAGACAAAAATTACATCTAAAAAATAATGGAATATAATATCTTGTTATAACTTATAAATTACTGATGATGAAAACAAATCTTAGGAACAGACTTCCAGTGTTAAGGGATCTGGTGGTATTGCTCATTTTGGCTTGAGGCAGACGGTTAAAATATCATGACAAAGACATCACGACTTATGACCCTTGTGCAGTTATACAAGTGACTGATGTCGTCACAGTGACGCAAAAACGCATTGCGCGCACTCACAAGCATGCCTGAGATCAGTTTTTACTTATATTTTCAATTAATTTGCGTTCATTACACACACATACAAAGAGTCACATCCAGCACAAGTAGACAAGATGTTTCCTGCATGCATCTTCTGCCTGCATCCAGTTTTGATATGGAGGCTGAACACATTTAAAAGTCAATGTGATTCATGGGTGCTGTACCACTGAAGTGTAAACAGGTTTCACCTTTACTCTGTCAATATCCAGTCATCATTAGCCTGACCTTAGTGATGTACATCAGAGATTTGCCAGACCCACCAGGAACATGCTGACTCCCACTGTGGTTGCTTCAACCACTATTGATTCCTGAGCAGTATATCTATGCTTACTCTCCTAACAGCCACCACATCAAATGCATTTTTACACTATTCATTTTTAAAGCACTGTTAAATGCTACTTCTAAGGCCTTACAGTCTGATTAAAAGAAAGATTGCTATTTCAATCGCTGTGTTCAACATCTACACCAGCTGAGGGCACCGTGTGTGTGTGTGTGTGTGTCTGTGTGTATATATATATATACACACACACACTTATTTCCCTTTCGGCTGTTCCCTTCAGGGGTCGCCACAGCGAATCAATTGCCTCCATCTAGCTCTGTCCTTTGCATCCTCTTCTCTCACACCAACTACCTTCATGTCGTCCCTCATTACATCCATAAACCTCCTCTTTGGTCTTCCTATAGGCCTCCTGCCTGGCAGTTCAAAACTCAGCATCCATCTGCCAATATATTCACTATCTGTCCTCTGGACATGTCCAAACCATCTCAGTCTGACCTCTCTGACTTTATCTCTAAAACCTCTAACATGTGCTGTCCCTCTGATGTACTCATTCCTGATCCTATCCATCCTGGTCACTCCCAAAGAGAATCTCAGCATCTTCATCTCTGCTACCTCCAGCTCTGTCTCCGGTCTTTTCCTCAGTGACACTGTCTCTAGACCAAACAACATTGCTGGTCTCACCACAGTTTTGTACACCTTTCCTTTCATCTTAGCTGAAACTCTTCTGTCACACATCACACCTGACACTTTCCTCCACCCGTTCCATCCTGCCTGTACACGCTTCTTCACCTCTTTTCCACACTCTCAATTGCTCTGGACCGTTGACCCTGAGAACTTAAAATCCTCCACCTTCTTGATCTCTTCTCCCTGTAACCTCACTCTTCCACTTGGGTCCCTCTCATTCACACACATGTACTCTGTCTTACTGCGGCTAACCTTCGTTCCTCTCCTTTCCAGGACAAACCTCCACCTCTCTAGCGTCTCCTCCACCTCTTCCCTGCTCTCACTGCAGATCACAATGTCATCTGCAAACATCATAGTCCACGAAGATTCTTGTCTGACCTCACCATAGCGAACAAGAAGGGGCTCAGAGCTGATCCCTAATGCAGTCCCACCTCCACCTTGAACTCCTCTGTCACACCTACAGCACACCTCACCACTGTCTTACAGTCCTCATACATGTCCTGCACCGCTCTAACATACTTCTCTGCCACTCCAGACTTCTTCATACAATACCACAGTTCCTCTCTGGGCACCCTGTCATAAGCTTTCTGCAGATCTACAAAAACACAATGCAGCTCCATTTGGTCTTCTCTGTACTTCTCTATCAACATCCTCAAAGTAAATACTGCATCTGTAGTCATCGTTTTTGGCATGAAACCACACTGCTGCTCACAAATGTTCACTTCTGCCCTTAGTCTAGTTTCCACTTCTCTTTCCCTTAACTTCATTGTATGGCTCATCAGCTTTATTCCTCTGTAGTTGCCACAACACTGCACATTTCCCTTTTTCTTAAAAATGGGCACCAGCACACTTCTCCTCCATTCCTCAGGCATCTTCTCACTATCTAAGATCCTGTTGAACAACCCAGTCAGAAACTCTACTGCCACCTCTCCTAGACACTTCCATACCTTTACAGGTATATCATCAGGACCGACTGCCTTTCCACTCTTCATCCTCTTCAGTGCCCTCCTCACTTCATCTGGACTAATCTTTGCTACATCCTGGTCCACAACAGTCACCTCTTCTAGTCTTTGTTCTCTCTCATTTTCCACGTTCATCAACTCTTCAAAGTACTCTTTCCATCTTCCCATCACACTACTGGCACCTGTCAATAGACTTCCGTCCGGATCCTTCATCACCCTAACCTGCTGCACGTCCTTCTCATCTCTATATGTCTTGCCAACCGGTATAGATCAGTCTCTCCCTCCTTACTGTCCAACCTAGCATACAAGTCATCATAAGCCCCTTGTTTGGCCTTTGCTACCTCTACCTTCACCTTACGCTACATCTCCCTGTACTCCTGTCTACTCTCCTCAGTCCTCTCAGTGTCCCACTTCTTTTTAGCTAACCTCTTTCTCTGTATACACTCCTGTATCTCCTCATTCCACAACCAAATGTCCTTATCTACTTTCCTTCCAGATGACACACCAAGTACTCTCCTACCTGTCTCCCTGATCACATTATATATATATATATATATATATATATATATATATATATATATATGTATATATGTATATATGTGTATGTATGTATATATATATATGTATATATATGTATATATATATGTATATATATATGTATATATATATATATATATATATATATATATATATGTATGATGTATTATTACATGTATTATTTAAAAAAAATAGGGATATATGTAAATCAATTAAAATTAATGGCAAATAATACATTTGTCAGTTTAAGTGACTGATTCCAGGTTATTGTAACACATATGCCTATTTTTTCCAAACTGGTTTACTTATTCAGCCTTGAGTGCTTTAAATTCTTGGACTTCATTGGATCATGTGTCATTTTTGCTGCGAAGAACAGCAAAACAATGAAAGGAGTAGTTTTATGACATTTTTAAGTAGTATGGTATCATGGGAATTATCTTCACTAAACGCTATAGAGTGCTGCTGAAAATCTGTGTGACATACAGAAATTTAGATTATATTACCTCAATGTGAGTCTGATGAAGTGATGCTAAACTGAAGCTCAAACCACACAAATTGAAATAAAATAAATATAAATATAAAATAAAATAAAATAGCATTGTCCTTCAAGGTCGATTTATGTGTAGTTTAGAGAAGAGAAGAAGAAGTATTCTTTATTGATACCCGCAAGGGGAAATTACAAAGTCACTCGGTTAGTTGACAAGTATACAGGGCCCCTGAACACAGCACACAAGGGGGCCTGTAAGCATGCAGTTAGTACAATCACATCAAACTACACACATCAGGGAGGCAGAGTGACGGGCAGCGGCTTCGGAACGTGCCACAATTTGAGCAGCTTGTAGGGGAGACGGCGCCTTGCTCAAGGACGCTTCGGCAGTGGCTGGGAGGTGAGCTGACACCTCCCACTGTCAGCTCACACTCCTGGTGATATCATGGCGGGACCGGGACTCGATCTGCTGATGGCTGGGGCGATCTGTCTACGAGACAACTGCCGCCTCAGTGGCTCTACCGCTGAGCCACTGGGGCGGCAGTGGCTCAGCGGTAGAGCCATTGAGGCGGCAGTTGTTTACTTATCATACATTCACCGATTTATTGGTTGTCCTCTCTCTTTTTGTAGGAGAATTGATGATGATATGGGTCGTACTCATGAGTTGGAGCATTCTGCCATCAAGTGCATGAGAGGGATCCTGTACTGCTACATGAGGCAGGCTGATAAGGTGAGATATTAGCCAACCTCTGCACGGTTCTTTTTTGTATGAAAATGCCCAGTGATTACACACTGTATTACCAATCAAAAGTGCATTCATGATGTGCTGTTCATCAAAGCTGTCGTCTGGCTCCACTTTAACATCATGGCAAATGACAGTGGGTACCTGTTGATGTCCTGAGTGGTTAATATCAGGCAGTGTGTTGATTGTCAAAGACTCAGTACCGACGGTTGCATTTTAAGCCTCATCTGCATGAATCCAGATATGCAATATACTGTATTAGCCTGTGAATGACAAACAGCAAAACACAATTTAAGTGCTTGTACTACTAACAGATAAGAATGTATACTGTTTTATGCATCAAAGTATTTCAACAGATTAGTTTGCTCTGTCTTCCCTTTGAATGTGTACAGTGATTGCATCAGTAGGCCATTCTATTTCAACGTCTCAACCTAGCTGACCTAATTTAGGGAAGAGCTGTCCCATTTCTTAATTATAAAACTGCATTTACACAGTTAATTGCATAGAGCAGTGTTCCCTACAAATTCGTCTCTAGCACTAGAACAGGACACTTTTAATGGAGAAATGACAAATACTTACTGCTGGGCAAATATCACAGAGGGAAGGAGGTTGCTGCTGTCTCTCTGTAGTGTCATGTGTATGGAAGAGTTGCCATGCTGATATTTTCTCAGGCATTGGAAAACACAGGACCTTAACACTAGAGCTCTCAGTCCGATGCAGTCTTTGGTTTAAGCCACCAAAGGTCAGACAAAGATAGCGTTGGTTGGATATTGAACGGAAAAACCAGTGAAAGGGACTGTCAATTTGTACATTTAGAGCACAGTACATTTAAAAAGGATGATGGTGAAAATGAAGCAATTTAATAACGGGAATTGTACTCCCAGCAGTGGTTGATAGTGACCAAAATAGAGGTAAATGAAAGATATTGTAACATGCATTAATTACTGTAAAATTGTACTTGTCTTTATTTAAATTCAAGTGAAAACAAAAAAAATCCAACATAATTTTCAAGGTTACTCTATGATTTCTGCAGTTTTGTGTTTTGTTTGTTTGTTAGTTGGTTGATAGATAGGTTGGCTGGTTGGATCGATGGCTTGTTTATTTGGTCAGTTAGTTGGTTTCTGTTATTTTGGCTGGTTGAATGGTTGGTTTGTTGGCTGGCTGACTGGTTGGTGTTTGGTTGGTTTGTTGGCTGGTGTTTGGTTAGTAGGTTAGTCAGCAGGGTTATGCAAAAACTATTCGCCAATTTCCATGACATTTAGTGTAAGGATGGATCTTGGGTCAGAATTAAATTGAATTTTGCCGAATTACAAATAAACGGGTGAATCCAGAATTGGTTTCTTCTTTTTTAAACATGTCTTTAATATTTCAGGGAAAAAGGCATACACCAAGATGAAAAAAATATTCAGGAGTTGGAGTTTATGAGTATATATAATCTGGCACTGATCCCCCCCAAAAAACCCTCAAAATTGCCTTATTTAATTGTGTTTTCACTGGGGATGGTAATTTATTTTACAGGGTTTGAATTGAATAAAGCTATTGAATTTAAGATCACGATCCTTCTATATCTTGTAAGTACCTGACAGCATTCTTGGCGTACAAAGTTTGTTGCCTCTGTGGTCCTGCTGAAGCGACAATCAGTCAGACCTCTGCTACACAGAAGTAGGTTTTATAGAAGCATTAACAGCAACATCTGCTCTCAGAGGCCAACAGAGGTAGCATTCTCACTCAATTACTGGGCACTGTGGGATGGCAAGAAGTGGAGCAATTTCAATTAAAGTAAGACAAAGGATCTCCACTATGACCTACGTATGAAAGAAACAGAAAGGCAGTGGGGAGAGGTAATGTGCCAGAGAAAAGAATAAGAGGAAGGGGATGGATTGTAAGAAGATATATTGAGACATGGAGACAGCAAAGAAACAAGAAGGAATAATGCAAACTATTGGAGGTGGAAAGAGGGACAAGAGGGAGGGTAGGAGGCAAAAAAAAGACAGTGAGGAGAGCAGCTTGATAATGGAGAGAGGTGGGATAAGTGAAACAAGTAAGGTAAAAATGGGCCGAAGTGACAATTATTTATGACTGTGTGATGAGGCTGGTAGGCCAGCCATAATTTGGTGTGTAGAAAAATAAGTAAACACACACACACAAATCCACCAACACACCACAAAACATATAACACAACCAGCACAGTGTTTATTAAGATACCATTGAGAAGGCGAACCAGGTAGTTGAGAACAGTATGGTGATTCAGAACACCTACACCCTCATCCTCAACCTAGCTACCACAGCTGAAAAAGTTATCCTCTTAAACCTCCACCATTCATGAGCTGCGGGGTCCAAGAAGGAGTTGTCCTGACATGGTCAACTCTTCACTCCAATTAAAATGATACCGCTCGGCTGCAGGAGTCCTCACTGAAGCATGTTGTCTCCTACAGGAGAAAGGTTCTGATGGACCCGAAAAAGACAGATGAAGATCTAAACAGAGGGAATAACTTTAATTACACCGGTCACATAACCACTGAGGGAATGAAGTGCTTCAGGTGTGAGAAGGAGGGACATCTTGTCCGGTTCTGTCTGGTGAAGGAGGAGAGAAACAGCTGCCAGCTGCTGCAGTGCCAGTTCTACGATCTTAAGGTGGATGTGTAGAGAAATGTGCAGAGACATTTTAATGGAAGACATAGCAAGTATACTTGTATAGGCTGCAGAGAAAACATCCTATCCATGACATGACTGGACACATTTTTATTATTTTACCATTTTAGTGTTTTTAAGAACAGTTACATTTCGCCAGCCGGTTTTACAAATCACACTCCAGTCCAGAGTTGTATTTTTTTATTAATAACGCAAGAGCAGGAAGTGCTTTATGACATTTTAATACAACGCTTTTATCAGAAAAATTGCTTAAAAACTGTTTTTATTTCTTTTTTGAATGGTTTTTAAGAAACAAAAGAAAATATTTTACCACTGTATCAATAGTGTGATGTAGGGAAAAGCCAGATCAGAAATATGTGAGTACACTATGCTCACAACATCTCCAATGACCTGACCAGATCTACCGTAGCAGAGATCTGGAGAGACAGGTGCCATAACTACAGATGTTAGCAGAGTCCACAGGAGAAGACGACACATTACAGCCCCCAAGGACAAAAAACTTGCTTTAGCTGAGCTACTGGGCATGGCCGGGAGAGACGTAGTGTAAACGCAGTAGGTTTTGTAACATTACTCTGATGAATTCTGCCACTCATTTCTTCTTTGGGGTGGAAAGGCAAAACAGGCAGAGGAGTTTGAAACGTTTTGGAACTCTCAAGTTCATTTGGAACAGATCTTGGTCTTGATTTTTATAGACCAAGAAAAAGATTTTGATAGTCTTGTACATGTGTACTTTTGGCATACACTAAAAAGTTGTGGTTTCTGTACTGTATTGCAAAGATTCAGATCTTGTATGGAGACATTAGTTAGTTAGTTAGTTATTAATTTATTTCAGGCAAGGAAAGGAAAAACAAAACAAAAAACAAACAAAAGACAACAACAAACAAAATAATTAAATTAGGAAATAATAAGCAAAGATCATAACTCAACAATACAATTCTGCCTGAAAGGGAGTGGGAAGAAGAAAATGTATGTAATCCCACTCCAGTTCGTGATTCAGAGATCAAACCACTGAGCTTCACTGCTACTTCGAAGATTCAAGGATAACCACACAATATTGCATCACCATGGGCAACAATGAAATTATCACATTGCAATTTCAATTCCACACAACAATGTAAGGAAGGCATGATATACCAACAATGGTAATGTACAATATACCAACAATGGTAATGGACAAATGCCAACAACAGTAATTAACAAATACCAACGATGATCAAGAAACACTGAGCACATGTTAACAAACAGAACAGCAGTTTGAGTTAACGACCCTCATCTCTATATTTTGACCAGAGATGGTGTTTCTATAACAGTTTGAATTGATTAGTACTTTGGCAGTTCTTGTGTTTTAAGTCCAGATTGTTCCATAGTTTCACTCCGCACACAGACACAAAAAAACGTTTACACGTGGTTTGAGCTCTCGGCAATGAAAAATATCCCAAACCTCTCAAGTTATGAGCCCTGACTGGAGTTATAAAAAAATCATTGTAGGTTTGGTGCTAATAATTTGTTGAATTAATAGTGTACTTAAGGTTAACGGTGATTTAAGTGCTCCTTTTAAAGTCTAGAGGGGTGTGAGGTAGGGCTGCCCACTCTCAGGGATGCTCTACTTTCTGGCCCTAGAGCCTTTTGAGAAACAGTTGAGAGCAAGCCTCTCTGGTTTTAATATTCCCAGTTCTAGGCATTTATTTAAAATTTCAGCATATATTGACAATATTGTTGTCATGATAAAAAAAGGAGAAAGATATAGACTTTTTAGATCTCACTTAACTACTTTTACAGTAGTTTAGTTAGAACCCTTCTGCCAAAAGTCAACAGGAGGAAGAGTGAGGTTCTTATGGCGTGAGATGGGGTGAAAGAGATCGTGTTCCTTGATAAATTCAGATGGAAAATAAATTTATTAAAATACCCTTGAGTTCATTTGGGAGACCAGAGTGTTGCAGAAAAGAACTGGAAAAATGTTTTAGAAAAAATAAAAGTGAAGCTAAAAACTGGAAGTACATTGTATCAAGTGTCTTTTTGAGGTTGTGATTTAATCATTAACAACTTGGTTGTGCCAATGTTGTGGCATTGGCTGTCCTGTGTTGACTGCCAATGTTGTGGCATTGGCTTTCCTGCCTTGACCCCCCACCAACTTTGTTTTCAACTTTGTTTTCAAAAATATAGACAATGACTATGGACTTTTTCTGGGACTGCCATCACTGGGTTTCCTAGAGTGTCCTCTTCCTGCCCAGAGAGGAAGGAGGGCGGGGGCTTATACATGTGGCCAGCAGGGTCACTACGTTTCAGCTGCAGTTCATCTACCGGTTTCTAACTTGCAATGAGTCCCTTTTGTGGCAGCCCACAACGCAGTTGGTCCTAGCCCAGTGCTGGGAACCAGGACTTGTCTATTTGTTGTTTTTATTGGACCCGAGGAGCAATAAGCAAAGATCATCCCTATTTTTATCTCTTTTTTTTTGTTTTAAATCTGTGGGGTTTTATTAAAGAGACCACAAGATTTGAACTCTTTATCAGATTTTAAATGGACTTTTTAATGTGAAGCATGCTGAAAGATTATCAGTGGAGTCCAAATTCCAGACAGCAAAAATCTCCACCCTTGGGCATATGGTGGAGGCTTATGTACTGACTTTTGAAGACGCTGCTGCTCTGTCCTCTACTGTGGGTGTGTTTTCAGTGAGGCTCATCAACAGCCTGCTCAGATACTGGAAGAGCTGACTCACCCAACAGCAACAGACTTTGATTAACTTTTATTGTGCAGGTCTTTTAAATTCAAGAGCTACTGATCTCTTCCCTGTAGAGAGTTTTCTGTTTTAATGACTCTGTGTCAGACCCGATTAGCCTCACTGATAGTGACAGTAAAGAATGTACAAACATTCATACAAACATCCACGGCTTTATCCGCGGCAGTGGGTCACAGGGAGCTGGAGCCTATCCCAGCTGGCGTAGAGCATGAGGTGGGGGACACTCCTGGCACGACGCCAGTGCACCGCAGAGCCACAAACAAAGACAGACAACCACGCAAACACACACTCACTCATATGGGCGATCTGGGACCGGCCAATTAACCTGAAGCGCAGGTTTTTGGAGGTGGGAGGAAGCCGGAGAACTCGTAGAGAACCCACACAGACACGGGGAGAACATGCAAACTCCACACAGAGCGGGACTCGAACCCGGACCCGCCATGTTGTGCGGCGACAGCGCTACCCACTGCGCCACCGTGCCACCCAATGTACAAACAAATGGTAAAAAATTTAAGCAAAGATAACCTTAAAGATCTGGCTGACACACCATGGAGGGTTTACCTTGGTCTGGCACCAGGTGAGAACCTGTCATGGGAGTCTTTCTACGAGCCAAATTTACAAAAAAGGTTGGAGATTTGCAGTAGAGGACTACATGGTGGTGTGGCAGTTAATAATTGTATTTTGATTTTTAATCCAAATGTGCTGGAAAAGGGTCCATTCTCTTCTTGTAGAGAAACTGTTTTCCATTGTTTTCTGGACTGTTAGATCTCAAAAATCTGTTTCTGATTCGGAAATAATCTTTCTTTGGGTTAACAACAATTTGAAGAAACAAGCCATTAGCATTGGTTTTAAACACAGGAAAATTCAGAAAAAGGAGTGGCAAACAAAAATGGCAGTGTATGTAAGCAGAGAAAAAAATTGAAGGCTCGTCAAGCTGCAATGTGGAAGTTATTTTATGAAAAATGGTACAAACCAGAATCACAATGAACTTCAGTTACTAAGGAACAATTAAAGATGTAGCAACTTTCGAGAATTTGTGGTGTATCAAATATGTGATGTGTTCTGTGTTCAGTTTGGTTTAGTTTACACATATGTTTGGTTTGTTCATTATTTTTTCTATTTGTTTTGGTGACACTTTTTCTTTGTTTCTATGAGTGCTATTAATTTCTAAATTTGATTTCTGTGAATAAACATGCTTATTATAAATCAGAAATGTCTTTCTTTCATCCAGCTTGCCTGCCAGTCAGTCCGTGATACTGTATGTATTTTACCCAACTACCAGTGATCTTTGTTTCATTAGCATTTTTTAAGTTTACTTCTAAATCACACCATTTAACATGAGGACAAACATTAATTTGCACCTGAATCAGCAATAATTAAAAAAAAAAAGTTAATTAATGTATATAAACTGTCAGGGGAGTATTGAAAATGCATTAGTAGATGCATCTAAATTATATGGTGGTGCATCAATGTTACCAGTGTAAAAAGTTGGACGAGCCCAGCCATACTAGACATCCAGTCAGCTTTTCTTTTCCTCTGGAGAGTTCATGCTGTGTGGTAGAGAAAATTGCATATTGTAATAAATAGGAGTGTCATAAAGACCCAATTTAAATGCAGATGATTCTATAGCCTTTACATTGTGCATCATCATCATCATCATCATCATCATCATCATCATCATCATCATCATCATCATCATCATCATCATCATCTTCATTTATTTCATAATGTCATGTTAAATCAACTGAAGAGTAAGTTTAATGTTGAACCAGAAGCTCTGAAATAATTTTAATTTGTCCATGGATTTTATACAGTAAATTGAAGAAAAATAAAAATCTCTTTCAAATTAAAATACTGAAATGCTTGATCCAGTTTGGTGTAGCACTCTTCTGAGAGTGGCTGTGATTTAACTCGGTGAGATGTGGAAAAGCAGCAACAAAATGTTGCCATTGAAGCGTAGCATGCACGCAACAGAGATTACCAATGGTTCACTCAATGTATGGCACAAGGTCCTCAGTTATGTGTTAATGTATGCATTCAAGGCTGCTGCTGCAACCTCGACAAGGAGATAAATATCCCCCCTTTGCTCCCTCATTGCCCTGTGACTGTCATCATCTTTACATCAGTCCTCTCTCTCTGCCAGGTGGAGCAGTTTAAGCAGGACCCCAGCCCTTCCAAGTGTCTCCATTCTGTGTTCAACGTTGACACTGGTGATGAGGTGTACTCCTACAGCGACTACCACCATCTACAGGTCAGTCAGTAAACTGACTTGTAGAAATGAGGCAGCCTACACCAGGAGGGATCTAATTTTTATATACCGTGTATACTGTATACTATATACTGTATGTAACCACAATCTATGAGTCTCCCACATAAGTATGTCACTGGCTCTATATCTCAAGTTTACATAGAGATAGAGATACATGTATTGTAAAGGCCACACTATACTGATACTGTGAGTGAACCACTGTTTAGATCAATGAACAGATGGTGGTTTTTCATTTTGAATATCTTGCTAAAATATTTCGTCCTTCGGCTCGGAAAGCACAGTTGCAAATCTCACTCCATCCAATTGATTCAGAGGTGGACGTGCATTAAACTTGCACTGAAACAACTTACTCCTCTGTCAATGCTATTGACAGAGGTCAATTTGGTGTGTAAGATTTGCATGGAGAATGCATTTGCCAGGAAGGATAATCAATACATCAAGAAAGCTGGATGAAAAACCAAAATGAATCCTGTGACAAAGAAAATGAAAGCAATCAATTCTCTGTGGATCTTTCAAGTATTGTAGATTCAGGTATTTCTTGGCTGTGGATTCTTCTCCAGCGAAATTCATTGTAGCAGCCAAAGGTTTGCTAGGCCTTAATAAATTTAGAACTTTTAAGGAGTTCTCAGGAACACATAAATCTTATCTCAGCTTATCTCAGACATTGTGTTTCTTTTATTTGTTCACATTTCTCTCTTCAAATGACAAATGTAGAACAATCTGACATCTAGATTTGGAGCCAATACAGATGTTAAAGGTTAAAAGCATTTAATTATACCTATGACCATAAGGAAATCTTGATTTTCCTTCAAATCAATGGAAAACGTCTGGCTACTTTTAATACACAAATGCAGTTTAAAGGGTTTTGTTTAATGCACTCTTCTTTTGGCAGTGACTTGTTGCATATAAATTAAATGCAACCTCTTTGGCTGCTTATACGACCATATTATGTGTCAATGCTTGCGACATGGCTGCATGTCAGTCTGGAAAGTGGTAGAGAAGGATGTAGAGAATGTGGGCAGGCAGAATAAAAGGACAAATCAGGAACTGAAATGAATACATAGTGAATGCAGGATTGTAATAGAGGCAAAATATGATCAGTTAAAATAACTTTAATAATATTAAATTTAATTCACAATATAATTTATCAATGGATGCTGAGCTCACTGAAGATTTGATCATAGAATACGTGCTAATAGGTATCAGCTCAGTTACTAGTCTTAACACATTGTTGAGAATAAAAGACAGCTGTATGAACAAACTAGGAATTTTCTTTCAATATGTCACGTTATCTCACTTGCTTCCCTTCTCTATGTCGTTGCTGCAGATCGATGCCGTTTCTCTGTTTCTTTTATACCTGGTGGAGATGATCTGCTCTGGCCTACAGATCATTTACAACACTGATGAGGTAAACAAGACAAGACAATGACTGCTGAGGTGATCGATTATGGACATTAAGGATCTAAACCCCATCCTGTTTATTGGTCTGATTTTTTGTAGCTAACCCACCAGGAGCAATCAGCATCAATCTCAAACCCCCAGATGGCTCAAATATCTTTTTTTCTGATATAAGTAATCACACTCTGAGCAAAAATAGATTTTCTCAGGCAAAATAAGTCTCCCTGTGCACCAATTGGCTTCGTGATGCATATTTAAGCATTTCTAAATCAGGAATTAAGAATGAATCATCTCCCCACCTACTGTATATATCTGAATAAGGTCACTTGAAAACCTCACAGTGTCACGTTTTAACTCCACCCACTACCTGTCAATCAAGGGCCCAACCAATCACAGCGCATCTGCCAGAAGGAATCACGTGAACGTATGGCGTAAGGCATCAGCCAGCGAGGCTTTTTGTTGCGGCTACGCCTTTCGTCCAAACAAAAATGTAGATATCCGGGACGAAAATGCTGGCCAAAGTTAAATTTTTGAAAATGCTGGGTATGCGTTGTCATGTGGACGCTGTAACCAAAACCTTTTCTATCCGGGGGGCGTCTCCCTGTGACGAAAACCGCTGTGACGTCAGTGTGTGTGACCTGTGTCTACATGTACACACAGAATGGATGGAGTTAAAACCAGCTATTTTCTGACGTATAACAGCTCCACGTCGAAGACACATTGATAAACACGCTTGACAGTCAGATATTTGTTCTTTCTTTATGAGTCATAAAGTTTGTATATTTATTTATGTATTCATTCATTTATCCACATTCCTTGCCAAAGACGCCAACGCCAGTTCTGGGTCAGACCGGTATGCGTTGCCTGCTGTTGGGAGAACTCTGTGATGGGTGCTCTTGGTTTGTAATACCAATACAGTTGTTTTCATATGTTTGGGATGAAGATATTGTTTTATCTTGGAATTTCCATGGCTTCCTGCTCGTAGTAATATAATCATTTTTGATACCCAAGTATTTTTTTTTTTGCCTCTCATAAATCTTATAAATCTACCTTTAGACCACATGTGTCAAACTTGAGGCCCGGGGGCCAAATGTGCCCCCCCACATCATTTTATGTGACCTTCGAGAACGCAAAAGGTCAGATTGTCTAAAAATAAATAAGTCAAAAGTGTCCTTTGACCAAAAACTACATTTCCCACAATGCGGTTATGAAGCTTATTCTAACTTGTGTTTGATGTTATTTTTCTTTATTCAGTTGGATAGTTTGATCCTTGATTGGTATAGTTTTGTGGGTTTCATAACATGATAAAATTAAAAAGATTCATGTTAAAAGAGAAAAAAAATTCTCTGTGCAACTGTAATGTTTGTAACTTGAATATGTAATATATTCATAGTTATTTAAGATTAAGAAGTAGTTCCATTTATACGTCTGGCCTTTTGAGGACCAGATGTATAAACACACACACACACACACACACACACACACACACACACACACACACACACACACACACACACACACACACACACACACACACACACACACACACTTTAATAATCCCAAGGGATCTCCTTGGTCTTGGAAATGGTTAGCTGAAGCTCATTCCGCTGACACCACCCCACAAAGTCCGTCACCACTCTCCTGTACTCCCTCTCATCACCCTCCCTGATACATGCCACGATTGCAGTGTCATCTGAGAACTTCTGCATGTGGCACATATCTGAGTTGTGTTGGAAGTCCATCGTGTAGAGGGTGAAGAGAAGGGGGGAGAGTACCGTCCCCTGCGGGGCCCCTGTGCTGCTGGTCACCATTGATGACAGACAGTTCCCCATACGGACGTACTGGGGTCTGTCTGTTAGATAGTCAGTGATCCAGCTCACGAGATAGGGGTCCACAGCCATGGATGACAGTTTCTCCTGCAGGAGCCGGGGCTGGATGGTGTTGAAGGCGCTCGAGAAGTCAAAAAAGAGCACCTTCACTGCACAGCTCCAGACATCCAAGTAGGAGAGGGCCCGGTGGAGGAGTACAGGACAGCGTCGTCAGCACCAACTTGTGGCCGGTAGGCGAACTGGAGAGGGTCCATCGTGCCCTGCACCTGAGGACGCATGAGCTCAAGGACCAGTCGCTCTAGGGTCTTCATCACGTGCGAGGTGAGAGCGACTGGTCGATAGTCGTTGAGCTTTGTTGAGCTCTCCGCTTGGGTACAGGGACGATGCAGAATGTCTTCCATAGGGACGGGACCCTCCCCAGCCGGAGACTGAGGTTGAAAACCTGGTGTGGGGGTTCACCCAGTTGGCAGCACAGGCCTTGAGGAGTCTTGGGGGGATCTGGTCTGGTCCAGCCGCCTTACTTGGGCGAAGCCTCCTTAACGCAGACATCACCCGTTCCACAGTGATGGCCGTGTGTGGGGGCATGGCACGTTGATCCCTTTGGCCGGGGGGTCTGGCAGTTGAGGTGGGGGAAGGTCTGGGTTTGGACTGAGGTAGATGGGTGAGGTGGATGGAGAGGGAGAGGGGGAGGCAGGTGAGCTGGACGGAGAGGGGAAGAAGGAGGCACATGGAGTCAGGTCAGCTGGGCCGGGGGAAATCTGGGGACAGGGGCATGGAGTGGTGGGGGAGCTGAACTGATTAAAAAAGCTGTTAAGTTCATCAGCTCGCTCCACGTTCCCCTCCACCGTACCGTGGCCCTCTCCATATCCGGTGATGACCCTCATGCCACTTCATACCTCCCGCACCTGGTTGCGCCCAAGCTGGTTCTCTAGCTTCCTTCTAGAGTTGTCCTTGGCCTCCCTCAGGCAGGGTCTCACTGCCTGCTAGGCCTCCCTCATCTCCTTCTTGTTCCCACTCCTGAATGCCTGCTTCTTCCTGTTCAGGACAGCCTTCACCTCCTTGGTTACCCAGGGTTTGTTGTTTGGGTAACACTTGACTGTCCTGACAGGAACCACTGTGTCCACACAGAAGTTCATATAATCCGTTAAACACTGGGCCGCCCCGTCGACATCCTCCCCATGTGAGCCCATGATGACATCCCAGTTGGTGGTCTGGAAGCAGTCCCTCAGCGTCTCCTCTGCTTCCGGGACCACCTCCTGACCTGCCGGGTTGTTGCTGGCAGCCGTTTCACCAGCGGGATGTAGGTGGGCTGAAGGCACAATAGGTTGTGGTCAGATTTACCTAGTGGGGGGAGGGGGATGGCAGTGTATGCCTCCCTGGCATTCGTATAAAACAGATCAATGGTTCTGTTCTTCCGTGTGGGGCAGTTCACACACTGGGTCATTGTGGGGAGAGATGAGTCCAGGGTGAAGTGGTTAAAGTCCCCTGTGATGATGACAAGCGCCTCCGGGTGCCGGGTCCGAAGATCGGAGGTGGTCGTACAGATGGTCTCTCGTGCCGTCTCTGGGTCTGCACGTGGAGGGATGTAGACGGCGAGGACAATGACATGTGAAAATTCACGCGCCAGGTAGTAGGGCCTGATGCTTGTTAGCTCCAGATCCCGGCTGCACAGCGTAGTTTTCACAGTCACATGTCCTGGATGACACCATCTATTGTCCGTGTAAATGATCAGACCACCTCTCTTCTTCTTGCTGGCGGTGTTTGTGTCCCGGTCCGCTTGTACGGAGGAAAAGCCGGTCAGTCCGACGTTAGCATTGGGAACGAAGTCCGTCAGCCACGTCTCAGAGAACACCAACAAACTGGTTTTCCTGTAGCGCTGCTGAGTCCTGCACAGCGCCGTCAGTTTTCCACCTTGTTGGGCAGCGAGTTCACATTCCCCATGATGACGGGGGGAACCGAGGGTCTGACGGAGGACAGCCGTTATGTTGATTTGGCCCTTGGTGAAGATGAGATTTGACACCCTTGCTTTAGACGATGGTTTTGTTTTGACTGTCACTTTCTTACATGTTATTTGGTATCTTTGTTATTTTAAATTCTATGCAAACATTTTTTACTTCTATCAGTCTATATGCACAGACACGGACACACTTCCTGTGAAAAAAAGTGACTCAAAGTGAAATTCATTACGGGGCCTAATTAGATTTATAAACTTTCTGTGATACAGCCCTTTGAAGAAGGAAAATGCAATAAAGTGTCCAGATGCTGTTAAGCAGGACTCAAGTTATCTGAGGCCAGTCGTTTGTACCCTAAAGCCACTTGTTCGTTCCTAACACCCTGACAAATATCCTCAAGTTGACACAAATACGGGATCTGGGGACAGTATCTTGCTTTTATAGCTTGCCATTTATGTTTTTGCTGAGCTGCTCAATTGAATTTCAACAGGGAAACATTAAGATGATTTCATTATGTAGGCTTAAATGTCCTCCTGGGAATCAAACCGGTAACATCTTCTTTGGCGGCGTGCAGACTCAGACCTTGCCAGGAAAAATAGCTTGATATGTTGTTTTTTTTCTTTCTTTTTTTACAATTTGATGTAACTACGCAGTGTAATTTTTTGTCTCCTTCATGTTGGGCTCTTAATAAAACAACAAGGCGATATGGCTGTTAAATTTATACATTATGCTGTTTATCGTCTGGCCCTGAGGAGCAGTTGAGACTTCATTAATTCTGTTAGTTTTTATAGTCTGCTAATTCACAGCTTTGCTTACCGCCACAGAGGGGTGAAATTTGTGCCGCTGGTGAAGGAATCCATTTGTTTACTAGAATGGGTTTATTTTAACAAAGTAAGAGCATCATGAAAATATTCTACAACAAACAAATGTGTGTACAGGCATTACTTTTTTTTTTCTTTTACTGTAATTCCTGCTGAATGACCTTTCCTTTTTCTCTATTTCTCACCTATGATACCAGACAAATTGATGCTAGAATTTTTTTTTTCCATGTGGGCAGGCCTGTTTATGTGGAAGCTTCTATGTGCACGTTTAAACACTCCTCATTAGCTCTTGTGACTGAGGCTGAAGCGTCCACACCCCCTGCCCACTCACTTCTGTTCACTCACATTGGATCCAGTGAGCAGAAGGACTTGTGAAGTGTGTTCTTACTGAACGCTGTCTGAAAAGTGCTTCATGCAGACTAATCAGATTACCACTTGTCGTTTTTGAGTTTGTTGCTAACTGTTACTGCTTGTGAAGCCTGTTGGCATTAACTTGATTGAGCTAGAAGCGGCATTGCAGTCACTTTTTTCTTGAGAAAGCCTTCGTCTGGGCAGATGCAACTCCTCACAAGTGCCATTTCCGGTTTCATGCAGCATAAAATGGATCGTTTCTCTAGTCTGTCTGTATTAAACTTTTTCACATACTAAGTATTTACGCATTTTTCAGTCCGAATGCTGTTGGTACATGGATAAATGCTTATATGTGTTGCTTGTGCAAGTGTGCAATCTACCTCAAAGTAGTAGCTTTGATCAATGGTCTCACTCACACTGCCCTTCTTCCTCATCTGTCTATCTTATCCAGTACATGAGTGTACAAAAGTTATAATTTGACCTTGACCTAGTTTTCCCAAGGTCAAGGTTATCGTCTCTTTTTCATCTCCTTTTTAGCCTCCTTCGCTTTTTGTTTCATATTTCTATCAGCAACGGTTGCGAAGATATGTGGTGGACTAACTACAGGACAGACGGACAGATGAACGGACGGACAAATGGACGAACACAAACCCTGACAATTACAATACATCACCACTTTGAAGCAGGATGTAAAAATCAGAAGTGCCAGGGACAGTCATCTATCTGGCAGACAGAGATACCTGTGTGGCCAGTGTGTAGTAACAATCGTTATGATAATAAAATGTCCCCCTCGTTAATCACTGGTCTCATACAAACCCAAAGGAGAGTAGCTGCAAACACCTTTCTGTCTTTCCCAGCCTTGCTCCACATTTCCCGGCCCTCCTTCTTAGTCTGACCTATTTATTAGGTTCTACACAGGTGACATCTTCTCTCTATCTTTATCTTTCTCTCTCTTCTCGTCTCTCTTTCAGCCCCCTCCTGGGTCATTTTAGATGAAATCTCCCATCAGTCAAACACACACAAGCACAAAAATGTGTTCACGCTCACACGTACACACACATGCATGCACGCACGCACACGCACAGATACACACTGCTACTTTAAGGTCTTCCTAAAAATTCAAGTCCTGAAAAACATCAAACTTTCTCTCTGTCTCCATTTCAGTTTCCTTCCACGTCTGCCTATTGATTTTGATGTGTTTCCATAGGTGTGGTGTGTTTCTGCACCGTGTGTGTAGACTGATATAATAAACGTTTTAACTCTGCTACTTACAATTCTGAAATCATGAGGCTACCATTTTGTTATGAAATTAAAAATTCAGCTGATCACTTTTCGGGATCATGTCATGTCGAAGTGATACATCACTAATTAAAATCTTGCCATTTGTGTGATAAGCCAGTAATGAAAATGTGTTTCTAGGAGTTAATAAGGTTACAGAGCCATTGCTCCAAACTTTGCCACATTATCTACTACTCCACCTTGTCTGTTGATGGTGAATATGACCTTGAGCACTCATGAAGAATAAGCAATCTCATTCACTTTGCTAACCCTTATAATGAAGAGGAAGGTTACACCACCAAACCCATATCGCTAGCAAAGGTCAACCATTACAGTAAATGTATGTAAATGAGGAAGATGGTCCTCTGTCAGAGTGTAACTGCAGCTTCAATTATGGTCTGTGTTTGTGTGTCTCAGTACGGAAGCATGTTCACGACCTGCATCCCTATATATATTGTGTGTGTGTGTGTGTGTGTGTGTGTGTGTGTGTGTGTGTGTGTGTGTGTGTGTGTAGATAGATAGATAGATAGATAGATAGATAGATAGATAAATAGATAGATAGATAGATAGATAGATAGACAGACAGACAGACAGACAGACAGACAGATAGATAGGTAAGTAGGTAACTAGGTAGGTTGGTTGGTCGGTTGATTGGTGAGTTGATTGGTTGGTTGCAATAATGCTTTCCTGTGCTTGATATTTTTTCCTGTGCAGGTTTCTTTCATCCAAAACCTGGTGTTCTGTGTGGAACGAGCCTACAGGGTCCCTGACTACGGAATGTGGGAGAGAGGCAGCAAATATAACAATGGAAGCACTGAGCTACATTCCAGGTCAGGCCACATCAGCAACACAAAAAGTATTATAAATTATATCAATGGTAGGCTTCAATTTAGTGTTGCTTCTGACTGAAGTGGCCCAGTGCCCATATTCAGTCTCTCTGAATGAACATTCCTGATGTTCGTGTTAATGATGAAGGTAATACATCTATACTATCAACAGTGGTTGATTTGTATGTCTGCCCCCTGCTCCATAACGTCATTCTGCTGCTCTTCAGAAACCACAGCAAAAGTTTGAGAGACATTTATTTGAATAAACTATGTAGCTGTGATTTTGTGCATTTCTTTGTGAGTTGTTGACTTTTGTATCGGCCATGCTGGTGCAGAGTGCGTGGATATTAACATGGGAGCGCTTAACACTAACATATTAAGATTTTTTTCTTTTTTTAAATTATTTTCCTCACACATCCCATGTGCACACACATTAGTTAATGTGTTTCTGGTTGTTAGTCACAGACCTTTATCAATATATACATCCCTGCACTGTAGTTTGATTAATACTTTAATAGCTAATAACAACAGTGTTTTATTTTATCCTTCATCTCATTGTTGTTATTTCACACAAAAACACTTGGGGATTAATCTTTCTTAAAACATAAAATTGAAGCAAACGTTGATGTCAACAGAAAAAAACAGACTGGATAACTAAATGCCTCTGTAAATAACTCTTGTTCACTAGAAAAGGAGGGATGGAGTGGTGGATAAATGGAGACAGAGATGGTGTTCTTGTCCTCTGGCCTAACTTGTTGATGATTGATGAGATATTTGCCCCTTCCACTCCAGTCTGTCGTTCTATCAGATTTATATAAAGGGGCTTCAGAGGACACAAGAGAGGACTGGGCAGGCTTTTAGGTTTTTGCTCATTATGTTAAATGAACTCAACTTCAAAAATTATCACAACAGTCATTCAACCCAAACAGTTCTGTTTATTTTTCCCAGATCGAAGATGAAAATATGATTTATCCATTCAATTGGACATACAGAGAGAGAGAGGAGGTTTCTTCTTCAAGGATAACAGAAGGAAGTTTCTGGAATTAGTCCAAACCCAACATCTATTTACAGGGGTGTCAAACTCATTTTCACTGAGGGCCACATAAGCACATGGCTGTCATCCAAGGGCCAGATGTAACTAATAAATGTAACTAAATGTAACTTAATGTAATGTTAAATAAATACTGTATAACTACTCCTTAATGTTAAATAACTGAATTTTATTACTCATTCAAGTTATAAACATTGGGCGGAACGGTAGTGCAGTGGATAGCGTTGTCGCCACATAACAAGGCGGTTCCGGGTTCGAGTCTCGCTGTGTGCGGAGTTTGCCAGCTTACCCCGTGTCTGTGTGGGTTCCCTTTGCGTTCTGCGGCTTACTCCCACCTCCAAAGGCATGCGGTTCAGGTTAATCAGCTGGTCCAAAATTGCCCATATGAGTGAGTCTGTGTGCGTGGTTGTCTGTCTTTGTGTGTGGCTCCGTGGTGCACTGGCGTTGTGCCCGGAGTTTGCCCCGCCTCACGCCCTAAAAATTAAATTTGTTGTTCGAAAAATCATTTTCAAACTTGAGTCTTGAAAAGCAGGGGGTCGTCTTATATTTGGGCCAATACGGTAACTAGAAGGAAGAGAGTTGTTATTGGTGCAGACTTCAATGGACATGTTGTTGCAGAAAACAGGTGATGAGGGGGTGATGGCAGGTTTGGTATCCAGGAGAGGAATGCAGAAGGACAGATGGTAGTTGACTTTGCAAAGAGGATAGAAATGGCTATAGTGAATACTTTTTTCCAGAAGAGGCAGGAACATAGGGTGACCAATAAGAGTGGAGGTAGGAGCACACAGGTAGACTACATCTTGTGTAGACAGTGTTTCTGAAGGAGATCATTGACTGCAAAGTAGTGGTATGAGAGAGCGTAGCCAAACAGCATAGAATGGTGGTGTGTCGGATGACTCTGGTGGTGAGGAGGATGAAGAGGACAAAGGCAGAGCAAAGGCAGAGCATGATGAAGATGCTGAGGTTCTTTTTGGGAGTGACCAGGAAGGATAGGATCAGGAATGAGTACATCAGAGGGACAGCACATGTTCGAGGTTTTGGAGATAAAGTCAGAGAGGCCAGACTGAGTTGGTTTGGACATGTCCAGAGGAGAGATAGTGAATATATTGGTAGAAGGATGCTGAGTCTCGAACTGCCAGGCAGGAGGCCTAGAGGAAGACCAGAGAGGACGTTTATGGACATAGTGAAAGAGGTAGTTGGTGAGAGAAGAGGATGCAGAAGACAGGGTTAGATGGAGGCTGATTTGCTGTGGTGATCCCTGAAGGGAAATGCCGAAAGGAGAAGAAGAATATGTACAGAAGTATTCAGCTACTTTTACTCTGGCAAAATCAATAATTCCAATCATCTACACAATGTTGGCATCACAAACAATTAGTTTGATGGACTGATTGTGATGAACCAGAGGACAGTCAGAGATTTTAAAGTAATACAAGTGTATTTGAGATGAGCCTCGGTTTGATAATGAGAATTAGGGCTCATACACAATGGCTATGATTTTCCTCAGCAGCATTGTTCAATTAAGTTGCTAACCAATGTTAGATTTTCATAACCTATATGTTTGTGATATTACACATAATAAGAGGGCTTTAATTGTTTCAGAAAATGATCATAGAAGGCTAACTGTGTAGGATCTCAACTTACTCTAAAACTTAATGTTTAGGAAGGCCAGACAGTCATATTTGATTATTCACATTAAATACACGATGCAGAGTGTAGTTCATATATGTATCTCTATCCTTGAATTCACATCATTAGAGGATGCTTTGTTATCTGTTTTCTCAATCAGATAATGATCAGTTACATCTAAGGGAAAAAGTGAGATTAAAATAAAGCTAGTAACAGTAAAACGAAACAGAACGGAAAAAGAAATTACAGTATTATCAATTACCAAAACACATTCTATGTGTCAGCCTTCTTCATTGAAAGAATCAAAATCTAACTAACTTACCTAAACTATGGGATTAAAATTTTCTTGCAATCAATTAAAACTACTAAAACGAAACAGATTAAATTAAATAATGACAAAATTAATAAGGACTTTTGACACAGAACTAAAACTGAGGCTGAGTTAGAAAATAGCTGATAAAAACTATGCTAATGCAAACGCAATCTGTGTGAGACCAATAGAACAGTCTTACAGGGTGAGCTCTGGCAACAATTTCATCATGTGAATCTTTACCTCTGTCCTGCACCTCACACTCTTGCATCATGATTCTATTTTCAACTTGGTTCACAGAAACACTTTTTAACGTCCTCTATTACCTCCAATCTCATTTCTCCATCTGTGTCCGAGGTGCTAATAGCCTTGACGACCAATGCTGGTCATTTTCCCCCAAGTGTGCATGCTTGTGTGTGTGTGTGTGTGTGTGTGTGTGTGTGTGTGTGTGTGTGTGTGTGTGCGTGCGTGCGTGCGCGCGTGTGTGTGTGTTTTATACAGTGCCAGGCTGAAGTTTCCACCCCTTCTTTGTATTTTATGCATTGATTCAAACATCCATTCAGGCTTCAGTCAAGGTGTTTACTTTATTTTGATAAGTCAGCAGGTCTGCCATCATTGTTTGCCATTTTTCTGACATGTTTCCCGCTATTCCCCTTTGCTCGGAAATCTGTGGCAGGGCAGAAAGAGAAACAAAATGACTGTGAAATGGATTCACATTGTGTCTGCATTACAATCATAGTATCCAACCAGTGTAAAATTCAGTATTATATTTATTTTTTTTGTTAAGGAGATGCATTATCCACAGTAGACCACAATCTTAGCAGCTTTATTGAATCGTCAGAGATAGTAGTTTAAGATTTGAGTCTAGCTATAAATGCATTTTTGGCATTATTTTGGCTTTAGGCTGACAAATGAAAGAGGCTAATATTTCCTATTACTGCCTCCATCACAATACTACATCTCACAAATGTAGTTTGTTTGACAAGCCGTGTATTATCTTCTTTTATTCTGCACCAGTGTTAGTCTTATGTATTGTGCATTCATATCTTGCAGCTCTGTGGGCCTGGCTAAAGCTGCTCTGGAGGCCATCAACGGATTCAACCTTTTTGGAAACCAGGTACTTTTGTGTCTTCTTCATGTAATAGTCGGACGATTCAGAACCGTAGATAGCCATTACAGGTTCATACCACACTCAGATACTTTTAATATTTTCAGTTTTAACATCTTAAGAAAAAGATTGAGCTTCCTCTGTGGCTGAATTTATGGAAGGCCACCTCTGTTTAATCAGTGCTGCTCTCGATGCTTAACAGTTTGTCCAAGTGGACATGTGATTATCAAGGGGATTCACCTAGGGTGTTGGTGTGTGGTTCACCAAATTGTTTGCGTTTCCACACACTTTGATCAGTACCCTCAGTTAATATTTGCTCCTGTTGTTCCTCTGAAAGTACATATAAAATCTTTTTTTTAATATCCATTAGTGTATATGCTTCTTTTGTGTGCGTATGTGGAAAAAAGCATCAACATTCACTACACTTGCAAATGGATTGACAAATGAAGCTTTGGACATACCTCTTCTGTTGTGAGTGTCTCTTCTTTTGCCCCTTGACCAAGCATCTGATGACTCTGAACTTGAAGTACTTCTCCGGTCATCGTTTCGGGGCCATTAGGATGAGTGTATATTAGTTGCTGTTTGTTTTTATCCTCTGATCACCTGCAGAATGAGGGGTTTAACTGTGCTTGGAAATTGATTTTCTCAGCCAGCTCAGCTTGTTGAAAGAATTCATTTATAGAGGAGGCTACTTTATGATCCATGTTGTGTGGGATCTCAGTAAGCGCCAGTGTGTGCCTCATCCAATCTCTTGTTCCACTGTGGGAACAAGGCAGCCAGTTTCATATTAATGATCTCTATCAATCTGGATTTCTAGGCTGACACTCTTCCAACATCAATGTCCCCAAACCTTTTTTTACTGCTACATCCAGTTCATTGCCAAGTCCACTACCACATTTTACTCTGGATGTAGACACTTATAGGTGCACTCCTCATTTAGTCTCTGTACTTGTTAAATGGACGCTTAGCTTCAGGTTTTGTGAGCTGTTGTTTTTTCACAATATCGTGAAGTCAGAAAACAGGTGCAAAGATAGCAGGTTTGTGGTCCGTCACATCTAATGCTGTGGATATAAATTGATCTCATTAGGAGGTTTCTACAGTTTTAAAGATTGTCATTAAATTTGCAGAGCTGTGTTGGGCCAAATCTTAATGGGTTTCATGTTCTCTCAAGGCATTGTCACCTAATTCTCATCCAGGCAAGCGCATGGTAGCAGTAGCCCATGTGTGTGTTGAGTACTGAATGCATATTATTGTATAGAAAGTGGTGTCAAGTTTAGGCCTGTAATATTTCTATTGTCTAAGAAATTTACATGCTGCCAGCATTCATTATCAACCCTTAATATGAGAATAGGGATGCCTGTAATTGAATTGTAATCCATATAGACCCAGTGTCCTGAGGCTGAAATCTTGGAATGTGGCTTAGTATGTTTGAATTTTGAAAACTTCAAGTCTCAGGTTTTATTTATTATACTTTTAGAAAAGTGTCCATATTGTGTCCATAAAGATCTCATAGAGGTATAGTATGAAAACTGTGATAAGCTGACAATTTTATTTATGTAGCAGTTATTTTATAGTATTTTTCTGTGTGGAACCTTTACTTCTAAAGTATGTTGATTTGTTGCAAAATAAAATGTTAGCCGGCACACATCCAAGGGAAAAATATTCATCTTATCAGCTCTGCTGCTGTAATACCCAGAAAATCCTAGTCTGAGAACCATTTTGCTTGTCACACAGCTGTCAACACTGGTGACCAGTAGCCCACTGCTCTATGCAAATTGCTGATTTGACTGAAAGCCCTGGTTGGTGTCCCCTTTTTGGAGGGAGAAAAATTGCGCTTGCAATATTGATATATAATGCATGTGACTTAAGTGAAAACCTTGTGGCAAAATACAGGAGATTTAGTTTTATGTAACCCCTTCTGATGGATGGATAAAGTGGACTGGAACAATGTGTCAGAACCATAAAAGCTTTGATCGCTTCCAGTAGGAAGTAAAAGCACAAACTGCCCCCCCCAACTTCGCCCCCTGCCTCATTCAGAAGTATTTAAGTGCTCTGGATGGACTGGCTGCATTGTAGTTACAGCACATGGGGACTTTTGAAGCAATAGGCTAACTCTTGACTCTCTGTTGTTTCAGCACTCCCACAATGTGCTTCAGAAACTTTCACAGCCCAAACATGTCAGGTTGATTTACTAAAAGAGTTTGTTTTGATGTACAGATGTGAGAGGTGTGATGGTGGGAGGTTGAAAGTGGGTCGTTAAGCTGTTTTGATGCCACATATTTTTTTTAAACGAGTAATTATGGAAAAGTGTGTGTGTGTGTGTTGTGTGCGTGTGTGTGCGTGCGTGCGTGTGTGTGTGTGTTTTATACAGTGCCAGGCTGAAGTTGCCACCCCTTCTTTGTATTTTATGCAATGACTCAAACATCCATTCAGGCTTCAGTCAAGGTGTTTACTTTATTTTGATAAGTCAGCAGGTCTGCCATCATTGTTTGCCATTTTTCTGACATGTTTCCCGCTATTCCCCTTTGCTCGGAAATCTGTGGCAGGACAGAAAGAGAAACAAAATGACTGTGAAATTGATTCATATTTTGTTTGCATTACAATCATAGTATCCAACCAGTGTAAAATTCAGTATCGTATTTATTTTTTTTATTAAGGAGATGCATTATCCACAGTAGACCACAATCTCAGCAGCTTTATTGAATCGTCAGAGATAGTAGTTTAAGATTTGAGTCTAGCTATAAATGCATTTTTGGCATTATTTTGGCTTTAGGCTGACAAATGAAAGAGGCTAATATTTCCTATTACACTACTGTGTGTGTGTGTGTGTGTGTGTGTGTGTGTGTGTGTGCGTGCGTGCGTGCGTGTGTGTGTGTGTTAATGTGCAATTGTAAATGTGTGCATGTGAGAGCAGTGGTTTTCATTGTGCGTGAGTGACTGATATGTCATTTTTATGTCATCTTCTGGAGGGATGTTCGTGGTCGGTGATATTTGTGGACCTGGATGCCCACAACAGGAACAGACAAACCCTCTGCTCCCTCCTGCCCCGTGAGTCTCGCTCACATGTGAGTCCATCTGTTTGTCTGTTGACAATTTGTTTGACTATCACTGAAGTAAAATGTCTTCAGCAAGCTTGTTGTTCTGTTAGAGTGTTTTTAAGTCCACTAATGTACTTTGATGCTACTTCTTTTTTTTTTAAATTGACTGTACAGTACTCATAATCTGTATTAAAGAGACAGTAAAGTCAAAATGAACCAGGTGTGTATTTGACGTACATAGTTAAACGAAAGTTTTGGTGGCATTTTTATTTTTGTTCTGATCAATGGGGACTTGGAAAAACAAATTATATCATAAATTACGGTGCGTGCCTTGACAGCGGAAGTGACGCAATCGTAGACATCACGATGAATCCATAGCGGCGCCGTTACATATACAGCAATTGGCAATGTAACAAGCCAACATTATCCCATTTATTTATCAAGAAATCATTTTTAAGATTTTAAGATTTCGTGACCACAGGGATGATGCCAGACATCAGGATTTTTTTTTTTTCATTTTTCATAATGATAAACAAAATATATATCACCTGAAAATGAGTTTACTGTCCCTTTAATCAATGCTGAAATAGATGCCTGACTTGCATATGGCAAAAAGTCAAAAGTTTAATTATACACTCTGATTAAAGTCATCAGTTGTTATTGGATATTTGTATTTCAGCGCCACACTTCTTTCATCATGATTTCAATAAATTTCTCATATCATGATACTGACATTTATGTCATTGACAGGAAAATCATGAAACTAGAGATTACGATGTATATCAGGAGGTGAAGTGAATGAGTGAATATAGTTAAATGACCATAAAGCAAGTGAAAACCCACATAGTATAGTATGTCAAAATAATACAAATAAATTCTGCATTCCACAATGTATTACCTGCACTGCATGGGTTCTGTGAGCTGATATCTCATTTCCACTGTTGCTGCTGATTGATAACATGTAGATAAATTGGAAGATTGAAATAAAAAAATAAGTTGAGCAATAGTTAGAGATTGGTTAGTGTCCAGCTTCTTAATTTTAAGACACTGTCAGTCCACATTCAATGCTGAAATCTAGACATCTCACTGATCACCACATTGGTTCATGTAACAACCAATATCACAGCACTTTTGTTTGGTTTATAATTCCCTGACTGCAGTTACTCAATCTCTGCTGTCTATTTCTAATCCCTAAATATTCTTAGTTATTTATCATGAGCCTGGAGCCTAATAGCTTTCATGTGTTGAGCCATAGAAAAAAATAATGATAGAATAAGATGCCCAAGCTTAATCATAATATTTGTTTAAACTACAACTGAAATTTGCAACTGATTTTAGAAGATGTTTCTAAAGAAGGTAGAATTCTTGTCCTCCACATCTTGCTCATAATTAAAACTGACTAGTAGTGACTGTGACAGGGATTTAATTATAATTACTCAATTGTTTTATCGCATTAAATATTTGTCATACTATTAAAAAAAATGGGATTGATATTTCTTCCTGACAGAACACAGATGCAGCCTTGCTTCCAACGATCAGCTATCCTGCCTTTGCAGTAGATGATGATGCCCTCTACACTCAGACACTGGACAAGATTGTCCGGAAACTGCGTGGAAAATATGGCTTCAAACGTTTCCTCCGTGATGGCTACCGCACTGGAAATGAAGACCAGAATCGTCGCTACTACAAGTCTGCTGAAATGAAGGTCGGTGCTGTTGGGACACATGAATCTCACATTTCTTTTCTTACTTCCCCTTTCAATTTGTCTGTGCTATAATTTATTACTTTTTATTCTGTGAAACATGCACAACAGTAGCCATGCACTTGAAATATATACCGCATTTGTAGTATTTACACACTGGATCCTAGAGGAAACCTCTGGGATCCCCATGAGAGGTACGTCACATGCTGTGCCAGTGGTATGAAATGGAACACACTTCCTGGCTTGGTTAAACAACAAGCAGGTCAACCTCCCAAACATCCCAACTGGGCATTTTAGCAATAAAATGTCAATGCTTTTATCAAACCAATTTACAATACTGTCAAAAAATTAATTAACTGTTTGTGGTCATCCATACTCTTCAATGAAAGAGTAATCCCTCCTTCCTTCACAGGGGATAGTTTTTTAAAAGCATTAACAAAAAAAAAAGATTGTCATCTTTGAAGGCACACATTTG
This sequence comes from Antennarius striatus, assembly GCF_040054535.1. NCBI lineage: Eukaryota > Metazoa > Chordata > Actinopteri > Lophiiformes > Antennariidae > Antennarius > Antennarius striatus. The sequence goes on along the minus strand of NC_090776.1, from coordinate 8,275,202 downwards.
AAAAAGTGTGTTAAAAATGTGTGAAAAAAGCTGAACTTTATATCAAAGTTCTCAAGACAAACCAAAATGTTTTTACATTTTCCAGAGGGTCCCTTTTCCATTCAAGTGGCTTTGATATATAGTATGTCAGCTCTCTCTATAACAGTCATAAGTCTGACAGATTTTCTGCCTTTAAGTCCCTGTGGAACTGTGGATATAGTGTACTTCTAGGACAGGTGCCACTCAAATGGTGAAATGAGTGTAGAAAGGATTATTTCACTCTGTGACACAAGCTCATCTAGTGGTTAGACTGGGGGATGTCCAAATATTTGGCAATGACAGTCAAATTTGATATTGTGAAGATGTCCGGGAGCCAATAGCTCCTTCTGATATTTTTTTCACCACCAAAGTTACATGAAAATACACACTGTTAAAAAAACAAAACAAAACGCTGTCACAATCACTTTTATTTTTCAAATGGCAATGTAACCTAATATAAGTTACTCAGGCAGGTGTGAACAATTCTAGAGAGAACAACAAGAAAGAAGAAATGTACTTTATTGATACCTCTTTGGGAAATTATTTTTCGGCTCATTGTATTGTTTTGACATGTGTATGTGTGTGCAGGCAACTAAAATCAACACCAGAACAAAACATAAAAATGACATCTGAGTCATTCATACACAATGAAAACTGTTGCTCTCACATGCACCAATTGCAATCGCACATCACCACACACACGCATGCATGCACACACACTCACACACACACACACACACACACTCACACACACACACACACACACACACACACATGCATATACTAATGGCACAATTTATGTATGGACAAGGTTTTTGGGTTTTTGGGAAAAAAAACAAATTTTGAAAATGCATCTCCAACTCTAAACTGCACGAATTTGGTAGTGGTCTGTTATCGATAAGGTTTAAAACAAGTGAGTTTTGCCCTTGTTTTGTAATTGATATTTCAGGAAGCCATAGAACTTCAAGATGATCATACTTAATAAATTCTGCAGTTGGGAAATTCACTTGCCACAAAAAGAAAGAAACACCCATGAAAAGTTTCGATTACAGCGACCACACGACAACAGAGACCCGGTGTTTTCAAAAATATTCCCTTTGACCAGCGTTTTCATCCCAGATATCTGCGTTGTCATGTAACCGCAACAAAAAGCCTTGCTGCCCGATGCCTTACGCCATATTGTTCATGTGATTCCTTCTGGCAGATACGCCGTGATTGGTTGAGTGTGTGACAGCGTGAGACTTCTCTAGTGAGCTTAGTCAAATATATAGGTGGGGAGATATTGTGCTTTAGGCTTTTTACTGTTAAGGAACATATGACACTAATGAGATGGGTGATACTTAGATCTAGATTTTAGTAAAGAGACCAGGTCTGGCTCGAGGGCAGTGGTTGCGATGCTTCCCATGGAAGTAGGAGGCACTCATCCTTGATCTCAATTGGTTCCTGTTGAAGTTCATGCTAGAGAATGTTTGCTCAAGCAAATATGTGGAGCCGAATAAGCTCAGAATTTTCTTAGCGAATGACCGCATTTCTGGAAACCTGCCTTTGTATAGCTGCTGGTAAAAGTCAACAAGAGAACACAGCTGGTAGTCTCTGCAGCACTCATCCTCACACTGCAGCTCAATGAACTCCAGCTGAAGCCGTGGAGGAGCATCATCTGGGTCTACGGATAAGGGGAAAGAGAAAAGCAGCATGTCTTGTCCAATAACTGCAGTCCTGAATGCGATAGCTGTTGCATAACTCTTCATTTGCACATCGATGGTGTCCTGTGGGAAAATGTCAATGACCATTTTCAAGGTTAGGAGGTGGCGCACCTCCCTTCTCTGTTTGGGAAAGTGTCTTTGTAAATGTTGTAGCTCAGTTCCAAAGGCCTTGATGTGAGCGAATAGCTGGCTCACCACTACTTCTTTTCCTTGGAGAGTAACATTCAGCACATTCAAATGCTTTGTTGTGTCAACCAAAACAGCCAGATTTCAACAGGCAGACAGGATCGGACAGTTTTCCCATTGGTTGTCCCTTCTCATTCAAAAAATATCTGATTTCCATTTTGATAGAGAATCACTGCAGTGAAGACCCCCAAATTAGCCACCTCACATCATTGTGATATATTACGTTACTGTATTTAGCCTGGATGTCATGCAAAAACTGCTTAAACTGTCGGTGGTATAGAGCTTTACAGTGAATAAGGTTGTTTGCCTTTGCCACTGGTTTCATAACATTGTCAAATTTGTGATGTTTGGTGAAGACAGCCTGGTGGTGAATGATACAGTGAAGTTTTCTAGCATTACCTGCTTCTTTGCTGGCTTTATTGCAGATCATTGTAGACAGTCCGCCTCGCTCACCAGCCATAGCACGCACATCATCAGCAATGTTCCCTCTAAAGACAACTGTGAGCAACATCAGATGTGCATAGTGTGACCACACCCTAGTATCACACTTGTTCAAAACCTTGGGTCATAGCAAGTTACAGGGCTTATTAAAAGAATCAAACTACAGTAGCAATTGTCATTAGTTTACTTTTTATATAAGTGCTTAGCCAACTTGAAATAAAAAAGGCAAAAATATTGTTCTTCATGAGATGTGTTGGATATTCATAACATACTACTTACTCCAAGACACATTTTCCCAGAATATACTGCTGAATTATTTATAACGGCCATTTCTTTAGAAACGAACCTGTTTTTTTTATCAGTTGGATGTTCATGTAATATATATCTTAGGCTGTGATTTGAATGGTTTATGGCTAACAGTGACCTGCTTCTTAATACATTTTTGCATAACTCCAGAGACTGTTGCACGGTGCACTCACAGCTGCTAAATGACCGTGAAAAAGCTTGTAGTAACATCCATTTTTCTTAATTAGATTGCTCTTGACTGCTATTTTATTTGGAAAAATTGTTAAACTTTCTGTGAAATTATCTTTTGGTGGTGTTCATTTATTTTATTAATTAGCAGATGCAGAGAGAGACAGGAGATAGGGGTTATGATATGTAACAAATGTCACCAGGTTTAACTGAGCTGGCAGTGTTGGAGGTCATGCAGCTGTGGAACCTCCGCCATAATCCGTTACTCATATACTTGAAAAAGCAGAGCCCAGCTTTGTTAACCCAGTGGAAACTTTATGGAAATGGTCACTACCTTTGAACCACTCAGTATACTTTGAAATTGGTTTTCATTAATCCTGCTGATAATACAACACTTTAAGGTTCAGAATCATTAAACAGTTTTTAAAGCCTCTGCTTATTTATTCTACATCCTATCCTCAGGTTCACCAGAAGGCAGACACATTTAATATGAAAGACATTGAAGCCAGTTAAGTTACATCATGACTTCATTATAACTTAAAGACAGGTTCATAACTGCAGGAAATTCCAAGATCAATATCTTTGTATATTCAACACTATGCAAGGTATTTTATAACTTATTTCAGCAAACATAATCTTGACATCTTGGTTTGGTATTGGAGGAATAAAAAGGTAATAGCATCATAAACAAACTACATTAAAGGGAAATACAATGTTAATCCATTTGACAGATTCATGAACACAAACTGATGAACTGCACAGAGAGTGTCAGGCACAATGTGATCTCTGTCTGGTGAAAAATAAATCCCATAGACCTCAGAGAACATCCATGCTCTTGGTGTTGAACATCAGTGCAGACTGTCTCTGCTCCATGTTTGTTTATCATTGACAGAGAGCAGCAGCCTGTGTGATAGACAGTTTTACCAATCAGTTGAGCCGCTCAAGCACAAAACACCAGGGATCCCATCCTCTTTTCATCCTCAACAGGCCAAAAAGAGCAGGGTTAGCTGGAAAACTGTCTTGGTTCTCCCTTTTTTCTTATTTGCTCCTGGAAAATAAACCTTCCCCTTGTTCTGCCTGTGCCTCCCACCACCACTAACTAGCAAATTACCTGTCGTCTTTCCTTACGTACACAATTCTAAGCCACATATATGTGCATGATCATCATTAAAGGAAACAACTTCAAGCCTGCAGATGGTATCTTTGTGATTGTGAATGCAGCTGCATTTGCGATGTGATGTAATCTGTCATCTTTCATCAGAGTGGAGATTATTGAAAAAAATGAGAGACAAAGATTGTCACGTAACTGACAATTATGTTAGCTGGGCTTAAATCCACACACTCAAATACACACACATATACTGTACATGCACGTATTATGTGTAATTGTGGATTTTTATAGAGGATAATAGAATTGTATGTTCTTGGATTTTTTTTCTCATTTATATTATTAATAGAATATGGTGCATTCCCTGACTTTTAAGAAGGGTCTTCATTTTGATGAAGACCCTTTTATTGACTATTAGATGCACCCCCTCAGGTATCATCAACTCTTGTAATGTTTTGAGTAATTGGCAAGCAAAGCAGCACCCATCAGACAGTCACTTCTGCTGTGCTCTACATACTAGCATGCAGAACTCATTTTGATGCCTTAAAACAATCTACACCCCACCCTACTGGAGAAAGTGCTTCATCCCTCCATTAACACAAAATCCACTGTTATTCTCGGTGATTGAACACTGGCTTCCAAAAGTGTCATGTAATCATCTTCGGACTAAATAAAAAATAATATGATGTTGCTTTTAGGTGTTGCTCTGCCTCCTGTGAGTACCAGACTACTACAATGGAACCAGATGTGCGTGCATGATGTCGCAGAGCTGGCTGTTAACTTAGTGGAGCACAACTATACAGTGAAATGCCAAAACAAATGAAATATGGTCATAATAACAGATGAGTTGTATTCATATATAAATACTTTGTGTGAATGTTTTATATTTGATAGAACACATACAGTAGACTTGGAGCATCATGTAACCTCAACATAAATATTTATAATATGTCAAATGATCAATAGATAATGGTAAGTGGGTTTTATTTATTTCCTATCAAGTGATGATTGGCTTATATTACGTACAGAGAAATTTTATGTCTGTCTTCTCTGTTTCCATCATACCACTGTTGTTACTTACTGAATGACAATTCACAATCTGTGAGTGCACTACTATATGAACAATGACTTCATACTTTCATGGAAACCAATGTGATGTTAATATTAGGGACTGATTTCCATCTACTTGGAGTCATATTATGAGGATCAAACTTCAGTTCAGAATTGAAGAAGCAATCGTTGCAGATAGAAAGATGAAACAAAAAGCACATTACTTGGGCGGCAAAGGGGATGAAAATGTTGATGACCTTGACCTTGAGAAACCTGGGTCAAGGTCAAATTTCAACTTTTGTACACTCAGGAACCTGATAAGATAGAAAGATGAGGGAGAATATAGATGGATGGATGGATGGATGGATGGATGGATGGATGGATGGATGGATGGATGGATGGATGGATGGATGGATGGATGGATGGATGGATGGATGGATGGATGGATGGATGGATGGATGGATGGATGGATGGATGGATGGATGGATGGATGGATGGATAGATAGATAGATAGATAGATAGATAGATAGATAGATAGATAGATAGATAGATAGATAGATAGATAGATAGATAGATAGATAGATAGATAGATAGATAGATAGATAGATAGATAGATAGATAGATAGATAGATAGATAGATAGATAGATAGATAGATGGATGGATGGATAGATTTGACCTACCCTCAAAAGTCAAAGTCTGGTACTACTTTCACGGTACGCTGACCTAACGTGAAAGTACATCAGGGTAAGTCGCGGGATGTTGCAGTCTCTGACTGCCTTGGTTGTAGTTTTTTGGTTGTATGAATACAGCATATGAATTTATAGTTGCACAATTACTTAAAAACTTCAAATGATCCTCCATTTCCCTCAGCATGCCTCCTGTGATTATTACTTCATCACAAACTGTCCGATATGTCTAACCCCAGGAAGGAGAGAAAGAAGCTGTTTTTTTTTTAATATTATTGTCTGTCAGTATTTGTTCACAGTGTGATGTCTTCTATATGTTTTCCCTTTGCTGTTTCATATTCAGTGCGACTACAGTTCAGCCATGTGCTGTGTAAAAGTAGACCTCTCCCTATTTTTGAAATGGAAAAGCAATAAGTTGTCCTCTCTCTGTCTCCCTCCAGCTTTTTGATGGAATCGAGTGTGAGTTTCCCATATTTTTCATCTACATGATGATTGACGGTAAGCCTTGTTCTATCCATATGTACTGTTATGAATCCTCAAGCGGGTCTTTGGCAAGACTTGTAGCATTTGATAGGAAATTACATTTTGGTGTTTGTCAGGTTTGGAGGACTTACAAAAACCTCTTTTAAAATAGCTGCTACGTGTGAAATGTCTTTGTCACCTGAGGAAATGATCAGAAAACAGATTAGGAGAAAAGATTGAAAATGATTTAATCACCCTTCATTCTGATTTATACTCCGCTGACATTTTCAGGATTAACAGACAATCTGATTTAGGGCTTGTTTTCTCATCTCAAGAAGCTCAAGATGTTGATCTTTATGGGACCATTTTTAACAGCTCAAGAAACATAAACATCAAACTTCTGCCAACAACTGAACAAACTCAGTCGAAAGGACGGCCAATTACTCTGAAGCTAAATTATAAAAAAATGAAGACCCCTAACTGTGAATAGACTGACAAACATAATACAGTGGTACCTCTACTTACGCAATTAATTGGTTCTGGAAGAAATTTCGTAAGTAGGAAATTTTGTAAGTAGAGACGCATTTTCCATGCAAATAACCTAATCCGTTCCAATCTCCCCAAAATTCAGACATAAATGTTTTATAAAGCATACAAATGTGTCAAAACATGTAACAAATACATGTTCAATTAGATGATTACAAAATAAATGAGAGTTGTGCATAACGTAAAAAACAAAGAATAAAGAATAAAAACGATATTTACCTTTTAACTGCTGTCCTCATTGTTTTTGCCCTGTTTGGTTCATGCGCACTTGCCTCACCATGCCGAACAACAGAGTGAATTCCAGTCCTCCTTTTGAACTTCTCCAACCACCCATGGATGCCTTAAACTCCTTAAACTTCCTTTTGTTTTAATAACTTGGTGATTGTAGATGCATTACGGCCATATTCTTTGACGAGATAAACCAAAAGCATCCCTTTTTCATACTTTTCTATTATCTCTTGCTTTGTTTGTATGGACAAAAAAACCTCTTCTCCTCTTCTTTTCTTTCCCTTTTTTCTCCGTCACTTTCTTTGGGTCGATAGTGAATACTCTAAAAGTTAATATGTTTACGTAAAACTATCAGAACACGTCATGTGTTGCGGGCCGAATGACGAGGATGCTGCTGAGACACCTATCTAGGTACACACAGAGGTCCCTTTTAGCCAGTGGGATGCCAGGATGCTAAGTAATAGCCAATGGCAGAGCAGCTATATGAATGTTGCATTCAGGAACCTTTGGGAGCTGCGAGTAGCAGCCCATACTGTATTTTTACCTTTCGTAACTCGATATTTCTTTCGTAACTAGAGGCAATATTTTCCTGCTGAGGCATTTCATAAGTAGAAAAATTTCGTATGTAGAGACATTCGGAAGTAGAGGTACCACTATATAGATATTTGGCCCTTTCTGCTTTTGGTGATATTTTATTAACTTCTATCCTACTGATACATTTAACATTGGTGTCTAGAGACAACTGGTGCAAATTCAGATTTCTGTTTAATTTCAAACAAATTAAAAAGCAATGGCCCCAACCTTGTGATGAAGATCAGGTAAAGGTCTGATGAATTACTTTCCAGCATCAAAAGATAGACAAACATAGCAAAAAAAAAACCCGAAGTGAACATGATATATGGAAACATTTCTATTAGGATTGAAATTGATGAAAAAAGAAGAGACAGTGCTAAACATTCACCATGCCACCATACATATGCTACTGAGGGCCAAGATTGTGGCTGTTTGTTGGCATGATAGTCATTTTGACTCCAAAGGCTGTCTTTAATCATCAAATAAATAATTTAATGCTCTTTCAAAATGATTCCTGTTGAGATGACATCTTTGTTTAGATAATAAACCTTGTGTTAAAAAGCAGGACACACTGACAGACCTTTTAAAATGTAAACCACAAAACCCAGCACAGGCTACTAGTGCTGCAGCACTCAAGCACTCAGAGATCACATACCTTTTAGCATTTCTATTAGCATTTCAGCCCCTGAAAAAGACATGATTTTGAATGTCAACAACAGGTCCAATCCATTTTATATTATCTACCTTCGCGTCATGGACACCTGGGTACAACACACACAGCATGAGAATGCAATGATGACTTTAACTCAGCTCTGCTTCATGCCATATGACCTGTTATCTTCTAAACTTGGCCCTATAAGCCCACAGCTAGTATTTATGATTGCAGCTTGTATTTATCATTTGTAGTCATCAACAGAACTCTGATTGCCCAGAAGGGTGTCATTTTCTAGCTTTAACCTCATATGTCGTCACGGCCTTGTGAAATGTATTTCTGAATTTTAGTTTCATGTTAATGTCAATACCATGTCTTCATCCCTGCACATTTAACCCTGCACATAGTGATACTTACTATAATTTAATCCCCCAGCTCTGGACAGAGTTTAGGATCTGTATTAGTTTGGATATCATTATTTGCCACAATGTTTGGTTAGTTTAAATTTAATTTGCCGATTCTCATGTCTTTTGATATTGGCACAACCTTAAAAATGGCCCAGCGATGAAGTCAGCGTTGACAAAAGTGAAATAATCTGCACCTATTACCAACCCTCCTGTAAAATCAATCAATCAAATATTCCTGCATACAAGTACCATCTCTACACAAAATGTTATCAAAATCCAATGACACCTTTTCAAGTTGTTGTGCGTACAAAAAACAAGTTTATCTTGTTTTCATCATTAATGCAGGTCTGTGTGTTTGTGCTTGTTTGTGTTACAGGGGTATTCAGAGGAAGTAAAGCTCAAGTCAAAGAATACCAGGATGTCCTTGAACCCATCATCTTTCAGTCATATGACGGTGAGTTATAAACATGAATATACAGTATAGGTATGCATTCACTCACACACACACACTCACACACTCTCTCTCTCTCTCACACACATACACAAACACAACACACACACACACACACACACACACACACACACACACACACACACACACACACACACACAGACACACACACACACACACACACACACACACAAGCATCATCTGATTTGGTACATCAGTATGTTTCCTTTGGAGCCCCGAAGTCTGCTCTGCTGCCTTTCCGTCTTGAAATGAAAAACGGGTCTTTCTTTAAGGCTTTCCATCCATATTCATACGCCACATACTGTGACTGAGGCTCACAGGAGCATTACGTTCTACTGAACTCAGCCTGTCCTCATGAGCAAAAAGCCTGCCTACTATATTCAACTGCAGCAGCTGTTGTGAACGTAGAAAGTGAAATGATGAGCTTTGAGTTTCCATTAGGTCATTCAATGTAGAATTAGAATAATTGGAGTGTAGATAGGAGAATGATATTCAACAGAGCAGTCTATTTGTGCCAGACATGTTTGTAGTGTCAATGCAATGCTTATGTATGAATCTCCTGAAGCTAATGGGCTCGAATTGGTTCCAATGAGAAGAATTAGGTGGAATCCAGCAGTGAACACCAGCTGGCCACTCCCTAACCTCCTTCATTCCCAGGCATGCAGGACAACATACAGTGATCCCTAAATAAAAAAACAACAACCAAAAAACATAAAATACATTTTCATACTCCAGTAGTTCATTGTTTCTTAGGTTCTGCCAACACATGGCAGATTCAAGTACCTACACCTACCTAGGAGGGCGGCAGTGGCTCAGTGGTAAAGCGGGCGGTAGAGCGGGTCGTCCTATGATTTAAGATCGGCGGTTCGATTCCCGCTCCCGCCCCCCCAAAAATACCCGGAGGTGAGCTAACAGTGGGAGGTGTCAGCTCATCTCCGGAGCACTGCCGAGGCACCCTTGAGCAAGGTGCCGTCCCCTTTACAAATTGGTCATTTGAGGCGCACCAAGAAGGAGCTGCCTGCCACTCTACCTCCCCTGCATGCCTACAGGCCCCCTTGTGTGTGTGTGTGATACAGGGGCCTGTACTCACATATATGTATGCATGCGTTTGTAATCAGTAGCTAGAGTGTGCTTTCTTAATTTCCCTTCGGGGATCAAACCAGTATATAAAATAAAAAATAAAAAATAAAAAAATTAAATTACATGTATAAGGACCTACTTGTATATTGTCTTTGTAAATAAATACTCTAAAGTTGCATGAACACAGTGAATGTTATTTTGTAATAATTCAACATTAATGGAGGCATCAGTAATGGAATTATGCTCCATATCTGCCTCTTGAGTTCCGTGAAAACCTTTACTTTTAGCCTTTTAATAATAAAGACTTGTTTTTTTCCCCTCCTTTACCTTTACTACCAAGAGAAAAGTACATACCCACAAATGCGTTTTCTGCTCTTAGAAGCTGCTAATGTCTGCTATTTGGCTTCCATTATTCTGATAATGCATAGAAAAATGTAGTGTGCAGGAAGACATGACCTTTTTTAGTCGGTAGATTAGACTGCTATCTGTCAACACTTGCAGGAAAATGTCCTGGAGTGTTGGGTACATGTACATATGCTATTTTTGCAATACCTGCATGATGTATTCTAAAAAATGCTAAATACTAGGGATGAGCAAGTACACCACTATCTGTATCTCTATCTCGATCTGTTTAACCATCTACATTATCTGTATCTGTGTCTGTACTTGGAATGGGCAGGTCTTAAACCGGAATTGGGTGTGGTTTGACCAGAAATGGGTGTGGTTTAAATAGGAACATTATTTTAAGACTGAAATTCATATGAATTGATCAGAAGTTGCAATATTTACTGTTAATTTTAAAACTATTTACAGAACTGCCTCAAAATTGAGATTTAAATCAATGTTTCTGATCACAAAAGTAAGAACTATTTACAGAACAAGTTTTTTATAAACTCAGAACATGAATATTTAACAAATTAAACATGTTTATTCTGGAACTGATGAAAGAATGCGATCACTCTTTAAAGTTGTCAATTAAATTAGTACATAAGACACCAATTCATTTCACTGAGAAATAGAATAGTGAAAGAAATAAAATCTAAATCAGACTTTTTCATTACTGCTTTGAAAAGTATAAGGGGGAATTCTAAAATAATCTCGAATTAGATTAAAAAACTATTTAGTGATTCCCAAGAAACCAAAACAAAACTAGTGCAAAGTCAATTAAATGGAGACATCCTGACAGAACCTCAAATGACGGCTGATGCTTTTAACGACTACTTCATTGAATCTGTGTCAGAAATATAATAAATTTACAGAAAAACAAAGGACAGAATACCCTGCATTGTCTGCAATACAGTCCTTTACCATTACAAATATTACTGAGACCAAAGTTATTAACTTAATCCAATCACTCAAATCATCAAAAGCAAAGATGGACATGAACATGCTCAAAGATCTACAATAGGTCTAGCTCTTGCCACCCCTATTGCCACAATCACTTAATCAATTAATCATTCAATCATCAATTATTCACTTCATCTGGTCGCTTTCCACAGGTCTGGAAATCTGCTATCATTACCTCCGTCTTTAAATCTGGTGACTCAACTTCTATGCATAACTACCAGGGCTTTGAACCAGAATTTTTGCCAATCGGTTCGTTCCGAACAGAAACAGAATTATAACGTTTCCGGTTTTGCATTCCACCCATAAACTGACGTTCCTGAACCGGTTAGAACAAAAAACTAAAGTTCCTGAACCAGTTAAAAACGTTCCTTGTAAATATAAATATGTAGGTGCTGTATTTTGCGCACCAATAGACATGCTTAAAAGCCTTAAAGTTTCTCAAAAATCAATGCTGCTCTTTTAACATGAAACGTCTTATGTGTACACTGAGTTCCAAAATCTGTAAAAATCTGTGTGATTTTAGTTAACACTCCGCCAGTTCGGCCATTCTCCGCCGATATAGGACGTATTACGTCACTACGTACACCGGCAGCGATAGACCAATTAGAGAACATGATGTAAGGCTACGTCTGGCACACCTCCGGTAGGTACCAGTATACAGTACAGTGTATGTCGGTACTGTACCGCAGGTATGCTGCATAACCGCATTCGTTTGGCTGAAAACGCCCGACAATGGCGTCAGCGAAGAGACACGCTTACGACGCAACACGTAAACTCCAGGCTATCAGTTCCAGTTGTTCCGTTTAACATAAAGAGACCGGGTGGCTTTTTCACGCTAAGCCATCTCTCTTGATCTGTGACTTCATGCACGCCCATACCACCGCTTCTGTCAAAAACCACGTCAAGCGGCTGAATTCGGAGCCTGCCATCATCCTGGAGGATTAACGAAAGATCTCCAACCGCTGGACATCGGTGTAAACAGAGCCTTTAAAGTTAAGCTGCGTGCGTCATAGTGATGGATGAGAGACGTGAACACACGTTTACCAGGACTGGAGGCAGTGCCGAGCGAGTTACACCACCACAATATATGCGTGGATTGCGGATGCCTGGACTAACGTGTCTACTTCGACTTTTGTCCGATGCAAAAGCCAGCATCATTACCGGACAGCCACCCAGAAACCAGACGGTCAGCGATAGTGACATTGCCGAGCTATTCAATGCAGACCGAAGATGAGGACTTCGAGGGATTTAGCACAGTTTTATCAAAAAATAAAGACATAAAAACATATTTAAAAAATAATGTCGGTGTATCTTTTTAAATGTAAATACGTAGTACAACACAGTTCAACCACAGTCACCTTTTTGCTTCCGTTAAAAAGCATGCACCGAACAATAAGGTGCACCGTGTGTCCGGTTAAAGTACAGAAACAAACTCCGTTATTAGACTGTGCCTCTTTGTACAATGAACCGAATGGTGCGCAAAATATGGTAACTTAAGGACTTTTAAATTGGCAACTAAAGCAATTAGTTTATATACTATAGACTTTAATTATAGATACATCCCTACCCTACAATAAACAGTACAACAGCACTACACCTCTACTTTATAAAAGTTGTATCACTGAAGTTAAGGCTTATGCCTCCTACTTAGACACTACATGAAATAAGACAAGAATAACTTACACCATGTCATTTATTGCTGAACAACAGATCTTCATTGTTCTTCTCCCATAGCTCAATATTGCTACAGAGCGCTGATAGTGCGGGGGTTTGTTATATATATATATATATTATTTGTTCCATTAGTGCCCTACCAAGTCTCTAACCATTTTTTTCTGTTGTGGATGTAGTTTACTGTTTTTTTTACATCATGGCCAGGGGACAACAGATGAAAACTAGGGTTATGGCTAATTCTGGCTTTTTTTAACCATGTGTAATCATGTGTTTTATGAAATTGTATTGGCCCCTTTCAAATAAACTAAACATAAACATAATATTCTTTATTGTTTTAATAAATATTTACAGAACAGTTTCAGAATTAAGATTCAATGGTTTAATATCACGATAGTAAAGTAGTTTTTTTTATGAACTCAGAACATGAAGTGCATCAATGAATACAACGCATGTAATAGGAAATTATGAACTACAAAATATGCACAAACAAGAATTGTCATACTCCACATAACTTTTTTTTTTCTTTTTAATTTTTATGATCAAACTGTTTTTTTATTATTATTTATTTCTTGCTATTTTTTTTCACACAAAGTTAAAAAAGTTTGTTAAGTTGTGTGTGCATGTGTTTGTGTGTCTGTTTTTGCATGTGTGTGACTGAGTGACTGTGTGAGAGGGAGAAAGAGAGATAGAGAGAGAGAGAGACCACGTGTGTGTGTGTGTATGTGTGTGTGCGCATGCTATGTAACAGTTAAAATATCTATACAGTAAACAAATTGTTAATTTGAACTGAAGTGGGAAAGTGTCAAACTAAGAGCAAGCAGGTTAAAAAAAAAAAAAGACTGAAGTGGAAGTGATGCGACACAAGCAGTTTTCAGCTCTGTCTGGTTAAATGCACCGCGTACGTGCAAAAAAACAAAACAAGAAACAAGTTCACAAAGTAACCTTAAATAGACCGAAAATTGGGGCAACCTGAAGAAAACCTAAGAATAGCGACATGAGCTACAGTGAAGCTATGAACAGAGAGATCAATCAATGCCTGTGTGTGTGCGAGAGTGTGCCAACAACAGCTCTGGCTGCAGTCTCTGTAGGGAGGGCCACGTGGGCACTGTGTGTGACTGGCACAAAGTGTGAAGACAATCACTTCTGAGGATTTTCCTTCAGCTGTGCCAGCTGGAATAGGCTTCAGGTCCCCGTGACCAGCGCAAGTGGATGAAATGATCAGGAAAATTAATGAATGAATGAAGGAGCACGAGAATTGACGAGTTTTACTCGTAGCACGCTTGTACTCGTCAAAAATGCGTTATCCATACTGGATACTTGTCTGAAACAAGTACCAGGCTCAACCCTTCTAAATACCAATTGAAGAAGAAGAAGAGTATGTTTAACTTTTAAACTGTGATGGTTAACATGAAAATTAAATAAATTTGTAAAAATTATATACAAGAGTTATACTAGAGTCATTTATACAAGTATGTTGACATTAACATCAAATTTAAAGCTCAGCTGTTTCATTGGCTGACTGCTGATAAGTTTCCTCTTAGGGTAGGATGTTAAAGAAGGATGCAGAGTCTGCAATCCAAACACTATTAGTGTATCAAGCTGTGACAAGGACATGTCCCTCACCAAGCCAGAACAGCTTTTTCTACATCATTATCAGGATGCCCTAATTAGTCTGCTTCTTTCACTGACTTTAATGACTACCTTTAAGTTTGCACTGTGTTTGCACAAATTAATACCTAAAGCGATCCGGAACTACTTTGTTCCATCGTGGTGGTTCAGCAGCTGGAGCTTATTATGTGCCTTTATTGGTATATTCCTGAAAATACAAAAACATCCTGCTACTGTATCTATTTGAAGGTTTTTTCCATAAATTAGAATCAGCAGTCCAAGCAAATCAAAATACCACAGTTGCTGGTCCTATTTAGGCATCAAAAATTATATATATATATATATATATATATATATATATATATATATATATATATATATATATATATATATATATATATATATATATATATATATATATATATATATATATATATATATATATATATAATTAATTACAGGATTTGTAATTAATCACATTTTAATATCACACCTGCTGAAGGCCCCCAAATAAAGAATTTGAATTGTAGGACGTTAAAAAATGTTAGTGCATGACTAATCAATAGAATGCACCAAGAAGAGAAGATTTGAAATCCACATTTTTATTGGTTAAGTAAATGAAATTCAAAAGAAAAAGGCCAAGCATATATATACAAACACACACACACACACACAGTATGTTTGTATGTTTATAGCACCATATGTGGTGCTATGAACAAACTATACAAGAATATACATAATACGGTATACAGATTATTGGAATAAACAGACTAAAGTGCAGTGGTTATCAAGTATGGAAAAATACAAATATACAGGCTAAAGTGCAGTGAGTATAAGTGGACATAACATATGGATACATGGATAAAATGAGTGATATGAACATGCTATACAGAAGTACAATGGACATATTTTACAGATGAGAAATAAATAAACTATACATATTATACAGATGGATAACAGTTTGTTGTGTTGTGAACATACTATACAAAGTAGTTCCGGATCGCTTTAAGTAATGTGGACATATTTTACATATGTAAAATATGTCCACATAATGATTTTCTTCTTATGCATGAATCGAATATATATATATATATAAAAAAATGTCCCTCTCACCCTTGTGGGGTGGTATCTGTGTGTTATCCTCAAGCTCGTGTCCTCTACCAGAGGCCTGGGAGTCTGAGGGTTCTGCGCAGTATCTTATATATGTATATATATGTATATATGTGTGATTTAACTTTTAAGTGCATTAAAAAGGCATAATGGTTGCTTCATGTGTGATTGCACATACCAAAAGGTGCACATGCTCTGCTTAAGTTAAGACTAGTAGAAGGTTTCTCACTTGGCTTTGATTAAACCTCTAAAATGTCAAAGATTCACAACGAAATTGTAAAACTTCCTTTCTGCTCACAGTTTTTTTCTTTCATACCAGGTCATGCTGTGATTCCCAAATACTACTATGTACCAGCTGACTTCATAGAGGCAGAACAGAAAAAGCATGGGAGCCAGAAGCGCTTCCCTAGCAACTCTGGCCATGATGGCAAAATCTTCCTGTGTGGTCAAGCACTCTACAACATTGCCAAGCTGCTGGGTATGCCTCTGAGTGACTTGCAGATGTTGTGTTTATGCTACTATCCATATTTTTTCATTAATAACGCAAAACTATCAAGTCCTTACATTCACATTTGATGACATTTTGTGCCACATTTTGTGGGTTGTGACAGAAAACATTTCGCACTGTTCTTATAGTCAATTTTCATTACCCATGGAAGTTGCTCTGACAGTGGCATGAATCCAGTGGTAGAACTCCTCAGTTGTGTGTGTGTGTGTGTGTGTGTGTGTGTGTGTGTGTGTGTGTGTGTGTGTGTGTGTGTGTGTGTGTGTGTGTGTGTGTGTGTGTGTGTGTGTGTGTGTGTGTGTGTGTGTGTGTGTGTGTGTGTGTGTGTGTGTGTGTGTGTGTGTGTGCGTGCGTGTGTGTGTGCGTGCGTGTGTCTATATGTAAAAATTGAACAGTTGGCCTTTGTTGCTTCTCATTACTTGACATTGTTTAACCATGTTTTCTGTGTGGTAATGTCTTTTTTTAACATTGCGTGTGTGCTCATATTTCAGTGGATGAACTGATCAGCCCCAACGATATTGATCCCATCCACCGCTATGTGCCCCGCCAAGACCAGCGCAATGTCAGCATGCGATACTCCAATCAGGTACGCTGAAATATGATTTTGATTGGCTGTCAACACTTTGTGTTAGACACCCCATTTAAGTGGCCCTGATTGGCCAATGAATAATCAATATTGAACCAAAATAATCCAGAAAGATCACTTACACTATCAACAAAAGGGCCCCAAATCTTGTAGAACTCATTTACGGATCCTCTGAGATTGTATCAATTTTTTTCTAGTTAGTTCTAGTTTTCTAGTTAGCCAGTGGGTGTGTTTGGATGGGTATGCTTCTTTCCATAGCTGGTGGGTACAGTACACTCACCCCTGCTTTTAAATCTTTGATCAGAATTCCAATGAGTGACAACCTTAGATTTGTAAGTTGGAACGTGAAGAGCTTGAACCATTCATCCAGTCTGTCAGAACATATCTGGAATCCTAAAGGACAAGATTTACCCAGATCCTCTTGTGGCACTGACAGAGGCATTTCAACTGTTGAAAAACAGAATACTGTGGGCTTTTACCTCATTCTTAAGGGACATATGAGATAAAGATTCAATAAGATTGAAGTCAGTAAAATTAATATTAACAAAATAAATCCCTGCCTCCCAAAAAGCAGCACCACTTTAAAATATGCCATTGTTATCTCCCTACAAATTGCTCTGTAACCAACAAAAAACCCCTAAAGCTGCTGATACATACAGCAACAAGATACTAGAGACACTCTTTTGTCCACCTGAACACATCCCGTTTGCCTCAATTCAAGCCTGGATTCCCCACAGAAATTACGTAGATTGAACCTTTCAGATATTGCTGTTCTTGACAGTGTGGTAAATTATATAATGGAGAATGAATATTGTACTCATATTCCAAGAGGAAGCAGGGACTTGTGAGAACCGGTAACATACCAGTTTTTGTACCAGAAACTGAAATATTTTTCTGCAACAAGGGTGGTATACTTCCCTTTGGAAAATATTGGAGAACAGTGCATGTTTCTACTACAAGAGGGCAATTTTTTAACACTAAATAAAATCGATCTGATTAAAGGTAAGCAGAAGGTAACCAACAACTAACACGAGCAAACCGAGGCCAGCAAACAGATTTTGGTAGTATTAGCAATCACTAGTGTGCTTTTAGGATTTGACCACCGATACTCTTGATTACAAACTGCACAAGGGCTGGTAGTCTACTGTAAGTGAACAGAGCTGGCTAAAAACAAAATTAGGAGGGATGCTGCCACTCCAGATAGTCCTTAGCCTCGTTCACTGATTTCAACCAATGCTTCTCACTGTTGGTATCACAATACGTCAACATGCAGGCTAGAGGACAGATGGTTTAAGTCCTCTGTTGTAGATAGTCCATGGGCCAGAGCCCAAAATTTCACTTGTCGGTACCAGTCAAGGTGGCAAAACTTGCTTATATTTTTTGAAAAGATACATGTATGTAGATGATATTTTGGTATGATAATCATTCCTAAGTGGCAGCTTTGTCACAGTTATCAGCTCCTGAAGTTAACCACCTCCTACAAAAAGTTGCATGTTAGACGTTGGTGCATGTCCTGGTTTAGGCTCATAGTCAGGACCTTTGTCAGTGTTTTATAATATTGTATTTGGTATCATTTTAAAGAGGACCCTCTAATCTTTCATTCAAGGCCAGTTGTGCATGTGTCTGACTTACATGGAGGTAGCTAAAGCTCATTCAAATTGTCAATGACACTTTTTTTTTGGGGCATTTTTCACCTAAACTATTTACAGTACTTTGTTTTAACCCTGTGGCATCTAGGAACATCACAGACACAAAACTCAAAAACTGAAATACTCACAGGGATCTAAGGATTCAGGAAATGTATAATATGCCCATACTATTCCATTGTGAGAGATAACTGTGGGCCTTTAATTAGAACTTTGGCAGAAATCTCTTGCATAAGGTCTTCATATAGTCCCCAATATCCCCAAAAGGCCAAATGTGTTTACTTTGTGATATAAGCATAAAAATTTCCATACTTGCACTGAACGCAGTACTAGAGTAAGGTAAGGAACTAATTTAATATTATAAACAACATTTACATATATTTATTCAATGATACATGTAATCCCATACATATCAACAGTGATGGGTCTAAGTAAAGAAGGTTATATTATTGTGTACTATTATGAACAAGTGTAACCAATTCCAGAATCACCACATACATATCACAATAATACCACACTGTGTAACTGATCAAACTGCTCATCTCTCTCATCATCTGACTCCCCAAGTTCAAAGTGAGGTTCTTGATCTTCCTATCATTTTTGGTTACTGCAGGTCTGTAACCTGCACATATCTGTGCATGTCAGTCCATTTGACAGGCACGTGTGCGTTCATTTTGCATGAACGCACACACTTGCATGTTAGCAGTTCCAAGACCGCATCTGGTGCAGGTGGGCAGCACATCCAGTAAATGGCCAGCTTGCCATCATCGTCTGTCCAACCATTTTCAGTAGGGCTTGGCACCACAGGGTTAGCCTGCAGACAGCACTTCCATATTGATGCCTGATAGTTGACTCGTTGAACATGCATGAAGAGACTGTCTCTACATGGTGGCAACTGGCTGGACTCAATCATTCCCCTTTTGGTACAGAAGAGCCGGTAGCGCAGTTCATTCACCTCAGGAGTGCTGCTATTAGCAACATACATGTGGCAGGTGAATTGTTCAATTTTCTGGAACAGCTCATCGCTCTCATTCCATGACTGCCGTAGTTGACTAAAAGTCTCTTGGAAGAAAGTGTCCTTTCTCATCATCTTCAGGGTATTCAGCTTCCCTCGACCTGCAAATGCAATGACAGTGTCACAGCCTGTGAAGGCATGTAAGCCAATTGGACTGTCACAGATACTGTGCCCAAGTGAGCTGGCCAGTTACTTATGTCGACAAACCGTGTGCGGTTCTGTGTCCCACACTTCTAGTAGATGGGACAGCTGATGTCCTTCTGGAAGCCAAGGCAAAGTACCATCACATCAGTGTCTTCAGATGTGCCTTTGAGCCTGAATTTGATGCATGCAAAGCAAGCAGGAGCAGACGCGTGTCAGGTTCTTCATGCGTGGAGTGTAGCTCTGCTGCTTTCTCACACTCATCTTCTGTCAACTTGTAGCAGGTTTCCTCACAGTTCATATCTCTTCCATCCGTGAGTAGGACACACTGTGACCAAGTCGGTTGAGGATATTTATGAGCTCTTCATTCCCTGTCAATGACTTGACACTGAATGGCAGGAGGATGTGCTTGGAAGGCTTGGTCTTTCCATACTGCATATACTATGTCTTGGCCAAATGACTGCAGAAGCCATTGAACTCTCTGGGATGTACTATCTGGATCACTAGAGCCTGTAAGTAGATAGCACAGGAAGACAACAAGCGACTCTGGAATGGTAGGGCATTCCTCTTTTGATCTGACTTCAGGCGGCCAGGCTTGAGGAACATCTTGACTCTTTATGTCCGCTCTCAATTTGATCACTGACACTTTTCAGGGTCTGCAGCTCCTTTTTGAGAGACTGCTTTTCTTTGGCAAGTTCCCTTGTGGACAGTTTATCTGGATAGAGGAGGAGTTTTCCTTTCTCATCAGGGAAGAAGTGCAAGGCTCCAGCAAACTCCCTCTCCAGCCTATGCCTTGTGTGCTTATTGTTTGATTCCTTGACTTGGACAATGCCTTGGGAGTTCATTGAAGCAACCAGTCTAGTATTCAGATCAGTCATTTTCATCACTTGAGGATTACCAAAAAGCTCCATCCTGATGAAGAGGAACAGCTCATTGTACGCCTTATTCTCGACAGCTTCATACTGGGCTGCATCATCATCATTTTCATTGCTTGCAACCTCTTCTTTGGAAACCTCATCCTTAGTTTAAAGTCTATAGCATTACCTGTGGTAGTGCCCTTCAGCTGCTACAAGGTCCCTACTCACAATAGCAAGGACTCTGGTGTCCATTTTTTTGTGTGGCTGCACTCATTATCTTTGCATCAGCTCGTAGTTCTCGACACTGTACCAGTACTTGTCTTGTATTCTGTTCCTTGGCATATTTGCTGGTTTTCTGACAAAATATGCACTCTGCTTCATAAGTCGTAGATGTACCTGGGGCATGTCAAGGTGCTCGTTTTGATTCTTTCTCTTCAGCAGAGCTGCTGGGACTTTGTTTTTCTTTGGCAAGGATGCCATCAAGAACTTTCTTCATGGGGAAGATACTGCAACACTTAGTAGTAGATTACTGGAATCTGTCCCTCCGGAATGTCTCTTGCCAGTTCCAAAAGTGGTACATAATTTCGTATCTGAGCTGCCCCGAGCAGTTTTCCAGGAGTCTAACATTCTGTGGTGAAACCAACTTATCTGTATCATCTGAGCAGTGGATGATGCACTCCAGCTCTGGGTGCTTTGGTAGTGGGTTGTTACTCACTTGTTCACCGGTGGCCATATTCAGTTAGCTTTCAACTGCAACATACCATCAGAAATCATCATCAGTTAGAACCTAAAAGCAAATTGTATTGTAAACTCTAAACTCTGCTCTGATCTCGGTATCCTACATGACTGGTTGAATGCTAACCATTTAGCTATTAATGTCAAGAAAACAAAATGTATGTACTTCCACTCACCTAAGAAATCCATATTCATCTCAGACCCAATTCACTTTGCTGGTCATAAGCTATCCATTACAGAAACCTTTAAATATCTTGGAGTAGTTCTTGATTCACATCTCACTTACCGAAATCATCAACCACCTGTACTTTCCTCACCTACCAGTAAATTATCATATGCAAACAATCAGCTGTAATCAAAAGGAAAACAGATACCGCCAATCTATTCCAGACTTAACTTAGTCACTAAAATTGAATAACAAGCATGAATAAATGCAAGAATATGTATGAAATATATGTCTAGGGGATAAACATCCAGTCTGTAAACTATTCATTGTCTTAATTAACAGCAGAAGTGTTGGAATGTCACATTTGTAACGTCCAGGCGAATTTGCATGATTGCGATAGGTGCAAAAACAGATTTCCTGCAAAAAAATGACACAGCTGATCATTTGGAAAGGTTATCATGTTTTATTTTACTTCTGTTGGTGTAACAAATAAAATGGCACCATTGAAGTTTTGCCACCTCAATTGGTACCGATATATGGTCCGGCCCATGGACTAAGAGGGTAGACATGACATCTTGATACTCCACTCGTTGAGCCAGTACTTCTATCTTATTTCATGTAGTACCTAAGTAGGACACATAAGCCTCAACTACAGTGATATAACTTGCATAAAGCAGTGGTGTAGTGCTGTGGTACTGTTTACTGTAGGGTAGGGGCATGTCTATAATTATAGTATATAAACTAATTGCTTTAGTTGCCAATATAAAAGTCCTTAAGTTACCATATTTTGCGCACCATTTGGCTCATTGTATAAAGAGACACAGTCTAAATAACAGAGTTTATTTCTGTACTTTAACCGGACACACGGTACATGCTTGCTAACGAAAGCAAAAAGGTGACTGTGGTTGAATTGTGTTGTACTACGTATTTGAATTTCAAAAAATACGCCGATGTTATTTCTTAAATATGTTTTTATTTCTTTATTTTTTGATAAATCTGTGCTAAATCCTTCAAAGTCTTCATCTTCGGTACGCATTGAATAGCTCGGTTATTTCACTATCGCTGACCGTCTCATTTCTGGGTGGCTGTCCGGTAATGATGCCGGCTTTAGCAAGCATTGGACAAAAGTCGAAGCAGACACGTTAGTCTAGGCATCCTCAATCCACGCACATATTGTGGGGGTGTAACTCGCTCGGCACTGCCTCCAGTCCTGGTAAACGTGTGTTCACGTCTCTCATCCATCACTCCACGATGCACGCAGCTTAATTTTAAAGGCTGTTTACACCGATGTCCAGCACCTGGAGTTCTTTCGTTAACCCTCCCAGGATGATGGCAGGCTCCGAATTCAGCCGCTTGACATGGTTTTTGACAGAAGCGGTGGTGTGGGCGTGCATGGAGTCACAGATCAAGAGAGATGGCAAAGCGTGAAAAAAGCCACCTGGTCTTTACGTGAACCGGAACAGATAGCCTGGAGTTTACATGTTGCGTCGTAAGCGTGTCTCTTGGCTGACACCATTGTCGGGGGTCTTGAGCCAAACAATTATGGTTTTTTATATATATATATATATATATATATATATATATATATATATATATATATATATATATATATATATATATATATATATATATACAGGCAAACCTCGGTTTCCGACCACAATTTGTTCCGGAAGTCTGTTTGAATAGCGATTTGTTTGAATTCCAAAATATAATTTTCCCATTACAAATAATGTAAATGGTCTTAATCTGCTCCAAGACGGTAGAAAATTAGCTTTTTTCAACATGTAATGTCATTTATATTTCAAATTGTATAGTTATGAAACATATCAAAGAAATGTAAAAGAAAGAAGCAAACATGACAAAGAAATCTGGTTAGCCCAATATTCAAGTTATCGTCGTCTTTGGGACCGAAGTTTATGGTACCGTAACTCGTACCATAGGCAATGGAATGCAAATAAAGTGCAAAATTATTGAATACAGTAAAGTAAAAGAAAAAGCACATTACCGTCTCGTTTTCTCTAGACTTTTCGCACGCTTGGCTGCGAGAAAAAGGCGTTTGTTTCACGTTCAACTTCCAAATTTTGTTCGACTTCTAAGACAAAAAAGTTCTGAATTTTTTGGTCGCATTCAGATTTATTTGATGTCAACAGTGTTCCCAAACCAATGTTTGCTTGTTTGTATTACACACACACCGGCACTATGGAAAGTGATTATTTTCTTTTTCCTCATGTCCAAATAAGCATGTACAGTGAGGGGAGGGTTGTTGGGGTTGGGACAATGATTGTGTTTCTGTAACATTGAGGTATAGCCAGTGATTATGCTTGGTGACATCATTGGTTTTTATTTAGAAACATTTTCTCCACTGTGGCAGGTTCAAATTTCCTGATTCTCTCCTAAACTCTCTCCACACTATCTATACCTCGCTCGAGAATATATCTAACGCTACCTAAATTCCTAACTGTCTCCACACTATCTAACCACAACTCTCCACCAAACAACCACATTCTGAATGGAGTGTGATGCTTTATATCGGTGTTGGAGCGTGTGGCGAAGTGAATCAGTCACGTGGTATCAGCCGCGTAGCGGGGCGTTCCCGTGATGGAAGCGTCGATACGGAAGTCACGCCCGAAGCCTCGCTGCCTGCGATGCTTTGGATGTCATCATTTACAGCTCCTCCCATCGATGAAGGAAGCCTCGATACGCGCTTCGCGGGAACGCCCCTCTCCTGTTCTACACACGCTTCGGAGCTTCGATCCCCAACTTCACATCACTAGCATTTAGACAACAAAAAAACGGGGATAAACGTTTGTTTGTTGGACTATTAATGGTTCGCCAGGCAACACGTTTTTAACGTAGAAACTGGTCGTACGTGCTGAGGGAGGCTGTGGAGGCTGCTACTCCTCAAGGTTCACGGATACTGTGCTGGTGTGGTGTAGACGATACAACGGGAGAGGATTTCTTTTGGCTGATTGATTTCCCCCATGGAGGTACCATATGAGCTCCAACTATAAAGCACGCCAATGACTGAACAAATGCAAGCTTGCTAAAGTAACTTTAACTAAAGAGTGCACTCTGAAACTAAGACTAATTATTAAACTACACGTAAGAACCTTAGACTAATTAATATAAAACCCCAGGTATTTATGTTTGTATTTATATTCTATTTTCTTTATTCAAGGGTTCGTGTTTGTAGGTAAATATTGCTTATATATTTTCGAAACAGACATTCAGTCTGTGTGTTTTTGCTTCTGGTTTATGGTGTTTAGTGTAACTTATATTATTATTGTTAAGGTTTAAAATCAAGAATTATTCCTGTTAGCCTCTAGATATTTTTTAAGAAAGTGAGAATCATAATTTATCCTAGACAGCTAATTTACTGGCTCTTCCCCCATATAAGAATGAATTTGAGTTTGTATAGGTTTTAGTCTTTATTTATAGTTACATAAAAGGCTTCACATTCTACGAGCCGAAGGTGAAAGGATTACATTATGTTCACCATTAACTTTTTTTGTTACACCCAAGTCGGACAAAAATGTTTTGGTAACACCAGTACCATGAGCACATTTAGTGTAAAACTACTTAAAGGGACGGTAAAGTCAAAATGAACCCGGGGTTTATTTGAAGTACATGATTAAACAAACGTTTTAGTGGATTTTTTTTTATTTTTTATAATCAATGGGGAACTTGGACAAGCAAAATATATCATAAGTCACGATTCACTCCGTCACAGCGAAAGTAGATGAATGGTAGACATCGTGGTGAATCCATATCAGCGTCATCATATAAATGTACAGCTAGCGACAACATAAGAAGCTAACATTTTCACATTTATCACAAAATCATCTGAAATCATGTCATCATCAGCAGCTACGGAAGAAGAGTTCCCTGTGAACCCAGTTGGGGGTGTAATTATCCCCTATTATTACGACCCGATGTTATAACTGCATTATAACTGGAAATTATACAAGCCCCTATATGATTCCAACGAAGGAGATAACCCCCCCAAAACCTAAGGTTAGTAACAAGCTCCAGGGGAAACAAATCAAGTGACTTGTCTATAACTTTTGATATTGTTTACTTTTTGTGAGTGCCATAGTCGCATGATAATCTGGTCATGAAAACATTTATGCAATACCTCCAGTAGCTCCAGATATGAATTAATTATCCACTAAACCTTGGGAATTCAGAATAGAAACTATGGGTTGTCCGAAAATGATCTTACCTTCAATTCTCTTTCAAAATCATCCGGGGTGAAGTTCTCATGTCAGATTCTTGGCTCTTTGGTCATTTTGAACCTGTTTATCCTTGCTTTCCATTGGTTTCCAATCTTTCCAAAGGGTATTTTGAAGAAAGATAGGTTCTTATCTTTGTGTCTAACTCCTGTGGTGTTGGAACACCCATTCATTTTACAGGTAACTATGATTTTATCAGATGTATCGCTTCATTGATCGTATTGTGCTGTAATGGGTGCCCTGACTGATTAAGCTACTGCTGGTGTCGAAGAAGATGCATGACCCCACGTGATGGTATAGCTACAGCGCAGGTTTTAAGGTTTCCTGACACAAGGGATAATGCCAGACATCTGGAAATGTTTTTATTTTTATTTTTTCATAATGATAAACAAAACATCTATTACTTTAAAATGAGTTTACTGTACCTTTTAACATTTTTATGTTTCATTGCTGAGTGTCTATTTTTTAACTTGGGGGTCCACCAAAGGCTTTGAGCCCATTTTTCATCCAACCTTTTGGTTCTTGGCTCCTTTGAAGTTGGCTGGAATTCCAGCTTTGTCAGGCAGCATTTGTCAGGCAGCATACAGGAGAGACTGAGGAGTGACCACTACCTAATCAACTGCTATGGACTGGCTGCCAGACGTAGACTACTTTATGACCTGTCAAAATATTGATAGGTATGAGAGACCCGTTGTTAAAACAGATCTATAAGTCAATTCACTGAACTCCATGCGTGTTTTGTAACCGTGAGAAATAAAAAGCAGATCATTTGAAAAGTCCCAAGCCAGCATTGTACATTCTATATTCTACAATCTAATTTGCAGACATCAATGTAACCAAATTAATGCGGCAATTATTTCAAGACTTTCCTCAATTATTTGATGAATAAATTATTGTCTATTTTTTATTAATTTTCCATTACTATTTTTTTTTAAGTGTAGAACATGCTTTGTGTTAATACGTTATTACATCCCGCTTCAAATCGGTGATGTAATTGTCAGCATTTGTGTGTTTTTTCGTTTGTCCATCCGTCTGTCCTTCAGTCCACCAAATCTTTGCAACCGTTGCACATAGAAAGTTGAAACAAAAAGCACATTACTCGGGCGGAAAGGGGGATGAAAATGAGATGATGACCTTGACCTTGAGAAAACTATGTCTAGGTCAAATTTTAACTTTTGCACACTCAGGAACTGGATAAGATAGAAAGATGAGGGAGAAGGCCGGTGTAAGACCATAAATCAAACCTACTGTTATGATCTATGAAAGTAGTTCAGAGCACTAGCTGTCATCGTTGACCTATGCACGTAGGTCAGGGTAAAATTTTGAATTGAGGGGTGTCGCGGGATTTTACAGTCTCTGACTGCATTGGTTCTTGTTGTATTTTGTCTTTGTAGGTTCTCAGTAACCTTCAGTTCAGAACCCAACTGCAGTGGCAATGAAAAGACATATCATTTATATAATATCTTGGGAAAATACCGTTGTGTATGGAAACTGATCAATGTTTTTAGTGGGTACATCTAAATAATTTGCTATTGTATCTAAGTGTAAAAATGCCTTCTAGAGCCCTGCATGTACACAGGCTTTCAAAATTATGCAATGGTCTGTTACTATAGGAAACGTCCTTATAGTTATTCAGAACACACAGTGCACCTCAGGGATTTCCAATATCAAATAAAATTGTAACGACCATTGATCCATCCAGAGCCTAATCAGCAGATCTTTTTTTTTTTTTTACCTTGCCCAGGGCCAATCAGTCTTGCAGGCATGGATTGAACCCAGACTATTTCATTTACGAATGGCGATCATGTCTGAGATTTAATCTACATCTGAGACAGCCGGCAGTTCTGAGGATCACACAGATGAAGGGTGGAGATATGGGTACAGCAGCCTGATGTTTGTCCTTTCAGCTATACAGTGGATACTGATAAATCCCACTCTGCCCCAATAAATTAGATTTTGTTTTTGTCACGTGGCTGATAAGATTGCATTGGAACAAAGTGCACAAAGAAGGATTGGTCTTAAAGCGTATGATGAACCTTGAATGGAAACAAGTAAGTTTAGTAGAGAGGACAAAGACAGCCAGTAGAAGCCTGTTGTGAAGAAACATTAAAACAATGAAGATTTGTGTCTGAAAGGGAACAGTTCATATTTGCTTTTGCAAGAGAAAGCCATTTTTAATGGTTTAATTTGCAACTCACTAGAGTTGCAAATTTTCTCACTTGAAGGGTTTGATATTTACCTATAGATTGCAGACATCCTAGTTTGTATTTTAATCCCCTGCATACTAGAAAGTAGTAGATTAATCTTAATCTTATACTGTATTTGTAAAACCTACCCAAATCTACCTACCCAAGACCTGTTTCCATATACACTGTATGATATACCTTTCTGCTAAATAATCCACTTGCTAGTCTTGTTTTTTTAGTCAGTGATGTTTACATTCATCTGCCTTTAGATTTCCATATGTTTAAAGAATGATATCAAATGATAAGACTTTATTTCAGCATATTTTAAAAGTATCATTTGAAAACTGAAGCCAAAGTCATGTAAAGAATTTGTGTTTGACATGACTGCTGCAAATCTGCCCTCAGAGAAAATTAGATGTGGCCACAGTATTCATATGACTGATGCTAAGATTAATGCTTCACAGGGTCAAACAGCCATACAAACTGTAGGCTTTATTCTTTATTCCCTGTACCTCCACTACTACCACTACTGCTTTGACCTCTTTACTCCTTTTCTTTGTCATTGCTATATACTAATTCTTTTTTGAATCTGTAGTAAATCCTTCCTTATTTTCAACCACTTTTTCTTCCTTTGCATTATATCCACTCACCTTTTCTTGAGATTGGTATAAAAGTTATTACAAAGACAGGAAAAGCTATTTAAATGTGTGTGTGTGTGTGTGTGTGTGTGTGTGTGTGTGTGTGTGTGTGTGTGTGTGTGTGTGTGTGTGTGTGTGTGTGTGTGTGTGTGTGTGTGTGTGTGTGTGTGTGTGTGTGTGTGTGTGTGTGTGTGTGTGTGTGTGTGTGTGTGTGTGTGTGTGTGTGTGTGTGTGTGTGTGGCAGCTGTCATGTTGCCTCTGCATCATTGTCCAGAGTTTGGTCTGCAGGCAGGAAACGCACATGGCGTGCTGAGCTTTCACATACAGTTAAGGCTTGATTTATATTCTCACTACTCCTCCTTCGTGGATGCTCGTAATTTGCTTGACAAAGTGGCTGTAAAGAGACATGCTTATCTTATTACTATGAATGCATATATCATCTCATTGTTCTGCCTGTATTTATTTATATGTGAGAGTGATTTGTGATTTGTTTTATGCAAGTATGCTTCTATTGTGTGTATTATTCATACTTCCTTGCAAAGGTTATGTTCCACCTTAAAGTTCATTCGTTCCACTGCTGGGAAAATAAGCTGCCCTAAACTATCAAATTCATGAATATCCTGCAATATTTTTATGTTTTGTTCCACATATATGCTCACATAAGGCTTGTCTAACATCAGCTCTAACATCGAGAAATGTGTCTCTAAGGAGCTGGTGTGGTTATACTCTCCCATGTAACCTGTAAATAACTGTTTAAATATCTATGACATCAATAATGTTACTTCAGTATTTCATTTAGAAAAGATTTCAGGGAAATTACAGGGAGATGTTTGTGTCTTACACTGCATTTCTTTTTTCTTTTTTTTTTTCCAGTTGTTAAAGACTTTTATCGTCACATCATTCTAATCCCATTCCCACATTAATCTTGCTTTGACATTGCAATGCTTTTTATTCTTGCACATGCCTGAGAGATACAAATTAGTAATATGCACAACACTGTGTCAGTTTTATGTAAATTTAGTTTATGATGAGCAAATTTCTATAATGTACATAGCTGATGTTATGCGTTAAATTTTCATCATGCATGCATCTCAGCAAGATGGGAATGTGGTTTATACTTAACTATCTAGCATTGGGAAGGTGGAATGTTTTGATCAACTTGGTACATTGTAAAAGTAAATGCACAGGAATGTTTTCTTCCCATGATATTTTATCTTGCTAAATTTGATATACAGTAACAAATTAGGAAAGATGTATAAAAATGCACTGCTATGATGCTCCTGGCTCCTTTGTGCTCTAATGAAAGCTGTAAATGAATGTTTCCCTTGATGTGTGGCAGCTATTGGTGCAGAGGTCGACTCAGTTGGGGTTTTCCGCATGAGAGATGATATTCTCCCAAGGCTGTGAGGTTGAGTCAGATCAAATGCACCCTGGGGATGGTGGCATGCCATCCCACTGACAAAAATGCAATAATACACAGCAGGCGTTGCGAATGGCCATAAAACTAAATTAGTTGGTTACGTCACACACTTGTTTTTACTGTCATTCCCTTAATCTCAGCTATTCATGCAAGCTAGCAGTGTTGGATCTACTGTCTCTTCTCAATCTTTTTCTCCATCTGTCTCTTTGAACGTTTTACTTTTTGTTAGTCTAACAACTCTCAAACACCCACATACACCAACGAAGAACAGAGAAGGATAGCACTTTTGTGGATTAAAAACACGCCACTCGACTGTCTTTGTAAAACTTTGGCATCTTATTTTACACAAACACACTCACATCTCTCTCCATGTTGGAAGAAGGTTAATGGAAAAGTTGTGTTGTTGTCCACTGTGCAGGAATAATCAGTCATCAATCATGAGCAGTTGGTCAGGAGAGGCCCTGATTGAATAGTATAGCTTGGGGCAAAAATATACCCCTGTAGAGAGATACTAGAAATGGTGAGACAAGAAATGGAGTAAAGCTGAGAAATAGAGGGATAGCAGGAGGAAAAGTAGAGATGTACATTATATTTTGCTAAAATGAGGGAAAAAAGGCATATTGCCATTTAGTAACATCAATGAACTCCTTCTGTTGAGGGATTCTAATGTTTCTGATCACACTGTGAATCATCACCCTAAAGTAGGTCTACGTGGCTTTCATAGCTGCCAAACTCTGATCACCCACCTCATGGGGGTCTTGTTGGCAGTGAGGGTACATCACCAAGCATGTGTTGTTCTGCTTCTGCTGCATGTCTAAGAAGGAAACGGTCACTTATCCCAGTGGCTACTAAATGAAAAACTTTTCTCCTCAACAATAAGCTTTAGATAGACAGATAGACAGACAGACAGACAGATAGACAGATAGACAGACAGACAGACAGACAGACAGACAGACAGATAGACAGACAGACAGACAGACAGACAGATAGACAGATAGACAGATAGACAGATAGACAGACAGATAGACAGATAGATAGATACTTTATTAATCCCGGAGGAAATTGTATCAATTTCGTCCGGGATTAATAAAGTATATATACCGTATATTTTAATTGGCATTTTCATAAGCTGCTCTGTCAAACTCAGACATGGATGAATGCCATGAAGTGATTGGGGAGTATGGGATAAAAAGAAAATATACAATCATTTATACTGAGAACTGCCAAGGATTATTTTTACTCCTCATAGAATTTCTTTACATTCATGTCAGGCTAGGTTGCTTAGCAACAGCCATAGTTCAGTCACCCTTTGATAAGCAAACCGCTATATGATGAGCGGGAACTCGGTTAGTAAATTTGGATAGTATGAACCAAAGTAGCGGAGTTGGTTGGCAGTGGCTCAGGTGGAAGGGCCGTGATCGTAAGATCAATGATCGTAAGACTGGTGGTTCAAATACTGCTTCCCTAGTCATTTGCGTTGTGTCCTTGGGCAAGACACTTGACCCGAGGCTGTCGGCGCAAATTGACTGCCACATTTCTGTCAGTCTGCCCCAGGGCAGCTGTGACTACACATGTAGCATACCATCACCACGTATGAAAGAGGTGTGAATGAATAATGGAACTGTGAAGTGCTTGGAGTGTCTATATATAAATCCATTATAATTAATATTAGTGCTCCCGGATGTGAGGCATGAGTGAGAGAGACTGTATGGCTGGGGTAAGGCTAATGGAAGTGTTGATTAACATGTTGTCCTCTACCGGTGACGAATCTTCCTCCTGATGGAGCAGATGAAAATATCATCATCTTAAAATATCCACATCTGAGCAGCAACTCTTTAAATTGGGGTTTCTGTTTTTATGCTCTGTAATAAAACACGTTAACCCAATTTCAGTTTTAGTTCCATCATTTTCCGCTTCTCTTACAGTATTTATTTTAATATGTGAATTAGTTAAGAGCGTCTGTAGCAATTTTAATGATAATTTTCTGTTCATATTATCTCAATCTGTCGTGAAACTAAAAAAAAAGGGCAAAAACCCTTTTTTCCAATTCAGAAGTGCTTTTTTTAAAAAAGTTTTGCTCATAAAGATGAATGAAAAAATTAACAAATTTGTCTGTGACAGCTGACACAATTCCATTGCGATTCTAGGGGTACTTGAATGTTTGCTGCTCAAATGTTAATGAATGTCACTGTGTGTTATGAAGTCCTCCATGAACACTCACCTTTGTTGAAGCAGTTGGTTGTTTCATTTGTCAGATTTATGATAACACTTTTTTCTCTGCTCATCTCAGTGGTTTCAATTGGACAGATCTCAGAAAAGGACAAAATAACTGATGGCGAAAGCAAAACCAAAGTCATGTTATATATCAAACTAGAAATCATCCAATGTGTAACAGACCTTTTTTGTTTACTATTGTATTACACAGTCCTTTTTTGGTTACTATTGATACAATTCAAATATGTTTTGTTTTTGTATTTTGAAATATGTTTTGTTTTTGTTTTTTGTTTGTTTTTTAAATATGAAATATGAACAACAAAAATAAACTTCATTTATTCACAATATATTTTTATAGGGCGGCAGAGGCTCAGTTGGTAGAGCAGGTCATCCAATGATCGTAGGATTGGTGGTTTGAATGCAATCATTGTAATCCAATGATCGTAGATTGGTGGTTTGAATCCTACTTCCCCAGTCATCTGTCATTGTATTCTGGGGCAAGACACTTTACATTCTCGCAGGTGGGGGAATGTGTGTGAATGTTCTGGTGTTGGTCAGAGAGGCTGCCACGTTACCGTTAGTCTGAACCAGGGCAGCTGTGGCTACACACCTCATTCATCACCATGTATGAATGAGGAGTGAATGAGTAATGGAATCACTGTGAAGCGCTTTGAGTCTCTAGAAAACGTGATTATTATTATTTATTTATTTAGTTTTAACACACTAGGATTTGAGATGGGTCCACTCTGATCTTGTTGTGCACAGTCTTCTGCATCCTGTTTGCTTTAAGATCTAGATGTGTTTTATTAAGTTCCGTATGCAGGCAGTACATGCTAAGAGTTTGTGACGGAGAAAGCTATTTCAGTCGTTGCATGATTGTACAATGTACAAAAGAAAAATGAAAACTACTCAGATGGCAAAACACAGATTAAAGTTCAGAGGTAGGACATCGGTCAATAATGTGTGCATGAGCAGAATGCATGTATGCATGTACTAGTCAGGGATTCTTCTGAGACACACACACAACACACACACACACACACACACACACACACACACACACACACACACACACACACACACACACACACACACACACACACACACACACACACACACACACACACACACACACACTCACACACAGAATGAGGCTGTGCTATTTGCCAAATGGCCTGGTGGTGGGCAGAAACGTTGAGCCCAGTGGTCTGTGACAGTAAAAGCAACAGAATGATGGCTGCTAACATTAGCCTGCAGGGAAATGGACATCATTCACACACATTCACACTCTTGTCTATATTAAGCCTCGACACACTACTCAATACATCGTCAGGTTGTGCTATACTGTATTTGTCTCAGACGTCATGTTTGTCTTTGGTTTTTCCCAGACCACAGCCCTCTCTTCTATGTTAACTGGTTGCTTTGTTTACTTAGGGTAGAATGGTCCATTTGCCGACCGATAATGGCTGACTGAATGCAGCTTTGCACATGTAGTGAGGGAATAGTAACTCAGGAAATATAGTCATTCCTTCTTTCTTGTTCTTAATCTGTTTATGAATCATCTGGAGATGTCAGCAGATGTTTAAATTTGTTCTTAAGTAACCCTGTAAGTAAGTTTTACAATAAGGGATAAAGGGGTGGGAATAGGGTGATATTCTTTTTTTTTTTTTTTTTTTTTTTACATAGTCATTGTTTTTTGGGTTTTTTTACATAGTCATTGTTTTATTGACCTATGAAAATTAGTCCTAGGGGCCCCATTAGCAGCGTCTGACAAAATAAGTGCCTCATGTGGCACTTATCTGTGGGTGTTAATGTCCAGTGCTGCAGTAATGTGTCATCTTATGCATCACACGGGGGGGTTGCTCTTAAGTTACGTTAAGGCACATCAATATGAGTAGGTGATCAGGGTCTGTCAGCTGTGACGGCCATTCAGACCTGCGTTGCGTGATAACTTCAGTGTGAACAGAAAAACGCATCCGATGGTTTTAGGGCATTAGATGAGTCCAAGACTCATGTGTGGACCATGTAGGTTTAGATTGAGGCATTTGGCTGCTTGCTGTTTACTGCTGAAAGTGTACAAACCCAGCTTCACAATAAGGGGTCTGTTCTTTTTACCAATACCTCCACTGCTCTGCTTCAAACTCAGAAAACAAACAAAAAGAAGCATTTATGTGATGTGATGCAAGTTTTCTGGTTTTAAATACTATAAGAAAGAATAGTATGAATATTAATATATAACAATTTTGAAAATGTAAATGTTGTATAAAAAGATGGAAGATTATATGAGAAAACTTGAAAAATTTCCTGAATGAAACTGTTCAGTAAATGTTATACTGACATGTACATAAAAACATATATTAAGGAAGTTTTTTTTGTTTTTTTTTCCAAATCAAAGATGCGAATCAAACCTATGACTTCCATACCGGATCAGTAGAGGCCCGGGTCGAAGAAAGAGAGGAGAAAAGTGCGTTCGCACGGAGAAAGAGAAGAGGAGAGCCAAGAGTATAGGACTAAGAGTAGGGACATTGAATGTTGGAACTATAACAGGAAAAGGTAGAGAGTTGGTTTACATTATGCAGAGGAGGAAGGTAGACATACTGTGTGTCAAGGAGACCAGGGGGAAAGGTAGCAAGGCTAGAAGTTTAGGAGCAGGGTTCAAGTTGTTCAATCATGGTGTAGATGGGAAGAAAAATGGAGTAAAAGTTATCTTGAAGGAGGAGTTTGTTAGGAATGTCCTGGAGGTAAAAAGAGTGTCGGATAGAGTGATGAGTCTGAGTCCAGAAACCCAAAGTCATCTGAAGCTAGAAATTGAAGGTGTGATGTTCAATGTTGTTAGCGGGTATGCTCCACAGGTAGGATGTGAGCTGGAGGAGAAGGAGAAATTCTGGTTGGACATTGTTGAAGTGATGCAGAGCATACCTAGAAGTGAGAGAGTTGTCATTGGTGCAGACTTCAATGGACATGTTAGTAACAGAGGTGATGAGAAAGTGATGGGCAGGTTTGTTATCCAGGAGAGGAACGCAGAAGGACAGATGGTAGTTGACTTTGCAAAAAGGATGGAAATGGCTGTAGTGAATACTTTCTTCCAGAAGAGGCAGGAACATAGGGTGACCTATAAGAGTGGTGGTAGGAGCACACAGGTGGACTACATCTTGTGTAGACGGTGTAACCTGAAGGAGATCAGTGACTGCAAAGTAGTGGTAGGCGAGAGTGTAGCCAAACAACATAGGATGGTGGTGTGCAGGATGACTCTGGTGGTGAGGAAGATGAAGAGGGCAAAGGCAGAGCAGAAGACGAAATGTTGGATGCTAAAAAAGGAAGAGTGTTGCATGACTTTTAGGAAGGAGTTAAGACAGGGTCTGGGTGGCAAGGAGGTGCTTCCAGATGACTGGAAAACTACAGCTAATGTGATCAGGGAGACAGGTAGGAGAGTACTTGGTGTGTCATCTGGAAGGAAAGTAGATAAGGACACTTGGTGTTGGAATGAAGAGGTACAGGAGTGTATACAGAGAAAGAGGTTAGCTAAGAGAAGTGGGACACTGAGAGGACTGATGAGAATAGACAGGAGTATAGGGAGATGCAGGGTAAGGTGAAGGTAGAGGTAGCAAAGGCCAAACAAGAAGTTTATGATGACTTGTATGCTAGGTTGGACAGTAAGGAGAGAGAGGCTGATCTATACCAGTTGGCAAGACAGAGAGATAGAGATGGGAAGGACGTGCAGCAGGTTAGGGTGATTAAGGATAGGGATGGAAGTCTATTGACAGGTGTTAGTAGTGTGATGGGAAGATGGAAAGAGTACTTTTGATGAGTTGATGAACGGGGAAATGAGAGATAACAAAGACTAGAAGAGGTGACTGTTGTGGACCAGGATGTAGCAAAGATTAGTCAGGATGAAGTGAGGAGGGCACTGAAGAGGATGAAGAGTGGAAAGGCAGTCGGTCCTGATGATATACCTGTAGAGGTTTGGAAGTGTCTAGGAGAGGTGGCAGTAGAGTTTCTGACTGGGTTGTTCAACAGGATCTTAGATAGTGAGAAGATGCCTGAGGAGTGGAGGACAAGTGTGCTGGTGCCCATTTTTAAGAACAAGGGAGATGTGCAGAGTTGTGGCAACTACAGAGGAATAAAGCTGATGATCCATACAATGAAGTTATGGGAAAGAGTAGTGGAAGCTACACTAAGGGCAGAAGTGAACATTTGTGAGCAGCAGTATGATTTCGTGCCAAAAAAGAGTACTGCAGATGCAGTATTTGCTTTGAGGATGTTGATAGAGAAGTACAGAGAAGGCCAGAGGGAGATGGATTATGTTTTTGTAGATCTGGAGAAAGCTTATGACAGGGTGCCCAGAGAGGAACTGTGGTATTGTATGATGAAGTCTGGAGTGGCAGAGAAGTATGTTACAGCGGTGCAGGACATGTATGAGGACTGTAAGACAGTGGTGAGGTGTGCTGTAGGTATGACAGAGGAGTTCAAGGTGGAGGTGGGACTGCATCAGGGATCAGCTCTGAGCCCCTTCTTGTTTGCTATGGTGATGGACAGGCTGACAGATGAGGTTAGACAGGAATCTCCACGGACTATGATGTTTGCAGATGACATTGTAATCTGCAGTGAGAGCAGGGAAGAGGTGGAGGAGAAGCTAGAGAGGTGGAGGTTTGTCCTGGAAAGGAGAGCAATGAAGGTTAGCCGCAGTAAGACAGAATTCATGTGTGTGAATGGTTTGGACATGTCCAGAGGAAAGATAGTGAATATATTGGTAGGAGGATGCTGAGTTTTGAACTGCCAGGCAGGAGGCCTCGATGAAGACCAAAGAGGAGATTTATTGATGTAATGAGGGAGGACATGCAGGTAGTTGGTGTGAGAGAAGAGGATGCAAGGACAGGGCTAGATGGAGACAATTGATTCGCTGTGGCGACCCCTGAAGGGAAAAGCCGACAGGAAAAGAAGAAGATTAAAGAAGTTTTATAAACATTCAGTCCCAAACATGATCCTATTATTATTCAAATTATTATTCATTATTCAAAGTTTTTTTTTTCCTTACACAGACCAGAGTCAGGACTTAAACCATTTATATCATTCAATTTTTGCTGTTTGCCTGCATGCCATAATCAGCACTGTGCTTCCGGTGCAGTAAAGAAGTAAATGTTGTCGTTGCAAATAATAAAGACAGATATTGAATTTCCTTTCAATATAATTTGCTGTGCAAGTTATGTAGAAACATAAGTTGCAGACAAGCAGGACTGACATAAATGTCTTCAGATGTGATTAAGCGCTATATAAATAAAAGTTGATTGATTGATAACTTACTGGTCTGACATAATGTTCAGTATACAGGGCTCGAAATTGCGCACATTTTGGTCGTATATGCACCCAAATTTTTATCAGTGCGACTATTAGATATATTTAGGAGCACCGGTGCAACTAGGGAAAAAAATGTAGTGCGCCTTTTTTTGTGAGAACGCGCTCCTGCGGTCCTGCCAGGAAACAATGAGAGCGCAACTGCGGCTGCTCTCCTGGGCGAGGGAGAGAGGCGCGGAACGGAGATGGATGGAGCGGTCTCTATCACTCCGTCACTGCCTTGCTTTTGGGTAGGTGCTCCTAAAGTCTTTGCTGGTGCTACTAAGTTCTAAATTTGGGAGCACCAGTGCTACCAAGAAAAAAAGTTAATTTCGAGCCCTGAGTATAGTTCAAAGCATTTTTGCACATTCTAAACCAATGTCAGAAGTGGATTTTCTGCATCAGTTGTGACATCACAGCATCTCTCGTCTTTACTTCTAAATAATCAATCTTTACTTCTAAATAATCTTCAATTTTTATTTGCAAAGAACGTTTCAGACTATTTGCTTTCCTTTTTGGTGCTTTACAAGCAGTTGATGAAGCTAAGGATCAAAGGAAGGATGTCGCTTACAATCAAAGACGGCTAGTGAAAAAGATGGGACAGAAGCTTAGTCATAAAAAGAAAAAAAGACTAATAAATGAATGATATACTACACCTAATAATCGTTTATTACTAATAACCACTGAATAGAATAAAGCCAGAATACGTGAGTTCCTAGTGGATAACAGCAGGGCACTGATACACATAAAAGAAATGAGGCTTCATTTCTAAAGTGAGGCTCAGAGAGGTAGTAAAGCACCAATGAGTTGGGTGCAGCGCTAATCCTTTTGGTGCTCCATGGAGGAGTTGTAGCATCAGCATGTGCAGTAGGTGGTCAGCGAGGTCTCAGCAGGATGTGCAAACTGACCATCTGACGTGGTGTAGATGAGAGAAATGAAACCATTTGAGAGTTGGATCCCTCTGACATGTCCCTCAGGCTAGCTGCTCTCTACTTTATCTGCTTAATCAGATGATTAGGGTCACGGGGCCGAATCAATTTCTGTTTATTCTCAAATTTAAAAGTATGTAAGAACTTTGGCTCACTGGCTTGGCATAAAGTACATCTGCAAATCATGTTTTATGTCTCAGTTTTCATCATTAAATTTCCTTGTATTTTTACTTATTTACTCTAGTTATGATGAAAATCACACAGGAATAAAATATTATGTGTAGTCAAGTACACACTGGCTCAGAAAACAGGAGAAATTTGAACATATATACTAAACACTCATTTGACAGATCGCTAAAGCTAAATGAAGCAATAAAGCCATCAAATTTTGCTCTACTGCTGAGACTGGTTTATTTCCAGTTATCTGGCAGCAAGTGCAACAGTCTATCAATCTATCAAACAGTATTAGATCTATTTTGTTTGTGAATGCATTAATGGGCGGGACAGCATTAGATGTGATAATGTGCATCTGTTCCAAACATTTGTAATTATGTGTCTGTTGGTGTTATTGTCTGTGTGTACATTTGAGTGTAACATGGCTCTGCAGTGACTGACAGATTTCTGTTCCAGGGTAATCGTCAGTCTGCCTGTATTCATCAGGAGCCATTCACAATGAAATTTGTATTACCTGTAAGATTGGAACCCATGCAGGTTTGGCAGTCATGTGTTTGTGATTCATCCAGGAACATTTTCCAGAATGACAAATAGACAGAAATGCATCACATGGACTTAAATTTGACAAATTCTGGCACCACTAGGAATTCAATTTTCATACATGGTTGCATGTGTATTTGTTTAGCACTGATATCATTATGCAAACTTGCCGCCCATCCATCCCATATCAAGCCACTTATCATCCCCTATTTTCCATAGTCTCCAGGCATGACATCAAACAGGTGAGCCAAAGCTCCTGTGGCTCAAGCTGGGGCTCGCTTTTCATATTACTTGATTTATTCTTCTGCTGCTTCATTCGTAAGGGTTTTCAGCATGGAAGGATATTTCTGAGCTGAGTCTTGGGAGCCATGTATCACTGACTCAGTCCGGGCACCTTTACTATTACATCAGCCAGCAGCATACGATCCAATTCTTCACTTGGCTCTCCTTTGGTGGGGTGATACTGCTCTTCTACTCTCTCCCTCTTTGTTCATCCTTCCATCTTCACTCTGCCAGTTTTGTTTTTCTGCAAGTTGTCAAACTGGATTCATTTCTCTAAATCAAAGCTCCCCCCTCATTGCCACCTCCTCCTCCAATTCTGCTCAACTTAAGGCTAGGACTGATTCATGTCATTGTCATGTTGTTATTACCACCACATAGCCTTTTCAAAAGATCCAACTTAAAGAATGTACACAATATATTTCCTCCTCTGTCAGCCTGGATTTCAAATGACTTAACATTTCTTTCATGTCCCCTATTTCTGCTAAGGCCTTGGCACTTTGAAATACCCTCATCAAAATGAAAATCTCTGAGCTGCACAGGGACTGCACAGGGATCGTTCCTAAGAACGATACAGAGCCTGGAGTCATGTGTTTGTGCAGGGGCATGAAAAGAAGGGATTACATACCAGTCAAATATTTTTTTTTTCTTTTTGGGGGGTACCAATGGACAAATTCCATCACTTGCTTTCTAACTTCAGCAAATTCTTTGAATGTTTCATTCCTTTGTGGCATGATGCACGCCTGAGGCCTCCTCCTTTGTGTTGCTCTTTGCCAACCGACACACTGGCAGGGATCTGACCTTGAAACAACATTGCTGAATTTCAACTGAGTTTCAAATTTTTTCTACTTCTTTTTTGCACAGAAGTCATGTCGGTCAGTTCGTAACATTATAAATCACTGTCTAATGATAAGGAGGAACACACACCATTTGGCTCTAAGGATATTTTCAGTCACACCTACAGAAATCACCTCCTCAAACCATGGACAAAAACACATTCACATCACCTAAACTTTCTTTGTTTCTCTAACCTTGTCAATCACTTTAATACTTTCTTATAAAGCATTTTTCATTGTTCTGTCTATTCTACTTTCAAACACAGCACATGAAATCAAGTGTTCTAGCAAAGCAAATATTTTTTGTGTAATTCCTAAATAACTGCATACATGGAAAGAAACTGTAAGAAAAGAAACACCAGAATAAATCTCCAGAAAAAAAATATCCTTCAGTATTCAGTACACACTATGAGCTAATGTATCTCATGATGCTTTGTTACCTCATTTCAGTCTTGGAGCTTCATCTACTGCTGTATCACTTCCTTTCTATTCTGTTCATGAGTGAGTTTTAACGTACTTAATGTTGATTTTGACAGAAGTGTTGAAATTATATTGTTTGGAGATTGTTTGCTGTAAATGATTTATGTTTGCCATGAGAAACATTCAAGTGTCTGTGAGAGGAATGAAGAGTAGGTAGTAAGAGACAGTAAAAGAGAAGAAGGAAAAGACTGTAGAACAGTAAGTATAACAAGAAGGAATATAAGGAAAGAATGAGTGAAAGAATGAAGCTAAGAAGTAAAGGTATGTGACTATAAAATGATGGAGGGAAAATGTCTCCAAGGAAAAGTACAGATAAGCATTGATGGACATGTAACTTTTTTTTGTTTACCACAAAATATACTAGCACAACTTCAGAATAGTGAATCCAACTACCAATCCAGAGGAAACACGCCATTTTTACAGAAGAAAGCAAGAACTACACTAAAAATTGGATGAAATGATGGATCTCGATATTTTGGGGGAAGAAAATTAAAAGGAAAAAGACACAGGAAGCTGAGAAAAAAGAAAAGTAAGTGAGTAGATAAGGAAGAATGAAAATAATTTTTAAAAGAAGAGAGCCAAGAAATAAAGAAAGTAAGGAGAAACTACTCATCCTGTGTCACAACTCAGTGCTTTTAATTTGAGGGAAAAGTCAAATGAAGCGGAGCTGAAATTCATTTATGTTCTGCAGGGGCTCACAGTGGCATTCTTCGGCAAATGGCTTTTCACATGGTGAAATTTAGTGTGGACATATCGCTGAAAGGCAGGAGGCATCCAGGAAGCTGCATGCCACTGCGAGCCCGCCCTGCAGCCAGAAATTTATTTTAGCAACCATTAATATAAAGTATCTATCTATCTATCTATCTATCTATCTATCTATCTATCTACCTTGCTGTAATTTATCTCTTGATGTCTTTCATTCTTTCCCATCAGAGGAGATGTCTTGCCACAATGTGCATTAAGTCATTTACTTAATTATTTTTTATTTAATTTGCCAAATAGTTTCAGTTGACTGTGTATCTGGTCCCACAGAAGTCTGTTTTTGCCTAATGGCCTAAACAAAAGAAAAATGCTGTGGGTTTACCTCAAAAGGGTTTACATTGAATTACATATTCGTCCCTTCTGTGTCTCTATCCTCTCATTGTGAGAGAGTCAAGGATTTATTTATTCAAATTCCAAGTTTGTACAGGTAATTATCAACACAATTGGTTCTGAGAGGTTGTTCGTGAGCTGAATTGCTCATAAGTCGATGTTTGTTCAATTTCAATCTATAATTGCCATTTGAGGTCATTTAAATACCATTACTACTCAAAATACAAAAAAATATTATTCCCTATAGATAGATAGATAGATAGATACTTTA
Organism: Antennarius striatus; assembly: GCF_040054535.1. Classification (NCBI taxonomy): domain Eukaryota; kingdom Metazoa; phylum Chordata; class Actinopteri; order Lophiiformes; family Antennariidae; genus Antennarius; species Antennarius striatus. The sequence goes on along the minus strand of NC_090776.1, from coordinate 8,233,103 downwards.
TTAATCCCGGAGGAAATTGTATATATCCACTGCTCAGGCATTACATAACAAATAATACTGGATAAACACCAGGAGAAAAGGAAACACTGACATCACAGGACATACCACAAGACATACATTACACTAACAGACAGACACATGCAGCACTAACAGGACTTATATACTAAACTATAACTAAAATATAAACAGTATAAAATTTAAAAATATTACAGCATTAAAATATAAACAGTATAAAATAAAATCTAAACAGTATAAAATTGAATTAAAATATAAAACAGTATAAAAAATAAATAAATAAATAAATTATATATATATATATATATATATATATATAACAGTTTAAAATTAAATTAAAATTAAATTAAATTAAATCCATTTTCAACCCCGTGCTGACCTCGCCACCTCCCCCCCGCTCCTCCTGAGAGAGTCATTGTACCCCCTGATGGCACGGGGTACGAAGGAGGACCTCAGCCTCTCTGTGGAGGCGCTGTGTGACAGCAGTCTGCCGCTGAAGGTGCTTCTCTGCTGGGAGAAGGTGGTGTGTAGGGGGTGCCTGGTGTTGTTCATGATAGCCTTAATTTTAGACATGGTCCTGCTCTCCAGAAGCATATCCACAGAGTCCAGGCTCAGCCCGACCACTGAGCCCGCTCTGCGGATGAGTCTGTTCAGACGGTCCATATCTCTTTTCCTGGCCCCCCCACCCCAACACACAATGGCGTATGACAGCACACTGGAGACTACGGACTGATAGAACATGAAAAGGAGCTTAGGACAGATGTTGAAGGAGGCCAGCCTCCTTAGGAAGTACATCCTGCTCTGCCCCTTCTTGTACACACAGTTCGAGTTGAGTGACCAGTCCAGTCTGCTGTCTAGCTGCAGTCCCAGGTACTTATAGTTTTCTACCACCTCCACCTCACTGCCTTTGATGATCACCGGCTGTGGAGAGGGAGGTGCCCGCCGGAAATCCAGAACCATCTCCTTTGTCTTGGAGACGTTGAGCTGGAGCTGGTTCTGTTGGCACCACTCCACGAAGTCAGCCACCAATGCCCTGTACCCCCCCTCATCACCCTCCCGGATACATGCCACTATCGCGGTGTCATCGGAGTACTTCTGTATGTGGCATGTATCCGAGTTGTGCTTGAAGTCTGATGTGTAGAGGGTGAAGAGAATGGGGGATAGAACGGTCCCCTGTGGCGCCCCCGTGCTGCTGGTGACCATAGAAGACAAACAGTCCCCCATACGGACGTACTGGGGTCTGTCCGTTAGGTAGTCCGTAATCCAGCTCACGAGGTAGGGGTCCACAGCCATGGAGGTCAGTTTATTCTGCAGGAGCTGGGGCTGGATGGTGTTGAAGGCACTCGAAAAGTCGAAGAAGAGCACTCTGACGGCACAGCCTCCGGCGTCCAGGTAGGAGAGTATGCGGTGGAGGAGGTACAAGACAGCATCGTCAACCCCAACCTTGGCCTGATAGGCAAACTAGAGAGGGTCCATAGCACCCTGCACCTGTGGACGCATGAGCTCCAGGACCAGTCGCTCTAGGGTCTTCATTACGTGGGAGGTAAGAGCGACCGGTCGGTGGTTGTTGAGCTCAGTAGGGCGTCCTTTCTTGGGTACAGGGACAATGCAGGAGGTCTTCCACAGTGACGGGACCCTCCCCAGCCGCAGACTGAGGTTGAACAATTGTTGCAGGGGGTCCCCTAGTTCCGAAGCACAGGCTCGGAGGAGTCTTGGGGAGACCTTATCTGGTCCAGCCGCCTTGTAGGGACGGAGCCTCCTCAGCATTGTCGTCACCAGGTCTGCAGTGATGATGGTCTCGGTTGTGGTGGGAGCAGGAGGTTGTGGCGAGGTTGGAAGTCCAGTGGTTGAGGTGGGGCCGTTGAGCTTCGCAGTTCTTGGAGTGGGCTCGGGAGAAGTGGCAGGGGTGGAAGGAGAGGAAGCACAGGAGGAGGGAGCATCAGTGGAGCGGTCTGTAGGGCCAGGAGAGGCCTGTAGGCCAGGAGAGGTCTGTAGGCCAGGAGAGGCCTGGGACGAGGAGCCGGGAGTGGTGGGGGAGCTGAACTGATTGAAAAAGCTGTTAAGTTCATTCGCTCGTTCAATATTCCCCTCCACAGTGCTGCGCCCTTTCCCGTGTCCGGTGATGGTTCTCATCCCATTCCAGACCTCCCGCACTTGGTTGCGGTTAAAGTCACCGGTTAAAGTCACCGGTGATAATGACGAGCGCCTCCGGGTGCCGGGTCCAAAGAGCAGAGGTGGTCCCACAGATGGTTTCTCGTGCAGTCTCTGGGTCCACCCGTGGAGGGATGTAGACGGCGAGGACAATGACGTGTGAAAATTCACGCGCCAGGTAGTAGGGTCTGATGCTAACAGCTGTTAGCTCCAGGTCGCGGTTACACAGTGTTGATTTCACCTTCACATGTCCCGGATGGCACCATCTATCGTTGGTGTAGATGATTAATCCACCTCCTTTCTTCTTACCGGCGGTGTTCGTGTCCCGGTCCGCTCGTACGGAGGAGAAGCCGGTTAGTCCGACGTTAGCGTCTGGTACGTCGCCAGTTAGCCACGTCTCTGAGAACACCAACAAGCTGGTCTCCCGGTAGCGCTGTTCAGTCCTGCACATAACTTACCAGAAACAGTTACAGGGCAGAAAAACAACACATAATGAAATAAAATACAGGCACTGGTCATTTTGAGTTATGTTGTTATCAATTATACTTCAGTTTTTGTTTTTTTCAGTTTTCAATGAAAAAATACAAAGAAAAATAATCAAGTTCGTCATTTTACTTGTTAACATCTATTTCTGTCACAAATATTGGATCACTAGAAAAACCTTAAAAGCACATAATAACATGTTACTGTACAATAAGAATAGAATATATATCATAATTAAATACATACTTAGTTACAATATATATCGTTAACTGTCACTTTGTGATTTACACAATTGTTTGGTATTCAGATTAGTTCACTGTAAAATTTTGCTCCTTATAATTTAATCCGTGAGAAGAAGGACCAAGAAATCACTTCAAGGAAGTCTCTACCAGTTCTTCAAGGGCATTCAACAACAACAGCCAGGGTCAGCTGTTGATGTTGTCTATCCACTGAGCGGTACTATACCATGGAGCACGTGACTTACCTTTAGCATAAAGGAAGAGGAGGAGGAGGAGTTATTGTCAGTCAGAGGCAGAGTTGTTATTGGAGAGATGGTCACCAATACCAATATCATCATTCGGTTTTGCTTTATGAACCATGATAAATGGTGAAGTATCCAACGGGGTACGAAGCCTGATGCGCTGAGATGCTCACAGAGACATACAAGAACAAGATGTTGAAGATGAGTGTTGGAAATGCACGAACGCAGCGGTGCTGCTCAGCGGAGGTTTGCTACAGATATGGGAACTACAGTTGTTCGTATCTCCAAATTTTTGTAAGTCAACTGTCTGTATCTTGAGGACAGCCTCTACTGTACGTTTATTAATTCACCGTCTTAATTAGTCTTTCTCTGCTTTTACATGCTTCCAACGTGCTTGTTCTCCCAGTCACTGAGAAGTGGGTGAGCTGATTATGCACATTTGCTCACAATGGAAACTGTCACTAACATTAACTGAGACAAAATATTTTTTAAAAATGCAGCTCTACCTCCATCCCTTCGTAGTGTGAGATTTTCTTTTTTTCACACAGGGAACCTATACTGGTCTGCATCATTTTTTAAGGAGCTATCTGACTCCTTCACATTCAGGATCCTCATTTGAGGTGGATATGAGGTCAGAAATGTACAGCTTGCCTCCGGCTCAAACTACAAGGGCAGGAGTGTAAGAGTGGAGGACTGCAAGGTATCCGTGGGAAAGTTTGGGTGCATCAGGAAGTGTCAGCAGGATCCATGCCTAAATTGCCTAAATTAATCCATCTATTGCAAATGACTAACTTTGAGGTACCTCAGCCTTTTTGAAACCTCTAATCTGACAACTATCCAAAGCTAAAACAATTACACTGGCTCTACCTTAGATATACAGCAATATTAACTATTGAAGGAGTCTGCAAACATGCAGTTAAAAAAACAATGACAGTGGCTGACAGAGCACCTAAAGGAATATAGACATTTCTAAGGTCTCCAGCGTGGCATGAAATTTGTAGGATTGTCTCTGTTCAGACCAGACTTAAGCAAGTTGCTGTATTGTTACGGTTTGAAAAGAGCCAGACAGCCTGATTCACTCTGTCTCTAAGCTCAATGTAAAGCTAAGGTAACCATTACATCACACAAACTATTATTTTAATGGAAAAGCAAGCCTGTGTGTATTTGCTATAGACCAAAAGCACTGTAAAACAATCAACAAATAATGCTACCTCTGAGATTTACACATTTTTTGTTGCTAACTCATTTATGTAAATATCCCATGACTTTTTGCATATACCTTCTGATAAACCAGCCAAACAAGAGCAGAACTTGGATGCAATAGAGCCGAAGAACTAAAACTTTGGAAGCTCTATCTGCCTTTGTTTTTAACTGGACTCAGGGACCAGACTCAGGTCTTATGTGAATAACATGGTAACATGGTTTTGGGAGATTAGTTATCTGCTGTCACATGATTCAGAGCCTTGTAAACAATTAAATACACATTAACATTGATTCCTAAAAACTTTGGAAGCCATTTTAGTGAAGCCAAAACCTGCTAGGCCTGCCCCAACATTGGATTGCATTCTAATAGGGAAGATATAAACTTGTTTCCACTTAGAATTACTAATTTTTTGGAGATATTCATTGAATGATTACAACATGACTGTGCCACTGTCTTTGCATGTGACTTCTCACAATGATGCTACAAAAGTATGCTATGGAAGTGATGCAACAGTCCTCCCCCAGAGGACTGACTGTAATGAACAGAATGTGACAGTTTTATGTGTGTGTGTGTGTGTGTGGGGGGGGGGTATTTTAATGATGAAAACTAATATAATAATCAGCTCTGTCATCTAAGGCCTGACATTTTAACAAATCTATTTGAATAGCCATACTCAGCATAGATGATTGATGAAGTGCTAAGCTGTTGTTTACCAGGTGCAGACAAAGGTCTTTCTGCTGCAGCCCTTTGTGTGGCTTGCTGCAAGAAGATTACCTTAAGTACCTTTTGGCTGAGACTTATATAATTCCTACATGTGTGCATCATTATTTTTAATTGCGAGACTGTTGATTTAGATTTCTTTAGTACGTAGTCCATCTGCTTCATGACACAATTACTCAAAAGTGAACCTGATCAAGAAATAGTAAATGCTGTAAAATGCTCAAATGAGAACAAGCGATATAATTTTATTCTGTCGTTCTGAGTTTAGTTTTGATTTCCATATTTAAAGTCCTCAGTCAGACTTTGCTTTGTAATTATGGACCTGCTTGTCCCCGCTGAAACAGCTTACTTTCCTGAAGGCCTAAACTGCTTGTTGTTTTCAAACACTCCTCATACAAGGGTTCTCAAGTTAGTGCTAAATACTTTATTGCATTTTTGAGGTTTGTTCTTCAAAATTCATGAATAAATGAAACTTATTTCCACATCAATTCAAAATAACAGACTGCTCAGTGGTATTCAATTATTTAATTAATGTTTGGTAGCAGGATGCTTGCGTTGATACTGTCTTATACTTCACCCCCAAACCACAGTCTAACAGCCTTATTTTCTTTGCACCCTGCTCCTACCCATGCCCTCTTATGTAGTGCTGCTTGGCTTTCTGGCTTAGAGAGCTGATTTCCCTTCAGGCACACGCATCTTTTATATGCTGTGTAATATGTTGTGTATTTCCAAGAATAGTTTAATATCCCAAGAATAGCACTAAAAATTTGGGAGCTGAAATATACTGTGTTGGAAAAGTCGTGAAAAGTCATGGAAATCCTCAGTGTAAACTGAGAGACAACGAAAACATGGTGTTAACAAGGCAGTGAGAGACTGCAACATCCCGCAACACCCCTGAATTCAATATTTTACCCTGACCTACTTTCATGGGTCACGGTCATTTAATAAAAGACCCATGATCCAACATGTAACTGGTGCATTCTATTTCAGAGGTTTCAGAGATGTGCACCTAAAAAGATATAAAAGTGAAAATGTGACCTTGACCTAGTTTCAAGGTCAAGGCTGTGATCCAATTTTCATTCCGTTGCCTCCCTGAATATAACGCCTTTTGTTTCGTTTTTCTATCATATCTGGTTCCTGAGATAAGTGCAAAAATATCTCGTGGTAGAACATATCCCAGACAACAGATCAAAGCTAGTGCTTCTCCCTCATCTTTCTATTTTATCCAGTTCTTGAGGATACAAAACTTGAAATTTCACTTTGACCTAGTTTTTCTTAGTCAAGGTCATTATCTCATTTCAATCCCCTTTGCCGCCCGAGTAATGTGCTTTTTGTGTCATCTTTCTATCTGCAACGGTTGTGAAGATATTTGGTGGACGAACTGACGGATGGACGAACTCACGAACACTGACAATTACAATATATCGCCGCTTCGTGGGATGTAATTATCATCTCATGAACTTGCTAACAAGGCCCACCAACTTTTCACTTCTTTCGTAGTTATATATGTGTCCACTCTATGAACTTCAACCCAGCTGTCCCAACTCACTGTCTTATTATGTAGCAAGATTCCAGGCTACATTAATTAAAGATATTAGCTTTCGGACTAGTCAATCAGAAGACCAATTCGACTCATGGAGGTAGCGGTGCAATGAACCACACAAACATAGAACTTTATGTGCAAATAGTATGTTATATTAATTTGTGAAGAAAAAAATATATATACAGTGAACCCCAATATTCACTCTCTGCAGAAGGAATAAAATTAACTAAAGTAAAGTACATTTCAGATAAACCCACACACAATATTTATCATCACACTGATTGTCCAAAATAATCCAGGGTCAAGTCCAATCCGTAATTGGTCCGTTGGCAATTGCGTGTGTGTGCGTGTGTGTATGTGGGTGTGTCCGGAGGTGACGTGGGGGGACCGGCTTCCAGAGCCTCCTACCAGACCAGGCGAAGTTCTCCGCATCGGTTGTCCCCGCTCCGAATCAGAGTCCTAGCTCGCCATCGTTTAGTCGAGTTCTCACCGGCACTCCGACCAAATCCATAAAAAATGTTCAACGTTCATATAGTTCATATAACTCCTCCACACAGGTCTGTTCCGGTAGCCTGCGGCTGATCAGGGAACTCCAATGCCGGCTGCTTTCGACGCTTCCGGATCTCTCTCTCTTTCGCGGACACACACCCCCAACGCCGTCTTCTCACTGGCTTTTATTGCAGGTGACATCATTAGCCACCCGCAGCCCCACAGGTGAATGCGTGATGTCATACACCACGTGACAAGTTCACACTAGTGTGGAACCTAACGTCCTTTGATATGGTAAGAATAAACAAAATATTAATAATAAGAAAAATATTAATAATAACCAAAATAACCATCGAATATTACTATGGTAACATTCATCCTGGTTACACTTATTATCTCTGTATTTGTTTCCACCAAACGCTGAGGGGTTACGACCACATATAAATACTACGGATGAGCGAGTACACCACTATCTGTATCCGTATCTGTATCAGCTCAACCATCTAAATTACCTGTATCGGTATCTGTATCTCGGATTGGGCGGAACTTAAACCATAATTGGGTATGGTTTGACCGGAAATGGGTGGGGCTTAAATCTGTACATTATTTTATGTCTGAAATTGATATGAATTGATCAGAAGTTGCTCTATTGTTTAAAGCTATTTGCAGAACAGCCTCAAAATTGAGATTCAAGTCAATGTTTTTGATCACAAAAGTAATGGAACTATTGACAGAACTAGAACCAACGCAGTGAAAGACTGCAACATCCCGCGACACCCTGAATTCAAAATTTTACCCTGACATACTTACATGGGTCAAAGATCAAAGCTAGTGCTCCGGCCTAATGTCGTTGATCAAAGCACTACCTTTTATTTACGGTCTTACTCACACTGACCTTCTCCCTCGTCTTTCTGTCTTATCCAGTTCCTGAGGGTACAAAAGTTGAAATTTGACTTTGAACTAGCCTTCTCTAGATCAAGGTCTTCATCTCATTTTCATTCCCTTTGCCGTCCGAATAATGTGCTTTTTGTTTCATCTTTCAATTTGCTATTGTTGTGAAGATATTTGGTGGACCTAAGGACGGACAAACAAACGAACACACAAACACTGACAATCACAATACATCACAACTTTGAAGCAGGATGTAAAAGTGAAAAGATAGGCAGAGACACTAGACTTTGACTGAGGAACTGGATAAGACAGACGAAGAAGAAGGCCAGTGTAAGTAAGACCGTAGATCAAAACACTAGCTTTGATCTATGGCTATTTTTACTTCTTGTGAAGCGGTGATGTATTTTAATTGTCTGTGTTTGTGTGTTTGTCCATCCATCCGTCCATCTGTTCATCCACCAAATATCTTCACAACTGTTGCAGATAGAAAGATGAAACAAAAACAACATTACTCGGGCGGCAAAGGGGATGAAAATGAGATGATGACCTTGACCTTGAGAAAACTAGGTCAACTTCAGCTTTTGTACTCTCAGAAACTGGATAAGATGGAAAGATGAGGGAAGCCAGTGTGAGTAATACCATAAATCAAAGCTACTGCTTTGATCTATGAAAGTAGGTCAGAGCACTAGCTTTCATCTTTGACCTATACAAGCAGGTCATCTTCAGTAGCAATAAAAAGGCATATAATTTATATAATATCTTGGGAAAATAATGTTGTGTATGGAAACTGCTCAATGTTTTTAGTGGGTACATCCAAATAATTTGCTATTGTATCCAAGTTAGGGGCAAGCAGTGTAAAAATGCCTGATGGATCCGTGCATGTACACAGGCAGGTAGAAACAGATCAAAGCATTCACTTTGATCTCTGAAACCTCATGACAAATAGAATGCACCAGTTACATGTTGAATCCTAGATCTTTTATTAAATAACCCTGATCTATGAAAGTAGCTTAGGGTAAAATTTTAAATTCAGGGGTGTCGCGGGATTTTGCAGTCTGGCTGCCTTGTTGAATTTTGAAATTATGTCTATGTCTCTTCCCCACTCAGACTCCCCAAGCCCTTCGACTCTTTCAGCTACATCTTTTTGGATTTCCATTGGAATAACCTAACTTGTACTTGTACCTTTAGCTCATCCTGATGTTTGGCATGTAGTTTTAATGGGTAGGTGGAAGCTGCATTGGAAGAACAAGAGAGCCTGCCTTTCCCACTATGTGTCCTATGCTTATTTTAAGTTTCAGAAAATTTATTACTTTTTATTAACAACCAATATTTTCTGAAGGCTTTTTTCTGTTCAGTACCTAGGCTTACATCTAATTCCAGGGGATCCTACAGAGCGCTTTAAACTGTTATATCTCTTTGGCCAGAGCTTTGTTGACATCAGATCAGTCAACAGACCAGTGGCTGCACCATTGGTGCTCCCAGGCTCTGTGGCAGAGCTCCTTTGATGAGACAACACATCTCATCTTTTCTGCTGCCCTGTGAGACTCAACATTTTGGTCATGCTGCATTGATTGTTGTGTGACTATAAAATGGTTCCTTAAAGAGCTATTTGAAGGCTCATTTTGTTGTCCTCTCTACAGATGCCGAGTCATGTTGTCAGGGATGAAATGCAGTGCACAGTGGGTGACACTGAGGAAAACTGTTCACATTTTTCACATAGAAAGCCTCATCATTCTGTTCTGATTTTCTTGCTTCATAAGATTTTGTTGTTTTGACGGCTAACACCTCTAATCACAACTGAACCATTTCTTGCTGTGATGTGAATACATTCATCCATTCTCCATTTGGTGATCCACCATCAACTAAGTAAAGCTTTGTGAGACCACTTACACTACTCAGTACTGGATGTGTGCATGTGTGGTACACTCAAAATATATGGTCATATTTGTTTTCATTGTTAGGGATTAATTTTTACATATTATTTTATTGATTTGTCAGCACTTTATTTTCGCCAATTCTAATTTATGAAACATTTTTATATTAATGTCTGTCCTCCCAGATATTAATTTCGTCTTTATTTTAAGACAAAGTAACTCATGTAACAGGGAAACAGGAGGGCGGAACCTAAGTGCAGGTCGCGTTGCACCCAGGTGACTCTAGGTGACGGACCTCGGCCCCTCTCCTCAGAACATACTGGAGATGCAACAAGGGTGGTTCGTCTCTCTCATTCCTGTGACTGTTTTCCTGTGTTTTCAGGTTAGTACATTGTGACAACCACAAAATGACTACCTTCTAAGAGATAATTATTTTTAGCATTATTGACATGCTTGGTGGCGTTTCTCAACGTATAAAAGTAAGTTTGATGTTAGCTAGAAAACTCCGCCTAGCAAGCAAAGCCACTTGGCGGGAGTTTCGGAAAATGGCGCCTACCTGTTAAATATTAGGCAGAGTTCATTTGCATACGTGCACATTGCGTGGCAAGATTTTAGTTGTTTTCCTTCCTTTTGGCCCTGCACACCTGACAAACATTGTAAATAGAGCGTTTCTGTTGGGATATGATTAAATTAATATTGTAGGATCTTTGTTTACTATGGTGCATTAAGGAAATTACTTGAACAAGTAGATGCATATATTTTTGAATGGCTATTTTCTGTTTATAAAAAGCACTATTAGTTTCATGTGCCTTTCAGGAATAAATAGTTACAGTATTAAGGGTGAAACTGCATTTTCGTCAGTTTTAAAGTTGTTAGTTTTACTGTATATTAGTCCATTAACATTCCCTATGCAATGAGTTTACTGTTTTAGATTATACCAGAGCACTACATATCATAGTAGCCATGATAATAGCATCGATGCCGAAAACATGCTTTTGGGACAAAAGTAATATACCATCTGAATCCCCCTGGTTCATGTTTATTTATTTTTGGCTTATTTTGAGTTTTATGGGGAAAATCTTAAACTGACTGTGATGTGAGATGGAGCGGAATACACTGTGTCCTGGAGTTTAAGCATGGACATACAGTATGAGAGCCAAACAATGGACATTGAGACATGAACTTTATTGTATTAGGGAGAGATTAGGGACATGAATGTTTATCGTAATGCTGTGAATAATTGTGAAATAAAAAGAGAACATACTGGAGATGCAACAAGGGTGGTTCGTCTCTCTCATTCCTGTGACTGTTTTCCTGTGTTTTCAGGGTGCGAGGCGTACAGAACCGCCATTCATTTGTTATTACGTCCCTCAGTATTTGGGACCGGTAACAAACTGTGGGGGCTCGTCCGGGATCTTTCCTTTCCCGATCAGCGGAGGAGAGATCCAGTGATACCAGAACCGTAAGACCGAGGTGTCGAGACGTTGCTGCAGCCCAAGAGCCAGTCGGTGGGTGTCCAGAGGGAGAAGAAGGATCTTCACTTCACAAGGGAGCCGCACTGCTGAGTTGAGGGGTCAGAACACGCCAGGTAGAGCCACTTCCCCCTACCATTGGAGACAGAGACACTCACGCACCATGGGAACTCAACGCAAAGAAGTGGTTTGGAGTATCAAGAGAAATTTGTTCAAGCTCTCAAGCACCGACATCTATCAGGTTGCCAAGGACATTGCGGCTGACAACAACGACGACGAAACCCAGCTGGACCCGAGTAATGAGGAGAGCTGTCTCGACTACGTGTTCTCCTACATGCAGTCCAGGGCCTTGTTAGAGTTAGAAGATGAAGGTATGGGACACATACTTAGGTTGGCAGATCTGGTGTCTAAGCTTGTTTGTGCAGATACAGATGTTTCAGGTGATGTACCAGTAGAAACGTTAACTGGTGTCACACACACTACACTCAATCCCAGTTCATCTGTTGTAAGCGCAGAGCACACATCTCAACATCCTCACTCAAAAGCACATACCCACACAGCCACACAGTCGGTGGAAAAGTTGAGAAAAGTGTATGAAGAGTTGGGTGAACAACTAAGACAATGCGAAGCTACCGCTAATCCACCAGCCACTGTATTCACCCACCAGAGTGAGTCAACACCACACCAAATGCCACAGAGGGCATCTGAGAGACTGTTTCCGCTGAGGGACCTTCCCTATTTCCAGCGCAGAGAATTCAAGGTGCATGGCGGTCAAATTGGAGACCAAAGTTCTGAGGTTGGCTATAACAACATAGTTAAACAAATTAATGAGGGAGTCAAAGAGGGCTTTACAGAGGCAGAAGTAGTCCGTGGTGTGTTGAGAGTAATTAAACCAGGCACCTTTAAGGATATGCTCCTGAACAAAGATGAAATAACTATCCCTGAACTTAAGGGCTTCCTCAGGTCACATCTAGGAGAGAAGGCAAACACAGAGATGTTTCAGGAATTAATGTGCGCTAAGCAAGCTGAGCAGGAGGCACCCCAGCAATTTATATATCGCATGATTGGGCTCAAACAAAAACTTCTTTTTCAGTCGAAGCAGGCCGATGCAGATATAACATATGATCCTAAAACCATCCAAGAAGTTTTCCTCCACACTATCTATCAGGGCCTTGGGGCAAAACACACCGAGCTCCGGCAGAGAGTGAGACCACTGGTCTCGAACAACCAAATCACGGATGAAGAAATCCTTAGTGAGATAACGAAAATAATAAATGAGGAAAATGAGCATCAGCGCAGACTCGGCCAACTTCCACGTCAAAAGTCAACACATGCACACAGTGTCAAGGTAGAAACAGGACCTGGGAATAGCAATGACAAACCAGTTGCCACAGCCGCAGACAATAGCTCCCAGATCATACAACAACTTAGTGCCCAGGTAGAGAACCTAACACAGATGGTGGCCTCTCTAATGGATCAACAGGTAGCAAACACCCAGAAGTCCAATTTGTCAGCACCACAGTCTCGCTACCAGCCACGCTCTCCCTCTCAGCCCAACCTCCAAACAAGGGTAAAGATAGCTCGCTGCCCAAAATGCATTGAAAAGAACCTGCAGGAGTGCAGCCACTGCTTTGTATGTGGAGAAACAGGACACCGAGCGGTGGGATGTTTAAAGCGAACCAAGTTTCAGGGAAACGGTGTCCGGTCTCTGCCGAGGGACAGTCAGTGACCGGTGTACAGCCCAAGTCCCAGTCAGGGGTAAGCCCCATCTCCCAACCAACGAGTTCTATTCCCTGTCCCTCAAGCCCCATCCCTAAACAGCCATCAAACCAGCCAGAGGAACACACAAAGCCAAATGTACTTACCTGCCAAAGTACCCCCCAAAAGAGAGTACCCCTGATTGGCAAAAAGGCCAAGCTAAAATGTTTGCTCAATGGTAAGACAATGGAAGTCTTAATTGACTCTGGATCGCAAGTGAGTATGATTGATAGAGAGTGGCATAACACTCACATTCCTCATTATGCTGTGAGACCACTAGAAGAGCTTCTTGACTTACCCCTTGATCTTAAAGGTGTAACTGGCCATGCTATCCCCTACGATGGGTGGGTTGAGCTCACTGTCAGTCTGACAGGTAGTGGACACCCCAATGTCACTATACCCACCCCATTCCTAGTCAGTCAGATGCCAGTAGCCGTGCCCTTAGTAGGCTCTAATGTACTTGAGGAGGTTCTCAAGGGAGATGACGAGGAGGCAATTGCCTTAGTGGTCAGCCTCCTACGCAGTGCGCTGAAAGTCAAAGAAGAACAGTGGGCAGCCTTTGCCAATTTCCTCCAGGTCCCACCAAAGACAGATTGTGGGCCGGCCACAGTCAGAGTGGGGAAAGATAACATTGTTGTCCCAGCTGGTAAAACTGTACATGTGCACTGCAGGGTTCCTCCAACCTTTGATTCCTCTGAACCCCTCGTTCTGTATGAACCCACAGAAGAGAGCACTGCCCTGGGACAGTTAAGTGTTGGAGAAGGCCTTCTGGAAGTCAATAACACCCAACGGCCTTGTGTCAAGGTGCCCATCTCTAACCACTCTAAGCATGAGATTATCTTACCAAAAAGAACTGCCCTAGGTACTATCCAACATATTGATAAGATCCTAGAAACAGACTCACCAGAGTCACAACCAGCTGAGGTCACACCGTTAAAGGTAACAGCAGCTGAGGTCAGTAGCACGCCCCCTAGTGACTCTCTCACTGAACCCTGGTTACCGCCTGTCGACCTCAGTCATCTAAACACCGACCAAAAGCAGATGGTGGAGGAGGTGCTCCGCACAGAGTCAGGAGCATTTGCCCGCGACAGTAGTGATATCGGCTGTATCCCCACTTTGCAGATGGAGATCAAAGTCAAGGATAATACTCCAACCCAAAGGTCTTATGCCTCCATCCCCAAACCACTTTACAAAGAGGTAAAGGAGTATATTCAGGAGTTGTTAGTGAAAGGATGGATTGTCAAGTCCCAATCCCCATATGCTGCTCCTGTCATATGTGTGAGGAAAAAAGATGGCTCTTTGCGCCTTTGTATCGATTACAGGCTGCTGAATAGCAAGACTGTGCCAGACCGACACCCCCTCCCCCGAATCCAGGATCTCACTGACTCGTTAGGAGGGTATAGTTGGTTCTCGATCCTTGATCAGGGCAAGGCGTACCACCAAGGGTTTATCGCCGAAGGATCGAGGTACCGGACTGCGTTCACCACCCCCTGGGGACTCTATGAATGGGTCCGCATCCCTTTCGGACTATCAAATGCCCCAGCAGCATTTCAGAGGAGCATGGAGGAGATGCTCGACCGGCTGAGGGATGAATGCTGCATCCCCTACCTTGATGACGTCCTCTGCTTCTCAAAATCCTTTGATGACCATGTTCAAGTGCTGCGCCGAGTCCTCCAAGCCCTGCAGCGCCACGGCGTGAAACTGAAACCAGAAAAGTGTGAGTTATTCCGCAAAGAGGTTCGCTACGTTGGTAGGCTGGTTTCAGCAGAGGGAGTGAGAGTGGACCCCAAGGATCTGGAGGCCGTGCGGATACTGAAAGAGAAAACACCTAAGACAGTCGGGGAAGTCAGACAGATGCTGGGATTTCTCAGTTACTATCGAACATTTGTGCAGGACTTTTCACGTACAGCCAAGCCCCTGTACGACCTGCTTCAGTCCCAGCCCGATACACTGCAGCCCAAAACAACACGTGGGAAATTGAAAGGGCCCCAGCTGTCCTCCCGGGCCCCAGTAGAGTGGAATGAGGGACATCAGCAGGTACTGGAACAGTTAATAGAAATGCTCTGCAGCCCCCCTGTATTGGCGTACCCAGACTTTAGCCTTCCTTTCACACTCCACACAGACGCTTCCCAGAAAGGGTTAGGTGCAGTTCTTTATCAGAACCAGGGTGGGAAACTTCGGGTAATTGGCTATGGGTCGCGCACCCTAACCCCCGCCGAACAGAATTATCACTTACACAGTGGAAAGTTAGAATTCCTGGCGTTAAAGTGGGCGATATGTGATAAATTCAGGGATTATTTATTCTATGCCCCGGGTTTCACCGTCTTTACAGATAATAATCCACTGACATATATCCTCAGCTCAGCCAAACTTAACGCCGTGGGCCACCGCTGGGTGGGTCAACTAGCTGATTTCCATTTTGACATAAGATATCGGCCAGGCAAGATCAACATAGACGCCGACACTTTATCTCGTCTACCCCTTGACATTGACACTCTCATGAAGAGGTGCTCTGAGGAGCTATCGGAGGAGGCTGTAGGCGCTGTGTGGGAAGGAACCCGAAGGGCCCAGCAGGGAGACGTAGCCTGGGTGGCCGCTCTCAACATGGCGTCCCAAAGCCAGCCCCACACAGAACCTATGCAGGCACTCAGTCATGATGAAATCGTAAGAGAACAAAGGATGGATCCAGTACTTGGGAAAGTTATGGAGCTAAAGGAAAGAAACACACAACTAACAGAGGATGACAAGAGGGAAGTGGACACAGCTACAAGGAGACTCTTAAGGGAGTGGAACAGACTGCATATAGAGGATGGTCTCCTCTATCGGAGAACGATAGGGCAAAGACAGCTGGTCCTGCCGGCCACTTACAGACAACTAGCACTCACTCACTTGCATGACAACATGGGCCATGTCGGTGTAGAAAAAGTCTTGAGCCTAGTACGAGAGCGGTTCTACTGGCCTTTTATGAAAAATGAGATTGAACAGTACATAACCAGAAAGTGCCCTTGCCTTAAGCAGAAAAAGCCAGCCACACATGAAAGAGCACCTATGGGCAGTATTACATCTAACTCGCCCCTCGAACTCGTGTGTATAGACTTTCTCCATCTAGAAGCCTCTCGTGGGGGATGGGAGTACATTCTACTAGTGGTTGACCACTTCACGAGGTTTGCTCAGGCCTATCCCACTCGAAATAAAGCTGGCAAGACGGCTGCTGATCGGCTTTTTAATGATTTTATCCCTAGATTTGGCTACCCCACTAAATTGCACCACGACCAAGGCAGGGAGTTCGAAAATGAACTATTCAGATCACTCAGACAATTGTCCGGTGTCGGCCACTCAAGGACCTCCCCCTATCACCCTCAGAGCAATCCTGCTGAACGGCTAAATCGCACTCTCCTGCAAATGTTGCGGACCCTAGGGGAGAAAGAAAGAGAAAATTGGAAGGACCACTTACCTCATGTGCTTCACGCATATAATTGCACCAAGCATGAGGCCACGGGCTTCTCCCCGTACTACTTGATGTATGGCCGTCATCCTCACCTCCCCATTGACCTTCTCTTTGGCCTTGTAACAGACAAAGAAACGGAAACTCCAAGGGGCTATGCTGGAAAATGGGCAGAAAAGATGATTGAGGCATATCGAATAGCGAATGCAAACAGCCAGCAGTCCAGTGCTAAAGGGAAAGCCCACTATGACAAGAGAAGTAAAGGTGTGACTCTAGAGCCTGGGGACAGAGTTCTCGTACGTAATCTTAGTGAAAGAGGTGGGCCCGGAAAGCTCAGGCCGTACTGGGAGCCGACCATCTATGTGGTAAGAGAGCAGGTTGGAGAAAACCCTGTCTATAAAGTAAGCCCAGAAGCCGGAGACCGGCCCGTCCGCACTCTACACAGAAACCTGCTGTTACAAGTGAATGACTTGCCCCTAGAAGCACCCCAGAGCCCTGTTGCGCATGTGCCCAAGTCACACAGAAAAACTAGGAAGCCCACAGCCACCTCACAAACCACAGAACATAGACATAAGTCAGATACAAGTGACTCTGATGGAGAGGAAGGTGTGCCTCATTATTGGCTAAGACTACCTGCGGAAAGGACGGGCAGAAACTTGCCAGACCAAAGTAATTGCCGCACTTTGCAGAACAGACTGGAACGGAGTGAAACTCACCCAGAGGAGAGAGATAAAGCTGGACTGGAACTGGAAATGGAGGATGTTGCAGGCGAGGAGCCAGGAATGCATAGTGAGGATGAGCATGAACTGGGTCAGTATCAGCCTGACAGGGATCAGTTTCAGCCCAATAATGATCAAGAGGCCCCTCAAATGGCTCACCCGAAGGAGGATGTTCCAGAACCTCATGTTGAACCCCAAATCCCTCTGAGACAATCCACCAGAGAAAGACGGCCTAATGTTGTTTTCACATACCCATCCCTTGGCCAACCAGCCTATGAGCTGCGCCCCACTGTAAATGCAGTTGAAGTCCACCCCTTTCAGTATAGTCACTGGTTTTATCCCTGCTTCTACCCTCATCCCTTCCAGTCCCCCTCTTTTGTACCATACTCACACCCACCAATCCATTGCTTCTGAACGACAGGGAAGAGACCTTTACATGTACATCTACATAAAGGAGAGATTGTAACACACATGCACATACATTGGAGCCATACTTACCTACATTCCATACCTACCTTGATTGCCTATGTGGTGTTTGAATTTTTGAGGTTTTGAGTTGATCTAATCAGGTGTCAGGAGCCACTTCTATTTGTTGGGGAGTGTGTGGTACACTCAAAATATATGGTCATATTTGTTTTCATTGTTAGGGATTAATTTTTACATATTATTTTATTGATTTGTCAGCACTTTATTTTCGCCAATTCTAATTTATGAAACATTTTTATATTAATGTCTGTCCTCCCAGATATTAATTTCGTCTTTATTTTAAGACAAAGTAACTCATGTAACAGGGAAACAGGAGGGCGGAACCTAAGTGCAGGTCGCGTTGCACCCAGGTGACTCTAGGTGACGGACCTCGGCCCCTCTCCTCAGAACATACTGGAGATGCAACAAGGGTGGTTCGTCTCTCTCATTCCTGTGACTGTTTTCCTGTGTTTTCAGGTTAGTACATTGTGACAACCACAAAATGACTACCTTCTAAGAGATAATTATTTTTAGCATTATTGACATGCTTGGTGGCGTTTCTCAACGTATAAAAGTAAGTTTGATGTTAGCTAGAAAACTCCGCCTAGCAAGCAAAGCCACTTGGCGGGAGTTTCGGAAAATGGCGCCTACCTGTTAAATATTAGGCAGAGTTCATTTGCATACGTGCACATTGCGTGGCAAGATTTTAGTTGTTTTCCTTCCTTTTGGCCCTGCACACCTGACAAACATTGTAAATAGAGCGTTTCTGTTGGGATATGATTAAATTAATATTGTAGGATCTTTGTTTACTATGGTGCATTAAGGAAATTACTTGAACAAGTAGATGCATATATTTTTGAATGGCTATTTTCTGTTTATAAAAAGCACTATTAGTTTCATGTGCCTTTCAGGAATAAATAGTTACAGTATTAAGGGTGAAACTGCATTTTCGTCAGTTTTAAAGTTGTTAGTTTTACTGTATATTAGTCCATTAACATTCCCTATGCAATGAGTTTACTGTTTTAGATTATACCAGAGCACTACATATCATAGTAGCCATGATAATAGCATCGATGCCGAAAACATGCTTTTGGGACAAAAGTAATATACCATCTGAATCCCCCTGGTTCATGTTTATTTATTTTTGGCTTATTTTGAGTTTTATGGGGAAAATCTTAAACTGACTGTGATGTGAGATGGAGCGGAATACACTGTGTCCTGGAGTTTAAGCATGGACATACAGTATGAGAGCCAAACAATGGACATTGAGACATGAACTTTATTGTATTAGGGAGAGATTAGGGACATGAATGTTTATCGTAATGCTGTGAATAATTGTGAAATAAAAAGAGAACATACTGGAGATGCAACAAGGGTGGTTCGTCTCTCTCATTCCTGTGACTGTTTTCCTGTGTTTTCAGGGTGCGAGGCGTACAGAACCGCCATTCATTTGTTATTACGTCCCTCAGTATTTGGGACCGGTAACACATGCAAATTTTGGTGTGCAGTCAATAAACACTTTAACAACAATGACAACATCAATGCAGATCAGTTCCCACAGTTGCTGTCATCCCTCATCTGGTTGTTTGGTACTATCAGTACTAAGTTATGACAGAGCCCCTCACATGAATGTATTTAAAACTGCACATGACTCTGTTCACTTTCATGTGGCCATGAATTCAATGCATATCTAGGGTGACGGATGAAAGTGATTGATGGTGATAGTTAAGAGCTTTGAAATATCTCCAGATGTGGTTAAGTGCTATATAAATAAAAGCTGATTGATTGATTGTTTCTCCTGGTCTTCCCTTGGCATTGCTTTACTTCTCCTTTGGTACACACACGTTATCCAATTAATCGGAGGCTAGCACCAATGAGAGTGCATTGCAGTGTTTAAGAAGCTGTGCTCCCCTTTTTGTCAGAGAAAATTTATATTCTGATGTCTGTGTTATATGTGCAGCAATCCCGTCTCTACTCTCTCCCCTCTCTGTAACAAGTTGCTGGCTTGGTCTTATCAACCAAACAAAATAGACCCAAGATTTTCTGTTCATGTGTGTGAGTGTTCGTGTCTGTCCACTGGAATGCTTATTTATGCATGCTTTGTTACCTGGCACGGCGCTCTCCAACCAACATTAAATTTATGAATGTTTACATTCATGAGCATGAGTGTTGAAATGTTTTATGTTGTGCATGTGTCTATCCAGTTAGTGTGTGTGTGCGTGCGCGTGCGTGCGCGTGCGTGCGTGTGTAAAACCCCACACAGATGAAAGACTGTTGTCCCTGTGAGTCACAAGCTGCCGCGTGCTTTGTAAGTGGCCTTAAATTGACTGTCACTCAACTATGGACGATCGTCTTGGTCTACATTGGTATACACACAGTCACAAACAAGGCAGTCACAGACTGCAACATCAAGTTACACCTTCGAATTCAAAAATTTTACACTGACCTACTTGCAAAGGTCAATGATGAAAGCTATCGCTCTGCCCTACTTTCATTGATCGAAGCATTAGCTTTAATCTATTGTCTTACTCACACTGGCCTTCTCCCTCATCTTTCTACTGTATGTTATCCAGTTCCTGAGTGTACAAAAGTTGAAATTTGACCTTGACCTAGTTTCCTCAAGGTCAAAGTCACCATCCCATTTTTATCCCCTTTGCCGCCCAAGTAATGTGGTTTTTTGTTCATCTTTCTATCTGCAACAGTTGCGAAGATATTAGGTGGACATGCTAACGAGCGGACGAACGAACAAACAAACACAGACAATTACAATATATCACCACTTTGAAGAGGGATGTAATTACACATATAAATGGTTCATCTACAAGTAAGGAACAAGGCATTCACAGACTGCAACACCCCTGAATTCAAAATTTTAGCCTGACCTACTTGCATAGGTCACAGATCAAGGCTAGTGCACTGACCTACTGTCATTGATCAAAGCACTAACTTTGATATATGGTCTTACTCACACTGGCCTTCCCCCTCATCTTTTTACTCTATCCGGTTCTAAGTGTACAAAAGTTGAAATTTGACCTTGACCTGCTTTTCTCAAGGTCAAGGTCATCATCTCATTTCATCCCCGTTGCCGCCTGAGTAATTTGTTTTTTGTTTCATCTTTCTATCTGCAACAGTTGCGAAGATATTTGGTGGACATACAGTACAAACAGACGTACGAATGAACACACGAACACTGACAATTACAATACATCACCGCTTTGAGGCGGGTTGTAATAAGAAGATGAGAGGCACAGAGAAGCACGCACACACACATATTTTACATATGACTGTAGAGGCATGGGCAGGAAAAATGCAGGGGAAATAGAAATGAACATCTGTTTATAACAAAAAATATTTTGAAAAAAAATGGAAAATTGAATTTCAACAAACATTAAAATAAATATTGAAACACAAACTTGAACTACATTATATACACTCAGAAATCCAATTTACAGGCTGTAAGAGGCCCAAATCAAACGAAAGATCTGCACACATTCATCAGTCTGGGGATCTTGCTCTGTATGAGAGTCTTCTCTCAAGACAAATAGCAGGGAATGTGTTTGTGTCTGTATGTCAATGAATGTGTTTATGTTTAGTCCTTGTTTTACTTTGTGACGGTAATTCAACAAATGCCTGATGACGACCTTTGCAGATTTAATTGTAGCTTATTTAGAATGTGTGGGAGTTTCTAATGCAGTATGCAACCTTTATGCTGCACAGCAGATTTGTCTTTAACAGCTATAAGAGAAAGAGCATTAGCAGTAACCTATTTATAATTCTGGAATACAATTATGTGCACAATTAAGAAACATAATGTAATCCAAATGTATTAATGTGTTACAGTAGCACTATACAAAGACACACACAACCCTGACCTATAAAATTTATCTGCATGCTATTTAGAAAACCCAAAACCAGTGAAGTTAGCACGTTTTGTAAATTGTAAATAAAAACTGAGTACAACAAGGCAGTCAGTAATGTCCTTTTTGCTTCATCTTTCTAACTGCAACGGTTGCAAAGATACAGTATTTTGTGGAATAACGGACAAACGAACGGATGGACGGACAAGCAGGCGACCACTGACAATTACAATACATCCCCCTTGCGGGATGTCATGATTTGCAAATCCTTTTCAACCTACATGTATATTCAATTGAATACACAGCAAAGACAAGATACTTAATGTTCAAACTGGTAAACTTTGTTATTTTTTGCAAATATTAGCTCATTTGGAATTTGATGCCTGCAACATGTTTCAAAAAAGGTGGCACAAGTGTCAAAAAAGACTGAGAAAGTTGAGGAATGCTCATTGAACATCCCACAGGTGAACAGTCTATTTGGGAACAGTTGGGTGCCATGATTGGGTATAAAAGCAGCTTCCCTGAAATGCTCAGTGATTTACAAGCAAGGATGGGGCGAGGGTCACCACTTTGAGAACAAATGCGTGAGCAATTTGAGAACATTTCTCAACAAGCTATTCTTCTTCTCCTTTCGGCTTTTCCCTTCAGGGGTCGCCACAGCGAATCAGTTGCCTCCATCTAGCCCTGTCCTTTGCATCCTCTTCTCTCACACCAACTACCTTCATGTCCTCTTTCACTACATCCATAAACCTCCTCTTTGGTCTTCCTCTAGGCCGCCTGCCTGGCAGTTCGAAACTAAGCATCCTTCTACCAATATATTCACTATCTCTCCTCTGGACATGTCCAAACCATCTCAGTCTGGCTGCTCTGACTTTATCTCCAAAACCTCTAACGTGCTGTCCCTCTGATGTACTCATTCCTGATCCTATCCTTCCTGGTCACTCCCAGAGAGAACCTCAGCATCTTCATCTCTGCTACCTCCAGCTCTGTCTCCTGTCTTTTCTTCAGTGACACTGTCTCTAGACCAAACAACATCGCTGGTCTCACCACAGTTTTGTACACCTTTCCTTTCATTCATGCTGAAACTCTTCTATCACACATCACACCTGACACTTTTCTCCACCCGTTCCATCCTGCCTGTACACGCTCCTTCACCTCGTTTCCACACTCTCCATTGCTCTGGACTGTTGACCCTATCCTCCACCTTCTTGATCTCTTCTCCCTGTAACCTCACTCTTCCACTTGGGTCCCTCTGTCTTACTGCGGCAAACCTTCAGTCCTCTCCTTTCAAGGACAAACCTCTACCTCTCTAGCTTCTCCACCTCTTCCCTGCTCTCACTGCAGATCACAATGTCATCTGCAAACATCATAGTCCATGGAGATTCCTGTCTAACCTCGTCTGTCAGCCTGTCCATCACCATAGCAAACAAGAAGGGGCTCAGAGCTGATCCCTGATGCAGTCCCACCTCCACCTTGAACTCCTCTGTCACACCTACAGCACACCTCACCACTGTCTTACAGTTCTCATACATGTCCTGCATCGCTCTAACATACTTCTCTGCCACTCCAGACTTCCTCATACAATACCACAGTTCCTCTCTGGGCACCCTGTCATAAGCTTTCTCCAGATCTACAGAAACACAATGCAGCTCCCTCTGGCCTTCTCTGTACTTCTCTATCAACATCCTCAGAGCAAATACTGCATCTGTAGTACTCTTTTTTTGCATGAAACCATACTGCTGCTCACTAATGTTCACTTCTGCCCTTAGTCTAGCTTCCACTACTCTTTCCCATAACTTCATTGTATGGCTCATCAGCTTTATTCCTCTGTAGTTGGCACAACTCTGCACATTTCCCTTGGTCTGAAAAATGGGCACCAGCACACAGGTAGACTACACAAGATGTAGTCTACCTGTGTGCTCCTACCACCACTCTTATAGGTCACCCTATGTTCCTGTATTCACTACAGCCATTTCCATCCTTTTTGCAAAGTCACCGACCATCTGTCCTTCTGCGCTCCTCTCCTGGATACCAAACCTGCCCATCACTTTCTCATCACCTCTGTTACCTGCACCAACATGTCCAAAGTCTGCACCAATGACAACTCTCTAACTTCTAGGTATGCTCTGCATCACTTCATCAAAGTCCAACCAGAATTTCTCCTTCTCCTCCAGCTCACATCCTACCTGTGGAGCATACCCACTAACAACGTTGAACATCACACCTTCGATTTCTAGCCTCAGACTCATCACTCTATCTGACACTCTTTTTACCTCCAGGACATTCCTAACAAACTCCTCCTTCAAGATTATTCCTACTCCATTTCTCTTCCCGTCTACACCATGATAGAACAACTTGAACCTTGCTCCTAAACTTCTAGCCTTGCTACCTTTCTACCTGGTCTCCTGGACACACAGTATGTCTACCTTCCTCCTCTGCATCATGTCAAACAACTCTCTACCTTTTCCTGTCATACTGTAGTTCCAACATTCAACGTCCCTACTCTTAGTCCTATACTCTTGGCGCTCCTCTTCTCTTTCTTTGTGCGAACGTACTTCTCCTCTTCTCCTTCTTTAACCAACAGTAATCCAATTTCCACCGGCGCCCTGTAGGTCAACAGTGCCAATGGCGGTCGTTGTTAACCCGGCCCCGACCGATCCGGTATGGAAGTCATAGGTTTGATTCACATTTTTGATTTGGCAAAAGTTTTACGCCGGATGCCCTTCCTGACACAACCCTCTGTATTTATCCGGGCTTGGGACCGGCACAATAAGACACTGGCTTGTGCCCTCTTGCGGCTACATTTTTCTTAACAACTTATTGCAAGGTATTTAGGGCTTTCATCATTTATTGTCCGTAATATCATCAGAAGGTTGAGAGAATCGCAAAGAATTACTGCACGTAAACGGCAAGGCCAAAAAATAACATTGAATGCCTGTGACCTTCAATCCTTCAGGCAGTACTGCATCAAAAACCTGCAGCATTGTGTACAGGATATCACCACATGGCTTCAGGCACACTTCAGAAAAACCCTTTCAGTAACTACAATTCATCGCTAAATATGTAAGTGCAAGTTAAAACTCTATTGTGCAAAGCGAAAGCCATTTATCAACAACACCCAGAAACGCTGCCGGCTTCCCTGGACCTAAGCTCATCTACAATGGACTGATGCAAAGTTGAAAAGTGTTCTGATGAGTCCACATTTATTTATTTATTTATTTTCAAATGTGGTGGTCTTGTCCTCCGGACCAAATCGGAAATTAACCATCCGGACTGTTATAAGCACAAAATTTAAAACCCAGCATATGTGATGGTATGGGGATGTGTTAGTGCCCAAGGCATGGGCAGCTTACACATCTTTGGAGGCACCATTAATGCTGAACGGTACATACAGGTTTTGGAGCAACATATGTTGCCATCTAATCGGCGTCTTTTTCATGGATGCCCCTGCTTATTTCAGCAAGACAATGTCAAGCCACATTCTGCACGTATTACAACAGCATAGTTTCGTAGTAAAAGAGTGTGGGTACTAGACTGGTCTGCCTGTAGTCAAGACCTGCCGCCCATTGAAAATGTGTGGTGCATTATGAAGTATAAAACACAAACAATGGAGAACCCGGACTGTTGAACGACTTAAGCTGTAATCAAGCAAGAATGGGAAAGAATTCCTCTGAAAAGGTTCAAAAATTGGTCTCCTCAGTCCCCAAACGTTTAGTGAGTGTTGATAAAAGGAAGGGCAATGTAACACAGTGGTAAAAATGCCCCTGTGCCAACTTTTTTGCAATGTGTTGCTGCCATTAAATTCTAAGTTGATGATTATATGCAAAAGACAATAAAGTTTCTTAATTCAAACATTAAATATCTTGTCTTTGCAGTGTATTCAATTGAATATAAGTTGAAAAGGATTGCAAATCATTGTAGTCTGTTTTTATTTGCAATTCACACAATGTACCAAATTCACTGGTTTTGGTTTTTGTTTTTCATGTGGTGTGTTTAAATGCTATAACAGAAAACAGAGTTGTTTCTCTGTTCTGTGTTTTCAATAATTGTCTATAAACCCAAGTGTTGTGTTCCTGCAGAAAAAAAATGTGTGATTCTTTCCTTCAGGTTGTCTCTAACATGTTACCCACACCACACGAGGTGTGAGTGTGATGCTGCTCTGTTCAGATCTGCTTTGACTCCTTGCATATAGTCCCCCTTTTGTCAACAGTGCTTTGATCAGTTCCTTCTGGGGAAATTTGAAAGCAAGCGTGAGTTTTCACTTTAGCTGCATCTTGGAAAATGCAAAGCTGTAAAAAAAATATTTGTATCATATTTTTTAAAATATAATCAGCAGTTTGGTATTTACAGCTGCTTGACATTGTACACTGGACTGACAACTCAGTATCACTGTGTTCAGGATGATCATAGTTTTCCAACAATGACAGAGAAATAGATATACATACACAACATGTAGTCAGACTGCTAACATGGGGAAAAACCTAGAACATCTTCTGTTTTATCCTGGATCTTGTTTTAAGGCTTTTAGGGGGAAAATGACAGTAAGACAGAAACTATTCAACCATAGTGATGTTAAGA
Source organism: Antennarius striatus (assembly GCF_040054535.1). Lineage (NCBI taxonomy): Eukaryota > Metazoa > Chordata > Actinopteri > Lophiiformes > Antennariidae > Antennarius > Antennarius striatus. The sequence continues at coordinate 8,206,958 of NC_090776.1, read as the reverse complement.
ACAATAAAATCAGTTTGTCTACATGTTGGAATTTATACAAAATATCTGTCAGTGTGGTCCAGTTACTCACTGATATCGTTTTATCGTTTTCGTCAGTCAGATGTGCAGATGTGCTTCTCACAAAGGTATGATGTATAAAAATATGAAAAAAAGAAAATCCTCCCATCAAAGAAGATTCAACAAAACTTGTCACTACTATCTCATAAGGTCATTGTCAAAACAGTATGTTAATAATCATAAATGTCATTATTCTGTCTTTCTCTTTGTATTTTACATTGCCACTGAACATGATTTGAAATCATCTCACCATGTGGGAACCAGGGCAGAGAAAATATACTGCACGTCCTCCTGCCTTCCTACAATATTGCTCTTCCTTTTACATCGTCTTTCATAATTCCCTGTTCTGTCTGAGCCAGCGCAACTCTTCCTCATTTCTCATCAACTTTTGGTGGACTTTTCTCTTTTGGTCTGTAAGATATGTGAGTACCAAGGTAGCAATAACACAGATCCAAGCAAAAGACAGACCTGAGTTTTGGTTTGAATCATTCTGATATTTCTCTCTTATCTCTCTTTCTCATTCTCTCTCTCTTGCTCTCTCTCTCTCTCTTTTGTGACTTTTTTGTGACTTTCTGACTTTTATGAATAAACGTGGGCGCCACGGTGGCGAAGTGGGTAGCGCAGTCCCGGGTTTGAGTCCCGCTGTATGTGGAGTTTGCATGTTCTCCCAGTGTCTGTGTGGGCTCTCTCTGGGTTCTCCGGCTTCCTCCCAACTCCAAATTCATGCGCTTCAGGTTAATTGGCCATTCCAAATTTTCCGTAGGAGTGAGTGTGTGTGTGCGTGTTTGTCTATCCCTGTGTGGCTCCGTACAGAGACATCTGGAGTTTCCCCCGCCTCACACCCCAAGACGGCTGGGTTAGGCTCCAGCGGTCATTGAAAATGAATGAATAACTGTGATGTTAAAAATAAAAATAAAAACTCTCTCTCTCTCACACACACACACACACACACACACACACACATACACACACACACACACACAAACTCTCACCAGAACACATTAACACAATGAAATATCAGATACAGACTGCAGATCTTTTTTTTAAATGATTTTCTTATTCATACATTGAAAAGGTCACACAAATTTCCAGTCCATTCAAATTCAGTTCTTGATCAAATCCCATCATGAAGCCTGGATGGAGCATCAGAGCCTTTTCGCAAACATAATGAGTGCAGTTCATTTAACCAGTGTCTCATCTGTAACTTTGAAGTTTCTTTCTTCTCAAACTGATAATCATATTTTTTGAGGCAGTGGAGTTATAAAAATGTCACCACGTTCTTCATCACCTCAGTGAAAGAAAACATCATAAAGGGAGGTTTTGTGGTGGTAATGGCGGGTGAAGCCTTTGCGTGTAGCATCAGCGCAAGCCAGGAGAAGGAAGGACTTGGTCTACTTTGCCTTTTAGAATTTCCCAGAGTTATATTCCCTGCAGTTGAGTCAATCGCATGAATCACAAGCTTGAGCAAACGGGCAAGGAGCACATAGTCTGGGTGTCCTTCTCCACTCTGGCAAAAGTGACAACCTGCAAAAAAAAGGAAAAATATCTGTAGCACATCTTCAACCTTACTTTTACTAAACTGACACTTAGTGAAGATTAGACCAAATGGGATTAGGTAGGACACAGATGATATTTTGTTTAGTTGATGTGAAAGTACCCTCTCTACAGAGCGGCATCATAATTGGGAACCATATCTATCCTTAATGGTTTGATAAAGTGCATTATAAAAAAAACTTACCTGGAATATGCCCATGATGTCGAGGAGTCCCATCTTGTCTTCTGTTGATTTTCATATGGTGAACTTGCCTCTCTAGGGTGGAGTCTTCTGTGACCCATCCCTCTTGCTCGTTGAAAGTGTCCTTAATGACTAGACATGTAGCATCAATGTGTTTCACCAATTAATCTCTATGTTCTGTCTCTTTTAAGGGTCCCATAGAGAATGACGTTGTGGTTCATGTGGCCCTGATAGCAGAGAGTCAGAGGTAATGTGTGTCTGTTTTTGTGTATCTATGTATGCATTTATGTGTCTAAATGCATGTCAGGCTATAAGCTATTGTCTTCTCCTCTCTCCTCGTCAACTCTCGGTGCAGTAATGGTGATGAAAGTATACATCTGGAGCTCATCTTGACCTCTGCCTTTGTGTGTCACTTTTCTCATTGTGTGCATGGGTGTGTGGGCATATATGACTACATGTTAAGAGTGTGATTTTATGTGTGACAAACAGGGGCATATGACATCACAAAGCTTGCTAGCCTGTAGCATTAATTACCGCTGCTGGCAAGTCAACTGAACAGTGTCACCCTTCTCCCTGCAGGCTGCTTGTGTTCTCAGTTACAGGTTGCAATACAGCAACAGCTTCATGATTGTTAAGAGTACAAGTTTAGAAATGAGATGACTGACCATGAATCTTTTAATGATTTCAAGGTAAATTTTATGGATTGAAAAGTCTGTAAAAAATCTAAAGAATCACAGAATAGTGTATTAGGAAGAAGAAATGCTGATTTTATTTTTCTTTTAACACATTCCATAAAAGCTCAGAGTAATCAAATCATTGATTGCATGTTTTTAAAGTGGGTGAAGAAACTGGAATCCAGAAAAGCGCCTTATCATGTGTCTGACAGTACAGTCCAATAAATAGATGGAGCACATTTTCATTTATTTCATTTCAGTTACAGGATATAACTTTTTTCTGTTTTAAGCTGTGGATAATACACTTAATAAATAAATGAATTCCGTGTGTGTGTGTGTGTGTGTGTGTGTGTGTGTGTGTGTGTGTGCGTGTGCGTGTCTGCATGCTTGCATGTGTGTCTGTTTAGACTGCAGGTATTTCTGAACACCTACGGCATTCAAACTCAGACGCCCCAGCAGGTGGAACCCATTCAGATTTGGCCCCAGAAAGAACTGGTGAAGGTAACAGACTCGCATACATTACTTTACATACTGTTTTAAAGGCACGTTCCCTGAACACTTTTTTGCTGTGATCAGTGTTGTATTACAGGGAGTACATGCAGTTTTAGCATCATGGTAAAATTTCAAAGTGTGTCCATAATTTTGGATACAAGTACGTGAGCCATTATATGTTGATTATGCCAAAAGGCATTAAGTTATCTATAGCTAGGTAGTTATACTGTATAAAGCTAAAATAACTAGCTAGCTAATCACAAGGTAGTGAAGGCAGAGCTATTTGATGTTCATATTAATTCATATTAAGTAACAAATGAACGAACAAACATGAACTGCGGCATTAAAACTCTTGGTAGCCTTTTATGAATATCAAGAGGAAAAATCTTATATATCAACTCATAGGCAACGTAAAGTTTATGGCATTATGCCAATTCAATCACAGGTGAAGACAAAAGCTACACTGTTGCCACTACCTAAGGTCTTGCTAAGTGATTCCCTTCGTCCAAGACATTAAAGGAATAGCTATCTTCTATTACAGGGTAGAGTAAAATGCTTTTGTGCTGTACCATAGAATTAGCATAATGTTGTATCAGACTGAGTTTTGAGGTAACGCATACTAAAGACTCTATTGAGATATAGGATACTATAGATGCCGAACTACACAGAAGTTACAAAGTGCACCCACTTTTGTGCATATTTGTTAGGTTTTAATAAAATGTTTCACCTACATTGGAAACATTCGAGGGAAAATTCCCTAGACTCCGATACGTCAGCCAATAGCATCAACAGTCTTACCTGTAACATTACATGGTGACATAATGAGATCTTGATATGTTATTATTCTTCTAAGAGTTACAATACTACTATTGAGGTCAACTATTTAATGTTTACCTTTTTCTTCTACTTTTATTCCTCAGTGCTTTTGGAAATGCTAATTAAAAGACATATTTGTCCAAAGCATTTACGAATGATTTGTTAGTTTTTTTTACAGCGCATGGCAGATCCGTTTTTGACAGTTGCTAAACTGTGATTGGACAATCTCTGTTTGAGTAAATTAGTTGAAACATCACTGACTAGATGCCAGCTGTCACAATTTGGTTCACTGGGTCCATCTGCTTGTCAGTCCATTTCTTGCGCTAAAGGTTTTCCCCTCAATTGTTCCATCAATCACAGTAATGCTGCTGATTGATTGATTAAATGGTGATTGTTCATTTTAAGTGATGAGCGAAATGTTTGAGCAATCATTGTGTCTGATTCTGATAATTTAGAGATGCTTAGAACTGGGCAACTTCCAATTTGTTCCAGAAGGTATGACAGAAAGAAACAAAATAAATGAGTATTCTAAATGAATTGTGTGGACCTGTGACATTCCTTTCCTGCATCAGCTCTTGGAGGTCAAACAAAGCAGATTCTGGTGCCAAAAAATAAATCTCAGTGAATTGAATACTGGAGAAAAAAGATACATATATCCAGGCATTCTATTTGAATGGAATGGATTCCTCATACATTTTAAACAGTTATATGCCAAGCTAGGAGTGTGTGTGTGTGTGTGTGTGTGTGTGTGTGTGTGTGTGTGTGTGTGTGTGTGTGTGTGTGTGTGTGTGTGTGTGTGTGTGTGTGTGTGTGTGTGTGTGTGTGTGTGTGTGTAGCACAGTGGGTCAGGGCAAGAAGGTCCTTGATTCAATTCCGACTTGGACCTTTTTTTGCAGAGAACCCACGCAGACATGGAGAGAACATTCAAACTCGGCACAGAAAGGAATGAAACCCAGCACTTTCTTGTTGTGAAGCAACTGCGCAACCCACTGTTCCACCATGCTGCCTCTGCTTTGATATATACATTCCAAACTTAACAAAGCAAACAAACGGAAACAAAATTAGAAGATAAATAGAAGAACATTACGAAAAGAAAATTATTGTTTATCCCTCCGTTGGTGTATTTTACAGGGTACATTAATTAGTATTTTAAAGTACAATAAACAAATGGGTTGAGTTACTCCTTCAAAATATGAGAGAATTGCTTACTGTATTTATTTCCTTCTCAGTCAGCTAATGTTTTATATTTTCTTTTCACACCCATAGTTTGGATTGTTTGTTCTTGAAAGATAGAAAATATATTAGAATTGATCAGTTTTTGTTGTGTTCTTTTCCACTTCATGTAGGCTTTATTACAAACCAAACAAAAGGAGTTCTTCAAAATCACGAGAAATTTGTTGATTGCAGTTGCATTGACTGTTGTCCTGATTCACAGAGACCCACATTGAGAAAAGATTGAGATTGAGAAAAGTTTAGTTAAATGCTTCTCATGTCTGTGTACTGCAGTATCAAAAAGAGCTCATGAAGATGCTGATTATGATCATTTTTAGTATTATTAGTGTAATTTGATTGTATGCCATGACTCATGATTTACAGGGAGAGACCAGGGGATAACTACGTTGCAAACACTCTCTTTATTCAACAGGAAACAGAGAAAGGTGTAAGCAAAGCAATTCATCAGAAGAAATACTCACTCTGATGTGTATATGGGATCCTCAGATGGTTTCTTAAAAGCTTAGCTCATGAAATTATTCTTAAATTCTTATATCACTGAGAATCCCATGGTTGATTCCACCACAGCAGAAGATCCTGGTGATCTCAGCCAATTTCTGTTCTGTTCCACATCTGAGGGCAGTTGTACAAATGAACCGACTTTCAGGGAAAAAGTCAAAAAAAAAAAAAAGTTGCTATTTAACCTACAATGTAATTGAAAAATCGGAAAGGGAAAAATGTGACCCTGCCCGGAGGAAGCCCGGGGCCCAAGTCTGGAGCCAGGCCTGGACGGAGGGTCCGTCAGCGAGCGCCTGGTGGCTGGGTCTGCCATGGGGCCCGGCCGGGCTCAGCCCGAAAAGGCAAGGTAGACGCTTCCCACCCCTGTGGACCCACTACCCGCAGGGCAGACCGATGGGGTCAGGTGCGCTGCCATATGGGTGGCAGTAACGACAGGGGGTCACGATGGACCAGACCCAGGCGGCAAAAGCTGGCTTTGGGGACGTGGAATGTCACCTCACTGCCGGGGAAGGAGCCGGAGCTTGTGTTGGAGGTGGAGCGTTACCAGTTGGATCTGGTGGGGCTTACCTCCACGCATAGCCTCGGTTCTGGATCCAAACTCCTGGATAGGGCTTGTTTTACTCTGGAGTTGCGTCAGGCGTGAGGCGCAGGGTGGGTGTACTAACAAGCCTCCCGGCTGTGCGCCGCTGTGTCGGAGTTTACCCCGGTGGATGAGAGGGTCGCTTCCCTATGTCTTAAGGCTATGGGGGGGGCGGGGGGGGGGGACTCTGACTATTACGCACCAAATATCAGTTCAAAGTACTCGGTCTTCTTGGGGTCCCTAAGTGGGGTCCTTGAAGGGAATCCTGCAGGGGACTCCATTGTTCTCCAGGGGGGCAATGCACACGTCAGCAATGATGGAGACACTTGGAGGGGCGTGATTGGGAGGAATGGCCTCCCTGATCTAAACCCGAGCAGTCTTATGTTGTTGGACTTCTGTGCTAGTCACGGATTGTTCATAACTAACACCATGTTCGAACATAAGGATGATCATACGTGTACTTGGTACCAGAGCACCCTGGGTCGGAGGCTAATGATTGATCTTGTGATCGTATCATCTGACCTCCAACCGTTTGTTTTGGACACTTGGGTAAAGAGAGGGGCAGAGCTGTCAACTGATCACCACCTGGTGGTGAGTTGGGTCCGTTGGCGGAGGAAACCTTTGGATAGACCTGGTAAGCCCAAACAAGTAGTGTGGGTGAACTGGGAACGTCTGGAGGAGGACTCAGTCCGCAAGGCCTTCAATTCGCACCTCCGAAGGAGCTTCTCGTGCATCCCTGTGGAGGCTGGGGGCATTGAACCTGAATGGTCGATGTTCAAAGCTTCCATTGCTGAAGCTGCAGCTGAGAGCTATGGTCTCAAGGTCTTGGGTGCCTCAAAGGGCGGTAATCCTCGAACACCGTGGTGGACCCCGGTGGTCAGGAAAAGCCATCCAACTGAAGAAGGAGGCCTTCAGGGGCATGTTGTCCCTGGATCCCTGGGGACTCCTGAAGCAGTTGCAGGGTACCGACAGGCCAAAAGGACTGCAGCCTCGGCTGTGATGGAGGCAAAACAGAGGGTGTGAGAGGAGTTCGGAGAGGCCATGGAGAAGGATTATCAGACGGCACCAAAGTTGTTCTGGAGGACTGTCCGACACCTAGGAGGGGGAAACGGGGGACCATCCAAGCTGTATACAGCAAAGATGGGACACTGTTGACTTCGACTGAGGAGGTTGTCGGTCGGTGGAAGGAAAACTTTGAGGAACTCCTGAATCCAACTACCCAAACTGACCCGTCCTCTGTTGCAGAGGCAGAGCTGGAGGATGATGGGGGATCCGAGTCAATCTCTCGGGGCAAAGTCACCAAGGTAGTTAAACTTCACGGTGGCAAAGCCCTGGGTGTTGATGAGATTCGCCCGGAAATGCTGAAGGCTCTGGATGTTGAGGGGCTATCATGGATAACACGCCTCTTTAACATTGTGTGGAAGTCTGGGACAGTGCCGAAAGAGTGGCAGACTGGGGTGGTGGTTCCTCTTTTTAAAAAGTAGACCCTCAGTTCCCTTGGTCATCATGGGGAATGTAAACTCGCTGCCCAACAAGGTGGACCAACTGACAGCTGTGCTGGACTGATCAGCGCAACAGGGAAACCAGCTTCCTTGTCAACTCTGAGACGTGGCTAACGGACTTCATACCTGATACTAACGTCGGAGTGACCGCCTTTTTGTTCCTGCGAATGGACCGGAACGCGAACACCGCTGGTAAGAAGAAGGGAGGTGGTTTGATAATATATACCAACAACAGATGGTGTCACCCAGGGCAAGTAAATGTGGAGACAATGCTGTGCAACTGGGATCTGGAGCTAACAGCTGTTAGCATCAGGCCCTACTACCTGCTGTGTGAATTTTCACATGTCATTGTCCTTGCCGTCTACGACCCTCCACATGCAGATCCGGAGACGGCACGAGAGACCATCTGTGCGACCACTTCTGCTCTTCAGACCCGGCACCTGGAGGCACTTGTCATCATCAGCAGTGACTTTAACCATGTCACCTTGGACTCATCTCTCCCTACAATGGTCAGTGTGTAAACTGCCCCACATGGAAGAACAGGACCATCGATCCGTTCTACACAAATGCCATGGAGATGGCACACCGCCACTCCCCTCCTCCCACTTGTTAATTCAGATCATAACGTAGTGTACCTGAAGCCCACCTACATCCCGCTGTTGAAACGGCTGCCAGCAACAACCTGGCAGGTCAGGAGGTGGTTCCCGGAAGTGGAGGAAACACTGAGGGACTGCTTCCAGACCACCGACTGGGATGTCATTGTGGGCTCACATGGGAAGGGGGACCTTCCAAGCTGTATACAGCAAGGATGGGACACCGTTGACCTCGACTGAGGAGGTTGTCGGTCGGTGGAAGGAAAACTTTAAGGAACTCCTGAATCCAACTACCCCAACTGACTCGTCCTCTGTTGCACAGGCAGAGCTGGAGGATGATGGGGGATCCGAGTCAATCTCTCGGGGCGAAGTCACCGAGGTAGTTAAACAACTTCACGGTGGCAAAGCCCTGGGGATTGATGAGATTCGCCCGGAAATGCTGAAGGCTCTGGGTGTTGAGGGGCTATCATGGATGACACGCCTCTTTAAAATCGTGTGGAAGTCTGGGACAGTGCCGAAAGAGTGGCAGACTGGGGTGGTGGTTCCTCTTTTTAAAAAGGAGGACCAGAGGGTGTGTGCAAACTACAGGGGCATCACACTCCTCAGCCTCCCTGGCAAAGTTTACTCCAAGGTTTTGGAAAGGAGGGTCCAGGCAATTGTTGAACCTCGGATTGAGGAGGAACAATGAGGGTTCCGTCCTGGTCATGGAACAACAGACCAGCTTTTTAATCTCACAGGGATCCTGGAGGGGGCTTGGGAGTATGCCCATCAAGTCTGCATGTGTTTTGTGGACTTGGAGAAGGCGTACGATCGGGTCCCTAGGGATATACTGTGGGAAGTACTGCGGGAGTATGGGGTGGGGGGGCATCTCCTCAGGGCCATCCAATCCCTGTACACCCAGAGTGAGAGGTGCGTTCGGGTTCTCAGCAATAAGTCAGACTTGTTCCGAGTAGCTGTTGGTCTTCGCCAGGGCTGCGCTTTATCATCAATTCTGTTTGTGATTTTCATGGAAAGGATATCGAGGCATATTCGTGGTGAGGAGGCTTTACAATTTGGTGGCCTGAGGATTGCATCGCTGCTTTTTGCAGATGATGTGGTCCTGTTTGCGTCATCGGCCTGTGACCTGCAGCACTCACTGGTCCGGTTTTAAGCCGAGTGTGAGCGGCGGGGATGAGGAGCAGGAAACCGGTGGACTGCCTTCCCCGAGTGGGGAATGAGGTCCTTCCACAAGTGAAGGAGTTTAAGTATCTTGGGGTCCTGTTCACGAGTGAGGGAACAATGGAACGTGAGATTGGATGGAGAATTGGGACAGCAGGAGCGGTATTGCAGTCACCTTACCGCACTGTTGTCACATAGAGGGAGCTAAGCCGAGAGGCAAAGCTCTCCATCTACCGTTCAATCCTTGTTCCTACCCTCACCTATTGTCATGAGCGATGGGTCATGACCGAAAGAACGAGATCGCGGATACAAGCGGCTGAAATGGGCTTTCTCAGGTGGATCGCTGGTGTCTGGTAAGCAAGTGAGAAACACTGCTGTTCACGAGGGGCTCAGAGTAGAGCCGCTGCTCCTTCGCGTGGAAAGGAGTCAGTTGAGGTGGTTTGGCATCTGGTGCGGATGCCTCCGGGGCACCTCCCTAGGGATGTGTTTCTGGCATGTTCAGCTGGGAGGAGACCTCGAAGCAGACCCAGGACCAGGTGGAGGGATTACATCTCAACACTGGCCTGGGAACGCCTTGGGATCCCCCAGTCAGAGCTGGTGGATGTGGCCGGGGAAAGGGAAGTTTGGGGCTCCCTGTTGAAGCTGCTGCCCCCTGGTGTCCCGCGACCCCACTACGGATAAGCGGTGGAAGATGGATGGATGGATGGTAATTGTTGTAATATGCAATTCTACTCAATCATAATGGTATAAAAGGTGATTTTAAATTTTTATTCCAAAAAATACAAGTGAACTTTATAAGAAAACGAATTCCCTATTTAAGTGTTTCAACCTAGTGAATGTGGCTTTCATTATTCCCATTTTGTGTTTTAACTAAAGGTATGTGATTCAATAGAGTGTCATAATATCCAAAAATCCCAATGCACCAACTGAACTGTTCATTAAGTGCATCAAAGTTGAACTTTAAGTAACAAAGGCTTTAATAATTGACTCAGTAGTCAAGAGCCAACATTCAGTCCATCTCCAAGATATATTGTATTACATCTTGTTTACAAAATAGGACGAACCTTAGCAGTGAGTGTCACTCAAGAGTTAGATAGAGCCATCCATTAGAGGACAACCCAAGTCAAGAAGCATGAAGGCTTGAATGGCTAAAACAGTGTTGACTTTACCCTAGACAGTAACGCCGGCTGATCTTTTGTAGGAGTCTCATCTGTTTGAGAACTTCTTTATTGACAGCAGAGGTGCACTGAGAGGTCACTGAGGCCCTGTCCACACGATGACGGATTTTTTTGAAAACGCAACTTTTTGAAAACGCATCGAAAATGATTCGCGTCCACACAACAGCGTTTTCAAAAAAATCTCCGTCCACACATAAACATATCAGTGCTTTTTCTGAAGACGGCTATAAGCATGCCAAACCATGTGGTGGCAGTATTGAGTCAAATTTTATCCAATAGGAATCCTCCGTGTTTTGTTGTCACAAAACGCCTGCAAGAATGATGCCATCAACAAGGTTCGTACATCCATCATGTTTGTACACACAGGCCCATAAACATGACGTCACAGTGGTTTTTGTCGCAGGCAAGACGTCAGCGTTTTTAAAAAGTTGCGGATACACCGTTGACACGACAACGCAGACCCAGCGTTTTTAAAAAAATCCACCGAGGCCAGCGTTTTCAAAAAGTTGCGTTTTTGTTCCGGATGTGTGCGTTGTCGTTTGGACAGAAGGCGTAAACGCAACAAAAAAGTTGCGTTTTCAAAAAGTTCCAGTATCGTGTGGACGGGGCCAGAGGAAACAACTTCCTGTACATTAAGCATGTTGTGACATTACTAAGCTGCTATTCTTTTAATCCTGTCCTCCCTGCGCCATTTGTATTCTTATATCTGTGACACCAACCAATACCTGCCTTTCAGCTTCTGTTTATCTCCCATCATTTCCATCACTCAAACCCTGGTGTCTCCTGCAGGTACAGAATCTCATCTCCATGACTGTTGTATGAAGTCTATCACCCCAGTCTCTCCTGTCTCTCCTCAGTCATATACATCCCTCAAACTCCAAACTCCTCCCTAGCCTCTGTTCCTCATCTGTCATGTTAATTATGTGACACCTACTCTCCACTCCACCTCCAATAAACAAACAACTTCTCTTATCATGTCATCTCTGCAAGCTATGTTTTTTCACTCTCTGCCTTTCTGCCTTCTGTCATCTCCTGCTACGGCCCCATTCAGACTGCAGGCATATCATATTTCCTTCCATATCTGATTTTTAGGGATGACTCTTCACACTGTTTTTAGCAAGTGTCCAAATGCAATCTGGCTCTGTTCAGACTGAGCCACATTATTGGCCGATCTGACAGGTTGCGGCAGCAACAACAATGACGACGAACGTGAAGTTTTGTTACCTTGGCGTATTGGTGATATCACTGTCTGGTAGAGCTGGAGAAAATTTCACACACACCAGACATTGTTGATTTCTTCTTCCGTGTTTTAACGCTCTATAATGAACGACGCTCTTCCTTCTGGCGCCCTGCTCTCGCTTCGCGAATATGACGTTGCGGTCCGCCACATCCGATTGGAGTGTTTGGAGCTGTTCAGACTGTACTGTCCCTATCCAACACAAAACTACCTCCCGAAAGTCGTTTCAATCCATCCCGCAAGAATCCGATTGGGACTGTTCAGACTACACAAGAAATATGCGACATCAATCTGGATAGGCTAAAAATCGGATAATGACGACTAGTCTGAACAAGGCCTATATCTGTCGTATCCATTTCTCTCACCCTTGAGGCCAATAGGCTGCCCGCCCCCATTGTGTCTATTACTGCAAACATATTTTCCCTCCAGATCCATCTTCTGCCTTTGCACTGTCATACCTCTTTCCTTCTTTCCCTCTTCTACATGTATCTCTGCCTCTCAGATGGATATGCATTTCTGAGTCAGAATGGGCACTGAGCAGAATATTAAATCTGAAGCAGAGTCAGACATTTTTTCCTCGATAGAATCTGTTTATCTCAGAGTCACAACCATCTCTGGTGCTTCAGGCTGCATTTGTTCACCTCTCTTCATTCCTCGCAGCCGTTTGATTGGGTTGACAACAGCTGCCTGACAATGGGAGAGTGGCAATTACATTGTGCAATGTGTTGTTCCCAACAGTACACCCTGAAGCATATCTTTTTGCAAATCACAGCTTGCACAAAAATACCCTTCCTTTTACCTTTTCATCGTTTCTTGAGACACAAATTTGCTCTACGTGTCATAGTTACTTGTGACATCTGGGGTAATTTATATTAGGTTGTAAAGGGAATCTGTTCAATGACTTCAGAGTTTTAAAGGGAAATTCTGATATTTTTCTTCAATATTATCCTAATGCTAGTCAACATGCAGCGTTGCTCGTATCACAGTTATGGCTCCAGTTCAGAGGTGATTGCTGGTTCAAACACAGTATCAATAGCGTTATTGTAGATAAAAACATTGCTCCTATGGCTTTTTTATTCTTTCATTTCCCTAAAATCTCCCAATAAAGGTGAACAGCCAGATACTATCATGACAATAAAATGAGTCGGTGGAAGGGGCTGTGGAATTTTTTTTGTGTTTACATTTATGGAGTTATTTTTTGTAATCCTTTCCCCTGACCATACTGAACCCCACACAATGATTTTTGGGATATTTTGCCAGTGCATAGTTCATTGTCACACGTTGAAGACAATGTAGGGGTATAAAATAGATCTTTAATTATATATATTTTTTTTATTATTTTTTTTTAATATCCCAAACTGCCAGGCTTGATGCTTGTGCTGTGGTTAGTGGAAATGTGAGGGAATGAAAGGAAGCTTTGATAGGCTGCCTGTGTGTTGCAATTCTTCATTGATATTCTGAACACAAGATATGAGGTGCAGAGGTTCTTCTAACCTCTGTTGACGTGACTGCTCCAGGTCTCACCCTGGTCTGTTCAGGCAGTGGTTTACAACACCACTGAAACCTCAGTTAACAATTATGTTTATGTATATGTGTGTAAAGTCTGCTCCTCTTACACTTTCACTGTAATTCTTCTTAATTGGTCCAACTTTTTTTTCCTCTTGTGTTCAGCTCAGCTGTTTCAGAATAGCAAAGAAGTGCAGTAGAGCGGCATAGCACCACACTTTGGTGGTTGTGTTGAATTGCAGATAGAGGAAAGCGGTGCAGATGGCTTGATAGGTGTATTTCCTACACTAGTACAATATTATATAGGGTGATATTATGCTATTTGATTATAGGACAATGGAAGATATTAAGATTTTATATTTATAGGGAAATAGTATGATTTCGTGCTTGGTCAGACACATTAAAAAAAAAAAAATCACACATAAACACAATAGTACAAACACTTTGCCCTTCTCTGCCTAACAGACCAAGGGTGACTTGCAGTCAGTTTGTCCTAGCACAAATAGCTGAGACACTGTCCATTTGTTATGTCTGTACATCTTTGAACCAGTACATTTTGACAGCAGGAGACACTTGGAAGCTCTCATCTAAAAACACCTAAGAAATGCTTTGGTTGTGTTTGTCTTGCTGCTAGTTCAGCGTACATTTTAGATATAGCTGAGGTAGGATGCTGTTACCTTTTTCTCTGCTTATTAACTATTTGGTAGAAAGACTGTGTAACTGCAGCAAACTTCTATTTAATTATCTGTCTTCACATCTGTGTAATTGTACAAAAATCTTCCCTTATTAGTGCAAAAGACCTCAAATGGATATTGTGTTTCATACTTGCGGTAAGTAGAGTGCTGAATCGGTCCTAAAAATCAAAACCAACTATTTGAGGGAATTTTGGTTTTTGTTTTGACAGATATCCCAGACGTGCAATTAAACATACAAGAGTATTTTTAAGATACAAGATTACCAATTAAAGTTTTCATTTCATTTTGAGACTGTGGGACGAGGTTTAGACAAGAGACATGACTTCTGACTTGGTATGACTGCAATATATCTGCTGTGGAGTGCTGGATGAGATGGAGTCACAGTGTTTGAATAGACGATGCGTTTTACATACCTGGTATGAGTAATTCAGCATTATGATTCCTAATTATGAGGCTGATTCTTCAAATCAATTGGATATTGTTAAGTCAGCTGCAAATCAGTTTAAGTCAATTCATAGAGGGATATATCCTTGATTTGAAAGTAAGCTGGGGCTGAGGAAATACGTTGGGAATTTCAGTCTACATAATCTCTTGATGGGGGGTATGAAACAACACTTATGGTTTCTCAAAAGAACTGACGCAGACAGGGTTAGATGTTATTACTAGTGCTGTCAGGTGATTTAAAAAATAATCTTATTACAGGATTTGTAATTAATGTAATTAATCACATTTTAATCTCATTCCTGTTAAAGGTCCCCAAAAAATAATTTGAATTTTAGGACATTACAAAATTGTAGTGCATGACTAATCAATAGAATACACCAAGAAGGGACAATTTGAAATCCACATTTTTATTGGTTAAGTGTGCTTTATAAATGAAATTCAAAAGAAAAAAGGCAGACCAATTAGGCCAGGTGCATTTCTCAAAAATGCAATACAAATACAGTTAAATAAAATGAATAAAATTCAGAAATACAATAAAGCTGAGTCTCAAATAGGCACATAAGCAGACTCTCAATCAAAATGAATACTAAACCTGACTCAATGCAGCAATTCAAAATGAATAGTATAACATGCCTCTAAATAAGGCAACATCAATAGCGAGATGCCAACAAACCGATGGTTCTTAACCTTGTTGGAGGTGCCGAGCCCTGCCGGTTTCATATGCTCACTCACTGAACCCTTCTTCAGTTAAAAAATAAATAAATTTCAAATTTAAGACATAAGTATATGTTTTACTGGTGTATTTAATGAATTGTGCATTAATGTCACCTTTTTCAAAGAATAAAAAAACCAAGGCAGTGTATGACCTCACATGAAATTACCTACCTGCAAATCAGTGTCACTCTGATGTCATTTTCACAACAAAGTCTGTTTCTGTTGTTTTCCACGCAGCTTAAGGACGTGCTCCTTCATTTTTGCCAGTACGAGACTAGCGTTGCTCAATTTGACATTGCAAATTATGCAGGACACTGACTCCAATCACGTTCCGTTATACAGTACATGTAAATTCACACGTTGCACATATTCGTCCGACCGCTTTCTTTTTTTGCTCAACATAGTTACTATGAATTAAAATATTAAGACTGCAATCAGATGACGTACCATCATGACAGGCATAAACCGACTACTGGGTGTGCAAAATCCCATGTACCACAGGTAGGCTAATCGATGTAACCTGATCACCTGCAGCCAGTGATGGCTGAGGGGGGCGTGTCATCACAAATTGACACGATGTGTCAAAGGTGCACAGTGATTCATGTGTGTTCGGCAAAAACACCTGAGTCGCCTTGCCTCGCTCTCCTGTGTCGCGTCCATCTCTGTTGTCAGTCACACTGCTTCTGACTACTGTACGGGTCCCTTAATGGGCCAAATTTAAAATGCTTGCGCATTGACTTGCCACTTACGATTAATTGCGTTAATTTTTATAGCGCGTTAATTTCCAGCGTAATTAATTAAAGCGTTAAACTGACAGCCCTAGTTATTATGTTTACTTATTGTCTTTATAGAACTTATAATGATCTCATTTGTCTTTATTTAACTTTATATTATCTATCTATCTATTTATAGGTCAGTGGTTGCTTGGTGGGTTCCAACTTGGTTTTGGAGCCAGAGGGTCTCCTTTTCAGGTCCCAGCCCAGACAAAAAACTGGTGGCTGAAGAGGGGCCAGTGTAAACCTAGGCCCTACCAAGGTGCCCTTGAGCCAGACACACACCTCTCCCCCAACTGCTACAGACGGGCAGACTATGGCGGTGCCCTCACCCTATGCATGTTACGGGGCCCCTATATATGCACTTATATGAATTGTTAAGGGGGCCCCTGTAATTGGGTGAAAATACATTTTTGTTGTGTGTGTATGTACTACCCGCTGCATGACATAATGGCTATGACATAAAGTTTTTAAAAGTTTTTTATTCATCCCAAACTCGGAAATTAAGATGATTTTTAGTGATGTTTAATATGCCAAGCAGCTCATCAGACAGCTTGTTGTCCTTTATTTATTCTACTGAGGGCTCAGACAGGTCTCAGTTCTTATGGTTGTTGGCATCTCAGTACATCAGTATTACCAGCCATGGTGCCCAAGGGTGTGCTGGGGACCACTAAGTGATCAGCTGGTGGCAGAGCAGGCACCTGTCATTATTACCACATCTCATAACTTTATGGAGAGTTAATAACAGAAGGTGGTCCTGCCATATGGTGGTAATTTCATGTTATGAGCTGCAACAGAAGTCTCTTAGTAGGACACCCAGATGATGGACTCACAATTTCTATCTTATGGAATGCTACTATTCTGCGTGCCATTTCAAATCAAATGGTTTATTTTTAATCTCGATGCCATTATAGGCAGATGATTGAAAAGAGAAAAGCTGGCAATGAGCTCATGTGTGTTTATGAATATGAATGTTGTGTTTACTGACAAGGTGTCTATTAATGTATCCTAATAACTATGTCTGCTTGTCTTTCTGCAGGCATACCGTTTCCTTGCCGTCAATAACAAACTAGGGTTGAGTGGGCGTCCAGAGAGGCCAGTGGGCTGCATTGGAACCTGCAAGGTTTATGAATTTGCAAACACACCTACACACATTTACATAATGATATATGCACAAAAATATATATGTTGCCCTGGTGCACAGGTTGTGGGTGACCACTAACACACTTCCCATTTATTGATCTGCATGTTTCTCTGACACATGGATTGCAGAACCAAAACATGTTCAGTATAAGGGGAGTTTTTCCCCTCAGTGCAACAAGATGCATCAATAAATGCTGCAGAATGGATTCAGCTTATGCTCAAGACTTATTCCATAAACTGCTGTTAGGTCCATGTGTTCATGTGCAATGCTGTGCCTATGTGTCTCGCTGATGTTTGCTGTTACTCACAAATGAAGGTCATAGCACGACCAAAAACGTTGAACTATAGCAGCTTTGTCAAACAAAGGCATTGCCAAACAAATGAATCACGGCTCCCGATGCGTTGCTAAGACAATATTATAATGGAACATTTATGGGGAGAAAGGCAGACTGCCAGAGGGCATTATCATCATCAGTTTGTCTCTATGGGTGTGTGTTTGTGCCTCTGTGACAATCTGTGTGTGTGAAAATGAGATTGGAACCATTTATGTGTATGGACTGCATGCATGTTTATCAGGAGTGGTTGTGTAGCTCCTGCGTGTCCCCTCTATTTTTTACGATTGATGGGTTGTTTTACAGACTGCCCACAATAATGTATGTGGGGCTATTTCTGAGCCATTTGTCTTATCCAATATTGTGTGCCTCTGTGCGCGTTTGTCCCTGCAGATTTATCGCATCCTAGGCAAGACGGTGGTGTGCTACCCAATAGTGTTTGATCTGAGTGACTTTTACCTGTCCCAAGATGTTATGCTGTTGATCGATGACATTAAGGTAAGTCAGACAGATACTTTCGTATCCTGGCAATGTTATCACTCTACAACTAAACACGTTGTATGTGCACATAGAGCCAACAAAATCTTTGAGACCTGATATGTATTTTAAGATTGGAAAGCAGCTGCTCTGATTAGATTGTATATTCATTTTAAATGAACCCAGCTCTTGCTGTAGCCTAGAAGCTAACACACTGGTTTATCCCAATCTTGGATGATCTATGTGTTCTATGATTGATTTTAGAGCAAACATGAAGCTTGACATGATGGGTTGCATTGTGAAATACCAAAAGTATGAGTGCTGTACAAAACTTCTTCTAGCTAATCGTGACCTTGTGTTGTCAAGTAAAAATTTCAATAGTCGTGTCTCTTGCTGCCTGTTTAAACTGCAGTTTTTTTAATTAACACATCTTGTGCATTTTTGGTTAATTCAATAAGGATATACATTTGGAAAGAGACCAAACATACTTTGAGAATAGGCGTCTATCCCCAGATTTACACTAACAATTTCAACATTGAAGAAATTCATGAAAGGCTTTTACTTTCCTGAAACAAACATTTTGCCGAGCCCTCATGGCCTGACGTTCTACCTGTGATTGCCTTATTCTGATTTCCTGTAAAGACTTGTTGTAGTTATGCGATGTATGGGCCAGTCTACTGGAAAACCCAGACTAATGCTGATGTGGACAATAGACTTCAGTGTAGCACAGGTATTAAGATACACAAAGAGAAAATGAAATAAAACAGGCAGAATTGAAACTGCTGACATCAGGATACAGCTGAGAGGTCATCGGTTCATCACAGGCCTGGTGCCCTCATGTCACACCTGTCAGCTTTTAGAGCTAACTGTTGCATGGTTTTGGACAGAGTCAGAATTTCTTTGATCACGTGATGCAGTTTGTGGTTTGAGCCTTGACGTTGTGTGTGTCTGTGTTTGTGTGTGTTTGCAGAACGCGCTGCAATTCATTAAACAGTACTGGAAGATGCAGGGACGTCCTCTCTTTCTGGTTCTCATCCGCGAGGATAACATCAAGTAATATACACACTCAGTGATGGCTTTTTTATGTTCTTTTCTGTCTTCTTGTCACCTGATGGCTTTCTCGCATCATTCCTCCATATCTCTCCATTAATCTCACTCTGTCTCTCTCTGTCCAATAATACCCACATTCACAATACAAATCCAACATTTTAAAATTCTTCTGTACCTCTCTTCTCATTTGTGTATACTCTTCCGTGTAGCATGAGGGTTTGACTGTATTTAATTACTGATTGTATGGTAATGGTTCCCGTTTGAGTCACTACAGCTTAGCTAGTAGGGTTATTACAATAGCTGGTCCAGGAAGCATATATTTATTGTGATACTTTCACTTTCACTGTGGAATGTCTACATGTCTGTCATGGTGTAGCACTCAGTGGCATTTTTTGCTGTTAATTGGGTTGATGTTCTGCATACAAATGCCACAAAGATCAAAAAAGCTGGGCTGAAATGCACAAATGTATTAAATGAAGCTCTGATGATTCCAGTAATGTGTCATTGTACTGATATTATTGAATTCATTCTCTTTGGAATGTAATGAATTCTCACTGTAGGGAGAAAAGTCTACAAAGCAAAATAAAAGTTTTATATCTCTCACCAGAGGGAGTCGTTTCAACCCAGTGTTGGACATGCTGGCTTCGTTCAAGAAAGGCAACATCGGAGGTGTAAAAGTTCATGTCGACAGGCTGCAGGTTTGTGGATCCAGTCAAGTCTTGTATTGATCTTGTTATTTCCATTTGGCTATTCTTATTTTCTCAATAGCAATTGCTTGAACATTAACTGTATTTTTTTTTTTTTGTAATTATAGTTTATGTAGGGAGGATGCAAGTATTAAAATATACTTTCTGCACCTTCATATGTGTTTGTCTTGAGATTTGAATGCATCAAATTTTACACATAGCTTAACCATTACGACTAGTTCCTTTTTAAATTCAGGTTTCCCTACAAGAATCATTTGAAGTGATTTTTTTCCATGGAAGAAAGGGCCATCTTTTCCAGAAAATGAATCCAAAACAATACACACTAGGGTATAGGAATGGAGGCTGTGTTCTACGCTATGGTTAAACATGTTAAAAACATTGAATATAATCATAAAAGCTGAACATCCAACATGAAATATGGAGATGTATGTCTATAAAATGACATCTCAGCAGGAATTGCCTCGTTGACACAAAGTAGTCTTTGCTTTTTTCTTGTATTTCCATCAAAGGAAGCATAGTTTCTCTGTTTCATACACTGTCTTTTCAATTCAGTAGTTGTTCAGCTGCTGAAAACATCTGCTTAGGTGGCACAGATGTCCCAGGAAAGCCCTGAAATTTTAGAAACTCTGGAAATCCGCTCTACCTTGTCACACTTCCAAAACATACAAATTGTTGACTACATTAGTGTTGCAATTACCGCTGGTCAATATTTGATTGCATTTTATAAAGAGGATTTCCCCTGTTATCAAAGGACACAAATATTAATGTTCCTAAAATGCACAGTGGCTTTTAGCCGCTCGGAAAGGGGTTTCCAAGAACTTTATTTGTAATCCCTCTTTATTTTAGTGGTGGTTTGACTTTGACCAGTCAGACTCAGTTGGGGAGGTGAACTGCTTTTGTCTATCTGGGAAAAATAAAAATTGACATGAGCATTTTTCAAAAAGAAGATGGAGACTGTTGATTTGAAGACCTTTTGTTGTTTAATAAATACAAGGAAATGACTGCAGCAGAAACTACAAATCACAAAAACTACAAATTACATCTACATATTGGTCTTTGACAATGTGCTAATCAAAAATGAGTATAGGGACAGCTGAATGAACAATCATTGTTAACATATATCAATGGATTAATCTGCTTTATTGGATGCATTTAAGCATTAACCATGGCAAATGTCTCAGATGCTGAAGCAGCTTAATTCTATTTACCAATAAATCACAATTGAAAACAAGGGACCACAAAAAATTAAAGGAAAATTCATTGTTTCCTAAAATTTACATTTATGTTTGCTGTATTAAGTATTAGTTTATAGCTTCATTTAGCTTCACCAACATTTTGATATTTAATATTGGTTGAAGACAAAGAGATTAATCACCCCACTGTGAAGTTCCCCTCAATAAATACCCGCTATCTTTTTTACGTCCCACTTCCCCGCGTCCCAGTGTTCGTGTGTTCGCTAGTCCGTCCGTCCATCCGTCCGTCCGTATGTCCACCAAATATCTTCGCAACCCTTGCAGGTAGAAAGATGAGAGAAAAAGCACTACTTGAGTGGCACTTGTGCCACCTTTTTTGAAACATGTTCTTCTTTTCCTTTCGGCTTTTCCCTTCAGGGTCGCCACAGCGAATCAATTGCCCTCATCCAACCCTGTCTTCTGCATCCTCATCTCTCACACCAAATACCTTCATGTCCTCTTTCACTATATCCATAAACCTCCTCTTTGGTCTTCCTCTAGGCCTCCTGTCTGGCAGTTCAAAACTCAGCATCCTTCTACCAATATATTCACTGTCTCTCCTCTGGACATGTCCAAACCATCTCAGTCTGGCCTCTCTGACTTTATCTCCAAAACCTCTAACATGTGACCAAACAACACCACTGGTCTCACCACAGTTCTGTACACCTTTCCTTTCATTCATGCTGAAACTAGTATCATACATCACACCTGACATTTTTCTCCAGCCATTCTATCCTGCATGTGCATACTTCTTCACTTCTTTTCCACACTCTCCATTGCTCTGGACTGTTGACCCTAAGTGTCCTCCACCTTCTCTCGGCTTGCACTAGGAGCTAGTATGACTAAGCCACTGTGGCTCAGTGTGAAAGAATTGAGCAAGCCACAAAAAGCCACACTCTGTCCAAGACAGTGGCGCACGGGCGGACGACCAATGCTCGTTGCGGAGGGGCGGGGGGTCAAGGTCAAGGTCAAGGCATACCTTGACCTTGACAAAACTAGGTCAAGGTCAAATTTCAACTTTTGTACACTAAGTAACCGGATATGATAGAAAGACGAGGGAGAAGGCCAGTGTGAGTAAGACCATACACTGCACAGCAAAAATTAACACCCAGGCAGGAGTGTCTTGTGATGAGTTGGCAACAGTTGGCTAAGGAGGTAGAGGCGGAAATTGGAGTGACTGTATCACGTGACCCAATATGCCATACAGTGCAGTGGAATGGCATGCATGGATGTCGTCCCCGAAGGAAGCCTCTCCTAAAGCCAAGTCACAAAAAGGCCCGCCTAGAGTTTGCCAGGGCCCATGCTGAAAAGGATGAAGGCTACTGGGACTCTATACTCTGGAGTGATGAGACCAAAATCAATCTTTTTGGAACTGATGGCTTCAAAACAGTCTGGCGTCACAAGGGTGAGGAGTACAAGGAAAAGTGCATGGTGCCCACTGTGAAACATGGAGGGGGTAGGGTTCTTATGTGGGGTTGCATGAGTGCTGCGGGTGTTGGAGAACTGCATTTCATTGATGGCATTTGGAATCTCAAATGTACTGCACTACACTGGAGGCTAGGATGCTTCCATCACTTCAGGGCGTTGGTCATCGTGCCAGTTTTCAATATGACAATGACCCAAAACACACATCCAAGGCAACTGCTGACTTACTGAAGAAGAACAGGGTAAGAGTGATTCCATGACCAAGTATGTCAACTGATCTGAACCCTATAGAGCATCTTTGGGGAATACTGAAGAGGCAGGTTGAGCATCACTCTCCATCCAACATCCAGGCTCTAAAAGAGGTCATCCCTGAAGAATGGAGAAAGATTGATGTGGCCAAATGTTGTCAACTTGTGCGCTCTATGCCAAGGAGACTTGGGGCTGTCATTGCAAGTAATGGAGGCCATACAAAGTCCTAAATGTATTGGATGTAGTTGTGTTTGTTGTGGGGTGTACTCATTTCTGCACCACACTAATTTTACTAAAACGGAACAAAAAACAACTTAAGTTGTATTATTAACCTTAGTTTTAAGTTTAAAAGCTCAACAGATCCTGTGATTAACTTAGTCTGTGAACATTTTGGAAATACATTTTTGTGTTCCTTGTCATATCGTATGAAATGTTACTTTTCAAAGAGGGTGTACTCATTATTGCTGTGCACTGTAGATCTAATTACTGGCTTTGATTTACCCTGACCTACTTGCGTAGGTCAGGGTAAAATTTTGAATCCAGGGGTGTTGCGGGATGTTGCAGTCTCTGACTGCCTTGTATTTTGTGTTTACTTACGATTTACAAAACATGCTAATTTCACTGGTTTGGGGTTTTCTAAATAGCATGAAAATAAAGATGGAGAATTTTAGATGGTCACTAATATAAGTCAGGGTTGTCTGTGTGTTTGTATAGGGTTACTGTTACACATTTGAATATCATTATATTCTGTTTCTTAATTGTGCACAGAATTGTATTCCTGAATTATAAATAGGTTACTGCTAATGCTCTTCCTCTTATAGCTGTTAAAGACAAACCTGCTGTGCAGCATAAAGGTTGCATGCTGCCTTAAAAACTCCCACACTTTGTAAATAAGCAACAATTCACTCCCGCAAAGATCGTCATCAGGCATTTGTTGAATTAACGTTACGAAGTAAAAAAAGGACTAAACAGATAAACACATTCATCAACATACAGACACAAACACATTCCCTGCTATTTGTCCACTTTGAAAGAAGACTCTCAATCATACAGAACACAATCTCCAGACTGATGAATGTGTGCAGATGTTTCATTTGATTTGTGCCTCTTACAGCCTGTAAATTGCATTTCTGAGTGTATATAATGTAATTCAAGTGTGTGTTTCAATATTTATTTTAATGCTTGTTGAAATTCAATTTAACATATCTTTCCAAAATATTTTTGTTGTAAACAGATGTTCATCTATTTTTTTCCTTGATTTTTCCTGTCCATGCCTTTTATATTGACATGTAAAATATTTGTGCGTGTGCATGCGTGAGTGTGCGTGTGCCTTTCTTCTTATTGCATCCCGCTTCAAAGCGGTGATGTATTGTAATTGTCAGTGTTTGTGTGTCCATCAAATATCTTCACAACCATTGCAGATAGAAAGATGAAACAAAAAGCACATTAGTCGGGCGGCAAAGGGGATGACAGTAGACATTAGAGCACTGGCATTCATCTTTGAACTATGCAAGTAGGTCAGTGTAAACTTTTTAATTCAGGAGTGTTGCGGTATGTCGCGACAACCCTGAATTATGTCGGTATGTCGTGACTGCATTGGTTCTTGTTATCACTTGGAAGATTTATTTTTGGCTCATTCTCATCACTATTAACAGGTTAGCGGTTTTCAGTACAAACTCTTTTGCACCAGACCGTTTTCCTCTGCAGCTGTTGGAGAGAAAATCAAGATATAATCACAGATGATTTAAAAAGATTAAAAACCAACTGTTGCCTTATAAATGTGTGTGTTATCATTTATTTTTATTTTTATTTTTATTTTTTATCTAACCCATGTTTAACTAGGAAGCCTCTTAAGATCAACTCTCATTTTCAAGAGAGACCTTGGCAAGTTAGTTCAAGGTTACCAATGATAGATGCCAGCAGATAGATGGATATTTTATTAATCCCGGAGGAAATAGCACACACTTGTACCTGGTGCATAATTTCTAAGCAAAGCTTTCAATTATTTCATACACCTAAACTCATCCAGCTGTGGAGAGTTTTGAACACTGATGCATGAACAAGGTGCAAAACACACATCTACATGTAAATTTGAATCAGTTTTTCTTCCATTACATTAAACCGTCTCTTGTGACAATAATAAAATCAATCCTCTTTTACAGTTTCTTCACTGTCATCTGACAAAATACCTAAGTATATCCAAACCATCCATATATCCACCCATGTTCTTGTAGATGAGACAATTGCAGTCATGTCTACATCCGCTTGTCCACACTGGGTCACAGGACTGCTGGAGCCTACCCCAGCTGGCTACTGGGAAAAGCAGGATACACCTCAGACAAGATGACAGCTCATCAATCTGACATGAAATATGTCTATTTCGATTACAATGTATACGTGTACACACACACACACACACACACACACACACACACACACACACACACACACACACACACACACACACACACACACACACACACACACACACACACAGAGTATCCTAAAATGTCCATTGGCATATCACTGTTTAAAGTGTATGAGAAATCCATTCCATTCAATTAGAATGTCATTCAGTGTTTTGGTATAATAATTATATCTTGATGATGTCTCAATCATGAACTGAACTTTATTTACATGCCCCAAGATGAGAAAAATCACTCAGTGTAGATTTCAACAAAATGAAACCATTATGCCTCTCCAAGGAACCATCACCTTATTGTGGTGGAGAGGTTTGCGTGCCCTAAGGATCCTGGGAGCTATGTTGTCAGGAGTCTTGTACTCCTGGTAGGGTCACTCAAGGTGAAGGGCCAGACAAAGAATGGTTCCAGAACATCCCATGAAAAACGGAAAAGGGAAAATGTGACCCTGCCCGGAGGAAGCCCGGGGCCCACGTCTGGAGCCAGGCCTGGACAGAGGGCCAGTCAGCGACCGCCTGGTGGCCGGGTCTGCCACGGGGCCCGGCCGGGCTCAGCCTCAAAAGGCAACGTGAACTCTTCCACCCCTGTGGACCCACCACCCGCAGGGCAGACCGATGAGGTCGGGTGCGCTGCCACATGGGTGGCAGTGACAACAGGGGGTCACGACGGACCACACCCGGGCGGCAGAAGCTGGCTTTGGGGACTTGGAATGTCACCTCACTGGCGGGGAAGGAGCCGGAGCTTGTGTTGGATCTGGTGGGGCTTACCTCCACGCATAGCTTGGGTTCTGGATCCAAACTCCTGGATAGGGGTTGGACCTTGTTCTACTCCGGAGTTGCGTCAGGCGTGAGGCGCAGGGTGGGTGTCGGGATACTCACAAGCCCCCGGCTGAGCACCGTTGTGTTGGAGTTTACCCCGGTGGATGAGAGGGTCACTTCCCTACGCCTTAAGGCTGTGGGAGGGAAAACTCTGACTGTTATTTGTGCGTACGCACCAACTATTAGTTCAGAGTATTCGGCCTTCTTGGGGTCCCTAAATGGGGTCCTTTATGGGATCCCTGCAGGGGACTCCATTGTTCTTCTGGGGGACTTCAATGTACATGTCGGCAATGATGGAGACACTTGGAGGGACGTGATTGGGAGGAATGGCCTTCCCTGATCTAAACCCGAGCCGTGTTATGTTGTTGGACTTCTGTGCTAGTCACGGATTGTTTATAACTAACACCATGTTCGAACACAAGGATGTTCATAAGTGTACCTGGTACCAGAGCACTCTTGGTCGGAGGCTAATGATTGATCTTGTGATCGTATCATCTGACCTTCGACCATGTGTTT
Organism: Antennarius striatus; assembly: GCF_040054535.1. Lineage (NCBI taxonomy): Eukaryota > Metazoa > Chordata > Actinopteri > Lophiiformes > Antennariidae > Antennarius > Antennarius striatus. The sequence continues at coordinate 8,180,704 of NC_090776.1, read as the reverse complement.
TGGACACTCAGGTGAAGAGAGGGGCAGAGCTGTCAAATAATCACCACCTGGTGGTGAGTTGGGTCCGTTGGCGGAGGAAACCTTTGGATAGACCTGGTAAGCCCAAATGAGTAGTGCGGGTGAACTGAGAACGTCTGGAGGAGGACTCGGTCCGCGAGGCCTTCAACTCCCACCTCCGAAGGAGCTTCTCGTGCATCCCTGTGGAGGCTGGGGGCATTGAACCTGAATGGTTCAATGGGTGTGTGACAACTGCAGGGGAATCACACTCCTCAGCTTCCCTGGCAAAGTTTACTCCAAGGTGCTGGAAAGGAGGGTCCGGCCGATTGTCGAACATCAGATTGAGGAGGAACAATGTGGGTTCCGTCCTGGTCATGGAACAACAGACCAGCTCTTTACTCTCGCAGGGATCCTAAAGGGGGCTTGGGAGTATGCCCATCCAGTCTACATGTGTTTTGTAGACTTGGAGAAGGCGTACGATTGGGTCCCCAGGGATATATTGTGGGAGGTAGTGCGGGAGTATGGGGTGAGGGGGCCTCTCCTCACGGCCATCCAATCCCTGTACGTCCAAAGTGAGAGCTGCATTTGGGTTCTCAGCAGTAAGTCGGACTTGTTCCGAGTAGCTGTTGGTCTTCGCCAGGGCTGCGCTTTATCATCAATTCTGTTCGTGATTTTCATGGAAAGGATATCGAGGCATAGTCGTGGTGAGGAGGGGTTACGGTTTGGTGGCCTGAGGATTGCATCGCTGCTTTTTGTAGATGATGTGGTCCTGTTTGCGTCATCGGCGTGTGACCTGCAGTACTCTGCGGCCGAGTGTGAAGCGGCGGGGATGGGGATTAGCACCTCCAAATCTGAGGCCATGGTCCTCAGCAGGAAACCAGTGGACTGCCTTCTCTGAGTGGGGGATGAGTTCCTTCCACAAGTGAAGGAGTTTAAGTATCTTGGGGTCCTGTTCACGAGTGAGGGAACAATGGAGCGTGAGATTGGACGGAGAATTGGGGCAGCAGGAGCGGTATTGCATTCGCTTTACTGCACTGTTGTCACAAAGAGGGAGCTAAGCCGAGAGGCAAAGCTCTCCATCTATCGTGCAATCTTCGTTCCGACCCTTACCTATGGTCATTAGCGATGAGTCAAGACCCAAAGAACGAGATTTCGGATACAAGCGGCTAAAATGGGCTTTCTCAGGTGGATAGCTGGTGTCTTCCTTAGATATAAGTTGAGAAACACTACTGTCAAGAGGTGCTCAGAGTAGAGCTGCTGCTCCTTCGCGTGGAAAGGAGTCAGTTGAAATGGTTTGGGAATCTGGTGCTGATGCCTCTGGGGCGCCTCCCTAGGGAGGTGTTTGTGACACGTCCAGCTGGGAGGAGACCTCGGGGCAGACCCAGGACCAGGTGGAGAAATTACATCTCAACACTGGCCTTGGAACGCCTTGGGATCCCCCAGTCAGAGCTGGTGTATGTGGCCAGGAAAAGGGAAGTTTGGGGCTTCCTGTTGAAGCTGCTGCCCCTGCGACCCGAATCAGGATAAGTGGTGGAAGATGGATGGATGGATGGATGGATGGATAAAACCATTATGCTCAGTGCAGTGACTCAAGAAAATAGTCCATTTGGTGCATTTTAAGGTTGCTTAAACTTCCTTTATTTTATTTTGCTGGATCCCTTGTTAATATCTTGCCTGAAGACACTACCACAGCATTGGGCATGGCAATGGTCAGAGCCGAATTAATTTACAATGGAAAATAAATTTAATTATAATTTTCAGTTCTCTTTGCAGACTGTACTGGTTGAGGATATTAATTAAATTTAGTCCCTGTGATGGTAACAGAAAAAACTGATTTATTTTCACAGTAAAAACAAGTATTTTGTCAACATTAGAACAGGTCTTCCAATCTCCCAGTGCATTTGTGGTGTTCAGATTTCCTCATATCATTGTTTCTTCCCATCACCTGTTTTCTATTCATATCACACCTAACTCTTAGAGCTTTGAAACAATTCTGCTCTTCATCATCTCATTGTTATGGGAAGCAGGATTGCTTCTCTCCTACACCTCATATTTTTGTTTTAGAGTTGACTTCAGTGGGAATGACTAATATAACATTTAGGCCACAGGATCAAATGCTTTTGAAGTGCACTCTTGACTCCCAACAATGGCAGGATTTTAAAATGCTCCAGCATTTGCTTTCACTGTTTTAAAACCTGTCTTGTTTTTGCTCCTGCAGGCATTTGTAAAAGTTAAAACAGTTAACTGAATCCATAATTTGCTTCTTTATGTGTTATTGAGTTACTGAGTGCAGCTTCATGAAGACCTGTGATCCCAACTGTGTCTTGAAATATGATTTCCACATACATGTCTTCACACACATACTTATTGCCTGATTATTATTATTAATACAGAACCTGTTGTGTAGACATATACAAGCAAACCTTGGTTTTTGAACATCGAACAAATCGGAATTCGACCAAAAAATTAGGAATTTTTTTGGTCTTGAAAGTCAAACAAAATTTCGAAGTCGAACGCGAAACGCCTTTTTGGGGCGACCGTGGCTCAGTGGTAGAGCAGGTCGTCCAATGATTTGAGATCGGCAGTTCGATTCCCGCTCCCACCGAGTCATTTGTCGTTGTGTCCTTGGGCAAGACACTTTACCCTCCTTGCCTCCAGTGGTGTGTGAATGTGTGTGATTGTTCTGGTGGTGGTTGGAGGGGCCGTAGGCGCAGAATGGCAGCCACATCTCCGTCAGTCTTCCCCAGGGCAGCTGTGCCTACACACTCAGTGTACCTTCCAGTATGAATGAGGAGTGAATGAATAATGGCTCCAATGTAAAGCGTCTTTGAGTGTCCAGAAAAGCGCTATATAAATCTAATCTATTATTATTATTATTATTATTATTATTATTATTATTATTATTATTATTATTATTATTATTATTATTTCTTGCTGTTAAGCGCGAGAAAAGGTGAGAACAGTTGAGAAAAGTTGAGAAGACATGACGGTAATATGTTTACTTTAGTTTACTGTATTCAATCATTTTTCACTTAATTTGTGTTCCATTGCCTATGGTACGAGTTACGGTACCGTAACCGTCTGTCCAAAAGACGACGGTAACTCGTACCTTGGGCTAACTTGATTACGTCGGGGGTTTTTTTCTTTGTGTTTGCTTCTTTCTTTTACATTTCTTTGATATGTTTCATTACTATTCAATTTGATATATAAAGGACATTATAAAATAACATATGTTGATAAAAGGTAGTTTTCTAGCATCTTGGAACGGATTAAGACCATTTACATTATTTGTAATGGGAAAAATGTATTTGGAATTCGAACAAATTAGTATTCGAACAGCCCTCCGGAAAAAATTGTGGTCGGAAACCAAGGTTTGCTTGTAGATTGACAGAGCACATGTATTCCTTCTCTAAGACCCTGATATCTGGAGCTGTGGTGGAACAGTTGGACTTCTTGCGTGTCAACGAGGCAGAGTAAGAGCTTCCTGCAGTCTTTGTGTCTTTTTTCATTTGTTAGATTTCTTTACTTGTGTCCAGTATCTTGTCTGTTTGTTTGAATTTTTTCTACTGTGAAACAACAAAATGTCGAAAGGAATATTCTAACATTAATTTGTTAAGTTTCATGTAAAATGTTTCATACAACAGGATTCCAGAGTTTAAGAGCTTTGAGGAGCTTGAGCTACCAAAACACTCGAAGGTGAAGAGACAGACAAGCACTCCAGGTGCCTCAGATCTGGAGCAGCAGCCAGAGATCAGTGTGGAGGAGTGGCTGCACAAGCCCACCGATGAAATCATCCAGAAGTTTCATGTGAGTTGAGATTAAAGATAAGATTACCCTTTGTCCCACAGTGGGGAAATTTGTGCGATTGTGGTAGCGGGGGTGTGTGTGTGTGTCATACATACATACTTAAATAATACATACATATTAACATATGTAGCATATGAAATATACATATTCACATATGATAAGCATATTAACATATACTATCAACAATTTACATTAGCACTACAGACTACAAACTACTGATTACATTGGTCATCATCCGGCTTTCGAATATGATATTCTCCGAGTGGTCTACTGGGAGGATTGCTGGTTGTATAACCTGAAGGCCGTGGGCAGGAAGTACCTGCGATAGCGTTCCTTCACGCATCTCGGGTGAAGCAACCTATCGCTGAAGGAGCTCTCCAGTGATTGTAGTGTTCCCTGCAGGGGGTGGGAGTGGTTCTTCATCATTGATGACAGGTTGGCTGTCATCCTCCTCTCCACCACCACCTCCACTGAGTCAAGGGAGCATCCTAGGGCAGAGCCTTCCTGATCAGCCTGTCCAGTCTTTTCCCATCGGCCGCAGTGATGCTGCTCCCCAAGCAGATCACCCCATGAAAAATAGCTGAGGCTACAACTGTGTCATAGAAGGTCTTCAGGAGTGGCCCCTACACTCCAAAAGACCTCAGCCTACTGAGCAGATAGTCTGCTCTGACCCTTTTTATACAGAAAATTAGTGTTCGTACTCCAGTCCAGTTTATTGTTCAAGTGCACACCCAGATACTTGTACGAGGATACCACCTCAATATCCGTTCCCTGGATATTCACCGGTGTAACTGGGCAGAGTGCTTCCCTGTGGAAATCGACCACCAGCTCCTTGGTTGATCTGGAGGCGGTTCTGCTGTCACCAGTCCACAAAGTCCTGGGTCAGTTCTCTGTTCTCTCTGTCATCCATATCAGTGATGAGGCTGACATTTGCAGAGTCGTCAGAGAACTTCTGCAGGTGAAAAGTGAGGAGTTGTAGGGGAAGTCTGCAGTGTAGAGGGTGAATAGGAACAGAGCCAGAACCGTTCCCTGTGGTTCCCCCCCGCAGATATAAAATATGAGACAAAAAAAAAGATTATTAGGGCAGCAAAGAGGATGAAAATGAGATGATGACCTTGAGCTTGAGAAAGCTAGGTTAAGGTCAAATTTCAACTTTTGTACTCTCAGGAACTGGATAAGATAGAAAGACCGGGGGTGGGGAGGCCGGTGTAAGACCCTAGATCCTTCTCTTGTATGATTAGTCTTCTTTGTATTTCACATATGTTAGACACAATAAGGCTGCAGTCAAATTTTTAAACAAAGGCAATTATTTTCTAAAGTCGAGAAACTTTTGGAAAACAATTTTTTTGTAACAATAGTTTCATTATGTCTTGTTTAGTGGGTAACATTTGCTGTGTATACAGTCTGCAATGACTTCAGTTTTAATGCGTAACCCAGCTCATCTTCCTATCTGTGTGTGTCATTGTCAGGATTGTGACTGCTTGGCCAGTCAAGCTCAGCTTGCAAGTATTGTGCTTAGGAGGGAAGGTTCAGACTACCTCGCCAGAGATGGTAAGCACACACTGTCACTAGTACTTGAACACCAAAGATTTTCTGAGTCTCCTCTCTAAGTAGAAGAAAATTTTATATAAGACATCTGACCATTATCACACTATTCATCCCTTTTATGACTGTAATTTATGTTACTGCACACATTAATCCTTTGATCAAGCCCAGGTTTGTTTCTGTATTGTGCTCTAATGTGCAGTAAACTGAAGCCCTTTGGAAGATATGACTTCATGATGTTTGTTCCTGATGTGTGAACCAAACCATTTTGTAATTCCAGAGAGCATGATGGATGAACTGGAGAGAATCTACCGAAGAGCTGGCAGCAGAAAGCTTTGGTCTCTTATTTTCTCTCTATCTCTCTCTCTCTCTCTCTTTCTCTCTCTCTCTCACACACACACACACACACACACACACACACACACACACACACACACACACACACACACACACACACACACACACACACACACACACACACACACACTCTCTCTCTCTCTCTCTCACACACAAACAAAGAGTGCATACACTGCTTCTTACCTGTCTTTCTTTTGTTGAATGACCTTAAATTGTTCTCAGTTGTGACTTTTTGTCAAATCAGGAAAAGATAACTAACAGTAAAATCTAAAGATACATTGAGGAGCACTGATTCTCCTACAGTGTAGTATATTTTTTTTATGTTGGACAGGGACCTTGTTCGTCTATATCACTCGGAATAATTATTCCTTTGTAAAATTTGGTCATAATTCAAGTTGGAATTCAAATAGAAATATTGAATTTTGTAATGGGAAAAAAAAGTCCATCCTAAGCTTATAACTCATAGAATCCATACTTTCAAACAAGTACCAAACAAGTTTCAAAAACTTCTCTCATGTTAACACTCTAAAATAACTATTATTCAATCTGACTAAACTGTAGGCTGGCAGTGCGCCAAGTTGCTGTCATTATCAAGAAGTTTGCCAGCTCTATAGCTCCTCACATCACCACTATTCTGGTGCATGGGAAACAGGTAAAGATCAGGCATAGATGGACTAAAGAATCTGCATGTTTACCCTTAATTAGTTGGCTAGCTAGCTTCTTCGCCTGAGAGCTGTGTGAGGTTCAGCCAATCCTACTTTGTGATTCCTCATAACTATGGCAGCAATAGGATTTCTTGGACAGATTGAAGACTTTTTGACAGTTACAATTGTAAGTCTAATTTTTTAAAATCATTATTTCCACTGTTTCATTTCATAAAGTCTGAAGCTACATGTGTAGCCTGCATTTAATGGAAAGAAAGATTTGACAATTCATAAAATATATGTAGCTGGTAAGTAAACATTGGACAGTTTTCTTCATAATGGAAAGCAACAGACTGTGCTCAACATTATTCAATAATACCACCTGCTGTCAAATATCTCTTAAGTATTATGGTTAATATATCATAGTATTTAACTGACCAGTAGTCATCCTGCTATCAGGTGGTGTCATTCAGTAGCAAGCTAGTAGCTTAGTATCCTGCAAAAAATGTTTACCATCTAAAGCTACTTTCTGTTAAACCACCACTTGTGGCCTAATATGATGGCACTCACACAGTTAAACCTTTGGCCAAGCTTTCAGCATCTTGCCGTAGGAGCTTGTTGTCAATGTTTGCCTTCTCTCCATTGACCATCCCAGTGGCTGGACCATTGTTTCTGCTGTTAAGTTCCACTGAAGCACCACTCAATATGATATGGCTGGCAGTAAACTCCAAATTAAACAGAATTAGGCTACTAGATATTGTGCCATTAGGCTCCTTCAGGACACACCACTTGCACATTCACTGGAAACAATTAAAGCAGTCGATAGTAAGGGCTCAAAAATAGACACCAAATTTAAAAAAGAAACATACACTTCAGAGGTTAGTATCCAATATACAGTGGCCAGCAAAGGTTTTGATACACCTCGAACTTTTCCACATTATGTCACATGACCACAAGCAATTATATATTATTGGACCAACACATTGTGGCACACAATAGCGAAGTACAAAGAAAAATATACATGATTTACCACAATCTTTACATTTCTGGATGATGGATTGAACATCATCCAGAAATGAGATGCAGCTTGGGAAATCTTTGGTATTTGGTAAAGATTTTTAAAGCAGTGACAGTGGTACCTCTACTTACGAATGTCTCTACATACAAAATTTTCTACTTACAAAACGCCACAGCAGGAAAACATTGCCTCTACTTACGAAAAAAATTTCAAGTTACGAAAGGTAAAAATACAGTATGGGCTGCTATTCGCAGCTCCCAACGGTTCCTGAACGCAACATTCTTACAGCTGCTCTGCTATTGGCTATTACCTAGCATCCTGGCATCCCATTGGCTAAGAGGGACCTCTGTATGTAGCTAGATGGGTGTCTATGCAGTGATCTCGTCATTCCGCCCTCGACCCACGACGTGTTCTGATAGTTTTACGTAAATATATTAACTTTTAGAGTATTAGCTATGGACCCAAAGAAAGTGATGGAGAAAAGAGGAAAAGAAAAGAAGAAGAGAAGTTTTTTTGTCCGTACAAACAAAGCAAGAGATAATAGAAAAGCATGAAAAAGGGATGGGTTTGGTTGATCTTGCCAAAGAATATGGCCGTAATGCATCTACAATCGCCACGTTATTAAAACAGAAGGAAGTTTAAGGAATCTAAGGCATTGCGTGGTTGGTTCGAGAAGTTTAAAAGGAGGACCGGAATTCACGTTGTTGTTCGGCATCGTGAGGCAAGAGCGCATGAACCAAAGAGGGCAAAAAACAATGAGGACAGCAATTAAAAGGTAAATGACCATTTTTATTCTTTATTCTTTGTTTTTTACATTATGCACAACTCTCATTTATTGTGTAATAATGTAATTGCTACATGTATTCGTTACATATTTTGATGCATTTTTATTCTTTATAAAACATTTGTGTCTGAATTTTGGGTGTCTTGGAACGGATTAGAGCATTTGCATGGAAAAAGCGTCTCTACTTATGAAATTTTCTACTTACGAAATTTTCTTCCAGAACCAATAAATTTCGTAAGTAGAGGTACCACTGTATTTCAAAATAATATAGAATGGCAAAAGCTAGGGAACATGAGGACACATGGAATATGATGGAAATGTCCTATTGTGGGGATCCAGAATGGTCAGACCACCGAAACTATGTAAGCATAGCCTACAAACAAAGGTGAAAAGAATCCAATAGCAAAGGTAGAAACATAAACAGGAATTTAAAAAAAACCCAACATGATAAAAGCAAAATAAACTAAAAATGAAACAAGACAGAACACCAATGTCACAAAAAATACAAATATTTTTGGATCAATCCAAAGCTGTATAAATCAATCCACTGGACTTTAAGAAAGTAGGTGAAACATCTTCAAGAAAGTTTCTGAAAATGCAGTGGATTGATTTAAACAGCTTTGGATAACCATGACCTGGATAACTGACATTTTTGGATAAAAACTACAAGCATCTCGTTTTACTCAGGTCCCTTGGATTATACAGTTGATTCTTTTTAAGACTGTCGGACAGTTAAGACTTGACTGACTTCAGATTACATTCACCTACAGTAAGATTTAGTATTTAATTATATTTTGCATTAGCAGAAAGCACATTCCTCACACTGATCATGACTGTGAAGAGAGGACACAGTGAGACCAAGATTAGGTTAGGTGTCTTTTGAAATACCCCATCTTCTGTACGTAGCTTCTTCAAAGCAAGGATATTGTTATGAGCCCTTATCCTAGATTGTATCAGAGAGATCAAACATAATGAAGACAAAACATAATTGAAAAAAAGAACACATTTATTCAATCACAGAAGGAACAAACCTAAACCCTAAAGAGCCTAAAAAATCTAGCTATTACATACTTTTTGGGTAGGAGGCAGACAAAATGAGTGATGGACCAGGCAAGAGGGGTGGTGTGCTTCAGCATTGATGGCTTTTATTTTCTCAAAGCTGCTGAAATTCAGTTTGTTTGTGGTATACTGCTGGCCTGATCCATGAAGAGATATACCAAATATTCAGGGGCATCACAATTCCTCACTTGTGTTTTTGTTGCCTTCATTAGTAGTCACTGTGCTTAGTGTTCATGGTTTGTGTAGCCTAAAACGGCAACTTTTATTTTATACTGTTTTATTAATTATTGGGATTTTAACATAGAGAAATTTGATTGTGCCACAGAGTGAAAAATAAAAAGCCTGAGGGTTAATTTCTAACTTACTTGGAAATAGCAAAAATGCTCAGTTCAATTTACTTTCTCATTTACTTAACATGGGCTGGGAAGTGAAGCTTGAAATAGGATCCCCAACAAGGCATCAGTGGATTGACACCACATCACGCTTAAATATTAAGGCTTTGGGCTCAAGATCTGCCCTTGTATTTCAACATGTTTAAGTACCAAATAAAACTGCACAGACATTGGATGAGAGTCACTCTCAGCATAAATAAGAGGAGGTCATATTTCAGGTGATTGTACTCATTAGGCCATTCATGAAATTATTTTGCTGGTTGACTGCTTCATCTCCGTGTTGTCTGCATAAAATTTGCTGTGGGCTACCATGTCAAGATAGCAACTGCTTATGTGTACTGCTTTGTCCTCATAGGATTCCTACCAGCAAAAGGAGGCAGTTTGAAGGCTGTGGTAACTGTAGTGAATAATGAATTGAGCAGAGTGAACATTAAAATGTTTTCTGAAAAGCTGACCATCTATTTGGGCTTTTGACATCAAAATTCATAAATTGAGACTAACACAGCACAGCATCCAACATTTTCTTTCAAGCTCAAAATTCTTAGTGAAGTATTCAAAAATGTTCAGACTTAGATTTTCATGATTCATATTAATACTTGGTTGGTTTTTAAATTCAAACGCTTTGAAATGGAAACAACAGTCAACAACGCCCAACAGTAACAAAAGTGACAAAGTTTCACTTTTTATCCTGTTGCATTTGTATTTGTTTTATTTCTAATAATGCTGACACGTACACTCAACTGTGGCCTCAGCCCACAGTTACCCAAGTAATTTTAGTAAACTGTTTGTTTAATCTGATAACAAGTCAACGTTTTTCCCAACAAAAGGAACAGTAAAGTAACTGTCACTCATTACTTTTCATGATGTAAGGAATGTTTTTGTGTTTTTTTTGCCCACTAGGTCTGTTGTTCGTCTTGCTGCCCGTCTCTTAACTAAGCTAGTGGACAGCCTTGCCCCAAGTATTACTAGTGTTTTAGTGCATGGCAAGCAGGTAAGTGGACACAAAGGTAGCAAGGCCTGGTTAGCTTAGCGTGACTATTCCCCTTTGCACAAACTATCTTGGGTTGTGCTTGGGAAAATGGCATGTCAGGAAAATAATTTTAATGTTCACTAAAGAAATATTGTTGACACTTTGTAAGCTCTTCATGCTGTCATCCTATGGGAATTATGTTTTGGCTACACGCTCATATTCCTCGTAACACCTCACGTCCATTGTGTGAATCTAAGCTGCCAGTGTGACCAGTGCTAAATCACAGTTTGCCTAGTGCCCACATGCCCAGATACACTCCTTGTGCCAGTTGATATGTTATGATCCATGGATTTCTCTGATACCTCTCCCTCACAACGAAAAGTTTCAGCGCATCATTTCCTGTCCTGTTATTCACAGATTAGCTTCCTCTTGAGAATGTCAGTTATACCACTTCATTTTTACCCATGTGAACATTTCATTATGCTGAAGTAGCTCAAGGTATGAATCTGCATATAGATTACTTACCAGAGGGATTGCTCCTCTCAACATGATTGGAAAACCTGATGTGAGACGGTTGCGTTCCTTTGGTTACAATAACAGCTCAGTGATGCAGTCCCATTAACTTAATTCTACCTCTAGTTTTGATGATATCGCTTGTCAGAATTAAAATTCTACTATGCATTCCCCTCGAATGCAAAGATGATCATTTCAAAACATTTCCAGCTCCAGGCTGATCTTTGCCCAGTTAGAATCAACTCAGTTGCAGAGATGTATCATGCATCTTCAAAGCCCAATGTCCTCTCATCAGGAAGATTGGGGAGATGTAATTTTTGAGATGGCTTTCAGAAGGCACAAAATACTAAAGTGTAATGTTGGGATCTATAATTTCTTCCCTCTCATTTTCGTGTGGCCAATTTTGGCCACAAAGATACTCGTTGAAATTGCAATTTGGAGAAAAAACTGTGGCATGTGCCAGGCTACATGTGAACACTTGTACACTTAATCACAAAAGAGCAGATGTTGTAATTAGATAGTCATCTGAGGAGAACTGTTTTACTATCATGTGGGTTCAGTGTTTGCTCTTTGTGTGTGCATGTGTAATAATGCCAGGTAACCCTCGGCCTATTTGGGCAAGAGGAGGTGGTGATCTCCAATCCACTGTCGCCAGGAGTGATCCAAGATATCATCTACAGTAAGTGCTGCCCCCAAGGTGGGGAACGGGAGGCAGTCCTTCAACAGGAGCTGGTCATTCATATCGGATGGATTGTCTCCAATAATCCGGAGCTGTTCAGTGGTATGCTCAAGATCAGAGTCGGGTAGGAATTCTCATCCAGAGTGGTTCCACTGGTGCCCTAACAATACACAATCAAATAAAGTGGCTTTGTGCAGTAATATGCTGTGAGCTGCAATTTTCTGGTCCTGGTGTTAAAAAATTAAAAGTCTGGGCTGCAATGGACTGTTATCAAAACATAGACGCACGCCCACTGTTAACTGTTGGCAAACCAGTGAGATGCTTGACACTATAAACATTTCTTAATCATTTTATCTGTTCAAAACCACTGTTAGCTGAATAAAGTTCAGTTCCACAGTACAGTATAGTTAACATGTGTGCATTGTTCTGCAGGTGGATTGTCCAAGCCATGAAACATGAGCTCAAGATCCGAGCGGGAGGTCTGCCTCCCCAAGACATCCACCAACTTTCCCCCAGCGATATCAAGCAGCTCCTGCTCGATGTCTTACAGCCACAACACACCGACAGGTACTCTTCTAACATGCAGTCACACTTTCAAGAATATCCCTTGTGCATTCTCTTCCCATTTGTATTACATTATATTTGAAGGTGTCATTCTCTTCATGCATTTACTTCTTGTATCATTTCCTTTAGTTTGTTATTTTATCTTTTGTCTTGCCGAAATCCATATTCCATTATCTGTTGCTGCCATAACATAATATCCTTAAGAGATATATTAAAGTTTTATCCAACTTAATCTAACACACATTGAGACAGAGGCTATATTATATTTCTCAGAGCTCAGTTGAATAGTTTTTCTCCACAGGTCCTGGCTGAACAGACGTCAGATCGATGGCTCTCTTAACAGGACCCCTCTGGGCTTTTATGATCGTGTGTGGCAGATCCTGGAGAGGACCCCCAATGGTATTATGGTGGCTGGGACTCATCTCCCACAGGTGCCGGTATCCCCAGACACTGATATTGTAGACACAGAATGTGTTCTATAGTCTTTCAAAATAACTAACCCCTAAACATTCCGCTTAAAAGTTTTCCTCCCATTTATTGTTTGATTGAAGTCCAATGACATCTGTAACAGACTTTTAAATTGGCCACAACTGGTTTTATGTCTTCTGGCTCAGTCACATATTCTTATTTACTACTCACTTATTCCCTCTGCTACTTCCTTGTGTGTCCTATTATTACACTATTAAGCACTTTCCCAGCACGAAAAACCATATTTTTTGTGTATCTATGTCCTTAATGGAAAATTGTGCAAATCTTTATTGGCGTGAATCCTCAAACATCCTCAAACATGTTAAGATCTTATCACAAACTGAGGTTACATTTCACTTTAAAATGTTTCCCAAAAATCATATTCATACTGTATCATTTTCGAATGCACTGACAGATCATTCTTTTACTTCAAACACAGAATCTTTCTCAATCATCCAGTTAGCAGTCCGCCTGAAATAACACACATTGAAGCAGTTATGTGTGATGTTATTACACTGTTCTGTATTTACTTCTGAAGATACAAACACCTAAGCACACAAACACACACATACAGTTCATACGTTTTTTATATATATACGTATATATATATATATATATATATATATATATATATATATATATGTATATATATATATATATATATATATGTATGTATATATATATATATATATATATATATATAATCACACACACACACGTATACATACTGTATACGTATATATTTATATTTTTTAATACTGTTCCTGACATTCTTTCACCTAATATTTTGGCTCATTCATTTATTTTGGTGTATGGAACAGCTTTAGCATGATGTTTACTTATACAAATCTCCCTGTATGTATTTTACTAAAATGGCTGTCTTCATTGGTCTTTTGTTAAAGAAAGTGAAAAAATGAACACATGTACCCCTTTTTGTCATATCCAAAATCCAGTGTTTCTTTCTTTGAGAGAGTATTCAAATGTTGAACTACATTCATGTTATTAGTAGTTGAGGTGTAATTAGCAAAACATGCAGCTTTTAATTTAAAGACAATGCGGGTTTTTAAGTAGGAAAGTAGGACAGTAGAGCTGCTGCAAGTAAGCTTGGCATCAATGAATTGATAGGGTGACGTTGGAGATGGCAGCATTGTTTTACTGTTGTGTTGCAGGCACTGTTCTGAAAAAGTGGTGATTAATTTTTTTAAAAATCTTTCTGTGTACTATCATTCTATGTATATATCTCATGTTACAACAGCTTAATTCCTGTAGTTTACAGACAGTTTATATTCTGGTGCGCTCAATAGTCCAAAATGTATGGTATATATTTTTATACATGTCTAACCTTTCTAAAGACTTTTGTCAAAATGGGGCAGTTGGTTATCCATAACCTTGCTTAATAACCAAACAACTAACAAACTGAACCTAGTGCTTAACATTGTTGTTGACAGTAATTGACAAGTTTTCATAAATTAGTTTTTCTCATTAAACATGTTGAGAAAGAGAGAGCTTACAGTAAAAAGCTCGGACACTAATTTTCTGTACGAAGACAGTTTCTTATGCACAGGGCATAGGGTAAACTTCTGACTGTTGTGTACTCATATTCATTCAGTCATACGATTTGATATTAGACAGATGTGGAGTGGACTGCAATGATTGTCAGACTTTTTTTGTGACTCCTTGCAGCAACCAACGCTATCTGACATGACCATGTACGAGATGAACTTCTCTCTGCTGGTGGAGGACACACTGAAGAACATTATCCTGCCTGAGTACAGACAAATTATTGTGGAGGTACATGAACCCTTTCAAAAACAAAGCATGAAGGAAAATTGAATCCTATTAAATGTGTATAGATTTCTATTCAACATGAAATTACCTTCGGTTCTTTATTGAAGACTTGGCCCTGCAATTTTGACTGCAGTTGTTTACCTACTAGAGATGTTACAATCATTTTGCTCTGTTACTGTCATTGTTAGTTTTTGACAGCCTTCTTCTATCTCCTTTGTGTGTGTAGTTGCTGATGGTGGTGTCCATAGTGCTGGAGAGAAACCCAGAGCTGGAGTTTAGCGATAAAGTGAATCTGGATGGACTAGTAAAGGAAGCCTTTCATGATTTCCAGAGGGACTGCAGCCAAATTGAGGGCATTGAGAATAAGGTAAAGTAGTCTCTAACCTGCAGGATGTCTGTTAAGGTCTAAAAACAGTCTTGTTACGGTTAGGTTTAAGTTCTTCTAAATCCACTAAATTCATGTGGTGGCCTTCAGAGAACTCGGAAGATAAATTACATGAATGTGACTCATCCTCATCACAGGATGGCGTATGTAACACACATACTGGAAGCATTGTGCACTGCCAAAGTGTCCTGTTATAGAACCATGGAGATTGACATTGGTCTGAATTGGTCAAGTTGCAATTACACATTGTCACATGGAGTTGTTCTAGAAGTCTGTTATGGTGAAGAAGGGGCTGTCCAGGAGGAGCAGGAATGCTCAGACTTCTTTCTGCCCAGACACCTCATCCAGGTTTTTCAGAGGATTCCCCAGGAAAGCCGAGCATGACTTCCAGCATGACCTAGGTCTTCCCCAAGGGGTCCTCCTGGTAGGACATGCCCAGAACACCTCCCCAGGAAGCCATCCAGGAGCCATCCAAAACAGATACAAGAGCCACCTCAGCTGGACCTCCTTGATGTGGAGGAGCAGTGACTCTAGTCTGTACTGCGCCCTGGTAACTGAACTCCTCATCCTATCTCTAAGGTTCCATCCAGACACTATACGGAATAAACTCATTATGACCAACTGGATCTGGCATCTTGTCTTTTCAGTGATGATAAAAAGCTCACCTCCATGGGTGAGAATGGGGAAGTAGATTGACTGGTAAATTAAGAGCTTTTTGTTTTGGCTGAGCTCCTTCTTCACCAGGATAGACCAATACAACAACAGCATTACTGCAGCCCCAAGATACTTGAACTCCTTCACCTGGGGCAAAGATTCCCTACCGCCCCAAAGAAAAAACTTGTCCTGTAAATGTTTCCTTTACTATTGTGATCAAAAGCATTGAATCCTAATTCTGAGGCTCCTCTGTAAATATTAATTCATACACTTAAGAATATTCATGTTCCGAGTTACTAAAAAACTCGTTCTATAAATAGTTCTCCTACTTTTGTGATTAAAAAAGATGATTTGAATCTCAATTTTGAGGCTGTTCTGTAAATAGTTTTAAAATAAACAACTATAGCAACTTCTGATGAATTCAAATCCATTTCAGACTTAAAATAATGTAGCAATTTTATCCTCACCCATTTTTGTTAAACCACACCCATTTACGGTTTAAGCCCCACCCATTCCAAATACAGATACATATACAGATAATTTAGATGGTTGAAAAGATACAGATAGTGGTGTACTCGCTCATCCCTACTGCCTACCAAAAATGAGATCAGGTGAAGTCTTGTGTTTTGATGAGCGAATGCGCAACAGTGCACTGTGTATTTATGGGCCTGTCTTTCCCAAGTCTTTTGAAGAGCTGTCATTTTCAGTTTAGTAATTTTACTAGGATATTTTTTTACTCAGCATCTACATTTTCTGCTTATGTTATTGCTTGAAAACACAATTTTAATCGTACAAAAACATATTTTTCATTTACCTCTGCCAGGACAACATGGAAGAATTCTACAACACACCACCAATGGGAAAGAGAGGCACCTCCAGCTACTTAACCAAGGCTGTTGTGATCCAGTTACTGCAAGGGGATGTGAAGCCGTGCAAGGACGATCCATGTTCTGTCAGCTAGATTTACAGCTCTCTGACCCCTAAACCCAGCCTGCTGCAGCACAGTCATCGTCAAGGACTAGAGCATTCATTACTTGTACTAAGAAGATAACCTTTTACTTTCCAATTTACCCTACAGAAGAGCAATAGTTACTTCTGCAAATTACATTTTTTGGGACTTTCCCTCAACAGCATGTCATTCATTTTTTATTGCTAAATAGCAAATTACCAGCTAACATTTTCACATATCTGATTATCTATCAAGTTAAATTTTAACTAGATCTCACAGATTAGCATTCTTTTTCATGTGTGAATTTAATAAACTCTATTTCTCACTCGTGCATAACTTGTTGGCAACTAGAAGCTGACGTTACTGCTATGTTTAGTTTCATAATTACCATATGAGGCATGAAAGCAAGATAATTTTTTTCTATTTTATTCACTGGAAAATAACAAATCAATTTCCCAACTTAGTACAGCAAAAACTACTTCAATTTTTGAAGTTACCCAGAATCCAATTTAAATGTTCTTTATTCTTAGGTACTTCCGCAAAGAACAGAACCACAAGAACAAAGAGCTTAGATGAACCATAGTAACCTACAGTTGATACATAACAACTAGTAATTACAAAGTTAGTATTTATAAAGTTATCATATTACATTTGGTTCCTGGGGACCTCAAGGAAGAATATAATATCAGCCTGATATAAGTGTATTAATTTGACAGGAGTTCCATAAAAACCCAACATATTGAAATGTCTAAATCATCATTAGATCTCCCCTTGTTCTGATTTACTTTTCTCTACACAACCTGTTGGTCTTTTGAATTAGGTGTTTCCAGAGGCACAGCACATACTAAAATGAGTTTTATAGTGACATACACATTTTATCCAGTTGCAAATGCATGCTAGATTTAGATGTTGTGCTGTGTTGACCTTTTCTTAACACTCTTATTCTTACCACTATATATGCAGTCTGATGCATGAAAGTTGGTGCTGATTAAGCATCATAATGGTTTCTGAATGATACAGGCAACAAATACTTTCTGAAATGTCTATTTCATGCTGTATTGCTCTGCATGACAATGGCTGCTGCACATCTGAAGCCCTGCCACTGAGGATCCTTTAATAAATGCCGTTTTGTTGAGTGTGGGTAACAGACAATCCTGCTGTCATCCTGAGGGAGAAATGATAAGAGTCATTCTGACCTATGTTAAAGTTAGTGTCTCTAAATATAATCACTGTGATGAATCTACCTGAACTTGCCACCATGTCTGTCCATTGTTCACCAAAGTTGTTGAGAAGAAGTACTTATAACTCAAAACTGTAGTTTAGAAAAATAAAGCAAATGTGAAAAGTCTAACATTTATTCCATGAGTGACTTCACTAGTACTTCTAAAAACTGTATTTGTGAATATATAAATTAACTGGAACATCCCCTATTTCCTATAGTTGTGTTAATATGAAATACTGGTATAATTACTTCACACAAAGCACAATATTTGTTTCTGTGTTAAAGCTGCAGTAAATGGAGCATGAGTGCTACAGCCTTTAGGAGTATGTTTGGCATTGTGTCAACTCCTGCCAGTTACACCCACTTATGTTGCCCGGACCACTTATCAATCTGCATCTGGCCAGCGAGGCTGGGTGTGCTGTCTGCAACACTGATTAACTGACAGGCAGAGGGAGGTGGGCGAGAGCCAGAAGAGAAGATAAATGAGCTATGCGTCACTCTCAATGTATTCAAATCAACATACAAGCTGCTGAGGGGAGATCTTCCCTGTCTGTTGAAACACATCACTTCACCAGCAAACACAAAAATAAATTAGTTTCTTTCACCATAATAATTCGAGCAGTGTTAAGACTTTATACATTTTATATTACTGTACCTATCATCTGTAATTTATAGTCAACCTACTACCTCATGTTAAAACACGATGTCCTCTGTGGGTCTGAGGAAAGTCTTTAATTGGGTACAGCAACAAGATGTGTTGTACTTGACCATTATAAGGGAATAAATTATAGATTGGCCTCTGCTGTGCTAATGTTGAGGATGATGATTATGATAAAATGTCTCCATTATTAGTCAAAATCATTATGGGAGTGCAATATTACACTGAAGTATCCCTTAATGGAACTTGATACAGGTTGAGTTATAGACATCGGCAATGTCAACTTACTGTCTACCAAAGGAAAAAAAAACAAAGATGTCGGGACCCGGGATATGCCATGTTTTAAGAGCGTGGCTCATCAGACCACTAGGAGGCAGCAGTGTCCAATAAATGAAGGCATACAGAAAAGCATTATTGAAGTTGCCCAAAGTATTGCTATGATTACAATTAATAGTAAAACCAGTTCTAAGTAATGCAAAAGAAAATGTGAATATCTTGAGCTGTTGCGGTATTGTTGCGCTGTTATGTTATTCTTGTGCTATTGTGTTATATAAAGAAGACGAAGAAGAAGAAAGACTGGAGAAGAAGACACGATACACTTTTGGATTTTTCGGCCATGGTTCCCCAGGATTGCCAAAAATCCATCTATCCTAGTTCTTGAATACGAGACAACAGTAATTGACCCGCTTTTCTGTGTTGCGGGTCAAAGATGTTGCTGGATCCTATCCCAGCTGGCTTCGGGCAAGAGGTGGAGAATGTCCCAGATGCATCACCAGCGCCTTGCGGGGTCACACGAAAGACCTAAATTGCATGGTTTTGGAGGTGGGGGAAAGCCTGCTGGGAGGATCCAGAAAGAGCCCACACAGATTGAACCCACATTGACCCCATCAATCTGCCCTGTGGGTGGTGGGTCCACGGGGATGGGAAGAGCCGACGTTGCCTTTTCGGGCTGAGCCCGGCCAGGCCCCGTGGCAGACCCGGCCACCAGGCGCTCGCTGAGAGGCCCTCTGTCAAGGCCTGGCTCCAGACGTGGGCCCTGGGCAAAAGCCTTGCAGCTCGCAGTTCAAGTTGTTTAGTTTTCCAGTAATGTCCATCAAAAAAGCAAGGTCAAGTGTCCACTCTGTGTCTTCTAGCAGTGAGACGTCTTCTCCTTTGAACTGCATGAACAAAAGTGAGAAAAAACAATCTAAAAATCGTCTTCTGTCTAGCCATCTGATTTCTGTATGTAGCAGCAGGTCACCATATTCAGCTGACATCTCCTCCAAAAGCACCTTGAAAATCCTGTGTTGTTTTGCTTTAGAGCGAATGTTGTTAATGATTTTTCACAACGGGAGTCATCACGTGCCCAAAGCCAATCACTTTTTCCACATAAAGCCTGCTGGTGAATGATGCAGTGGTAACGCAGTAATTTTGGGAAGTCTGGGTCAGCTTTACAGCAAGCGATGAAACCTGTTTGTCGGCAGATCATAGCAGGAGCCCCATCTGTAGTCACTGCTACCAGCTCATCCAATAGTACCTTTTTCTGCATGAAAACCTCCTTCACCGTGTTAGAGATGTCAACTCCCCTCGTAGTTGTCTTCAAGGGCAGTAGTGTCAGGAGTTCTTCTCTTGTGGAGAAATCTTCAAATACCATCTGGATAAAAACCAGCAGCTGCGCTGTACTGCTGCTGTGCAAAGACCCGTTGCACTGGGTGCTAAATACCAGCGCTTCGCCAGATCCCAGTCCAGCTGATCGGCCAGATTACCAGAGATAGCGGACACTCCTCTAGCCATCGTAGATGCCCCCAGTTGGATATCAGAGAGAGTGGAGATCAGATCAGTTCCATTTTTCTCGTTTTTAAGTACAGTGTCAGTGTGGCAGGATGATGTCTCATCTGTGTTTAATTATGAGCTGCTGTGTAGTCACTGTAAGCCAATGACCTCATGGTGGCACGCTATAAAAAGGAGTGTTGGCGGCCTCCCCTCCCTCTTACTCTGGCCGTCCTTGTCACCTGTCGTTCCCTCCCTCTCGCTGTTACCTGTGCAGGTATGTTGGCAGTGGCTGCTAGTAATGCTCATTCAGTATTGTTGCACTGATTTGCCTGGTTGGGCTTGCTTTTAGACACCATTACAGTCTGCGGCTCTAGAGATCGCCTTCGAACAGCACCTTTATGACGTGCTCGTCTTTCTCCTCTCCCTCTCCCTCCGGGTGATCTCTCACTGGGGCCTGACTGGTAGGTACGACTGATGACAGGCCTGTGCTTTTCCTCTGCTCCTCCACTGTTCCTCCAGACCTCACTAAAGTTAATTCTTTATTTGTAACAGGGGCTGTGAGGACCGGGTGTTTTGCTGGGGAGTTCCAGCGGTGCTA
Source organism: Antennarius striatus (assembly GCF_040054535.1). Classification (NCBI taxonomy): domain Eukaryota; kingdom Metazoa; phylum Chordata; class Actinopteri; order Lophiiformes; family Antennariidae; genus Antennarius; species Antennarius striatus. The sequence continues at coordinate 8,159,901 of NC_090776.1, read as the reverse complement.
AGTTACTCTAAGAATATCATAGCTTGTTGCTGCGTGGATGCTGCTTTGCCCTGCTTTGCCTCTGCTCTGCTCTGCTAGTTTTCGCTGTTTTGACTGTGTCCTCTGGCCTGTGTTGCTGGCCTTGCTTCACTGCTGCTCTCTCCTGGCTTTATTTGTCTGCGGCACCCATTCTGACTCGGTGACGGCAGCTCCTTTTTCACCTCGGCCTGCTGCAGCTACAAGACTCTAAGGTGCTCTGTGCAGTTGAAGCTATGGCTGCTAACCGAGCTCGGGCCTAGAGTCAGTCGCTGTCAAGGAGTCTCAAGGATAAAAACTTAGCTGTTAAAGCTGCACATCTGACAGGACCAAATATATTGTTAATGTAAAGCTGACTTTCTCCTAGCTTTTAAAAGCAATCTTACTGACTGACTGAGATCAGTGGGGTTATCTTGGGTGTAGTTAACTCTTGTTTGTTTCTCTTCTTTGCTTTTTGTTTTTTTTTCATTTCATTTTTGGTTAATTTTGTGGGCAGACATATTTTTGGTTGAATTTGTTTCCATGAGTTAGCTTAAATCATTTCTCCTTGCTTTATTCCTTTATTTTTCTAAGTACATAATTATATTCCTTGTGTTTGATACATTTGTTTTTTTCCGTTTAACTGAATATTGGTTTTAGGTTTAATAAGTTTTTTTTTTGGGGGCGCTTTTCTTCCCTGGGAATCCAGTTTTGTGTTCCACAACCACTGCACTGTCGATGAGCCTCAGCACTGAAGAAGGTTGTCCCTCCCCGTGTGTGTGGTAAATTTTTAAAGATTTCTTTTTTAAAACTTGTTGAAAACAAATGTAATTGTTTGAACTTGGAACCACGTCTCATGCCCTCATTGAATAGAACAAACCTGTGTGTCTTAAACTGTTTGGGTTGATAAAACTATCTCCTTGGGCGAAATTCCCAAGGTGGCGTCGTTGGCTATTACAAGTTGAAGAACAGTTTAAAATTAAGCTAACTTGATTCCAAATCCGCTCTCGAGCTGCCACATTAGCAATTATCATCATTGCTTCTTTGAATACTTCTCTGAAAATGTCTGAAAATGGTGCCTTCTTGATCAGAAAATGTGCAGCTCTAAACGAGCCTTCATTTATTCTGTGTGACTTTGTGAAGCCGGAAAAAGTCACACAGAATAAAGCTGCCTTGAGCTCATAAGCTTTTCCTGCTCGGACCGTGCTTCCCGGTGGGTAGTTAGCATGGTAGCTTTTGTGATACGTAGTGAGTGTCTCTCCACATTGTGCCGCTTTGACATCGCCCCGCATATAAAGCACATGCAGGTTTCCTTCACTGTTGTAAAAAAAACTTACTCCCATTCATTGTGAAAGTAATACGATTTCTTTCTTTTTTCTGCCATGTTATGGGATCAGAAACTGCATTCACCATCCAACCACGCTGTGCCTGCTAGCTTACTATCCACGAGCACTGGTTTTGTCATGTGCACAATACTGACCGTGAACTAGAGTAGGTCAGAGGTGACATAAACTTCTCTAAAGTTCATGTTTAATAAACAGATTTCTAAGATATCGTCATTTTCAAATCTATGTGAATGCAAGTGTGATTTAAAGAAATAGGCAACAAAATAAAATTTGAGATGAGCTCGTAGTCAGTAGTGACGTATAAGTTCTATTTTTAGAACAGCCCGAAGGTGACCTATGCGGTCCTTGCGGGTGACCTGGAGCCCGCGGGCACCGTGTTGATGACCCCTGCTTTACAGTCTTTGCGGGCAACCTGGAGCCCGCAGGCACCGTGTTTGTGACCCTTGCTTTACAGCACTGACCATTTGGAAAGGTATAGTCTGGGTCCCATGTATAAGATGAAGAAAGTACCCATATTTGTCTTCAAAGTGAAAGCAATAGTGTGTCCTCAGAGGTCCAAGAGCTCTTACACTACCGGCTAAATGGACAAGTAAGTGCATATTAGCTGTCATGTACTGTTCACCATAAAGTCCACTTATTTGAGAACAGAAATTCCACAGTAGTTTTTCAGTGTGATGTACTTGCGTAGGGATTATTGATTACATCAGAAGATAAAGATTGCTTCACTGAGGAGCAGGGAATGGTTGTAGTATAGTCCTGCAAGAATGCCTCGGAATACAACAGGCAAAAAAATAAAATAGCAAAATGGACCAAGATGCTTTGAAGAACATTCTGTGAGAAGACACAGATCGAGGGAATCTCATCATAAATATTGGCCTTATGTCTTTTAGCCGTTTGTCAACTTCTTTGATTGATCTAACCATACTGAATGCACAAGTGGAAAGCTGTACTACTCCCTGTAGTAGAGAGTGCATATAGTCTATACCTCTACCCAGGACCAAATCATAGCTGTTGAGTAGGTTGAGAAAGGAAGGTCCCTTCACCCCACGTGCAATGCAATTGAAATCATTGGCCATCTTAACATTATGTAAAAGAAAAGCAAATGTAACAGAAATTTCATCTTTCGATTTTGCTCAGAGTGTTAGAGGTTCAACACTGATGGTTTTGAGACTCCAAACACCTGCAAATATGTTTCCTCGTTTAGTGCATTCAACAAAGTTTAATTAACTAATTTATGACCAAATAAAAAGGCCAAACAGAAAACCTTGAAGACTTAAAAATGGTCTGCCCTCTGTGTTCCACATTAAAAAAAAAGTTCCCATAATCCAGTAATGTGCGGTCAGGGGAGGCAGGTGAGGCACAGCCTCACCTGCTGTCATGAAAGAAATGAAAAATGGAAAAAGTAAATTAAATGTTTTTATTTATCCAGTGATGTGTATTATAAAGTAGTTTTTTTGTTAAACATCACCAAGTTTGTTAATTTTACTCAAAATCGCTGAGTTTTCACATTTACCGCTGAAATACTGCGGTGAGGCACCATGGATTGCGCAATGGCTCGACAAGCTGTGCTGGTGAGACCATAATGCTATCTCTCTATACGTCACTATCAAAATGTTCAAACGTGTTTGCTATATGAGCTAAATTCTCATAATTTAGTTAATGTATATAATGTACAGTGTTTTTTTGTCAACAACTGTATGTGTGTAACGTCTTTCTTGAGTTGAGCAGTCCTGAAACCGCTGTGAAAAGGCACTACGTTAGGCACATAGTTCTCCGGTCTCATGGTAGAGGGCGCTGGTGATCCCAAGGATTCGGCCGAGAATTCCTCTTCCTTGGCCGTAGAAGTGACAGCGAACTATGATCTACAGTCAAGTGCAGCCATTCATTTGTTTTCAGCTCACCTTACCTTACTATAAAAATGGAGGAATACATATCTCAACTCAAATTGTTTTTGATGCTTCTGTTCAGAAGGAGTGGCGCATGGACTTCATTTATAAGTAAACCTAACATTTAAGCAAACATGTAGGAAATAACGGGGGGGTTTTTTTTTAATCAAATGTGCTAATTGTTACAGTTTGTATGTGTAAATAATTCTGCTCTGAGACTTTAAAAATGACCTGTTGCTAGATAAATGGTGAATAAGCTCAACTGTAGGTTCATATTTTTGTAAATCTAATTATGATGAATTCAGTGCCTCAGTGCACGTCACTGCTATAATCAGTGAGAGGCCTATTGCTTGTAATAAATTTCTGATACACTTCTCTGTCATAAATGTCTTTGATATTGCCATGACATTTTTTTATGTCTATTAAACCTGAATTTAAGTTTTTCTTCAAAACCTTAGCAAACAATCTCTTTATTTTATGCTTCATTGGGAACCTTAATGAAATAGGAGGTTGACCCCTCTCTCAAAACATTGGCTTGACAGGTTTTACACTGGGTGTCTACACTCTCAACAGTCATGAAGCATTCACTGCAATATTTGTGCAAAAGCAGAATGGAGGAATCATCAAAAAATTGTATACATTTATGTAAATTCTGAAGACATTCAGCCTGGATATCAGATGCGCAGTGCTGAGAGATTAGTGTAAGCAAGTCACCGAGACCTTTTCCTGTCATTTTGTGTCTGTTTGCAAAGTTATTATGAGAAGAAGACTTTCAGCAACAGAAATTGGTGCATATGTGTTGAGTGGATCATCTCCTGTGTTTGTAGAACTTTTGGGTTTTGTTCCCTCCTCTTGGTTTAGCTCCAAACTGTCATCAAAAGATAAGTCATCATCAAATAACACATTATCATCTGAAATCCCTTCTTCAACAAATTCAGGTAGGGGCCCAACATATGTATCCATGTGAATAGGTTGTTCATGTCCTGATTCAACAATGAGTCCAGAGTGAGGCGTCTCACTTGTGTGTCCATAGCAGTGGGATGAATGGTGTCACAGAAGTCACCCAAATTTGTCATCAAAGAGTCTTCCAGATCAGAAAGATCATCAGCTTGAAGATTAGCCAAACTGGACACTTGCTTGCTGCCGCAGGCATTTGAGCTCCAGTTTGTTGATTCTAAAAGAAATATATATATATATATATATATATATATATATATATATATATATATATATATAGCAGTGAGTTCTCCCATGCTTTCTGAAAGATTAGAAACAGGCTTATGGATACACCAACAACCATAAATGCATAGATCTTTGCCAGGATTGAATTAACTTTTTTCCATCCATCATCTACTGCTTATGCGGGGCCGGGTCGCGGGGGCAAGTGTCTCAGCAGGATGCCCATACCTCGTTACCCCCAGACACCTCCTCCAGCTCCTCCGGGGGGAGCCTGAGGCGTTCCCAGGCCAGCTGAGAGACATAGTCCCTCTAGCATGTCCTAGGTCTTTGCCGAGGTCTCCTGCCAGTAGGACATGCCCGGAACATCTCCCCAGGGAGAAGTCGAGGAGGCATCTGGAACAGATACCCGAGCCACCTCAGCTGGCTTTGCTCAAGGCGAAGGAGCAGCGGCTCTACTCCAAGCTCCACCCTGGTGACTAAGCTCCTCACCCTAACTCTAAGGGTGCGCCCAGCCATTCTATGGAGGAAACTCATTTCAGCCGCTTGTATCCAGGATCTTGTCCTTTTGGTAACGACCCAAAGCTCGTGACCATAGGTGAGAGTAGGAACCTAGACTGACCAGTAAATCGAGAGCTTCGTCTTGCGACTCAGCTCCTTCTTCACCATGACAGACCTATACTGCGACCACATCACTGTGGAAGCTGCACCGATCCATCTGTCAATCTCAAGTTCCATCCTTTCCTCACTTGTGAACAATACTTAAACTCCTCCACTTGGGGCAAAGACTCTCCACCAACCTGAAGAGGACACACCAACCTTTTCCGGTCGAGAACCATGGTCTTGGATTTTGAGGTGCTGATCCTCATCTCACATCACACTCAGCTGCAAACTGTCCCAGTGCACACTGAAGTCCAGGTTTGATGATGCCAACAGGACAACATCGTCTGCAAAAAGCAGAGATGAAATCGTTTGGTCCCCAAACCGGACTCCCTCTGGACCCTGGCTGCACCAAGAAATTCTGTCCACAAAGATTATGAAGAGAACCGGTGATAGAGGGCAGCCCTACCGGAGTCCAATATGCACCTGGAAAACGTCTGACTTACTGCCAGCTATATAAACCAAGCTCTGGCTTCGGTCATATAGGGACCGGACAGCCCTCAGCAAAGGCGAAGCACTACCCACAAGGTACCACGAAGGACACGATCGAATGCCTTCTCCTGATCCAGAAAACACATGCGGACTGGTTGGACAAACTCCCATGAACCCTCAAACACTCGATGGAGAGTATAGAGCTGGTCCAGTGTTTCACGACCGGGACGAAAACCACATTGTTCCTCCTGAATCCGCGGTTCGACTTTGATAAATTGATATTCAACATTTCTGAAAACGAAATAATTGTAAGAAATAATTATATTAAAAATTTGATTGAAGTGACTGCACTAATGAGGTTTATTTAGAAATATAGCGACTTACAATCAGTGCATTCATCGTTGGAGAAATGCCGATCATTTCTAATAAAAGGGTGAACAAGTCAATCAAATAATAATAATAATAACAATAATGAGAATTAGTGGTTGGGGACCGCTAATCTAGGGGTAACACACCAGTGTGTTCCGTACGTCCGGTCTATTCCGCAGTTTGGTTTACTTTACAGTCACTGCAGAAAATCCAGCTTTACAAAGACAGGTGGGTGGAAATGGAAGCAGGGTTTTCAATACTTTTTGGGCGATCTCAGGATAATCTGCCTGGACTTCAATCCAAAACACTGGTGCGGTCGTGGGCGCTTAATTGTGTGGGTTGATAATCTGTCATGTGACCGAGACCTGTCAAGCGGGACAAACGCATGCATTCATCTGTGCGTCATTCCGCATAGACTTCACTTTTCAAAATAAAACATCTTTCAGATAGTAAACTGTGATTTATAGTACATTTACATTTATAGTACAGCCTTTCATTTATTTTCCGCTCACCTTGCCTTACTATAAAAATGGAAGATTATGTATCTCAACTCAAAATTTTTTCGATGCTTTTATTCAGAAGGGGCTACGCATGGACTTCATTTATAAGTAAACATAATATATAAAAAAAAACATGCAGGTAACAACGTAACAAGTTTTTTTTAATCAAATGTGCTTGTGTGTGTAAATAATTCTGCTATGAGGCTTTAAAAATAACCCACTTACTGTTGCCTATTAAATTGTGAATAAGCTACACAGTAGTTTCATGTGTTCGTAAACATCTTCATCTGATTATGATTAAGTCTATGCCTCACCAGCCATGAACCTCACCGCACGTAACTGGCTCTAATTATATTTTCCAAAAGAGGTAAGATATGTAAAGTAATTATGACAGAGATTTTATTTTTTATTTTTGCTTTGAGTCCAGTAAGTACTGTCCGTTTCAGTGTGCACATAGTGTGAGTGGTGCACACCTGCCATAAGATGCAGTGTACCGTATGCCTTGGTCTCTTCCTGAGGCAGAATGGCTTCTCTGCTATTGGAAATCCATCTTCCACAACACACACAAGGGTGCTGACATGCGTCAAGAAAAGGTGTCACATCTGCTAGTGTCATGTTGATGTTTTTTCTAAAACATTTAACCTATCACACCTTCTAATTCACCATATATGTCATTCTACTGGTCAGTTCATGCATATGTATGGACCTAATATGTAATTATTACTGCTTGAGTGTCTGTCTCCTTCTTTTCCATACGTATTTCTGTTGAAGAAGAGATACAAACATTTTATTCATCCCTTTGGATGCACTTAACAGTGCATTTCACAGTGTCAAATCTTTTGTTTTGTATTCATTTATAATCTTGTGGCGCCATCTAGTGACAATTGATTGGTCCCACGGGAGTATATCTTATTAGGAACCACTTTTGTTTTTGTTTTTGTTTGGTTTTAAATCAGTTTCACTGAGTTAGGTAAGATTAGAAATTATTTTTTCAATCTCCACTCCTTTCTTTTCATCACATCATCACGTTAAACTGTGACAGAACATGCTAAAATGCATTACTTATTTTTATGAGCTTATTATGGCCCATCTCATAGGCCTTAACAAATAAGAACAATGTTGACAGGGCGGGTCCAAAAGTTAACAAAGGTTTATCAAAGAGGTTAAACAATAACTACGATGTGGTGTGGAAGTCAGTATCAGTAGTGTATAAAGGGTGCATAATGTCTTGGATGATGTGAGGTGCATGTTGTCAGTGCAGAGGCAGAAACGCAAAGCAAAAGGAAAAGGCAGCATGACTTTTGGAGGGGGCTGACAGGCAAGCGTCACCGGCTACATTGCAGCTACTGCTGCCGCCATGTGGTGACTGGAAAAAAACAGAGTAGTCAAGCATAAAGCGCCATGCTGGACGACGGTGTGCGTGTGTGTGTGTGTATGTGTGTTTATGCCTATGCATTTGTCTATGTATGTATGACTATGACTATTTAATCAAACTAGATGTTCTTGTCCCTGAATGATTCAGTGGAAAACTTTGGTATATTATAATTATAATAATGGATTAGATTTATATAGCGCTTTTCTGGACACTCAGACACTTTACAGTGGATCCATTATTCATTCACTCCTCATTCATACTTGGTGATGTTAAACTACGTGTGCAGCCACAGCTGCCCTGGGGCAGACTGACGGAGGTGTGGCTGCCATTCTGCGCCTACAGCCCCTCCAACCACCACCGGAACAATCACACATATTCAAACACTAACAAGTGCCCCAGTGGAGGCAGAGGGTAAAGTGTCTTACCCAAGGACACAACGAAAAATGACTCGGTGGGAGCGGGAATAGAACCTCTGATCTTGAATCATTGGATGACCCGCTCTACCACTGAGCCACTGCCTGAAATCCCTGAAATCAGGGAAAACCAGGGTTTCCGGTTTAAAAGAGGGTCAGTCAGAGGAGTAACCCTGACTTGTTTCATGAAGCGAGATAACTGACCCTCTGGGTTTGTTACCCCAGTAACAAACTCTCTTAAGCTAACCTGGTAAGGAGCAGCTTTCCTTTTAGTAACCCAGAGTTTCTTCTGACTCTGCCCCCTTTTAATATTTGGTTCAAGAAGACAATGCATGTGTGGCAAGGCGAGCGGCTTGAAGCCGTTACCGACAACGCCACCTGGGGGCTTTCACCCCAGGATATGGACAAAACTTATGGATGTGCAGGTTTTGGATTGATTCAAGGCACACGGTTCAAAAATACTCCACGGGACCAGAGTGTGATTTCCAATTATAAAAGAAAAAGACTTTATTAAACAGTTATTTTAAAATGAGGACAGACGAAAAGAATACTACAAATATGATTATAAAAAGTATGAGGGATTACCAAAAACAGAGCTGGGGCTTACCACGACAGCGGTAACAAAAAGGGGAGAAATCCAAAAAAACTACACTGCACCCGTGACACAGCAAACCAAAAACGTGGATAAGGAACCACCACCAGGGGAACCGCTGCCGCTCTGGGCCCGCAGCACCTGTCAACGAAAAGAACACAATTAGAAACAAAAAAAGCAAGGCAACCCTCACACACGATAACCAAATAGCAATAAACCCAAAATAAACTGTTTAACACACAAATTATCCAAAAGAGGAAAAAAGAGATTACTACACAATAAATCAAATATAACCCACCAAACTGATCAATAATAACTCAACGGAAGAAATAACAGATGAATAAATTAAAAAAAAAGGGAGCGTCTGCCCCTCCAATTAAAACCACCCTCCAGGGGTAGTGGCTCAGCGTCAATTAGAGTGTCGGGATGCCCTCTCTTGGCTCGCGTTGAGGACGCCGTATGATACGGCCTTGACCACCGGTAATGGTGTCTGGCCCGATATAGGCCGAATCAGCGCCGGATTGTGGTGGTGGAGGCCTCCAGATGAGCCAAACCCCGGAGTAGACACACAGATGCAGGGGGGGGAAAAATAACACAACGAACAGAGAACGAAGAACCAAGAACCAAAACAGCAGTGAGCTCTCAGTGGCGATGACGGCCGCGCACTGCAAAATAAACAAATTAACCTAATTAAAATACGACCACCGGACATTACAAAAATAAAAAGTTACAGATAAACATCCTACCGGAGAGCAGGATTGAGGTGTCACTCGCGGCAGGAGGAGGAAGCCCGCAGCCCAGACCAGGAGAGGTGGTTCTGGGAGAGAACCATAACCCATAACGCAACCAGACCTTCAGCAGCTTGATATAAAAAGACAGACAACTAAGCGTCTTACCCTCAGGATGCGCACCGCACGCGCACCGGCCCAAGGGAGACAGCCCAGGTCCCAGTAACACCACACTGCCGGACGGGGCAAAACCGGAGTAAATACAGGGCCCATACACTGAACAGATCGAGGAGAACGAGCATGCCTACCTTATTTTCCCACTCAACCGCTCACCGCAAAACGCTGCCACGCCCAGCTGTCAGCTCCGTAAAGGAGGAAGAGGAAGCGGAAGAAGGATGGAGAAGGGTCCGACCAGGTCTATTTATGCGGCACTCGCTAATTGTTGGCTACACTACCCCCTCACGGTGGGGAGTGTAGCACTATCCTGCCACACATGTTTACATTTACCCTGCAATCGTCAGTTTTTCTGTTACAAGCTGACCCTGGTCGCCTATCAGAGAAAGGAAAAGTTATGTGGCCCTCACAGGAAAAAAGTTTGGAGACTCCTTGTCTATACAATGTGGGAGATACTCAGTGCAACTCGCCTTGAAACTTTTATCCCAGTTTTTCTCTTTCCCTGGAGATAAACCCATCAGAATCATCATGGAGGTGTTCCACAGGATTTCAGGTAAATGATGTTGAAATGTGAAAAATTAATTTGAAATTATATTCTCTTAATGACATAGTGCTGCAACGTCAGAATTGGATTAGTTACTTTAATTTCTTTTAGGATTTCCCAATGTAATTGGCTGCATAAATGGTACCCACATTCCCACCATAGCCATTAAGGTACAAGTAGATTGACTACTGTTTCAACATGTTAAAGACTGCATCATAGATAAACTAACATCTGTCCAGATCATGTGTGATGCTTCAGACTACATGTCTGATCTGGAGGCAAAGTGGTGTGGGTCAGTTCCCGACTCACGGATGTATAATGAGTCTTACCTGAGCAAATTACAATGATAAAAACATTGTAATAGTTAACATGATTTACCAGTGATCATCACCCACCTCTAACGTTAGTCCAGTATTTCTATTTCCAGGTCTGCCGTCCTAATCTGGAGGTTCTACTAAACCATTTCTGTTTTCTGTACAGTGATTCCTCTACTTGCGAATGTCTCTACTTATGAAATTTTCTACTTCTGAAATTTCTCAGCAGGAAAATATTGCCTCTACTTACGAAAGAAATTTCAACGTACGTAATGTAAAAACACAGTATTGGCTGATACTCGAATCTCCGACAGGTACCTGAACACAACATTCTCATAGCTGCTCTGCCATTGGCTATTACCTATTATGTATCTTCCTGGCATCCCATTGGCTAAGAGGGTTGCCACTCCACCTCTGAATGGAGCTAGACCGGTGCTTATGTAGTGTCTCCGGCATTCTGCACTGACCCGTGAGGTAGTCTGATAGTTTTGCGCCAATATAATAACTTTTTGAGTATTCGCTATGGACCCAAGAAAGTGATGGAGAACAGAGGAAAAGAAAAGACAAAGAAAAGAGATCATAGAAAAGCGTGAAAAAGGGATGCTTTTGGTTGATCTCGCCAAAGAATATGGCCATAATGCATCTATAATCGCCACGTTATTAAAACACAAGGAAGTTTAAGGAGTTTAAGGCATTGCGTGGGTGGTTGGATAAGTTCAAAAGGAGGACTGGAATTCACTCTGTTTTTCGGCATGGTGAGGCAGGAGCGCATTAACTAAATAGGACAAAAAACAATGGGGACAGCAGTTAAAAGGTAAATGACCGTCATTACTATTCCTTATTCTTTGTTTTTTATGTTATGCACAACTCTCATTTATTGTGTAATAATCTAATCGTAAGATGTATTTGCTACATGTTTTGATGTATTTTTATGCTTTATAAAACATTTATGTCGGAATTTTTGGGGGCTTGGAACGGATTAGGGCATTTGCATAGAAAACGCTTCTCTACTTACGTAATTTTCTACTTACGAAATTTCTCCCGGAACCAATTAATTTCGTAAGTAGAGGTACCACTGTATTTTTTAGAAAGTTAATTTTATAAACTTCTATAACAGGTAGATGGGAATACATGAGGAGGACATCAAAACAATTACATAGGAATTCCACAGAATGAACCACTCGTGTTTACTGAGTGTCTATTTCACTGTGATAATCTGTGTAGTCGGGACTCTATTGTCCATCCATGCTCTGTTATAAAAGGATGAGAATGTGTTAATACTTCAGTGGAGGCTACATGTCACTCTGTATTTCACTATAATGTTAAGCAATGGGAAGAGAGCAATCAGTAACATAAAATATAATATCACTTTCTTTTTTTTTCAATTTCGTGCTAATTTCTTTTTCTTTTTATCAATTAATAACTTCTGTGTATATTATATGTCTAAAACAGACAGAAAACAGAAAATAAAACTTGAAAGGACTCACTTCATAAAATCGGTAAGGGTTACTCCTCTAACTCTGGGTTAAGTTACCTCCCTTTGTGAAACCGGAAACCCTGGTTTTCCTGGATTTCAGGGTTAACGTACCCAGGTTTTCCACTGAACCTGCTTTGTGAAACGGGCTCAGTGACTCTGATGCTTCCTTTCTTCAGGAGTCTTTCAGTGGATTGACAAGGCAGGACCAGCAGTTCACATCTATTCAACACACCTTTATATTCCAGTCCTGGTCCTCCACTGTCAAACTGGCATACCACAAATTTTTACTTTCATATGTCTCATTAATGGGACTTTGCCAAGGGACCATCACCTGAAGCTGGAAGGACTTTGACTACAGGATCAGATTTTAGTCGAGGGTAGTCACGGTCACTTTATCAACCAGGAAAGTGTGACAGAGTGTGAAGGGACATAAAATGGAAAGACATGAAACATGACTTGAATGAAAGATTGTTTTGTGATACAAAATGTCACGCATGAAATCAGTTTGCTGTCAGAGCACAGGCCCCCACCAGCTCCAATAAAACTTGAGCAATCGGAAAATAGTTTTTCCATACAGTATACATAGGGGCACAGCACAATTTCCTATAGCCACCTCAATTACTGTAGTGTGATTCGATACATATTGGCTCCCTGCAACTGTATATTTTGATCTCATAAAGCTGGATGTGAAATGTGTATTCCCATATTTTCAGTTAAGGTAACTGGATACTGATAGTGGCCTTATTTTCATATGCATCATACTGATTTATTATCAGACATACTGTATATGAGTAGTATCAAGCATTAGCAATGGTGCATGAGAGGAGATACAGCGTCAAATACAAGCGTAGGCACAATACCCAGAGTGACAATGGATGCAGATCTGCAGGGTACCATTGCCCCATCCAAGCTGCTACATTGAATTAAATTTTACAAATAATTGTTAAGATAACTAGTATGTCAAGACAGACAGCTGACAATATACAAAAATAAAAATATCCAGGATATATTTTTCCAATTTGTCCTTCATAATTCAATTAATCTATAGTTACATCAAAATTTCCAAGCTGAATCCTATTCTCATAGTTTTTGCTGAGCTTGGCAGCATAGAGGATGTGTTAGGTGTCTTTAAAGAGAAGCCTGTACCTGGTAGGGGGGCAATGACCCTCGAAACAGGCTTTGACCCAGACACAGAGGAATGGATCCAGTTTGCCAGCCTAATGAAGAAAAGGGAGGGATCATGTGTGGTGACCATGCTGAGCTGCATGTATGTCTCTGGTAGATTTCTGTACAAAGAAATATGCCCCTTTTACAGTCGGGGCACCGCCAGAGATGTGCTTGAAGAAGAATCTTTGCATGTGTTTATAATGGTACATACGGTAGAATGGAAGGGGTTTTTCCATTGTCTTAGAAAAAAACTGGACTAGCCTAAGCTGTTTAAATCAATCCACTAGACTTTAAGAAAGTTCTTGAAGATGTTTCGTCTCTTATCCAAGAGACTTCTTCTGAAGAACTGAAGATGTCTCTTGGATGAGAGACGAAAGGTCTTCAAGAACTTTCTTAAAGTCTAGTGGATTGATTGAAACAGCTTTGGATAACCATGACCTGGATAACTGAGAACCTACACAGACATCTAAATTAGACTAGTTTAACAACCTCTAAGCACATAGTGATGTATCAGCTGATTTAAGTTTTCCAGCAGTATATGGTGCCAGTGTTTCCTGAACTGTGCCCTAATTCAGCAAGGAAATTAGAAAAAAAACCCCAAAAAACTGGAAGGAGAATATCTAATACCCATTTCCGGCATGTACAGAATACATAAAATACACATAGCATAGCAAACAGCTGACACATTTTCTGTAAATGAACCTGTATGTGGGAGCTGGACATACTGTATAGCGAGTAAGAAACCCTTCGATGTTTGGATGGATTCACATGTCGGATCAGATCTATTAATTTTATCAATTTGTTTATTTATCTAATGATTTTTGGTGGGGATCCAAATCTTGTGTATGCAGGATGTGGGATAGTTTGGCCATGTGCTGCTGAACACTATCCTAATGATACACTTGACTTTTTCTAAGGTTAAATTAATACTTAAAATAAGCCACTGGCCAGTGACTCAAAAGCTCAGTAATTAACATAGTAAATCATTGCCTTGTAAAATCACAGTGTCTCATTTGTACGTATAATTTTTTTACAGACTAAAAAAGAGCAATCAAATTAACTAATAAGCGTTAATTAGTGAGCTTCAGAGGTGCTGCAGGCGGACTGTGTTACACGTGTGAACTGGCTAGCTAGTTCAGTCTCCAGTCATTATGCTAAGTTAACTCTGCTGTTAATGAACAGCAGGGCTTTGTGTTTGTGGACATCACTCACATTAGGCTGTTAGTGCTACTGCAAATTCAGTCCGCTTGCAAATCTATCAATTCACATCAGTTTTATCTCTCTGGGTGTGTGTGTGTGTGTGTGTGTGTGCGTGCGTGCGTGCGTGCGTGTGTGTGTGTGTGTGTGTGTGTGTGTGTGTGAAGACAGAGGTGCAGTAGCAGATATGGAGGCAGACAAACAGAGGGGCAGTCTTCGGTCAACTGTGTCTTCCTGCCTTATCCTTATCTCATATCCCGAGTCTGTCCGAGTTTTCCTTTCTACAGTCCTACGCTGAACATCACAGAAATGATACCAACCAGAGATAAGTAATACCACTTAAATACACCTCTATCAGCTAATCTTCCATTCCTGTCACTGGTGTGAATTTTTCAACCTTGCTTTACTGCATATAAACAAATAACCATAGCTACGATTTGAAATTGCTATATACGTATATTTAGCTGTGGTGAGGATGTTTTTTCTGATGCCATTTTGCTCCTGCCATAATGTTTCAACAATTATTGACTGAAATGATGGATGGAGTCTAATCATTTTATTGAGCTCAACCTTATCTTCACCATCTCCATCATGCTGACATTTTTAGTGACATGTCTCAACAATTATTGGATGGATTGCCTTGATATTTGAATGAGACACTTCTGTTCTTCTTAATATTATAGTTATGCACTAGAGTGTATGGTGCCACCATCAATTTCAACATATTAGACATATATAATATGACACTGAGTGCTAGGTAACATCTATCATCAATCTTACATGCAAAGAGGAAGTTTGATTAGCAAACTGTTTTCTGTCCCATCTTATATACTTACTGAGATTTGACTACATTTCTTTAGAGTAAAAAAACATAGTTTGATGTTTAAATGACTGCAAGGAATGACTGGAATGTATTGTATTTTGAAAGTCAGTGATTAATAGTGTTTTGAAATTGAATAGACTCTTATGAAATCCCCAACTTCACATTTGTAAAAAGTCTTTTTTGCAATGTGAGCCAACATTAATTATTTTGTGTGTGGTGATTAATGCAGCAGATAGAGGGCACCTCCATCAAGATAATGACAGGTGACGCATGATTTATACTTAGGGATTCCAAATATGACTGTGGTGGCAGAGAGGCTTTTAAAGACAATACAAGGTACATGAGTATAAAATATTTATTTGTCAATTCAGGTTGAGAAGAAAATCCAGTATTATCATTGATGATGAAAGCATTAATTTTTAACACTTAACTCATATTACATGGCTCAAACGTTGCACTGACACTGAACTTACACACACACCCTAGGTTTCCCACAGTGATTTATAAACCACAATTCTCTGCTGCATGCCAGTGGGTGGTTACTGACCGACAATATTTTTCAAACATTTTCCCTTAAAAGGCCACCTCTTTACACGGTGTATGAGTGTTAGGCCTCTCACATCACATCACTATAATTTAATTATATTATTTTATCACATGATTATTTTATGAAACATTATGAAACATTTCAATAAACATAAATTAAACATAAACATATACCACCTTATGACACCGACGACAGTCAAGTACATATATTGTATATGTTTGTAAATTGTGTGTACAGGATCCATGGTACAAATGTGCATTCTTTTCTACCAGTTACCCTAAGGTTCATGCTTATTGTTCTCTTTAAATATAATGGCAGAGATTTACATCTACTCTGCTTCCGTGCACTGCTGACTTTTTAAGGTTATTCCCATGCTTTTGTGCTCTCGTGGAGCACTTTGCAGAAATGTCTGTTGGGAGCAGTCAGAGCAACAAAGAGAAGCTGCCAGGGGATGGCAGTCTTGTTCTATGTTGATTCCACAAACCGACTTGCTAAGAAATACAGAGCAAGTAAGATTCGTTTGAAGCCTGCTCTTATATCCATCTTGTATTTTGAAACCAAAGAGCGGTCTAGAAATAGCAAAGACATGGACAACTGTAAAATAAATGATCTGATAGACGAGAGACGCTGGGCAAATTGTCTTTGGATGAAGCCTGAGTAAAGTGTCCATCCCTCATCAGTTTTTTGATGGAGGGCAAAGTCTAAACTTCTAAACAGCTCTCAGTGGCAGAATACTCAACCTTGCTTTACTATTTTCTTATTTCTGAAGCCTGTGGCGTCCACCAACTTTTCACAATCTGGTCGCATTGAGCTCTAGTGCGGTTTTTAACCTTGGGCTGCTGAAGTAAATATGTGTTCATGCTTTGGTAAGTAGTGGTTCTATGACTTACCAACTATGTGCCCCTCCCCCACCACCACCACCACCATAGACCGACTTATGCGGTACAAAAGATCCAAACATCATTGACAAATGGTTAATGGTGTTTTGTGACAAAATATTGTTTCATTTGTTTTTCCACCCTGCTTTATTGATTATGGCACTAAAGTCAAGCTATCATGGTTTAAGAAGATTAGGGTCTTGGGGGACTTCAGCTTTTTTAGCAAATAAGATTGATGATATGTTGTTGTCAATAGAGGTTATAAAGGTCAAACATTTATTGTTCAAACGAGAGGGTCATTAGAAATCCACCATCATTCAACTATCATCTGTCCCCTCGTCTCAGCTCTGCTCGATGCCCTGCTCCTTGTTGTTTTCACCCACTTAAAGCCGATAATGAAATGTATGCATTGGGCGAAGCAGGTGATTAATCAGAGCAGATGTGCATCTCGGTGAGTGCCAGAGTGAATCTCTTGAGCACATCAGCCTGATGGTTCAAACTCCACCCTGGCTTTAGAAGGGGTTCTGAGCCCTCGTCTCTTACCCCATGGCTGTCATTGCCAACGCATGTGCCAACCCGTCGTAATACAATTAATTAACTGGTGCCAAAATGCCCTCACACTTTAGAGGCATCTGTTTAGCCTACAGAAACACTGCTGGTGGGCTGCTGTCATGTTTACTAGCCTGATGAATCTAAGATGACAGCATGATGATAACACAGTAATTGAGATTTACCCTTAAAGATTCATTTCAGTATTTTCATGCAATACTTAACATTGGATTGAAAATATTACTTGTTTCCCAGCGTGATGAACTGTATGAAACGTCTTCGATCCATTAACCTTTCACAACATAAATTACACTAATGTATCAGAGCCTTACTATTCCATAGTCAAAGTCAAAGCAAAACCTAAAAAATTACTTTTGATGATTTCCATTGTGCTGAATTGAATATTGTAGAATCTTAGAACTGTTTGGTCTTTTGTTCAGATTGATCATTGGGGACAAATAATCCTGATTTGTAAAACTAATATAACTTAAGAAATTTCCTTCCTTAATGTTTTTTCTTCATAGAGACAAGTAGCATCATGGTTCGGTATTTGTGTCATGTGGCTCTGCTGTGCTGGAGTGTGACAGAAGGTGGGGCCAAACATGTTGGCAGAGCCTCGTCTCCACACCTGTTCCACATCTCCACTCCTGTGCCTGATCAGGCAGATTATCTTGAGGCTTTTTAATCCGGTTTCTCCTTTGGTTCTGTGCCAGATTATTTTGTTTCCTTGACCATGCCTCTAGTTTATTGGATTTCTCAAGGTTTCTTGTTTTTCCTGGATTTTTGCTTTATTTCCTGATTAAACTACAAATGAAAACTCCTTGGTGGAACGGTGGCACAGTGAGTAGCACTGTCGCTGCACAGCAAGGTGGTTCCAGGTTCAAGTCCCACTCTATGTGGACTTAGCACGTTCTCCCTGTGTCTGCGTGGGTTCTATCCGGCCTCTCCGGCATCCTCCCACCTCCAAAAACATGCGCTTCAGGTTAATTGGCCGCTCCAAAGTGCCCGTAGTGTGTGACTGTGAGTGTGCATGGTTGTCTGTTTTTGTGTAGCTCTGAGGCGCACTGGTGTTGTGCCTGGAATTTGTCCCGCCTCACACCCTAACACAGCTGGGATAGGCTCCAGCTCCCCGTGACCGGCCACAGCGAATAAAGTGGTTCGGAAGATGAATGAATGAATGAATGAATGAAAGCTTCTGCATTGGTGTTCTGCATATGGGTCCTAACCCTATCCATGACAAAACTATCTGGCCGAGACTGGACCCAGCAGACCCTTTTGTTCCTCAGGCATTGATTGCTAAGTCCAACAGCATACTTTATGTTCCGGATTTGGCTGCCAACAGGTTGCGGCATGGCTGCTTCCAAACCTGTTTCTGAGCCTGTACCCGGGCCTGTTTCTGAGCCTGAACTTGGCCTTTTTCCGAGCCTAAACCCGGCTCTGATATTGTAATACCATGGCATCAGGCATATTTACCAGGTAATTTTGATGGGTAAAATTGATAGACAAATACTGCAGTAAAATACTGTATATTATGAATAAAACTGGATAAGAAAATACCTAACATAACTTAAAATAACAGATACAAGAAATTAAAAAATAATTTACTGGACATTTTTAAATGCTTGAAAGTGATTGGAAATAGTTTATTAATCTTCCTTTGTGTTTTGTAGTGTTCAAATAATCTTTTATCATACTTTAACATAATATTGTAGAATCCTCATCAGATCAAATGTATAATTATGGTACCACCTTTTAAAGTGTCTCTGTTTAAAACAATCCATCTTCCAGGAGAACTACACCATTAGCCTGTTCATGCTAGACTAAATATTCTTGTAAGGTTGCTTGTTTAGATTAATTGCAGTTTTCAAACTGGATGCCATTTAGTCCGCTTGGTTCATCACACAGAATTTTAAGAGTTGGCAGGAGCAGATGCACTGCCTAGATGATTAGATAACATGATAATGATGATAAAGTCAGTATTTGGTCCATTTCCTATCACCTGATGCACATACTCAATCCTGTTGATCCTGAACATAGCTTATTGTTTACCTGCAGATGTGTTTGATGTTCACAGGTCTCAACTTTTATTTGGTTAAAAAAATACGTTTTCAGTTCCCTCACAAAAGGAAAAATGACATCTTACAGAAAGCTATTCAGAGTAAATAAAGTATTTACATTGGTGAAAAATGTGGTGAAATGAATAAAGACGAGATCTCTTTCCCATTTAAAGCTAATTACACAGAAGCGGTGAATGGTGCCTTGCCCTTCGCCCATGGTGAGCTGGAATATCGGCTGTAGATGACAAGGTAGAGCACTTGGCACCATAAGTCTTGTTAACTTTTGAAACATCCTGCCCATTTTCTTGTAAATGAGATGGCAACGTCTCATCTACCAGAAAATAGATGGATGAATGGATGGATGAATGTGGTATGGATACCCTGGGAAATAATATTAGTGCATGAGGCATCTGTGAAAAAGAGTAAAATTATCCTTCAAAAGTGAAATGTCGTTTAAATCAACCAACATCACTTTTGAGGATGGTTTGCTGTAGCGTGGCAGCAATAGTGCACCTGTTCCTATGGTGTTTAAAATTTCCATATAACATTAAAGCATTGCAGGGATTTTGAGCGGACAATAAACCTTCTAATAGTACCCCACTCCTGAGCTTTTTAATATTTAATACATTTGAATTAATATTCCCAAATGTTGAGATCTGTGATTTGTATCGTGGTTCTAGTGTTCTGATGTAAGCCAGTCCTGCAGGAAGGCACCTCTGTAGCTATAACTTGTATGTTACATGGTAACAGTTCAACGCCTGCCCTAAGCATGCCGGTTCAAATTGGAACATTTGCCTAACTTGTTGATTTACTATTTGCTGCTTCCTTGAGGGCAGTAATAGATATATATATACACAGTATATATTATACATACACAATGGTACCTCTACTTATGAAATTAATTGGTTACGAAAGAAATTACGTAAGTAGCAAATCCCCTAATCCGTTCCAAGCCCCCAAAAATTCCGACATAAATGTCTTACAAAGCATAAAAATGCATCAAAACATGTAATAAATACATGTTATGATAAGATTATTACACAATAAATGAGAGTTGTGCATTATGTAAAAAAACAGAATAAAGAATAAAGATGATGGTCATTTACCTTTTAACTACTGTCCTCATTGTTTTTTGCCCTCTTCAGTTCATGCGCTCTTGCCTAACGATGCCGAACAACAGACTGAATTCCAGTCCTCCTTTTGAACTTCTCCAACCACCCACGCAATGCCTTAAATCCTTAAACTTCCATTTGTTTTAATATCATGGCAATTGTAGATGCATTATGGCCATATTCTTTGGCGAGATAAACCAAACGCATCCCTTTTTCATGCATTCTATTATCTCTTGCATTGTTTGTATGGACATAAAGCCTACAATGATGCACAGGTGTACGAGCGAGTGTGATGACAGCAAGTGAGTGGAGCAAGCGAGTGTATGACAGTGAGTGTAGTGACGGCAAGCGTGGAGCATTTAGTCAACGAAAGTGTGGAGACTGACTCGAACGTGGATAAACTTTTGTTTGTTGGACTATTAAAGGTTTGCCAGACAACATGCTTTTAACATACAAACTGAGTTAGTGATAGAGCATGTCTGGAGTCTGCCGAAACGCGTTAGCTGGGTCAGTTTAGCCGCCGCCATTGTGGGAGATATGGATTCTTGACATTCCTTGAACCGCACAGACTTTGGAGGACGGATGCCGGAGATGAGGGCTTCAGGGGACGTCGTGGTCGTATGTGCTGAGGGAGGCTGTGGAGGACACTACTTTTCCAGGTTCATGGATGCTGTGCTGGTTTCCAGGAGAAACCAGAAGAGGATTTTTTTGTGGTAGGATGCTGATTGATGCCCACACGTAGGTACCATATGAGCTCAAACTTTAAAGCGCGCCAACGACTAAACAAATGCAAGCTTGCTAAAGTAACTTGAACTAAAGAGTGCACAAGAAACTAAGACTAATAACTCAAACTACACTCTGAAACTAAGACTAATTACTACACTACACTTAAGAACTAAGACTAATATAAAACCCCGGGTATTTGTGTTGGTATTTATATTCTATTAATTTATTTTTCACATTATAGGGTTGGTGTTGGTATATAAATATTAATATATTTTTTAAAATAATATCAAGTATTTGTGTGTGTTTTTGCTTCTTGTTTATGGTGTTTAGTGTAGTTTATATTATCATTAAGGGTTAAACTCCAAAAGTACTCCCGTTAGCCTCTGTTAGTGAGAATCATAATTATTTCCTAGACTGTTAATTTACACGGAGATGGCTCTTTCACCATATGAGTATGAATTTAAATTTGAATAGATTTAAGACTTTATAGTTAAATAAAGGGTTTAATATTTTACGAGTCGATGGTGAAAGGGTTACATATATATATATATATTGTGTGTGTGTATATATTAGGGCTGTCAGTTTAACACGTTAATTAGATTAATTAGACTGCAAATTAACACGCTATAAAATTTAACACAATTAATTGTGAGTGGCAAGTCAAAGCGCAAGCATTTTAAATTTGGCCCATTGAGTAACCTGTAGGCTGCAGTGGCACGTCACTTCGTACCTGCGCCACTACTCAAAAGCAGGGTGACGCACAGTAGTCAATTTATGCCTGTCATGATGGTACGTCATCTGATTGCTTTCTTAATATTTTAATTCATAGTAACTATGTTGAACAAAAAAAAGTGGTTGGACGAATATGTGCAAAGTGAATTTACATGTACTGTATAACGACACGTGATGGGAGTCAGCGTTCTGCATGATTTTCAATAAGGAATAAAGGAACACATCCTTAAGCTGCAAGGAAAACAAAAGAAACAGACTTTGCTGTGAAAATGACATAAGAGTAGTACTTGCCAAGGTGAAGCCACGCATATCTGAACTGGTCTCTCAATAACAACAGCAGAAGTCACACTGATTTGCAGGTAGGTCATTTCATGTGAGTTCATGGAGTTCATGCACTCTCTTGGTTTTTCTCTTTGAAAAAGGTGACATTAATGCACAATTCATTAAATACACCAGTAAAACATATACTTATGTCTTAAATTTGATTTTGTTTTTAATTTTTATCTTTTTACTAAAGAAGGTTTCGGTGAGTGAGCATATGAAACCGGCAGGTTTCAGTACCTCCAACAAAGTAAGAACCACTGGCCTGTTGGCATTTTGCTATTGATGATGCCTTATTTAGAGGCATGCTATAGTATTCATTTTGAATTGCTGTATTGCGTCAGCTTTGCATGCCAGTGTGGTTTCTTGCTGTGGCGATCCCCACTGATGTATGTTAGTCCACTTTTTATTCGCTCCAGCTCCCACTCCTCCAGGTTGGCAATTTCCACATCTTCAGCCACCACACCAGGGCTCACACACAGCCCCATTACTGTCCCATCTCCACCGAAGTCTCGGTTGGCAGCAGATGTGATTGCTTGAATGAGCCGAGTAGGATAAACTGGGCTTTTGCTTGACCTCCTTGTACGCAACAGCTGCTGTGCGCATGGAGCGGGCAAAGTGAGTTCTGGATCCATGGGCTGCAACTTTAATATCTTCCATGAGATCTGGATGAGAGCCACCCACCGTTTTCACAAGGGGACCATCCCACAATACAAGGTTGCCAACAAAAGATTTCAACCGCCATCCCATACGTTGACAGGTGAAGGTCCCTCACTACTTTATCCTCTAGGCTGCCTAACACCTGGATTTTCCTGAACTCCTTGGAGCCAGTCAGTTCTCCTTGCTTTTGTAGTGCTTTCCACTCTTTCCTCTAGAGGTAGAAGTTCCGCTTGTTGCCATCGAACTGAGGGAGTGCCGTTCGTTTCAGTTTGACAGTAGGTGTCTGGTTTGGCATCTCCTCAGAGGGCTCCTTGTTTTCCAGCTTCAACTGCAGTAAGTTAGCCTTATCTGAAATTAACTCTTGCAGCGAACTCTCCATACTCATGACGTGCTGCCGGAAGTCAAGCCACTCTCCTTCTGGGACCCACTGAGTCCATTGGCGCAGAGTTTCTTTTGCCATTTTCACCAGCCCCTCAAGGTTGCTGAGCATGAGTTTGTATACTTCCGGCTACAGGCTAGGTCCACTTGCTACCAACCACTTGCACTCTTTCCCAGCTGCCTCCACTGCGAGGGAGAGTTCAGGGCAGCCAAAGTTTTGCCATAGAACATTCTAGACAGTATCCTCCACTTCCTCAAGCTTCCGTTCGCAGTCCTCTGCTGTTTTCCATGCATCTGCATTTAAGTTCTCTTTAGCAGTAGGCTGGAGCTCCGCGTCCACAGTCAAGGTTTCCACCTCCTCATTTGCCTCCAGTACCTTCTCAGCCTCGAAGTGTGACCTTGCTGAAGGCTTCCACCAGTTCTTCTGCCAACATTTTCTTGCAAGACTTCAACAGTAAGTTTGCCTGTCGGGTAAACCGCTGTTTGGCAGTTGTTCTCTCCCTCTTCATCTGCTGCAGGGACTTTGACATGGCCATATTGGGCTTTACTGATAATTTTGGCGCAGTGGGCTGGACTTGGAGGCCACAGTGGGCTGGACTTGGACCTGGCTTGGACGCAGGAATTTCCGTCTGGTGTGATGGGAGCTTTTCCAGGTTTCCAATTGTCAAGTGTTTTGCTTGCTTTCTTTGCTAACCCCACACTTGGTATACAACGCTGAACATCAAAAGCTGGAATCCACTTAAAGACCAGGGTGTTGTTCCTTTTTCTTTTTCCCTTTTATTTTTCTTTGCAAACTTTGTCTTCAACAGCAGGTGAAAAACCTTAGACACCACACCACATGATTATCGTTTTGTAAAACAGGTTCTAATAAATCACATAATTATCAGACCCATAATCAATAATTAATTATAATACAAATTAATAATGATCAATTATCAAAACCCCTTTCACATCAACCATTAACGAAGTGCATGAAAATAGATTTTTCCCTTTAAGTTAAAACAGACGTAAGTAAATTATTTCAATGTAAATGCATCATAATATATGAAATGTTTTTCTTTTAAACCATGGAACCAATGAATTAAATATTTTACTAGACCAACATACAAAAAAATAACTAATCAACCCACAATTTCCCCCCAGGTTTAGACACACATTTACATCCACTTCTTCTTCTTTTCCTTTCAGCTTTTCCCTTCAGGGGTCGCCACAGCAAATCAATTTCGTCCATCTAGCCCTGTCCTTTGAATCCTCTTCCTTCACACCAACTACCTTCATGTCCTCTTTCACTACATCCATAAACCTCCTCTTTGGTCTTCCTCTAGGCCTCCTGCCTGGCAGTTCAAAACTCAGCATCCTTCTACCAATATATTCACTATCTCTCCTCTGGACATGTCCAAACCATCTCAGTCTGGCCTCTCTGACTTTATCTCCAAAACCTCTAACATGTGCTGTCCCTCTGATGTACTCATTCCTGATCCTATCCTTCCTGGTCACTCCCAGAGAGAACCTCAGCATCTTCATCTCTGCTACCTCTAGCTCTGTCTCCTGTCTTTTCTTCAGTGACACTGTCTCTAGGCCAAACAACATTGCTGGTCTCACCACAGTTTTGTACACCTTTCCCTTAATTTTAGCTGAAACTCTTCTATCACACATCACACCTGACACTTTCCTCCACCAGTTCCATCCTGCCTGTACACGCTTCTTCACTTCTTTTCCACACTCTCCATTGCTCTGGACTGTTGAGCCTAAGTACTTAAAATCCCCCACCTTCTTGATCTCTTGTAACCTCACTATTCCACTTGGGTCCCTCTCATTCACACACATGTACTCTGTCTTACTGCGGCTAACCTTCATTCCTCTCCTTTCCAGGACAAACCTCCACCTCTCTAGCTTCTCCTCCACCTGTTCCCTGCTCTCACTACAGATCACAATGTCATCTGCAAACATCATAGTCCATGGAGATTCCTGTCTAACCTCGTCTGTCAGCCTGTCCATCACCATAGCGAACAAGAAGGGGCTCAGAGCTGATCCCTGATGCAGTCCCACCTCCACCTTGAACTCCTCTGTCACACCTAAAGCACACCTCACCACTGTCTTACAGTCCTCATACATGTCCTGCACCGCTCTAACATACTTCTCTGCCACTCCAGACTTCCTCATACAATACCACAGTTCCTCTCTGGGCACCCTGTCATAAGCTTTCTCCAGATCTACAAAAACACAATGCAGCTCCCTCTGGCCTTCTCTGTACTTCTCTATCAACATCCTCAAAGCAAATACTGCATCTGTAGTAGTCTTTTTTGGCATGAAACCATACTGCTGCTCACAAATGTTCACTTCTGCCCTTAGTCTGGCTTCCACTACTCTCTCCCATAACTTCATTGTATGGCTCATCAGCTTTATTCCTCTGTAGTTGCCACAACTCTGCACATCTCCCTTGTTCTTAAAAATGGGCACCAGCACACTTCTCCTCCATTCCTCAGGCATCTTCTCACTATCTAAGATCCTGTTGAACAACCCAGTCAGAAATTCTACCGCCACCTCTCCTAGACACTTCCATACCTCTACAGGTATATCATCAGGACCGACTGCCTTTCCACTTTTCATCCTCTTCAATGCCCTCCTCACTTCATCCTGACTCATCTTTGATACATCCTGGTCCACAACAGTCACTTTTTCTAGTGTTTGTTCTCTCTCATTTTCCATGTTCATCAACTCTTCAAAGTACTCTTTCCATCTTCCCATCACACTACTGGCACCTGTCAATAGACTTCCATCCCTATCCTTAATCACCCTAACCTGCTGCACGTCCTTCCCATCTCTATCTCTCTATCTTGCCAACCTGTATAGATCAGTCTCTCCCTCCTTACTGTCCAACCTAGCATACAAGTCATCATAAGCTTCTTGTTTGGCCTTTGCTACCTCTACCTTCACCTTACGCTGCATCTCCCTGTACTCCTGTCTACTCTCCACGGTCCTCTCAGTGTCCCTCTTCCTCTTGGCTAACCTCTTTCTCTGTATACACTCCTGTACCTCTTCATTCCACCACCAAGTCTCCTTATCTACTTTCCTTCCAGATGACACACCAAGTACTCTCTTACCTGTCTCCCTGATCACCTTAGCTGTAGTTGTCCAGTCATCTGGAAGCACCTCCTGACCACCCAGAGCCTGTCTTAACTCCTTCCTAAAAGTCATGCAACACTCTTCCTTTTTCAGCTTCCACCATTTCGTCTTCTGCTCTGCCTTTGCCCTCTTCATCTTCCTCACCACCAGAGTCATCCTACACACCACCATCCTATGCTGTTTGGCTACACTCTCACCTACCACTACTTTGCAGTCACTGATCTCTTTCAGGTTACACCGTCTACACAAGATGTAGTCTACCTGTGTGCTCCTACCGCCACTCTTATAGGTCACTCTATGTTCCTGCCTCTTCTGGAAGAAAGTATTCACTACAGCCATTTCCATCCTTTTTGCAAAGTCAACTACCATCTGTCCTTCTGCGTTCCTCTCCTGGATACCAAACCTGCCCATCACATCCTCATCACCTCTGTTTCCTGCACCAACATGTTCATTGAAGTCTGCTCCAATGACAACTCTCTCACTTCTAGGCATGCTCTGCATCACTTCATCAAAGTCCGACCAGAATTTCTCCTTCTCCTCCAGCTCACATCCTACCTGTGGAGCATAACCGCTAACAACATTGAACATCACACCTTCTATTTCTAGCTTAAGACTCATCACTCTATCCGACACTCTTTTTACCTCCAGGACATTCCTAACAAACTCCTCCTTCAAGATAACTCCTACTCCATTTCTCTTCCCATCTACACCGTGATAGAACACCTTGAACCCTGCTCCTAAACTTCCTTCCTTGCTACCTTTCCACCTGGTCTCCTGTACACATAGTATGTCTACCTTCCTTCTCTGCATAATGTCAACCAACTCTCTACCTTTTCCTGTCATAGTTCCAACATTCAACGTCCCTACTCTTAGTCCTATACTCTTGGTGTTCCTCTTCTCTTTCTTCGAGCGAACGCACTTTCCTCCTCTCCTTCTTCGACCAACAGTAATCCAATTTCCACAGGCGCCCTGTAGGTCAATAGCGCCGATGGCGGTCGTTGTTAACCCGGGCCTCGACCGATCCGGTATGGAAGTCATAGGTTTGAATCGCATCTTTGATTTGGCAAAAGTTTTACGCCGGATGCCCTTCCTGACGCAACCCTCTGTATTTATCTGGGCTTGGGACTGGCACAATAAGACACTGGCTTGTGTCCTCTTGCGGCTACATTACACATTTACATCCACTAATCACTATAATTTTTTTTTTCCAGTAAGTCACTTTTTTGGCAGCCAGGTAGAGGGAAAAAAAAAGACCCATTTATCCCATGCCCTCACTGGCCTCCAAGTCCAGCCCACTGCGCCAAAGTTCTCAGTAAAGCCCAGTATGGCCGAGTCAAAGTCCCTGCAGCAGATGAAGAGGAAGAGAACAACTGCCAAACAGCAGTTTACCCGACAGGCAATTCCAATTCCAGACTATCTTGATCAGCAGTTCTCTGTATTAGATCTTTCATTTCTTCAGACAACGTAGAATAGAAAGCTTTTTATTGTCACTATACATGGTATAATGAGATTTGGGCAATTCCTTGCAGTGCAAAAATTTACAGTAGAAAGAGTAAGAATAAATACAAATACAAGTATATACAGTCGTTACGCTTCTGATTGTTTACAGGTGTATACATCAAATTCACAAGACGCGCCATGCCCAGCACGGCGTGTTGCATGTGCCCGATTGAGGAATTTCAAAGTACAGTATTTTCTGCACTATAAGGCGCACTGGACTATAAGGCGCACCATCAATAAGTTGTTTGTTTTATAATTTATTTTATATATAAGGTGCACCGGATTATAAGGCGCACACAATAAAAAATAAAATGTATTTGATAAACTGCACCCCTCCTTGAGTCGTCACCATATCGTGGTGAAGGGGTTTGTGTGTCCCAATGATCCTAGGAGCTAAGTTGTCTGGGGCTTTGTGCCCCTGGCAGGGTCACCCATGACAAACAGGTCCTAGGTGAGGGACCAGACAAAGGACGGCTCAGAAACCCTATTGATGAGTACGAACAATGGAACACGTTTTCCCTTGCCCAGACGTGGGTCACTGGGGCCCCCCTCTGGAGCCAGGCCTGGAGGTGGGGCTCGAAGGCAGGCACCTGGTGGCCGGGCCTGCACCCATGGGGCCCGGTTGGGCCCAGCCCGAAAGGACAACGTGGGTCCCCCTTCCCATGGGCTCACCACCTGTGGGAGGGGCCATAGGGGTCGGGTGCACTGTGAGCTGGGCGGTGGCCGAAGGCGGGGATCTTGGCAATTCGATCCCTGGCTACAGAAGCTGGCTCTTGGGACGTGGAATGTCACCTCTCTGGCAGGGAAGGAGCCAGAGCTGGTGTGTGAGGTTGAGAAGTTCCAACTAGATATAGTCAGGCTCACCTCCACACAACTTGGGCTCTGGTACCAGTCCTCTTGAGAGGGGTTGGACTCTCTTCTGGGCTTCCCTGCTTAAGCTGCTGCCACCTGACATTAAAAACTGTTTAAATTCATTAAGAGTGCAGTCAGTGCGAACAGAGCGGATTATTTCCTGATCTGAAGTTCGAAGCAGATATTTAAGCTCCGACGTTCGTCTTCGTTCATTAATTAAATATTGTTTCGATCGATCGGTAGTCCAGTCGGAGGTAAGGTGCAGCTATTTGCTGCTGTGTGTCCTAAACAATTTTTTGACTAGTTTTTAATGTCAGGCTGCTAATTTACTGGCAAATATGACGCTGCTTTACTCCTAGAACTGACTTTAACGTCAGTGTCTCACCGCCGTGAATCTCACCGCACGTCGCTGCAGACAGAATACACAAGCCTGAATGCGCCCCTCCACCGCCTGCCCAGAGCTATCAACCACATTTGTAAATCAATTGCAGCACACCCGTTGGCACCTTTGTCTAGCAGTGACTCTGCTCCTGAAATTTCAGAAAAGGCTGGAAGTTCAGCTTTGAGGATTCTTTCATTCACCTTTATGCCAGATTCTCCGTGTGTTTCCACAGACTAATTGAATTGACCGTCACTAGATTCCAGATGACAGCACAATAGCATTTTTAAGACCAATTAAGTTTAAAGTGGGTTATTTCCGACGCCAAATAGTGAGAGAAATACTGATATCAGTTAGTCAGTCAAACTTTATTAATAGAATTGTTGAAAGTTCCTTATGTTATGCTACGTAATCACCGGTACTCCTACAGTCTGCTCTACCGTCTGAGAGCAGCTCAGTCAGAGCCGGGACCTCGGGGACGTCCCTTGACTACCGTTGTTAGGGGGCATAAGCCCGAGTGCCTTGTGAGGGTGCTCCTCTGGTGGCGCAGTGTGGCATGACTGGCTGTCAGACTGCCACCTTTTTTTCTGCGATAATGTTTTTAACCAATATTAATATGAATATTAATCAATATATAAGACGCACCGGATTATAAGGCGCACTACGGGTTTATGAGAAAATTTTAGGCTTTTAGGTGTGCCTTATAGTGCGGAAAATATGGTATGTGTGTGTCTGTGTTGGGGGGGTATCAGTGGGTGTTTAAGTTTAGATGTGTGATGGCTTTCGGGAAGGAACTGTTGTGGAACCTATTAGTCCTTGATTTGATGGACCTGTATCAAACAGGCCTGAACCGGGGTGGGATTTGTCCTTTACAATATTCATCGCTCTGCTGAGGCAGCGGGAGGAGTAGATCTCCGACAGGGATGGGCAGAGAGCAGCCAATGATCTTCTCAGCCGCCTTCACGACTCTCTGGAGCCTCTTCGTGTTCGCAATGCTGCAGCTTCCGTACCGTACTGTGATGCGGTAGGTCAGCAGGCTTTGGACTGATGCGTTTTAGAAGGCCAGCAGTAGGGAGGGATTGAGGTTGTATTTTTTTAGAACCCTCTGTAGGTGGAGCAGCTGCTGTGCCTTCTTGATGATGGCATTGGTGTTGTCCGACCAGGAGACATCGGAGGAGATGACGCCAAGGAACCAGAAGATTTGGATCCTCTCCACACACTCACCGTTGATGTAGAGCAGGGCTGGGTCACTGCTGAGCCTCCTGAAGTCGATAATGAGTTCTTTTGTTTTGCTGGTGTTCAGAGCCAGGTTATGCTCTGAACACCAGGCTACCAACTTCCGGACCTCCTCTCTGTAGGCTGTCTCATCACCTCCGGAGATGAGACCGACCGCTGTGGTGTCGTCAGCAAACTTGACTATCAAGTTGCTGTCGTGGCTTGGGCGGCAGTCGTGGGTGTAGAGACAGTTCAAGAGGGGGCTCAGCACGCAGTCGTGTGGGGAACCGGTGCTCAGTGGTTCTGGATCTGTTAGCCCGGTAAGCAAACTGGTGTGTGTCGAATCCAGACGGGAGAAAGTCCTTGATGTGCTGGAGGACCAATTTCTTGAAGCACTTTGTGGTTACCAGGGTGAGGGCTACAGGGCGATAGTCATTTAGTGTGGTGTTTGGTGTCTTTTTGGGTACAGGGATAATTGTTGTGGATTTTAGACAGGGTGGGATGACAGCTTGGGTCAGGGAGAGATTGAATATCTTGGTGAAGATGGGTGAGAGCTGGGAGGCACACGCTTTTAGCACCTTGCCTGGAACTCCATCCGGGCCAGCAGCCTTCTTGGGGTTCACTGCCAGGAGCACCCGTCTGACCTCATGCTCGCTGACGGTGAGTGTGCGGGAACTGGGTGGGGGAGGGTAGGACAGCGGCTGAGGGGTAGTGTTGTTGCTTGTGTTGTGGCTGAGGAGTACTGTTGTGACCGTCAAAGCGGGCAAAGAAGAAGTTCAGGTCCTCTGCCAGCGACGCACTCAGGTCTTCTGCTAGTGTAGAAGAGCATCGTCTGTAGTTGTTGATATCCTGGATGCCCTTCCACACATCTCGAATGTTGTTGCTGGACAGGTGGCACTCTATTCTTGCCTTATGGTCCGCTTTGGCCATCTTTATGGCCCTCTTTAGATCCGATCGAGCAGACCTGTAAAGATTTCTGTCGCCAGATTTGAAGGCACCATTGCGTACTCTGAGGAGCACGCGTACCTGGCTGGTCATCTAGGGTTTCTGTTTTGGATGGACACGGATGGTTTTGTCTTTGGTCAACTCTTTGGTCACATTCCCGATGCAGAACTTGATGTAGTCCAGTACCGCACCGGTGAATGTCTCCAGCTCCTGGTTCTCAGTCTGTCTCCGAAAAACAATCCTGCAGCTTGGAGAGTGCATCGTCAGGCCAGGTTGTGATGGTCTTTGTGGTGGGCCTGGAGCAACGTCTGAGGGGAGTGTAGGCTGGGGAGAGCAGGAGGGAGAGATGGTCTGATAGACTCAGGTGGGGGAGGGGGATGGCTCTGTTTGCGTGTTTTATGTTGGAATAAACACGATCCAGGGTGTTGTCCCCTCTGGTGGCACATTTGACATGTTGATGGAATTTTGGGAGTACAGTCTTCAGGTTGGCCTTGTTGGAGTCTCATGCAATAATGTGGACACCATCTGGTTGAGCCCGCTGGTGTGTGTTGATGGTGTCCGACGGGAGGGAGAGCGCCGTGTTCACATTGGCGTGAGGTGGCATGTACACAGCCGTGATGATGATAACAGTTAGCTCTCTAGGTAGGAAAAAAGGCCGGCACCTGACAGACATGTACTCCAAGTCAGGGGAACAGTGCATGTCTATCACCGTCCCATTGTTACACCAGTCGTTGTGCACGTAAATATAGAGCCAACCTCCTGTACTCTTACCCAAGTCCTTTGCTCTGTCCCTGCGTAGCAACGTGTGGCCTGCTACCTGCATGCTAACATCGGGTATGTCTGAGTGGAGCCAAGTTTCAGTGAAAATCATCACACAACAGTTGCGGACATAACGACTTCCGGCGAGTAGTAGTTGCAGGTCGTCCGTTTTATGCACCAGTGATCTGGCGTTGGAGAGGTACAGGCTTGGTAGAGGTGGCTTGTGCGGTCATTTTCGAAGCCTTATCATTACGCCGGACCTGCAGCCTTGTTTCTGCTTTCTGTAGAGATGGCTGTTCTCTGGTGTGTTGAAGTTAGAGGTTTATTTTTCGTCATACCTTATTGGTCGAATTTCCCCAATTCTTCCACATTTTTGATCACAATTGTTTTCATCTGCTCCGGATAAAGCCCCTTTGTTTTGATGAAGATCCTGCTGTTGTTGGTCCAGATGTTTTCAATCAGCCCATTGTTCTTTAGCTGTCGAGCTCGTTTAGGACTATCAGCATTTTATTCTAATATAAATTTAGATAATGTAAAGTAATATGCTAGTGTACTCCAGGCATGAGTTGATGTCCATGAGGGTCAAAGGAGACCCAGCAAAACGCGATCTCATCTCCGCCGAGATATCGCGGATGCCGAGTGGGTCGCGATGAAAGGGCTAGACTAACAGCCAGAGCCGCTAACCGGAGGTGAGTCAAGCCCTCCGTCCCCTCTGTCATCATGAGGAACGTGAAATCGCTGCCGAACAAGTTAGACGAACTGACGGCGCTGTGCAGGACTGAACAGCGCTACTGGGAGACCAGCTTGTTTGTGTTCTCAGAGACGTGGCAGACGCTAACGTTGGACTAACCGGCTTCTCCTCCATACAAGTGGACCAGGACACTAACACCGCCGGCAAGAAGAAAGGAGGTCGATTAATTATCTAGACCAACGATACATGGTGCCATCCGGGACATGTGACGGTGTAATCAACACTGTGTAACCGCGATCTGGAGCTAACAGCTGTTAGCATCAGACCCTACTACCTGGCACGTGAATTTCCATACGTTATTGTCCTCGCTGTCTACATCCCTCCACGTGCGGACCCAGAGACTGCACGAGAGACTATCCGTGGGACCACCTCTGCTCTTCGGACTCAGCACCCGGAGGTGCTCGTCATTATCACCGGTAACTTTCATCACGTCACCTTAACTCATCTCTCCCCATAAGGGTCCAGTGTGTAGACTGCCCCACACGGAAGAACAGAACCATCGATCTGTTCTACACTAATGCTAAGGAGGCATACACCGCCACCCCCCTCCCTCCGCTAGGTAAATTTGACCATAACCTAGTGTACCTACAGCCCACCTACATTCTGCTGGTGAAACGGCTGCCAGCAACAACACGGCAGGTCAGGAGGTGGTCCCCGGAAGCAGAGGAGATGCTGAGGGACTGCCTCAAGACCATTGACTGGGATGACATTGTGGGCTCACATGGGGAGGACATTGAGGGGGCAACTCAGTGTTTTACAGATTACATTAACTTCTGTGTGGACACCGTGACCCCTGTCAGGACAGTCAGGTGTTACCCCAACAACAAACCCTAGGTAACAAAGGAAGTCAAGGCTGTCCTGAACAGAAAGAAGCGGGCGTTCAGGAGGAAGAAAGAGGAGGAGATGAGGGAGGCCCAGCAGGAAGTTCGACTTTGCCTGAGGGAGGCCAAGTGGGCGTACGGGAGGAAGCTGGAGAAGCAGCTGGGGTGCAACCAGGTGCGGGAGGTCTGGAATGGGATGAGAACCATCACCGGACATGGGAAAGGGCACAGCGCTGTAGAGGGGAATATTGAACCAGCGAATGAACTAAACAGCTTTTTCAATCGGTTCAGCTCCACCACCACTCCCGGCTACCCGTCCCACACCTCTCCCGGCCCTGCAGACTGCTCCACTGATGCTCCCTCCTCCTGTGCTTCCACCCCTGCCACTTCTCCCGAGCCCACTCCAAGAACTGAGAAGCTCCGCATCAACCACTGTACTTCCAACCTCGCCACGTCCTCCTGCTCCCACCACGACCGAGACCGTCATTACTGCAGACCTGGTGACGACAACGCTGAGGAGGCTCCGTCCCTATAAGGTGGCTGGACCGGATAAGGTCTCCCCAAGACTCCTCCGAGCCTGTGCTTCGGAATTGGGGGACCCCATGGAGCGATTGTTTAACCTCAGTCTGCGGCTGGGGAGGGTGCCGTCACTGTGGAAGACCTCCTGCATCGTCCCTGTACCTAAGAAAGGACGCCCTACTGAGCTCAACGATCACCGACCGGTCGCTCTTACCTCCCACGTAATGAAGACCCTAGAGCGACTGGTCCTGGAGCTCATGCGTCCACAGGTGCAGGGTGCAATGGACCGTCTCCAGTTCGCCTATCAGGCTAAGGATGGGGTTGACGACGCTGTCTTGTACCTACTCCACCGCGTGCTCTCCTACCTGGACGCCAGGGGCTTCACCGTCAGGATGCTCTTTATTGACTTTTCAAGCACCTTCAACACCATCCAGCCCCGGCTCCTGCAGGATAAACTGACCTCCATGGCTGTGGACCCCTACCTCATGAGTTGGATCACGGACTACCTAACGGACAGACCCCAGTACATCCGTATGGGGGACTGTTTTATATGGTGACCAGCAGCACGGGGGCGCTACAGGGGACCGTGCTCTCCCCCACTATCTTCACCCTCTACACATCGGACTTCAAGCACAACTCGGATACCTGCCACATACAGAAGTACTCCGATGACACTGCGATAGTGGCATGTATCCGCGAGGGTGATGAGGGGGCATACAGGACATTGGTGGCTGACTTCGTGGAGTGGTGCCAACAGAACCAGCTCCAGCTCAATGTCTCCAAGACCAAGGAGATGGTGCTGGATTTCCGGTGGGCACCTCCCAGTGATTATCAAGGGCAGTGAGGTGGAGGTGGTACAAAACTATAAGTACCTGGGACTGCAGCTAGACAGCAGACATGACTGGTCACTCAACTCGGACTGTGTGTACAAGAAGGGGCAGAGCAGGATGTACTTCCTGAGGAGGCTGGCCTCCTTCAACATCTGTCCTAAGCTCCTTCTTATGTTCTATCAGTCCGTAGTCTCCACTGTGCTGTCATATGCCATTGTGTGTTGGGTGGGGGGGGGGTGGGGGGGAGCAGGAAAAGACATATGGACCGTCTGAACAGACTCATCCACAGAGCGGGCTCAGTGGTCGAGCTGTGCCTGGACTCTGTGGATGTGCTTCTGGAGAGCAGGACCATGTCTAAAGTTAAGGCTATCATGAACAACACCAGGCACCCCCTACACACCACCTTCTCCCAGCAGAGAAGTACCTTCAGCGACAGACTGCTGTCACATAGCGCTTCCACAGATAGGCTGAGGTCTTCCTTCATGCCCTGTGCCATCAGGGGGTACAATGACTCTCTCAGGAGGAGCGGGGGGGTGGGGGTGGCGAGGTCAGCGGGTGGTTGAATGGATTTAATTTAATTTTATACTGTTTATATTTTAGTTATAGTTTAGTATATAAGTCCTGATAGTGCTGCATGTGTCTGTTAGTGTAGTGTATGTATCGTGGTATGTCCTGTGATGTCAGTGTTTCTTTTTCTCCTGGTGTTTAATCCAGCATTTATTCGTGATGTAATGCCTGAGCAGTGGATACGTACAATTTCCTCCATACTTAATAAAGTATCTAATCTATCTATCCATCTATCTTTTTGGTGATATTCTCAATTGATGTAGATGTCTTTTCCTTTTAGCTTAGGGCCTTGTTTCAGAAGAGCAATTTTGAACTTGCGGTTGTAGAACTTTATCAGCACAGCAGGTGGTCTCCTACCTTCAGATGGTAGTGGGTGACATGTCTCAATCTGGTCCAGCTCGATATTAATCTCCAGGTCGTTCAGTTGAGAAATCATCTGTTGTCCCACTGACTCATGATCAGTGCTGTGTTCGGTTTCCTCTCCTCTGGTTACAGCATGAGCATAATTTCTCAGCTTCAGTTTGATGCCTGTGATGATCACATCATTTATTCGAATGCTTCGTTCGAATTCCTCCATTCTTTCTTGTCCTTGCTCTGCACCTTTCTGCATTTTTTTCAATGTCATCCTCCACTTTTTGCATGCGATTAATTAACGTTTCAGCTTGTCTTACAGCCTCTTATCAAAGTCACTGTTGAACTTACTGAAGTCACTCCTTAGCTCATCCACTGTGCTCTGTAGCACTTCCATCCCAGAGAGACCACATGATCAAGGGTTTCTTTCATATTTTTATGCTCGGACTCCTCGGATTTCCATCTTTTGTCATATATATATATATATATATATATATATATATATATATATATATATATATATAAAACCAGCCGATGAATCACACAGAGGTCACCGATTGCCGAGGATCCACCACTCTGAGGACAGACCAAACAGTGCCTAAGTCATTGAGCTCAAAAAAGTTATAGTTTAAGGTTACTCTGGCAAAACCCTAAAACCACAGCAGAACCAAATGAGGCAGAACCAGCACTCCCCTAATGGATTGTGAAAACAGGACCACTGTACAGCTTGTGCTATCGCCAGCCACGGAAGCAGACAGAGGTAGCCGATTGCCGATGATCCACCACACAAAGGCCTGTGAGAGAGAACAGGAGAAGAAGGGAGAGAGACAGAGAGAGCAAGGGCGAGAGTGGTGCTAGAGGGACCAGCATAGCAGAGGATAATGGGAGGCAGGGGCCTATCTAAGAAATCCTATGACTCGTTGGCAGGACTAGGCTAAACCTAAACATTGAGACTGCCACCCCCGATATTACTTATATGTTAGGTCAAACAGATATGTTTTGAGTCTAGATTTAAAGACATTTACAGATTCAGACTGTCTAATACCTATAGGGAGGTTATTCACGATAGGAGAAGGCCCTCTGGCCAGCTGACTTCTTTTTAACTCTAGGAACACACAAGAGACCTGTATTCTGAGAGCGGAGAGCCCTAGTCGGCGTGTAAGGTTTAACAAGATCAGACAGATAGGTTGGAGCAAGCCCATTAATGCTTTTGTATGTTAATAAGAGTACCTTAAAATCGGATCTAACATGAATCGACAGCCAGTGTAATGTAGCTAAAACTGGGGTGATATGGTCAAATTTCCTAGTTTTAGTTAATATTCTTGCTGCTGTGTTCTGAACCATCTGAAGGCCCCCAGTTCTAGACCGAGGCAACCCTGATAACAGAACATTACAATAATCAAGTCTAGAGGACACAAAGGCATGAATCAAAATTTCTGCATCAGCCATGGCTAGAGAGGACCTAATTTTGGAAATATTACGTAGATGGAAGAAGGCGATCTTTGTCACCTCTTTAATATGCTTGTCAAAGGCAAGAGTTGAATCTAACGTTACTCCAAGGTTCTTGACTGTTGAACTATGGGTTATAAGACAGTTATCTACAGATATTGTTAGGTGTTGAAATTGGTTTATATTGATATTTATTGGTTTATAAAGTTGTTCTATCATGGTGTAGATAGGAAGAGAAATGGAGTAGGAGTTCTATTGAAGAAGAAGTTTGTTAGGAATGTCTTGGGGGTAAAAGAGTGTCAGATAGAGGGATGAGTCTGAAGCTAAAAATAGAAGGTGTGATAGTCAATATTGTTAGTGGGTATGCTCCAAAGGTAGGATGTGAGTTGGAGGAGTAGGAGAAATTCTGGTTGGACTTTGATGAAGTGATGCAGTGGATTACCTAGAAGTGAGAGAGTTGTCATTGGAGCAGACTTCAATGGACATGTTGGTGCAGGAAACAGAGGTAATGAGGAGGTGATGGACAGGTTTGATATTCAAGAGAGGAATGCATAAGAACAGATGGTAGTTAACTTTGCGAAAAAGATGGAAATGGCTATACTGAATACTTTTTTTCCAGAAGAAGCAGGAAATTAAGGTGACCTATAAGAGTGGGGGTAGGAGCACACAGGTAGACTACATATTGTGTAGACGGTGCAATCTGAAGGAGATCAGCAACTGCAAAGTAGTGGTAGGCGAGAGTGTAGCCAAACAGCATAGGATGGTGGTGTGTAGGATGACTCTGGGGGTGAGGAATATGAAGAGGACAAAGGAAGAACAGAGGATGAAATGGTGGAAGCTTTAAAAAGAAAGAGTGTTGCATGACTTTTAAGTAGGAGTTAAGACAGACTCTGGGTGGTCAGGAAGTGCTTCCAGATGACTGGACAACTATAGCTGATGTGATCAGGGAGACAGGTAGGAGAGTACTTGGTGTGTCATCTGGAAGGAATATAGACAAGGACATGTGGTGGTGGAATGAGGTGGTAAAGGAGTGTATACAGAAAAAGAGGTTTGCTAAAAAGTGGGACACAGAGGACTGGGGAGAGTAGACAGTAGTACAGGGAGATGCAGCGTAAGGTGAAAGTAGAGATAGCAAAGGCCAAACAAGGGGCTTATGACGACTTGTATGCTAGGTTGGACAGTAAGGAGGGGGAGACTGATCTGTACAGTTTGTTAATACAGACAGAGATGGGAAGGACATGCAGCAGGTTAGGGTGATTAAGGATAGGGATGGATGTCTATTGACAGGTACTAGTAGTGTGATGGGAAATGGAACGAGGAAAGTGAGAGAACAAAGACTAGAAGAGGTGACTGTTGTGGACCAGGAAGTAGTAAAGATTAGTCAGGATCAAGTGAGGAGGGCACTGAAAAGGATGAAGAATGGAAAGGCCCTCAATCCTGATGATAAAGTATACCCGTGGTGGTATGGAAGTGTCTGTCTAAGAGAGGTGACAGTAGAGTTTGGGTTGTTCAACATGATCTTAGACAGTGAGAAGATGCCTGAAGAATGGATGAGAAGTGTGCTGGTGTCTATTTTTAAGAAAAAGGGAGATGTGCAGAGTTGTGGCAACTACAGACTAAGGGTAGAAAAGAGCAACACTATGGTTTATTGCCAAAGGAGATTACTACAGATGCAGCATTTGCCTTGAAGATGTTGATATAGAAGTACAGAGAAGGTTAGAGGGGGCTGCATTGTGTTTTTGAAGAGCTGGAGAAAGCTTATGACTGGGTGCCCAGAGAGGAACTGTGGTATTGTATGAGAAAGTCTGGAGTGACAGAGAAGTATGTTAGAGCGCTGCAGGGCATGTATCAAGACTGTAAGACAGTGGTGAGGTGTGCTGTAGGTGTGACAGAGGAGTTGTAGGTGGAGGTGGGACTGCATCAGGGATCAGTTCTGTGCCCCTTCTTTTTTGCTTTGGTGATGGACAGGCTGACAGACAAGGTTAGACAGGAATCTCCATGGACTATGAGTTTTGCAGGTGACGTTGTGATCTGCTGTGGGATTAGGAAACAGGTGATGTGTGATAGAAGAGTTTCAGCTAAAATGAAAGGAAAGGTGTACAAATCTGTGGTGAGACCAGCAAAGTTGGTTGGTCTTGAGACAGTGTCACTGTCACTTATGCTTGCTCTGGAGGGTTCAGTTGGGCTTCTCTGTCTGTTAAAGCGCTTTGAAATGTCTGTTGCCATGATTAAGCGCTATATAAATAAAACTTGATTGATTGATTGTAGCATGTGCCACAAGTATGAGTGTTCAACTCACACTTGTGGCACACAAGTATAATCCTAGAATGGAAATTATTTTTCCACATACATAGATATGCAGGCCCAACACACACACACACACACACACACACACACACACACACACACACACACACACACACACACACACACACACACACACACACACACACACACACAAGTAGCCTAACCCTAAGCCTACATCTCCTTTCTGATGTGTCCAGTGAGCAACTGGGGACGTGTCTTGTCTGAGGGCACCTCAGCAGTGCTCAGGAGGTGAACTGGCACCTCTCCAACTACCAGTTTACAAGCCATGTTTTTGGTCCACGGGTGGATCTTGTACCAGCCACCACCTGGTCCCCAGCCCAAGACATAGTGGACTGAACTACTGCCACCCCAAAAGACTGAAGACTGCCCATTGAGGGAGAGAAGATGTAATTGAGAAGGAAAATTTGCTGAGAACTAAAATAACATTCCTAGCATCAGCCACATTGGGATCTGAAAATGGTGTTGTTAGGACATGCACAAAAATTAATTGATTCTGGAAGAAATTTCGTAAGTACAAAATTTCATAAATAGAGATCGGTTTCCATGCAAATGCCCAAATCCGTTCCAAGCCCCCCGAAATTCAGACATAAATGTTTTATAAAGCATAAAAATGCATCAAAACATGTAACAAATACATGTTACAATTAGATTATTACACAATAGAAGAAGAAGTACACATTATTGATCCCCGCAAGGGGAAATTACATAGTTACTCAGGTATGTACAGTACATTTTTGTGTTAGTTTGACAGGCAGTGTATACAGGCCCCCTGAAACACAGCACACAAGGGGGCCTGTAAGCATGCACTTAGTACACGCATCAAACTGCACACATCGGGCGGCAGAGTGACGGGCAGTGGCTTCCGGAACGCGCCCCAAATGAGCAGCTTGTAGGGGGGACGGCGCCTTGCTCATGGGCGCCTCGGCAGTGGCTGGGAGGTGAGCTGACACCTCCCACCGTCAGCTCACACTCCAGTGATATCCTGGCGGGAGCGGGATTCGATCCACCGATGGCTGGGGCAGTCTGTCGATAAGACATCTGCTCTACCGCTGAGCCACTGACCCAATAAATGAGAGTTGTGTATAACGTAAAAATCAAAGAATAGAGTAAAGAATAAAACTGATGGTCATTTACCTTTTAACTGCTGTCCTCATTGTTTTTTGCCCTCTTTGGTTCATGCGCTCATCATGCTGAACAACAAAGTGAATTCCAGTCCCCATTGGCTAAGAGGAGGTCCCTCTTAGAGCAGCTATAAGAATATTACGTAGTGCAGCTATGAAAATGTTGCGTTCAGGAACTTTTGGGAGCTGTGAGTAACAGCCAATACTGTATTTTTACCTTTCATAACTCGAAATATCTTTCGTAACTAGAGGCAATTTTTTCCTGTTCAGGGTTAGGGTTAGGGTTAGTAGGGTTTCGTAAGTAGAAAATTGCATAAGTAGAGACATTCGTAAGTAGAGGTACCACTGTATTTCACTTCATCAACCATCAAGAGTACTAGTTGTCAAAGGAATTGATTTTGTAAATCTGCACTCATGCCTTAAGACACTGGCTGAAGTATTCCATTGTTGAATGACATTGTTGAACTTATGAAAACAAAATAACAAAAACAGAAAGCAGTTCTAAACTCCAAAATGAAATACATACTTTGCAGTGTGGGATGAAAATTTCCCAGAGTGTTGAGGACATATTCTGCAACCCGAAGAAAAACAGTCACAGATCACATACCACATTCTTTTCACTGTTTGGAAACCCCTTTAGTGACAGATGAAGCAGCGTCCCAGGTGTAAATGATTGAACTTAGTGAGGATGACACACTGAATTGTGTTTTGAGAGATGAAATGGGACTTTTGGAAAATTGTGCCTATAGACAGATCCCAATGTCAAACAGGCAGAACTCAATTTAATGTTAATATTTTCATCAACATATACATGCAAATCAATTTATTCTATACAAAACCACATAATGTTAAAATATTGTTTGGTTTCTGTAGACAAACATGAAAGGGTTGCCATTGGTGACAAATGGAGGTTGAAGGAGGTTGAGAAGTGCACATGGCACCAGGACACCCTAGGACGGAGGTCGATGATCGACTTTATTGTCATATCATCAGACCTCTGACCGCCAGTGTCGGACACTCGGGTGAAGAAAGGGACAAGGGCTGTCAACCGATCACCACCTGGTGGTGAGCTGGATCCGCTGGCAGGGCAGGGGGCTGGACTGACTCGGCAGGCCCACACGCGTTTTGAGAGTCTGTTGGGAACGTCGGGCAGAACAAACTGTCAGTGAGGTCTTCAACTCCCACCTCTTGGAGAGCTTCTCTCAGATCCCACAGGAGTCTGGGGACATTAAGTCAGAGTGGACCATGTTCTAACCTCCATTGTCAAAGCGGCTGCTCGGAGCTGTCGTTGCAAGATCTCTGATGCCTGTCGCGGTGGTGTTCCGGTGGACACTGGAAGTAAGGGATGCCGTCAAGCTGAAGAAAAAGTCCTATCAAATGTTGAATTGTGGGACTCCGGAGGCAGCTAACGGGTATAGGCAAGCCATGGGTACTGCAGCTCGAGTAGTTGCGGAGGCAAAAACTCGGGTCTGGAAGAGTTTGGTGAGGCCATAGAGGAGGACTATTGGTCAGCCTCGAAGAAATTCTGGCAAACCATTCGGCGCCTCCAGTGGGGAAAGCGGTGCACAGCCAATATTGTTTACAGTAGAGATGGAGAGCTGCTGACCTCGACTGAGAGTATTGTCGGGCTGTGGAAAGAATATTTCGAGGAGCTCCTCAATCCCGCTACCATGTTTATTTTTTTTTATCATTTAAAAAAAAAAATTCTGGACATGTTAATATAACAGACTTCACACCTTCATCACATTTACAACATGAACAACAACGTCTGGAAAAAAAGGGCTGATGGGTAGAAGCCAATAGGCTTGTGAAATTCCCGTCCCCCAAAATCAACAAACATCTCTCTCATTGGAATATGTAATCAACAAACTCAGAAATTAAAAGTTTTCAACCATTTCATACATTTAATTTTGACAGACGTTCATACCCTTATCTACTTCCAGATGTTAGCCTTTTACCCTAGAGCATAACCATGTTTACATTCTTCCTAGGAACACAAGGTTCAATAACATCAGATAGTCAAAACAAGAAGTTGACCTTGCCAGTGTTCTCCACAAGAATATAACGATCATATTCACCTCTTTCAGCAGACAGACAGTGTTTCTACAAGAATTAACCAGTTTGTTGCAGACACTTTAACAGTTTCACATGGTATTATATTGTCAAAAGATATCAACATGCTCTTTCAAGTCTCAAATTTAATGTTATCCCAAATCCGTGTTTGTTTGGGGTTTTTTTTTTTCTGTTTGTTTTTTTGTTCTGTAGTCCATGTTTCTGACATTGATGATGTTGATTTTTTCAAATGTTCCATGTAAAACTAACGTGTCCAAAATTGTAGAGCTCCCAATATTGAAGTCACTCTGTTGTACAGATTTTTGGTGTAGTAGCAATTCTTGTCTGTCTTTATTGTTCATATTTCACCAACTCCTCTGCACTCCTGATCACCATTGTTTTCATCTGGTCCGGAGAAAACCACTTTGTTCTGATGAATATCCTGCAGTTGTTTGTCCAGGCGTTGTCGATCAGTCCATGCTTCTTCAGTTGTAGAGCTTTTTTAGCCATATCAGCATTCTTTTTAGTAAGATTCTCATTGATGTACACATTTTTCCTTCCAGTTTGAAGCCTTGTTTCAGAAGAGCAATTTTGTGTTTATGATTGTTGAATTTTATCCAGCACTACAGGTGGTCTCCTACCTCCAGATGGTAATGGGTAACATGTCTCAATCTGCTCTGGATCTATAGTTATCTCCAGATCCCTAAGTTGAGAAGTCACTGGTTGCTCCAGAGATTCAATGTCAACGCTCGCCACAGCATTTCTGTAATTCGTTGGCTTAATTTTGATTCCAGTGATGATCACATCATTTATACGAATGCTTTGTTCCAAATCCATTCTTTGTTGTCCCTGTTCTAAGACAACAATTCTTCGGTCTTTTTCATCCATGTCTTTCTTTATCAATGTCACTTATCAAAGTCACTCCCTAACTTATTAAAGTTGCTCTTTAACGCACTCTTTAATTCTTTCATAGAAGAGACCATGTGGTCTTGAGTATCCTCCAATTTTCCTTTCCCTTTTGTCATTTTGCATAGAACAAGTGAGATTCAGTCTGGGTATGAGTTAGAGAGATAGCGTCAACAGGAGACAGAAGAAAGACGTCTGCTCCCGTTGAGAGCTGGAAGTGAATTGTCTCACACAGAGGAAGCAGAGGCCTCTCCAAGGAACCATCACCTTATCGTGGTGGAGAGGTTTGTGTGACCTAAGGAACCTGGGAGCTATGTTGTCGGGAGTCTTGTACTCCTGGTAGGGTCACCGAAGCCAAACAGGTCATAGGTGAAGGGCCAGACAAAGAATGGTTCATCAGATCCCATGACAAATTGGAAAGAGAAAAATGTGACCCTGCCCGGAGGAAGCCCGGGGCCCACGTCCGGAGCCAAGCCTGGACGGAGGGCCCGTCAGCGAGCGCCTGGTGGCCGGGTCTGCCACGGGGCCCGGCCAGGCTCAGCCCGAAAAGACAACGTGTATTATTCCCACCCCTGTGGACCCACCACCTGCAGGGCAGACCGAAGGGGTCAGGTGCGCTCCCATATGGGTGGCAGTGATGACAGGGGGTCACGACAGACCAGACCCGGGCGGCAGAAGTTGGCTTTGGGGACGTGGAATGTCACCTCACTAGCGGGG
The DNA here is from genome assembly GCF_040054535.1 of Antennarius striatus. Classification (NCBI taxonomy): domain Eukaryota; kingdom Metazoa; phylum Chordata; class Actinopteri; order Lophiiformes; family Antennariidae; genus Antennarius; species Antennarius striatus. The sequence continues at coordinate 8,115,586 of NC_090776.1, read as the reverse complement.
AAGGAGCCGGAGCTTGTGTTGGAGGTGGAGCGTTACCGGTTGGATCTGGTGGGGCTTACCTCCATGCATAGCCGTGGTTCTGGATCCAAACTCCTGGATAGGGGTTGGACCTTGTTTTACTCCTCCGGAGTTGCGTCAGGTGTGGGGGGGGGGGGGGGGGGGGGCTCTGACTGTTATTTGTGCATATGCACCAAATATCAGTTCAGAGTATTCGGCCTTCTTGGGGTCCCTAAATGGGGTCCTTGAAGGGATCCCTGCAGGGGACTCCATTCTTCTCCTGGGGGACTTCAATGCACACGTCGCTAATGATGGAGACACTTGGAAGGGCGTGATTGGGTGGAATGGCCTCCCTGATCTAAACCCGAGCGGTGTTATGTTGTTGGACTTCTGTGCTAGTCACGGATTGTTGATAACAAACACCATGGTCGAACACAAGGATGCTCACAAGTGTACCTGGTACCAGAGCACCCTGGGTCGGAGGTCAATGATTGATCTTGTGATCGTATCATCTGACCTTCGACGGTGTGTTTTGGACACTCGGGTGAAGAGAGGGGCAGAGCTGTCAACTGATCACCACCTGGTGGTGAGTTGGGTCCGTTGGCGGAGGAAACCTTTGGATAGACCTGGTAAGCCCAAACGAGTAGTGCGGGTGAACTGGGAACGTCTGGAGGAGGACTCATGTTGAGGGGCTATCATGGATAACACGCCTCTTTAACATTGCGTGGAAGTCTGGGACAGTGCCGAAAGAGTGGCAGACTGGGGTGGTGGTTCCTCTTTTTAAAAAGTAGACCCTCAGTTCCCTTGGTCATCATGGGGAATGTAAACTCGCTGCCCAACAAGGTGGACCAACTGACAGCTGTGCTGGACTGATCAGCGCAACAGGGAAACCAGCTTCCTTGTCAACTCTGAGACGTGGCTAACGGACTTCATACCTGATACTAACGTCAGAGTGACCGCCTTTTTGTTCCTGCGAATGGACCGGAACGCGAACACCGCTGGTAAGAAGAAGGGAGGTGGTTTGATAATATATACCAACAACAGATGGTGTCACCCAGGGCAAGTAAATGTGGAGACAATGCTGTGCAACTGGGATCTGGAGCTAACAGCTGTTAGCATCAGGCCCTACTACCTGCTGTGTGAATTTTCACATGTCATTGTCCTTGCCGTCTACGACCCTCCACATGCAGATCCGGAGACGGCACGAGAGACCATCTGTGCGACCACTTCTGCTCTTCAGACCCGGCACCTGGAGGCACTTGTCATCATCAGCAGTGACTTTAACCATGTCACCTTGGACTCATCTCTCCCTACAATGGTCAGTGTGTAAACTGCCCCACATGGAAGAACAGGACCATCGATCCGTTCTACACAAATGCCATGGAGATGGCACACCGCCACTCCCCTCCTCCCACTTGTTAATTCAGATCATAACGTAGTGTACCTGAAGCCCACCTACATCCCGCTGTTGAAACGGCTGCCAGCAACAACCTGGCAGGTCAGGAGGTGGTTCCCGGAAGTGGAGGAAACACTGAGGGACTGCTTCCAGACCACCGACTGGGATGTCATTGTGGGCTCACATGGGAAGGACGTCGACGTGGTGGCCCAGTGTTTAACAGATTTTTATGAACTTCTGTGTGGACACAGTGGTCCCTGTCAGGAGAGTCAAGTGTTACCCCAACAACAAACCCTGGGTAACCAAGGAGGTGAAGGCTGTCCTGAACAGGAAGAAGCGGGCGTTCAGGAGTGGGAATGAGGAGGAGATGAGGAAGGCCCAGCAGGCAGTGAGACTCTGCCTGAGGTAGGCTAAAGAAACCTACAGGAGGAGGCTGGAGAACCAGCTGGGGTGCAACCAGGTGCGGGAGGTCTGGAGTGGCATGAGGGCGATCACCGGCTACAGAGAGGGCTGCAGTGCAGTGGAGGGGAACGTAGAGCGAGCTGATGAACTCAACAGCTTTTTTAATCGGTTCAGCTAGCCCGTCACTCCATGCCCCTGTCCCCAAAGTTTCTCCGGCCCAGCTGACTAGAATCCACTTGCCTCCCCCTCTCCGTCCACCTACCTCCCTTGGGCCAAATCCAGACCATTCCTTCACTGCAACAGCCAGACGTCTGCACCTACATGCCCCCCCCCCCACACACACACATAGTCATCTCTGCAGATCAGGTGACATCTGCACTGAGGAGGCTTCGCCCAAGGAAGGCGGCTGGACCACACCTGGTATCCACAAGACTCCTCAAAGCCTGCACTGCCGAACTGGGTGAACCCCTACACCAGGTTTTCAACCTCAGTGTCCAGCTGGGGAGGGTCCCATCCCTATGGAAGTCTTCCTGCATTGTCCCTGTGCCCAAGCAGAGATGCCCCACAGAGCTCAGTGAACATTGACCAGTTGCTCTCCCCTCACACGTGATGAAGACTTGAAGTGACTGGTCCTGGAGCTCATGCATCCCCAGGTTCAGGGTGCGATGGACCCTCCCCAGTTTGCCTACCAGCCCCAGGTTGGGGCTGATGACACCGTCCTGTACCTCCTCCACCAGGCTTTCTCCTACTTGGATGTCGTGGGCTGTGCATTAAGGGTGCTCTTCTTCTACTTCTCTAGCGCCTTCAATACCATCCTGCCCTGGCTCCTGCAAGAGAAACTGTCATTCATGGCTGTGGACCCCAACCTCGTGAGCTGGATCACAGGCTGTCTAACGGACAGACCCCAGTACGTGCGTATGGGGGACTGTTTGTCATCAGTGGTGACCAGCAGCACAGGGGTTCCACAGGGAACTGTACTCTCCTGAGACTTTTCTACCAGTCCATTGTGTCCAGTGTGCTGTCCTAGTCCATTTGTGTTGGAGTGGTGGTGCCAGGAAACGGGGCAATGAGCGCCTAGACAGGCTCATCCGGAGAGCTGGTTCTGTGATCAGTCAGGACCTGGACTCTGTGGAGACTGTCATAGAGAGGAGGACTATGTCCATGTTCAGATTGATCCTGGGGAACACTACCAACCCCCTGCCCACCACCTTCACCCAGCAGAGGAGCCGTTTCAGTGGCAGACAGCTGTCACCGCACTACTCCACATAGACTCAGGACCTCCTTTGTGCCCCGTGCCATCAGGGGGTACAACCATTCTTTCAGAAGTAGGGGGGGTGAAGCTGAAGCCGCAGTGTCATCAAGATCGTTCAAGAGGGGATAGTGGGGGGGGGGGGATGTACTGGGGATGCACTGTGGAATACTTTGTTGGTTGGAGTCCTTGCTGTCAGTCTACAGTTCGGTTCATCCACTTATTGTTATGTCTTCTTCTTATGCTTCTTCTATGTCTTACTATTCTTCCATGTTCTTATGCATACTTTTTATGTTATACTGTTATACTATACTGTGTACTGTTGTTGTAATTAATTATGCTAATTATGTAATTATGAAACGTCTTTTTATCCGTATCAGTCACTGCTATGTGTATTTATCTGAATTTTTGTGAGCAGATTTTACTCTGAATATCCTTCAGGATTAAAAAAGTATCCATCTATCTATCTATCTATCTATCTATCTATCTATCTATCTATCTATCTATCTATCTATCTATCTATCTATCTATCTATCTATCTATCTATCTATCTAGCTAGCTAGCTAGCTAGCTAGCTAATCTTTATGGACAAAATTTCTAAGTGCAGGCATGATCCAGAGGGAGTCCAGTTAGGGGACCAAAGGATTTCATCTCTGCTTTTTGCTGTCGATGTTGTCCTGTTGGCCTCATCAAACCTGGACCTTCAGCATGCACTGGGACAGTTTGCAGCCGAGTGTGACACGAGTCGGATGAAGATCAGCACCTCTAAATCCGAGGCCATGGCCAAGTGGAGGAGTTTCTTGGGGTCTTGTTCACGAGCGAGGGAAGGATGGAACATGAGATTGACAGATGGATCGGTGCAGGTTCTGCAGTGATGTGGCCGCTCTCAATTTACCAGTCAATCTACGTTCCTATTCTCACCTATGGTCATGAGCTTAGGGTCATGAACGAAAGGACAAGATTCCGAATACAAATGGCTGAAATAAGTTTCCTCCATAGAGTGGCTGGGTGCACCCTTAAAAATAGGGTGAGGATGTCAGTCACCAGGGAGGAGCTCGGAGTAGAGCCGTTGCTCCTCCGCCTTGAGCGGAGCCAGCTGCAGCGGCTTGGGCATCTGTTCCATATCCCTCCTGAATGCCACCCTAGGGAGGTGTTCTGGGCATGTCCTACTGGGAGGAGACCTCGGGGGAATACGTAGGACACGCTGGAGGGACTACGTCTCTTCTCAGGATCCCCCCGGGGGAACTGGAGTACGTGTCTGGGGACAGGGAAGTATGGGCATCCCTCCTGAGACTATTGCCCCTGTGACCCGGCCCCGGATAAGCGGTTCAAGATGGATGGATGGATGGATTGGTGACAAATGACTGTTACTTGCACCACCACTGCTAACGCTGTGTGGTATATCATTAGATCTTTTAGCAGGTCAGTGTTGCAGTTGTAATGTGAGCATCCATTTGTCGTGTGGGTTGGCCACCCTGAGATCACTACAGGACTCATGATTCAGATCTCCAGTCTCCCCCTTGAGGGGTTTGTGTCCTGTAAACTGGTGGAATGATTGGATTAAATTCTGCTCTTTATAAATTATTGATATTTTGAACAAAATGCTTGTTTCCAAAAAGGTGATAAGCTTCAAAATATAGACACTGCTGAAAAATTCAGAAGTAGTCAACTCTGATTGCTCCATGCCTTGCAAGTAATGCCACTCTGCAATCAGCGGTCCTGTGTGTTTTTCTCCACTTTTATGTATTAATGCTCCTGTCATGGAAATTGGACTTTTTGTGTCCTCGGTGGGTAGGAACAATTAGTCACAAACTTTGCGCATGGAAAGCCAAAAACTTTCCTAATCGAGCTAAGCCCAGTGGTCCATTGTGTTACATCTGTTATTTGTAATGAAACTACATACCAGCCAGATTTAGAAGACACAGACATAAGGGTGAGCACACACCGACTGGAATTCAATATGTGAGGGACAGATAGTTCATTATGGTCAGATAATGAATGGTTAGTAGATGACTGTGGTGATTCTCTGACTTTTCTTCTTGCAAATTGGAATCATTTATTTAAAGGAAACTCATCTGCCTGCACACAATGAAAGAAGAAAAACACACTAAAGTGACTCTTCAAGCTCATGGAAAACCCCAGTGACTCTCAGCTGGTGTGTGAATGGAAGCTGATCAACACTGATTTTGAGACGGAGAACCTGCTTCTCTCTCTAGAATCTTTCTCTTATGAGGGATCATGTGTGTAGGTGATGGCCTACATAACCACAACCTCACCTTTTCTGTCATTTTACAGGACAGGCTTACCTGCAAGAGCCTGTTTAACAGTGAAAGCCACAAGCAATCCTGTTTGAAGCCTGCTCTGTGGATTTAGTCAGTTTTTAAATTCAAATCACTCAAGTTACAGTGTCAGGACAAGGGGATGGTGGGGAGGGGTAGGTGGACTTAATATAAAACCCAAATCCCATTAGAGATGGACTGCCGGAAAATGAGGGGTTGGCACTATGTCGCCTTTCCACAGGATGTGAAGAGAAAGCTCTTTGATGGGGGTCAGAGATGATGTCCCATATTACTCACTTTTTCCTTTTTTGTTTTCATATTTCTACCCATCAAACTAGGAATTGCCAGAAGTGAAATGTATCATTACAGGATCTGTGTCCGCAGAGGAGCAAGGCTAGGAGGAGGAGGTGACTTATCTGCCACAGACGTGGGTCTTTGGGGTAATAAGGCATGCATGAGAAGCTGTTTCCCTTCTCTGGATGGGGTATCCATGTCGCTTGGTCCCTGTGTAGCCTGCAGACTCTCTGAAGTGGTCGGCTTAGCTTGACCCTCTTGTATAATTAGTCTCCTGAAGCATGTAGAATGCGTTTCTCGATGGCTCTCTGCCTCCCCTACTTTCACTCATACCTGGTTATTTCTTTCTCTACGCTTCTTCCACAACGAGGAATTTCTTTGCCTACTCACTCAAGACCAAACATACACGCAAAACGATTGTCAGGATCTAAACACATCCTCCCAGCTGTTTTTAATTCCTTTGTTGCTACTGATCTTTGTATGATAATGAAACAGTAGATAGATATTTGCCAGTGATGAACTGCATCAAGCAACTTATTTAAAGTAATGCAGTTCTTTACCAGGACTGACAATTAAATAGTAATTATGACCAGTACATAAAGTGTTATGAGAAGCACTTTTGATGTCTGTCACTTGCGTGTCTCACAGGAAGAATATCAATCCACAGTGACATATGCTAGCTGATTTAAACAGCTGTCTGTGGAGACTAGATGTCATTAAGCATGCAAGGGAGTGGGGGTTGTAAAAAGAGCATGAAAAATTCCTTCCCTGGGAAGTTTTCTACATATAAAAGCTGCTCAATTTATTTCCAGAACATAGAGTGATTTAAGAAACAGTTGTAATCGTTTGTACTCACAATACAAGAAGAGTTTGATGTTTATCTACAATTATTTTAGCTCACATGTCCAATGCAGATAATTTACAAGATGTCTGCTTCTATTAAACCACTATTTTCAGACTTCTAATGCCAAAATAACTCTAGCCCTACAGATGTGCGTGAATATAGATACAGATGGGTACATTTTATTCAAATATCATAATCAAATGTTATAGACTCGGTCTCCTGTAAATCTTAAGACACTGACCCACAATTACACCCTATGATCTCTGACACCACTGGCAAAAGCTGCAGCCAGAAATAAAATTTGCCACAGAGAAACCTTGAGGTCATCTGGTTCAAATTCCAGGACCATCAAGGAAGCAGCTCTGTACAGGAAGAAAATGAGTCACTCTCTGACCTTCATCAAAAACTACCAATCAGCTGCCTTAAAGCAGTGCCCTTTAACCCCAATCATTGGCCATGGAGCATCAAATAGAGAGGTTTCTTGACACTGCTGCTGACATGTGTGGGTGTACGTTTGAATATATAACAGTAAAGCACAGAAAAGTCATGTTTGCTCCAAGTCAAGCTTCCCTGAATACATAAGCACTTCAAATATCAATGAAAGTTTATAACAAAACTTATTATCCATCACAAGATTAGCTAAAAAGCAGCATCCCCTTAGTCATATTTTCCTCTATGCTCGAACACTTCTGAGATGTTCGTAAGTTGAGGAACATAAAGAAATGAAATACCTAATATATGAGAGCAGTCTGGCTTTTCTTGCCTCACACTATATCTTTATAATATATATATATATATATATATATATATATATATATATATATATATATATATATATATATATGGGACCTCTTGCTGAGGACAGGAGCAATAACATGCGCAGTCTAACCACTGTTCATACATAACATCATTATTCACAATTCCTTTAGATTTAACTTTGTAACTATGTCACTCATTATGCAATTATATATATATATATATATATATATATATATATATATATATATATATATATATATATATATATATATGTATATATGTATATATATATATATATATATATATATATATATGTATATATGTATATATATATATATGTGGGACCTCTTGCTGAGGACAGGAGCAATAACATGCGCAGTCTAACCACTGTTCATACATAACATCATTATTCACAATTCCTTTAGATTTAACTTTGTAACTATGTCACTCATTATGCAATTATATATATATATATATATATATATATATATATATATATATATATATATATATATATATATATATATATATATATTACAGTCTTACAGTCTTACAGTCCTCATTCATTTCCTCTACCACTCTAACATACAGTACTTCTCTGCCACTTCAGACTTCCTCGTACAATAACATAATAACAATAACAGTTCCTCTCTGGGCACCCCTCTCATTAGCTTTCTACAGATCTACAAAAACACAATGCAGCTCCATCTGGCCTTCTCTGTACTTCTCTATCAACATCCTCAAAGCAAATACTGCATCTGTGGTACTCTTTTTTGGCATGAAACCATGCTGCTGCTCACAAATGCTCACTTCTGCCTTTAGTCTAGCTTCGACTACACTGTCCAATAGCTTCATTGTATGGCTCATCAGCTTTATTCCACCATTGTTGCCACAAGTCTGCACATCTCCCTTGTCCTTAAAAATGGACACCAGCACACTTCTCCATTCCTCAGGCCTCTTCTCGCTCTCTAAGATCCTGTTGAACAACCCAGTCAGAAACTCTACTGCCACCTCTCCTAGACACTTCCATACCTCCACAGGTATATCATCAGGACTGAGTGCCTTTCATTTCTTCATCCTCTTCAATGCCCTCCTCACTTCATCCTGACTCGTCTCTGCTACTTCCTGGTCCACAACAGCCACCTCTTCTAGTCTTTGCTCTTTCTCATTTTACTTGTTCATTAAATCTTCAAAGTACTCTTTCCATCTTCCCATCACACTACAGGAACCTGTCAATGCACATCCATCCCTATCCTTAATCACCCTAATATGCTGCACGTCCTTCCCAACTCTGTCTCTCTGTCTTCCTAAACTGTATAGATCAGTCTCTCCCTCCTTACTGTCCAACCTAGTATACAAGTAATAATAAGCCCATTGTTTGGCCTTTGATACCTATACTTTCACCTTACGCTTTATCTCCATCTACTCCTGTCTACTCTTCTCAATCCTCTCAGTGTCCCACTTCTTCTTAGCTAACCTCTTTCTCTGTATAAACTCCTGTACCTCCTCATTCCGCCACCAAGTCTCCTGATCTACCTTCCAGGTGACACACCAAGTACTCTCCCTGATCACATTAGCTGTAGTTGTCCAGTCATCTGGAAGCACCTCCTGACCACCTAGTGCCTGTCTTAACTCCTTCCTAAAAGTCATGCAACACTTCCGTTTTTCAGTTTCAGTTGATATGCTCCAGCTGTGACCACAGGAAAATTAACATTGTTTATCTAAATATAAAACATGTCCAACATACCAGGCCATGTTTGGTATTGATGCATTCACCACAGCCAGATGAATGAAAAGGGTTCTCAGGGATATAGCTGACCATACTATTGCCTGATTTAATGAGGTTTATGAAAAAAATCTGATGGAGTTGATGGAAACAGAGGACACAATTTTGATAGTGAAATTTGTATGTAAAATATTTCTAGACTTTCATGTCATGAATTATTTTATACTTTTATTCAATTTTTGATTGACTATAAATGTTTTCAAAATTGTAGAGGTTTTTAAAGATATGTGGGACCTCTTGCTGAGGACAGGAGCAATAACATGCGCAGTCTAACCACTGTTCATACATAACATCATTATTCACAATTCCTTTAGATTTAACTTTGTAACTATGTCACTCATTATGCAATTTTACATATATATATATATATATATATATATATATATATATATATATATATATATATATATATATATATATATAATTTATGAGTCTGTAGTTGAAATCATTTGAGGTATGATCATGGATTTTTCCATGGATGTATGTCTGTTGTTGCTGACAAAGGCCAACAAAAACAAAAAGGTTCATTAGGACTTTTTTTGAAAACTGCCACATCTTATGGCACACTTAGCCTATCCTTAAGTATTTCACTGTGCTGAGCCAGACAGCTCTGAAACCATCCATCAATTTCAATTTATTGGAAGAAATTTACAAAGACCTGAGTATGTCACATCAGAAATAAAGTAGAACAATAAAAGAAAAAACATGTACAACAGCAGAGGTAGCCTAATTCATCATCAGATGTCACACAGTGCTTAAAATACACATTTACAACACCAGTGATGTGAAATGTAGGTACATACTCAAACTAAATTTTGAAATTTAATGTAATCCAAAAATAAACCATGTCTTTCTTGACAGATAAATTATTTGTCATACACAATGCATGCCTAATCACTGATCAGGTTCAATACAAGGAACATAATATTTACATGACATCTCTTCAGTGAATCTATTATTCTGAACTGTACTCACAATCATAACTCCACCACAATCAAAATGACAAATTATCCCGTCATAGTACAAGTTAAATTTAAAACTGGCTCCCTGCAAATTGTGAACGTTTTCCCTGCTGGACCTTTGTAATGTATTTAAAGCACAGAATCATATCTTCTTTAATTAATTCCATAAATCATTATTAATAACCTTTAAGGTCCCCATCTGCATGGTTATAATCACCATAGTCAATCTTTGTTGTCAGGTTTGATTGCCAATCCATGTCCTTCCTTAATTGACCTTGTCCAGTTGGGGAAGAGCAGACAATATTGCATTTTCCCCACTGGTGCACCTCTCATTTCAACATCAAATGAAGACAACTCCCACTTTGTTCAACAAATTTAATTCCATCGCTTTATCCTTTAAACAGCTTACACACATCATAGTTCAATTCAAAGTTGTTGAAGGTGCAAAATCCTTGACAGTGTCACATAAAAATAGATGAAAAGTTGTTACTTTAGCACTAAAAAGGAAACAGTGTTTTTATTTGTTTGAATGACAATTTAGGAAGTTATATACCTTATATTCAAAGGACATTCCACAGCTGGACTGCATTTAGTATGACTAATGTAAACTCAGATTTGTATTTTTAATCTTAACAATGACTATAGCTCTAGGAACTGAAAACATAATGGTAAGTTTGATCCAGTGTCTCCTTAACTGCCAATCTGGCTCACAAAATTAGAATTTTGATTTGAACTATCAATCAATCAATCAATCAATCAATCAATCAATCAACCTTTATTTGTATACCACTTAATCACATCAACAGACATTTCAAAGTGCTTTAACAGACAGAAAAACCCAACAGAACCCTCCAGAGCAAGCATAAGCGACAGCAGTGGGGAGAAACTCCTTCATTGAGGGAGAAACTCTGGGCAGGATCCAGACTCTGGAGGGCGGTCATCTGCCTTGACTAGTTGGGTGGGAAAGGAAATATAATGTTGATAAAGACACTCCAACTAGGCTTTGTAACTTTCTTTGGTCCTTTAACAAGTTGAGATCAAGTTCACTAGCAGCAACAAAGGACTATAGTATTATTTCTCAAAAGGACAGTAAAGTCAAAATGACCAGGTCTGTATTTGAAGTACATAATTAAACAAAAGCCCTTGGTGGAATTTTTCTTTTTTTATGATCAATGGGGACTTAGAAATACAAATGTACCATGTTATAAAGCGCGCCACGACAGCAGAAGTGACGTAACTGTAGACATTGCAGCGAATCCATATCAGCGCCAATATATAAATAGCAGCAAGCGATGGTGTAACAAGCCAACATCACATTTATTAATCAGGACATCATCTAAAATAATGTCATCATCATCAGATACTGAGGACGAGTTCCCTATGAACCTACTTGGGGGTGTAATTATCTCATATAATTATCACCTGATGTATGCGGACGATGAGAGTTTGGACATCTAGCGACTCATCCTATGTGGCTTCATTTGACTTAGATTCCGAAAGAGATATCAAACTAGTTATAATGTCCCATTTTGGCTTACTGTGTGTATGGAAAAGTTAATTGCGCTACAGATGCGCTACGGATGGATTTTCCATATTAGTATTGAGTAAACCGCCATTCGTTACTGTTGCACTGTGTGGGATTAACAACAACTCTAGTTTATATTAATATGTCTTGTATTTATGAATGTATAAGGATCAGGACCTGACATACTGTTTTTGTATGTTTTATTTCAGTTTCACAGATCTTCTCAGTAAGATGACCTATCTATCACTTTTGATATTGTTTACTTTTTGCGAGTGCCATATTTGTGTGATAATCTGGTCAAAAATATATTTACACTATACCGTACCTCCAGTACCTCCAGACATGAATTAATTATCCACTAAACCTTGGGGATTCAGAATAAATATTCTGGTTTATCCGAAAATGATTTTAACTTCAAGTCTCTTTAGAAATCATCCGGGGTTAAGTGTTCATGGCAGATTCTCGGATCTTTTGTCATTTTTACCCTGTTTATCCTTGCTCTCCATTTCCTTCCAAGATTTCCAGAAAGCATTCTGAAGAAAGATAGGTTCTTCCATTTGTGTTTAAATCCTGTGGTGTTGGAACAACCATTCACCTCACAGGTAACCATGGCTTTATCGGATTTATAGCTTCAGTGATCGCACTGTGTTCTAATGGCTGCCCTGACTGATAAAGGGACGGATGTCGCCGATGACGTATGACCCACACGTGACCAATGGATACGGGAGCTGCTTCAGCACAGATTTTACATTTTCCTGACCATAGGGATGATGCCAGACATCAGGAAAGTTTTTTCTTCATTTTTTTCATAATGATAAACAAAATATATATCACTTTAAAATGAGTTTACTGTCCCTTTAATGATAATTATGTTCAATCACAGCAGTTGTGAGTATCAGTATATTTCCGGATTTGAGGACAAACAAATTAGGTGAGTAAAGTTCTAGTGACCTTGCAGCCAAATAACTGCCTGTTTCCAGAAGTATATTCATCTTTTTTATGGTGTTAAAATCTAGAGTGACTTCATCTTTTGTTTAAAATGGATGCTATTCACATTTTGATACAAGCTTATATGAGCTGCCATTGTGCACTAAAGAAATTACTTGTTTAAATTGCCTTCAGGGGGTCAGAATTGTACGCCCCACAACAACAAGTTGAGATCTGTTGAAAAATACATATTCAAACCACAGGGTTCAGCTCTAGGCGCCCTAAATTATTCACGCTACCCCTCATTCCTGTGGTGTTCCTGATTGCTGAAACTGGTTATGTGCTTTGTGAATTTTAGTGGAGACAATATAAGATTTAATTCAAATTGGCAACTATCACATGGAGCCAAAATCTGATAAAGAATAAGCCATGGTGCCCTGTATTTACTCTTGATGATTTGATTTACTGAACAAGACACCAAAGTCAAACAGACGCAGCTCTCTGCACCCTTTGCATTGCAGTGTCAAAATCTAATCTCATCTTAAACAACTTTTCCAACGCACACACCTACACACACACAGACACACACGCATGCATGCATGCATGCTCGCACGCACGCACACACACACACACACACACACACACACACACACACACACACACACACACACACACACACACACACAAATCACATCACCAGAGTGATTTATTTTAAAACTCTGAAAGTCTGAGAATGCTATTTAGTAAAGATGGCAGTGGGTAATAAATCCTCATCAAGACCGGTACATCCTGTTAGCTTCTTCTCTCCTCATGACAGGTTTTTAATAAGCTGTGTGTGGTCCTGTATGTGTACTTGACATTTACTAGCTGACATTACCCCTCCCTGTCCATCAACGCACATTACACATATTGTACCAGAAACCAAGTTAAGCATTAGAATATAGTATAACCACATCATTTGGGGTCTTCAAGGTCTAGGGGAATAGAGGTAGCCTGTTTGTTGATGTAATTGATTTCTTTTCAGCTGCACAAATTATTTTCTTATTTCTTGGGCATTTATTTATATGGAAATGGTAGGCTGTTGTGACTACATTAGTTGTGTTATTCTCACCTCCGGCTAAAATCACTACCTCGTGGGGAAACTCCTTTGTTACCATTTGCTTTTTTGCTGATTCTGTCAGCAAAAATTAATTGGTGTCCATTTTAACTCCCCTTGAGCTTAATTTCTATGAGCGGGGAGATACCCAGGCCCAATTTAAGTGGTGTAAATAACATTTGCTCTATAATTGCTTCAATAAAGATTTATTGCTTTTTCTTCATTGTCCTTATGTTAAAGCTTAAAGCCAAGATAGAGCAGGAGGGAACTGAGAACTGACAATGTTATCTGGCAGTAGGGATGTGGTATGCTGTTGAAGGTAATTTAGGCAACTCTGGTTATGTTTGTGTGTGTTATACATACTTAGAAGTCATGACTATATCTTAAGCCTCGTAACACACATTGATTGTTGGCATTAAATGAGTGACAGTCCAACATGCAGATTTTATTTGAACAACAACGTAAGCTACAATATACTGTATCATGAACCTCACCTCTTTTCTTATCTGTAGCTCATAATTTGTGTTCAAGTGTATTTAAATTTATTCTGGTCATGGTGCCTTATGAAACACCTCCTCCTTTTGAGCCACAGACCAGTGATGTCTTTTCTGTCTGAAACAACAACTGACACTATTTGACCAAATATAGCTAGCTAGTTGCTATTATGTGAGTTATTAGGCAAATGTTTTGCCAAGCTGTTAATAGACCATTATTGTTTAGGTCAATGGTTCAATCAAGGGTAATTTAGACAATGAAATTCTCTGTTATTGCTCCTATTAATTTGTGCTGACTTTTTTCAGTATGACCACTGCATTACAACTCTGTGCTTTGTGAAATAAGGGCTGGATTCACCACGAAGGCAGAACCTTATCACCATGTCCACTAACACTCTGCTTCTTCAGGTCAGGTAAGTGTACTGTACACTGACTGGTTAACACATTGTATATGAAAATTACATTTCAACTTTTCATCTGATCTGTTTTAATGCCAGCAGCCCATTCATGGCATGAAAATGTTTTGAGAAGGGACTGGTGAATTAGGGAAGCTTCTCTCCCTGCACAAAAATAGAAGAGCACAGATATGCAGATACGCCTTCTCTTAATGTTTTTTGTTTGTTTCATTTGGTCATGAAAGGTGAAAATATATTCATTGCGCCAATAAATATATTTAGTGATTCTTTCCTGTCCATGTAGATCCATCAACCAGAAAAAAAATTGTACAATCTCATAAATACTTGTACAATGATCGTACATCATCAAAGATCATCAACAACTTCAGAAACTATTTTGGTTTATTTACAACTTGAACACTTATAATGATTATAGCTGTGATTAGTCAGGGAGAGCTGTGGCTCATAGAAAGACTTCACTCATCAACGATCCTGGAATAATCATTTTGCCACCATCAATAACAACAGTTGCTTGCCTATTCATCGATTTCCATGTATGATCCAAATAAGTCTGGTGGAGCTAGGCCTGCCAGGTGGATCTGGGGCTCGCCACCTCCTTTCCTCTTTTGTTGTATTAATAGCTCCTCAGGAGAGCTGGAGAGGTCTGTATGTCAGGTTTTATCTCCAGAGAAGACCAGGGGGAAACTAAATGAATCCTGAACTTGAGAACAGCCCCATCCAAGCTTCTCAAGGGGATGTTGCGAGCACATTAAGAGAAACATCAGTAATGTGAAAAACAAATGGAGGGATGTAAAAACCCCCAAAGACTTTCCTCTACCCGCCATCTTATGCTGCTGCCATTAAACACAGGACCCCTGTGAACACTGTTGTATCCAGAAAGGGTAAGAAAAATGGGATTTCAGCAGAGCAAGGTTTCTTCAGCATGGTTACAGTGTAATTGTCACAAGCAGGCATTTAATTTCATTGCTTTATCAAATGTGGGTTGCTTGCTGTCTCCTTGCCGAAGGCTTTTCAGACTTGATGCATTGAACAGTTAGTTGAAAAGTTAAAGCAATTATCTGTTGTTGCTGTCCAGAGAGTATTTATTCTGTCTTTAATGACAGTCTGTTTGTAGCTACATGATTTGGATACAGACTAATGGAGTGTGAGTAAAGTGCAGGGGCAACGGGATTATACTAATAATGATGTATTGTGACTGAAAATAAAAGGCCTTGGCAAGGTATCCGACCACTGGGGCTTGTGGGTTGCCGGCGGATAGAGAAGGTGGGCGGTCTGCACTGAGCTTTACTTTTTCCCTGATGACATACAGCTTTGCAACAACACTTCCCAATATTTTTTTAACACAATGAGTTATACAGAGCTGACCATGATAAAGTTAATGATCATTGACTGTGGAACTCTCCAAACTAACAGTTTACGGGCATTGGTGTTGCTCCACAGATGGGAACCTAGGTTTGTCAAATGGCTCTGGACTTTGAACTTTTTGAAAATTTCAACTATTGGATAACATGCCTTTTAATAAGGCATGATCCTCAGGAACATGAAGGAGGTGCTCAGTAGAGTTGATTCTTCTGTACATCAAAGTCATCCTGGGAAGGTATTCAGGACATGGCCTAGTGGGATAAGACCCCATGATTTATACATGATATGCTTAAAGGAAAACCTGGACAAAGTGACTGAGTGAAAAATACTTTTGTGGCCTTTGCACTGAGACTGCTGGCCCCACAAAATTATTCTTCTTCTCCTTTCGGCTTTTTCCTTCAGGGGTCGCAAATCAATTGCCTCCATCTAACCCTGTCTTCTGCATCCTCTTCTCTCACAGCAACTACCTTCATGTCTTATTTCACTACATCCATAAACCTCCTCTTTGGTCTTCCTTTAGGCCTCCTGCCTGGCAGTTCAAAACTCGGCATCCTTCGACCAATATATTCACTATCTCTCCTCTGGATATGTCCAAACCATCTCAATCTGGCCTTTCTGACTTTATCTCCCAAGACTCTAACATGTGCTGTCCCTCTGATTACTCATTTATTATCCTATCCATCCTGGTCACTCCCAAAGAGAACCTCAGTATCTTCATCTCCGCTACCTCCAGCTCTGTCTCCTGTCTTTTCCTCAGTGACACTGTCTCTAGACCAAACAACATCACTGGTCTCACCACAGTTTTGTACACCTTTCCTTCCATTTTAGCTGAAACTCCTCTATCACACCTGACATTTTTCTGCACCCGTTCTATCCTGTCTGTACACAGTTCTTCATCTCTTTTCCACACTCTCCATTGCTCTGGACTGTTGACCCTTAGTACTTAAAATCCTCCACCTTCTTGACCTCTTCTCCCTGTAACCTAACTCTTCCAGTTGGGTCCCTCTCATTCACACACATGTACTCTGTCTTACTAACCTTCATTCCTCTCCTTTCCAGGACAAACCACCACCTCTCTAACTTGTCCTTCACCTGTTCCCTGCTCTCACTACAGATCAAAATGTCATCTGCAAACATCATGGTCCATAGAGATCCCTGTCTAACCTCGTCTGTTAGCCTGTCCATCACCGTAGCAAACAAAAAGGGGTTCATAGCTGATCCCTGATGCAGTCCCACCTACACCTTGAACTCCTCTGTCACACCTAGAGCACACCTCACCACTGTCTTACAGTCCTCATACATGACCTACACCGCTCTAACATACATCTCTGCCACTCCAGACGTCCTCATACAATACCACAGTTCCTCTCTGGGCACCCTGTCATAAGGTTTCTCCAGATCTACAAAAACACAATGCAGCTCCATCTGGCCTTCTCTTTACTTCTCTATCAACATCCTTAAAGCAAATACTGCATCTGTAGTACTCTTTTTTGCCATGAAACCATACTGCTGCACACAAATGTTCACTTCTGCCCTTATTCTAGCTTCAACTACTCTTTCCCATAACGTCATTGTATGGATCATCAACTTTATTCCTCTGTAGTTGCCACAACTTTGCACATCTTCCTTATTCTTAAAAATGGGCACCGGCACACTCAGGCATCTTCTCACTATCTAAGAACCTGTTTAGCAACCCAGTCAGAAATTCTACTGCCACCTCTCCTAGAAACATCCATACCTCCACAGGTATGTCATCTGGACCAACTGCCTTTCCACTCTTCATCCTCTTCAATGCCCTCCTCACTTCATCCTGACTAATCTTTGCTACATCCTGGTCCACAACAGCCACCTCTTCTAGTCTTTATTCTCTCTCATTTTTCTTGTTCATCAACTCTTCAAAGTACTCTTTCCATCTTCCCATCACACTGCTGGCACCTTTCAATAAACACCCACCCCTATCCTCAATCACCCTAACCTACTGCACGTCCGTCCCATCTCTGTCTCTCTGTCTTGCCAACCTGTATAGATCAGTCTCTCCGTCCTTACTGTCCAACCTAGTATACAAGTCATCATAAGCCCCTTGTTTGGCCTTTGCTACCTCTACCTTCATATTACGCCTTGCACCTGCACTCCTTTCTACTCTCCTCAGTCCTCTCAGTGTCCCATTTCTTCTTAGCTAACCTTTTTCTCTGTATACACTCCTGTACCTCCTGATTCCACCACCAAGTCTCCTTATCTACTTTCCTTCCAGATGACACACCAAGTACTCTCCCACCCGTCTCCCTGATCACATTAACTGAAGTTGTTGAGTCATCTGGAAGCACCTCCTGACCAACCAGAGCCTATCTTAACTCCTTCCTAAAAGTCATGCAACACTTTTCCTTTTTCAGCTTCCACCATTTCTTCTTCTGCTTTGCCTTTGCGCCCTTCATCCTCCTCACCACCAGAGTCATCCTACACACCACCATCCTATGCTGTTTGACTACACTCTTGCCTACCACTACTTTGCATTCACTCATCTCCTTCAGATTGCCCTGTCTACACAAGATGTAGTCTACCTGTGTGCTCCTCCACTCTTATAGGTCACCCTGTGTTCTTGCCTTTTCTGGAAGAAAGTTCACTGTGGCCATTTCCATCCTTTTTGCAAAGTCAACCACCATCTGACCTTCTGCGTTCCTCTCCTGGATACCAAACCTGCCCATCACCTCCTCATCACCTCTGTTTCCTGCACCAACATGTCCACTGAAGTTTGCACCAACGACAACTCCCTCATATCTAGGTATGCTCTGCATCACTTCATCAAAGTCCAACCAGGATTTCTCCTTCTCCTCCAGCTCACATACCCACTAACAACATTGAACATTGAACACACCTTTGATTTCCAGCTTGAGACTCATCACTCTATCAGACACTCTTTTTATCTTCAGGACATTTCTAATAAACTCCTCCTTCAAGATAACTCCTACTCTTCCATGATAGAACAACGTCAACCCTGCTCCTAAATGTCTAACCTTGCTACCTTTCCACATGGTCCTCTGGATACACAGTATGTCTACCTTCCTCCTCTGCATCATGTCAATCAACTCTCTACCTATAGTTCCAACATTCAATGTCTCAACTCTCAGTCCTATACTCTTGGCGTTCCTCTTCTCTCTCTTCCTACGGACACACTTTCCTCCTCTCATTCTTTGACCAACAGTAGTCCAGTTTCTACTGGCACCCTGTAGGTGAACAGCACTGATGGGGGCGTTTACCCGGACCTCAACCGATCCAGTATGGAAGTCATACGTTTGATTTGCATGTTTGATTTAGTTAAAGTTTTACTTTGGATGCCCTTCTTGACACAACCCTCTGTATTTATATGGACTTGGGACCAGCACAATCAGACACTGGGTTGTGCCCTCTTTTGGCTACATTGCTGCCCCCACAACCTAAATAAGCATAAGACAATGTATGGATGAATGTATGGATATCGAGGAAATGAATCATTTTGATTTTGGTGATACTTTCCTACTCATGTAGCTCCATTAGCCATTCCTGTTTCAAGAAATGGGTTGGATTTCCATGAAATCCCAAATATTCATGGTGCTCAAAAGTGGTCATTGGATCTCCTGCCATGATCTCCTGAAAACTGATAAAGCACCACCATGAGGTCAATTTTATTTGAATTTTCCTTGGGATTTGACTGATCAACTGCAAAAGGACATTCCTATCACCTTCAACTGAACTCTCTTTTCATGGTCACTTCAGCAAATGTTAGCATAGTAACTCATTTATCAGAAAGCGCAAACATGGTCAATATTATGTTAATGTTAACATGATACCATTCTCACTGGTTAAATATTGAGTGTTGAAAATGATGTTGCAAACGTTGAACTGTTCTTTGAATCGGCAGGATTCTGTAATTTTTTTTACTTTTTGAGCATTTGTCCTGAATACAAGGAGAAGTAAAAATAAAGGGTAAGGCGGTGGGGTTTGAAATAGGTTTGTTTTGTTCTCAGGTGATACATTTGAAATAAAATGTTATGCACTTATGTCACACCCAAGCTGAAACCAGATCTACAACATGGCAACATATCAAAAATTGAGAATGTGTGTATGGATAAAACTATTGTTACTATTATTATTATTATTTATTTTTTTTATTATGAACTCAACAATTTAATTGATAAAGATTAAATTGGTATTTGTGAGAAGATAACAAGTGTCAAAAAGAAGTAAAAAGTAAAAAAAAAAAATAGTTTAAAGCTTGGAAAGTCTACAAAAATATTAAATTCATCATCTTTCATTGCTATGACAAACATCAGAACTTAGTGTACATGCTGCAAGACGCTGCATCACTTTGACTGATCACATCATGAAAGGTAAGAAACACACTGCAGCATAATAAATTATTTCCCTGGGTCGTCATTCAATGACCTGCCATCGGCGGCAGTTCAACTGCACAAATGAATATAAATCACTGGTCTGACAAAGCCATCAAAACTGGATGATCCCTGGGAAATTAGTTTCTACTGCTGTTCACACCAGACAGAAAGTCCTACAATAAAATAAATAAATAAATAAATAAGAAAAAAATATGTCTTGGTTATTTGTTTTGTGTGTTCTCATCAAATATTAACCTGTTTGTTTGCAACACAACTTGGACAAAATATGTGACCCTAGAGAAAAAGTATGCCTTGCAATGCTTTGTAGAGTATTGTTAAGGGAAGACCATGCAGAGTGGTGGGGCAGAATGACAGCAACTGAAGCCACAGAACTCAGCATGCAGAGCCAGAGCTTCTGGTGGAATGAACATCA
Source organism: Antennarius striatus (assembly GCF_040054535.1). NCBI lineage: Eukaryota > Metazoa > Chordata > Actinopteri > Lophiiformes > Antennariidae > Antennarius > Antennarius striatus. The sequence continues at coordinate 8,094,998 of NC_090776.1, read as the reverse complement.
TGAATCTCAGTGGATTCTGCCCACATCCACAGATGCTTTCTAGTTCAAGGAAATACTTAGTTTATGAATATACACTGTGGAGAAGGGGAAAGACCTGGAGCATCTTGTGAGAGCATAGTTTGGTCAGAGGCTGATTTTGACACAAACATTAACGTAGAGCCTTCCACTGCTTGCTAACTGGCAGCTAATGTGCAGGTAATAGGGGAAGCAACACAAAGGATACGTGGTCAAACTTACAAGAGTGAGACAGAAGTTCATGGTAGATGACAACAAACCACTAGTTATTAAAACATGAACAATTCTAAAAACAAACAAACAAAAGAAAACATGCAAAATTCATCACAGTCAATTCCTGTGGTTCAAAACTGAGTTTACTCAGAATAATTTAACAAAACTGCATTTCAGGTTCAACACAGAAACAGAGCTTACACCTTATAATATTTGCTAGCAAGCTGTGACAAAAATAAATTGAGGAAATCTGAATGAAATAATTTGAATACCTAAATCAGCAGAGTTTACAATGTCAAATGCTATTTATCAACTCAGCTAGCAGTTTGCAGATAGGGTATATATTACCATTCTCCTCCTATCCCTCTAGCTGTTGTTCATGCCGAATGGTCAGAATGTCTTGCCTGGCCTCATTTGCTGGTTAATTGCATTTTATAGTTGAGCTAAAGACCTGTCATCTGTTTCTGTGGTTTCATTTATCATACAAATAACCTAGAGAGGGTGGGTTAAAGTACATGCACAGGCCGAACAAGCTCTTTTGCTAAATTCCTGGCAATGACTTTATTCCACATGCGGCATTTTCACACCCTGTTTCATGCCCACGATGAGAAAGAACTAAATCTCAGTAAGTGATGCTCCTGAAAATATTTAGGAAAATTAATCATAAATGATGCTATGTTCAGGTCTGTAATTCCAGCCATCACAAAGGACATACAGAAAACAAAAATTACTCCAACCATTAGTTAATTATTTCCATCAGTTTTTAAGATAGAAATCCATGAAACACACCTGAAAAGATGAACAGTACACCATCATCATATATCTGCTTCTACATCTTTCATCTCAAGTTGCATCTGCTTTGTCTTCAAGGTAGTGTATACATCCCACTGTGAACGGTGTCCTTATTTCTTGTTATTATGCAAATGACACATTAATGAGGTGTAATTGTGAATTCATAAAACAGCAGGGATAAACTGTATGAAGATGTCATGTCTTAACAGAGGTAGAGGAAAGGTTCATCATGAATGTATAATAATTGTTTACCTACCACATCTACTTTAAGCAGAGAATATACATTTAAGGGGCCTGGAGCCTAGTTATGCATGTTTACACTCCTTAATGAATGGTGTGGAGTGTTTATCATGGCCTGGAGCATTTATTACACAAACTATACATTTCAAAAGACATGGACCCACAGCAAAACACCCCAGAGCAAAGGTCGCAATGTTTAGCCTTGACTTAATTTCCTCTGGATCATATGTAATTTAATTGGTGCGTTGGATTAGTGCTTACTGAAGTCTGCAGCCTTACGTAGCTGAGATGAGGCTGTCGATTCACAGCCTGTTGAGCCGCATTTTGTAATAACGGTGCATTTTGTAATAAACGTCGAAAATGTCATGTTATTACATAATGCGTCAACATTTATTACAAAATTCATTGGGGCAGTTTAGTACAAAATGCAGTACTTTATTACAAAATGAACAAGTTATTACATTTTGGACTATTTATTATTAAATGCAAAGTTATTACAACATGCGGCTCAACACAGCCAGTAATCTTTTCATTTATTCGTGGCAAAAGTCTTTAGAAAATGTCTTATTTATCTTTTACTTTTTACAACATGCTTTTAGAATTATTATTATGAACACATGTAGGCCTAAGGGTTATCTGATGGTATAAAAGACAGATTTCAACATTTAGTAGTGCTCTTTTTTTTGTTTTGTTCCGGCATTCCGATACGCTACCCGGACTTGGTGGACATTCCCATGTGAACCACTGCTCCGGAGCCTGCTTCAAACATGGAAAAACCACGTGACTGATGACGTTTGGGACACCAAGTGCGCCGAAACACTAAGCGCCCCATTCACCAGGTGACACACTGGCGCTTCATTCACCAGGTGACACACTGGCGCTTCATTCCCCAGGTGACACACTGGCGCACCATTCACCAGGTGACACAGTTTAGTGATCCAGATCAATGTGTGATTCGAAACACCACGAGTCCCAGATGTGTTAGAATGAATGAAACAGTGCGGTGTGCTGCCAATCGTGTCAATATCCCTTGGATTGATCAGATTACCGTTCGGATTACTGCCAGACACTTTGCGTCCAAATTGCTGTGCAATGGATCCAACCAGAAAGAGATCCCAAGTCTGGGAACATTTAGAACTGGTGCCGCTGAACAAAGTAGATTTTAATTTCTAAGAAACTTATTTTCAGGCTCTGTTGCTCACACAGTAGAAATTAATAAACCACACACATGTCATTTTCAATTTCCAGGTGAAGTCTTTGCTTTGTTCCCAGCCCCTGACATACAGTAACAGCACGTCAGCAATGATGAGGCATTACCGATCCAGACGTGAGAATGAAGCCGGTGGTGCTGCTGTGATGACGTCTCGGAATCCCGACTTTTATCTCACAACGTAGACCTTGTTTTTTTCCAGTGACACTAATCATCCCGTGTAACTCACGCGCACGAACACCTACGTATACATATTTATATTAAATATACATACATGAACATGTTATCTGTATCTCTTATTGCTTTACTGAACCCTGCAACGACCAATGATCATAAAACAATTTCCTATAATATATGGCAACAAAAATAAGGTCCAACCCCTATCCAGGAGGTTGGATCCGGAGTTGCATCAGGTGTGAGGTGCAGGAAGGGTGTGGGGATACTCAAAAGCCCCCGGCTGAGCGTCGCTGTATTGGAGTTTACCCCGGTGGATGAGAGGGTGGGAGGGAAAACTCTGACTTTTATCTGTGCATACGCACCAAATATCAGTTCGGAGTATTCGGCCTTCTTGGTGTCCCTAAATGGGGTCCTTGATGGGATCCCTGCAGGAGACTCCATTGTTCTCCTAGGGGACTTCAATGCACACGTCGGCAATGATGGAGACACTTGGAGGGGCGTGATTGGGAGGAATGCCTCCCTGATCTAAACCCGAGCAGTGTTATGTTGTTGGACTTCTGTTCTAGTCACGGATTGTTCATAACAAACACCATTTTCGAACACAAGGATGCTCATAAGTGTACTTGATACCAGAGCACCCTGGGTCGGAGGTCAATGTTCGATCTTGTGATTGTATCATCTGACCTTCGACGGTGTGTTTTGGACACTCGGGTGAAGAGAGGGGCAGAGCTGTCAACTGATCGAAACCTGGTGGTGAGTTGGGACCGTTGGCGGAGGAAACCTTTGGATAGACCTGGTAAGCCCAAACGAGTAGTGCGGGTGAACTGGGAATGTCTGGAGGACATGAGGCCTTCAATTCACACCTCTGAAGGAGCTTCTTGTGCTATCCCTGTGGAGGCTAGGGGCATTGAACCGGAGTGGTCAAAGCTTCCATTGCTGAAGCTGCACCTGAGAGCTATGGTCTCAAGGTCTTGGGTGACTCAAGGGGCGGTAACCCTCGAACACCGTGGTGGACCCCGGTGGTCAGGGAAGCCGTCCAACTGAAGAAGGAGGCCTTCAGGGGCCTGTTGTCCCTGGGGACTCCTGAAGCAGTTGCAGGGTATTGACAGGCCAGAAGGACTGCAGCCTCGGCTGTGATGGAGGCAAAACAGAGGGTGTGGGAGGAGTTTGGAGATGCCATGGAGAAGGACTATCGGACGGAACCAAAGTTGTTCTGGAGGACTGTCCGACACCTCAGGAGGGGGGAACGGGGGACCTTCCAAGCTGTATACAGCAAGGATGGGACACCGTTGACCTCGACTGAGGAGGTTGTCGGTCGGTGGAAGGAACACTTTGAGGAACTCCTGAATCCAACTACCCCAACTGACCCGTCCTCTGTTGCAGAGGCAGAGCTGGAGGATGATAGGGGATCCAAGTCAATTTCTCGGGGCGAAGTTACCGAGGTAGTTAAACAACTTCACGGTGGCAAAGCCCTGGGGATTGATGAGATTCGCCCGGAAATGCTGAAGGCTCTGGGTGTTGAGGGGCTGTCATGGATGACACGCCTCTTTAACATTGCGTGGAAACCTGGGACAGTACCGAAAGAGTGGCAGACTGGGGTGGTGGTTCCTCTTTTTAAAAAGGGGGACCAGAGGGTGTGTGCCAACAACAGGGGCATCACACTCCTCAGCCTACCTGGGAAAGTTTACTCCAAGGTGCTGGAAAGGAGGGTCCGGCCAATTATCGAACCTCAGATTGAGGAGGAACAATGTGGGTTCCATCCTGGTCTTGGACCGACCAGCTCTTTACTCTCGCAGGGATCCCCTAGGGGGCTTGGGAGTATGCCCATCCAGTCTACATGTGTTTTGTAGACTTGGAGAAGGCGTACAATCAGGTCCCCAGGGATATACTGTGGGAGGGACTGCCGGAGTATGGGTTGAGGGGGCCTCTCCTCAAGGCCATCCAATCCTTGTACACCCAAAGTGAGAGCTGCGTTCGGGTCCTCAGCAGTAAGTCAGACTTGTTCCGAGTAGCTGTTGGCCTTCGCCAGGGCTGCGCTTTATCACCAATTCTGCTAGTGATTTTCATGGACAGGATATTGAGGCGTAGTCGTGGTGAGGAGGGATTACAGTTTGGTGGCCTGAGGATTGCATCGCTGCTTTTTGCAGATGATGTGGTCCTGTTTGCGTCATCGGCCTGTGACATGCAGCACTCACTGGTCCGGTTTGCAGCCGAGTGTGAAGCGGCGGGGACGGGGATCAGCACCTCCAAATCTGAGGCCATGGACCTCAGCAAGAAACCGGTGGACTGCCTTCTCCGGGTGGGGAATGAGGTCCTTCCACAAGTGAAGGAGTTTAAGTATCTTGGGGTCCTGTTCACGAGTGAGGGAACAATGGAGCGTGAGATTGGACGGAGAATTGGGGCAGCAGGAGCGGTATTGCAGTCGCTTTACCGTACTGTTGTCACAGAGAGGGAGCTAAGCCGAGAGGCAAAGCTCTCCATCTACCGTTCAATCTTCATTCCTACCCTCACCTATGGTCATGAGCGATGGGTCATGACCGAAAGAACGACATTGTGGATACCAGTGGCTGAAATAGGCTTTCTCAGGCGGATAGCTGGTGTCTCCCTGAGAGATAAGGTGAGAAACACTGCTGTTTGCGAGAGGCTCAGAGTAGAGCCGCTGCTCCTTCGCGTGGAAAGGAGTCAGTTGAGGTGGTTTGGGCATCTGGTGCGGACCCCTCCCTAGGGAGGTGTTTCTGGCACGTCCAGCTGGGAGGAGACCTCGGGCAGACCCAGGACCAGGCGGAGGGATTATATCTCAACACTGGCCTGGAAACGCCTTGGGATCCCCCAGTCAGAGCTGGTGGATGTGGGAAGGGAAGTTTGGGGCTCCCTGTTGAAGCTGCTGCCCCGCGACCCGACTACGGATAAGCGGTGGAAGATGGATGGATGGATATGGCAACAATATATATTAATACTATATAAAGGATTAACACACTGAATGAGATTATATACGGTTTTATTCAGATAATACATGCAATACAGGAAACGTCAAAGCGCTGTTTTCTGGGCTCATTGACCGTTGTGTGGTTGCAGTACAGACACCCTGCCAAAGAGGGCGCCCAAATTCTCAATGAATGGGGCGCCGAGTAATGAAACAGTTTGCGGCACAATTGCTGCAAACAGTTCGAAGCCCTGTAGGATGCCATTCAGACATCACTAGGGTCCGGGAAACAGGCTGAAAGAATGACAAAAATCAGAGCAACAGGCAGCATTCAAAGTGTTATGACCCCATGGGTCATGTATTGTTATGTATGTGATGTGTTGCAGTGTCTCCTCTCTCCTTGGTTTGTGTGTGTGTGTGTTTTTTCAATGAGTGAATTAGGAGCAGGTGGTGTCTGCTCATTGGCTGGCTCGCCTGATTGCTGCCGCACGATTGGTCAGGGGGCGGGCCCCTGACCTATTTGAACAGCCCACCGACTGCACTCTGTCTCCTCTCCAGCCTTCCCACCGTCAGGAAATGCCAGCTTGCTGAACCCTTGTTGTTAGTAGTGATCCGTTAGTTTGTGCCCTGTGGCGATTCTGTATTAGTAAGTCTTTGTGTAAGATAAAGCTGACTGTGTAACTTTGTAAATACCTGATGAACCATTTGAGCAGTTGGTAGGAGGGAGAAGCCGTTTTCTTTCAACCTTTTTCTCCTGTTTTAAGTTATGTTATTTCCCTTTTCTTTGGTTAGGAAGGTAGGGTTGATTTAGGATATTTTATGTTTGTTATGTTGACACCTGTTCTCCCTCTGAAAAAAATAAAACTGCTCTCTTTTTGTTGAACTTGGTTTACTGTTGTTGCTGGCCTTTTCTTGTGGTGAAAAGACGGGGGGAGTGCACAAGCGTGTTGTGTCCAAGGTTCCCCTAGACCGGGACATAACAAAAGGCTGAAAGGTCAGGGCGGACACTAAACAATCTGGCAGTCAGCAGAGGGCTGAACAGGCACATGAAGAGTGGAGGCTGATTGGGGAGTGGCTGCAGGTGTGTCGAGAGAAGGCAAGTGAAAGGAATGAGCCGATTGCTGATGAGACATGATCTGGAATGACACAAAAGCTAGTGATGCAAAAACAAAACGAACTATCAGACAAGAGGTGTGGCATCTCTGGGTTTTCTGTTTTCCTACCACCTCCAAAAACATCCATCTTAGGGGAACTGATCATTCCAAATTACCCGATGGTGTGAATGTGACCATGCGTGGTTGTTTATCTTCTGTGTCGCCCTCCAGTGTGCTGGCATCATGCTCGGAGTGTCCCCCACCTCTTGCCCGTAAGTCAGATGTGATAGGCTCCAGCAACACTTGTGACCTGTAAAAGTGGAATAGGCAGTCAAGAATGAAAAAATTTGACTTTTCTTCCAGTAATTCCAGCATGGAAGACTTTATGGATTTTTTTTCTTTGAAAAGCTTTTATAATTTTAGTTTATTTTTCAGGGATAATTAGCCAAGGTTAATTTGTGAGCCCTGTCACTGATTCGGCTTGTCTATAAAGTATTGTGTACTTTTATAGGATTGTGAATCATCTATCCGATTACGCACAAGTCAGAAGTACTAACTTTGATAGCTTTCACAATGTGATTGTGGCAGCGCATAGTCTACCATTCATGCGAGTGCCCTGTCTTAGACCTTTATGTGGAAGTGTGATGGACTGGTGTTCCCTTCTCATAACCAATGCCAGCTTGCCTGCAATGACCATGTCAGAGAAGCAATGAATGAATAAATGAATGAGTGAATAAATGAATGAATAATTTATTAATTTTGAAGCCTATTATCACTTAAAGCCTATTAATTTCAAAATGTGATCAATCACGATTATGTCATGAAATTCAAAAAACAACTCATTATTAACATTATGTCAAGCAATGTGTTACTTCCTACCCTAAATACTATACTATTAGATTTTACAACACCTTGTTATAAATGTGTTTCACTCTAGTCAATCACATGTCAAATAAAAATACCCATTATAATTCTTCTTTTCCTTTCTGCTTTTCCCTTCAGGGGTCGCCACAGCAAATCAATTGCCTCCATCTAACCCTGTCTTCTGCATCCTCTTCTCTCACTCCAACTACCTTCATGTCTTCTTTCACTACATCCATAAACCTCCTCTTTGGTCTTCCCCTAGGGCTCCTGCCTGGCAGTTCAAAACTCAGCATCCTTCCACCAATATATTCACTATCCTCTGGACATGTCCAAACCAACTCAGCATGGTCTCTCTGACTTCATCTCCAAAACCTCTAACATGTGCTGTCCCTCTGATGTACTGATTCCTGATCCTATCCTTCCTGGTCACTCCCAGAGACAACCTCAGTATCTTCATATCTGCTACCTCCAGCTCTGTCTCTTGTCTTTTCCTCAGTGACACTGTCTCTAGACCAAACAACATCACTGGTCTCACCACAGTTTTGTACACCTTTCCTTTCATTTTAGCTGAAACTCTTCTATCACACCTGACATTTTTCTGCACCCGTTCTATCCTGTCTGTACACAGTTCTTCATCTTTTTTCCACACTCTCCATTGCTCTGGACTGTTGACCCTAAGTACTTAAAATCCTCCACCTTATTGACCTTTTCTCCCTTTAACCTAACTCTTCCACTTGGGTCCTTCTCATTCACACACATATAATCTGTCTTATATGGTGCATTTATTTTACAAACGCTGACCATCTTCAAAACATGTATGTAACCTTCAAGACGGCCTGACTGGTCCTGTTTCTTACCCCTTAGAGCTATTTTTGTCACTGTCTACGTACAGAGCTCTATTATTTCAGTGATATCAGGTCTAATAGAACTGTCAAAGGTTTCAAAATAAAGTTGCCAATAGGTATATTTTATTCTTTAAGACTCAGTGCAAAAACCAGACATTTTAGAGATGCTTGTTAGTATTTGAACGCTGTCTTAAAGTGGCAATTAACCTGCTTGAAAACACAAAGTATGTCACTTCTCTTAGGCTTTAGTCGAACATAGTATTTTGTAAGTGTCAGTGGTAGCGAGTAAGAGAGTGACAGAGGGAGCGTTCTTTTGCATTCGTGACACATACAGATGTCTGGAATCAACTGCACATGTCAGGGCTTTAATTAGTTTGAACACTAAATCGATGGGGGCTGATTAATAAGACAGGGGCCAGTGCGAAGGTTGAGCCAGCGTACTGAGACAAGAGAGCTTGCTTAAGGAGACATACTACTCGTATGAATTATTGAGCAAGCTGTCCATTCTGAGCAATGAAACAATTGGTTTTTGGAAGAAAAAAAAAAGTAATGTATTGGACCTAAAAATGTTTAACTTGATTTAAGTTGACTGTTAGAGAGCTGTGGTGGGTAATTTAAAAGTTTTATTCTGACTGCAAAAGCTTAATTCTATAATGAGAGGTCATGGACAGATTGACTGAAACGAGATATTGCATTCATTCCATGAAATCAATCTGTTCATTCTTGTCTTTGCACACTGTAGTCTGGGCATTCCACCCTCTAATTAAAGGAACTAATAACCATCCTGGTTGACAGCCCAGCATATTCTTCAACATGTTATCCAGTAATCAGCTATTATTTTTGGAATATATTCTTCAGACAGAGAACATACGTGTAAAAATAAGTGACAATCAATGAAGAAAATAAGAACTGGACATGTGGGTCAATAAATGGCAACAAATCTCAGCTGACATTCCTCTTGACAGGGACAGGAAAATGAGTTCTATACTTCTCATTAATATTGACTACCAGACATTTACAAACCCAGTTAATGGTTTCGTCTTCATAATAAAAGCAGTTTGTTATTTGTATTAATGTATAGAACGAATCCCTTATTAATTAGAGGATGACTGTCAACAGGAAACTGTTACTGACAGTGACTTGTGATGAACAGTCATGATGCTAATTCCTAATTAAATACTAGGAAATAGTAGTAGCGTTTCAATGCAGTTTATGCAGTGTAGCTTCTTTCCTTGGCTGACTAGAGTCTGCTCTTAATTTCCCTTCGGGGATCAGATTAGTATATGAGATTTAAAAAAAAATTAAAATATGCAGCGAAATCTCCAGAAAAAAACAAGTCAACACCTTAGTGCTTACATTTATTTATAGTTAAATCTATCCATCTTCAACTGCTTATCCGGGGACAGGTCGTGGGGGCAACAGTCTGATCTCTTCGAGCTCTTTCGGGGGGATCCCGAGGCATTCCCAGGCTAACTGAGAGACATATTCTCTCCAGCGGTCTTCCCTGAGGTCTCGTCCCAGTCGGACATGCTCGGAAAATGAGGAAAATAAAATCGAGGATCATGGCATAGCCTGGTATGGAGCAACCAGAAGAGCACCTGGAGCCAGGCCTGGGGTTGGGGCATATATGGTGGACAGGTCCCTGCCCAGAGGGCTGAACTCGAGAGGATGACGAGGGTCGATTCACCACCTGCCGAAGGAACTGTAGGGGGAGGGTGCAGTATTTATTGGGTGACAGTCGACGGAGTTGGACAAAGAGACTGGCTCTTGTGCCATTTACAGTTATATGAAAAACAAAATACTGATATCTATCGAGTGTTCATTCATTCTTTGTGGTTGATGCTTTCCAGGAACCACACACGATTAAGGAATCCACAATCGGGATCGGGATCTACTTATTATTTACAATAATTTAAACGTTTATGAACCCTCCCCATACTGATATTAAACCACCTTCTATCTGCATTACCTTTTCCCACGCTCTTATTGACTGTTTAAAGCACATTTGTGTTGCATGAAAGTCCGACATTGACGCAACGGAGCACACTTCTGGATGCCGTCAGCCAATAGAATGTGCAATCGATATCACGTTATTGCCAACCAAAAATCCATGATGAAGTGGAGTAACAAACGTTCATGTGCGAACGCACCAGGGCGCACTGTCTATAGACATATATATATATATATATATATATATGTGTGTGTGTGTGTGTGTGTGTGTGTATATATATATATATATATATATATGTATCATTGAACAGATGCTAAGATTATTTTGATTCAGAGTGGAAGCAGGTTTGAGAAGATAGTCAACAAAGCATTAAACCACAACTTGTCAATAAGGTGCTGCTTCTGCTTTTGAGAAGTGACTGTATGCATGGTGAAAAATAAGTGGCTCTCCAAATGCTCCAGAGTACTTAAGTACAGCAGATGTATAAAAGGGCAGCAGGTTCTAAGAAAGAATTTATCATTTATACCCTAGCATCCAGGTAGTTAACTGGTTTTGCATCCAGAGAATAGCTCACTTGACATCTGCTATGTGTGATTATGCAGAAAAGTTGTATATTAGAATGTCAATATGAAAGAAATGGATAATGCATGGTTGATCAAATGCTGTACTTGTACAATTTTATGTTTAATGATCATTGCAGTGTTTTAAATAGCTGATTCAGAGATTACATAACATAATTCATGAAGACAAATCACTGGGACAGGCATGGCCCTGCCTGGAAAGAACATACGTTACATGTTTGCAGGCAGGGTTAACCCCAATACGTATATATATATAGCGAGTACTTCTGCATTTCTCCAATTTGGAACAGATAATATATGTAACAAAAAATAAATTTACTCTCTTTTGATAACAATAGCATTATTAATAGTTGACAACTATCATAGAAAAAGATCAGTCATAAAAGTTTAAAAATGGCCGACAGAAACCTACAATTGCCAGACATTGGACAGCATGTTGGTTTAGTGGCTAACATTGTTATCTCACAGCAAGAAGATTCTGCGTTCAAAACCAGGGACTCCTCTGTGTGTGTGTGTGTGTGTGTGTGTGTGTGTGTGTGTGTGTGTGTGTGTGTGTGTGTGTGTGTGTAAAAATTCAATGGTCCAGAAATTAGCCTGTTATATTACAAACCTTAGTACTCAGTATTTTTAAGTACTATCCACTGATCGATTTTATTGGAGCCTGCTCTGCAAGCTGTTATGTTCCTGCTCATAAAAAGTCCTCACATGAAGTTAATGGTAGGATAAAAGAGACTTTACAGCATTAATAAAAATAACTAAACTCTTTAAATATGACAATCGCAAATGATGTGGATGGGTTGACAAAAAAGAAAGTTCAAGGATAGATTTATGATGTGTTCAGGGTCCTGGGGATCCTAGTTCTCTAGAGCTCAAAACATTTGCTACTGTTTGTACTAGAAGAACAGTGAAATATGATGGAATGGATGTTCATGGTACTTTGATCCCAAACATGTTTGTTTACATGCCAGTTCATATAGCCCAAAAGCTGGCTAGTAAATCAGCAATGATCTTTATTCTTTTATACACTAGAGTCAGCAAAGTTTTGTTATAGTTATTGTTTTAACAACAGTTTGTTTGTGAAAGTTCTAAATTACTCAAAAGTCATAATAAAAAGATGTGGGGGTTTTTTCCAATGAAAAAGGAATAGGCCAACGTGAATTAACTTATCAGTGTAACGAATAAGTGATAAAATATTGCTTTGATGTGACATCAATTATTTATCATGTCAATACTTTCTTCAAATGAGCAAGTCTTGGATGGTTGTTGTAAACAAAACCATGTCAATACTTTGGGTGAATGAATAAAATTGTTACTGGAAAACTGCAGTACAGTAGTTGTTTAAAAAACATACAGTAGTACAGTATGTGGAACATGAAATAATAATGATGTAAAACCATTAAAAAATGCTTCACAGTAGAAACTTCAAAGTACCCCCCAAGCACTGCTGATGTGCCCTTTAGTAAGGCATCGTCACCTTTCAAGTTGCCCATTTGGTGTGTCCCACATGAGAGCTGGCACCACTCTACCTCCCATCCTCTACATGCCTGCAGGCCACGTGTTTGTGTGTATGGGCCGGTACAATTTATGTTGGAGTATATAACAGTAATTTACCTACAGGTATCAATAAAGGATTGATTAATTTTATTATTAAAATTATTCTACAAGCACATATGCCATAATGTAGAACATACATTGAACTTAGCATTCCTCAGCATGAATCTAGTCCAGTGAAAACACACCAAATTACTGAACTAACGGATGAACACACAGCTGTCCCTGGAGGCCTTTGCAAAACGTGTGTTAGAGTACACAGTAGCGCTATCCATAGCAAAGTATGATCATTGACTTATACCTTATCTGACATGAATCCTATTGACAGAATGTACCTAAATCCAAATTGTAACCATGGGGGTAAAAACAAACAAACAAATAAACAAATACTAACAGAATGCTGAGGATCGCATTATTTAAGATAAGCCATTGTCAAACTAGGGAGGCACGGTGACGTAGTGGTTAGCGCTGTCGCCTCACAACAAGGCAGACCTGGGTTCGAGTCCCGCTCTGTGTGGAGTTCGCATGCTCTCCCCTTGTCTGCGTGGGTTCTTCAGCTTGATTGGCCATTCCAATTGCTCGTAGGAATGAGTGTGTGTGTGCATGGTTGTATGTCTTTGTGTGTGGCTCCGTGGTGGACTGGCGTCGTGCCCGGAATGTCCCCCGCCCCTCGCCCTATGCCGCCGAGATAGGCTCCGGCTCCCAGTGACCCGCTGCGGTGGATACAGTAGTGGTAATCTGAAAATGACTGACTGACATTGATTTAAAAAAATAATTTTCTTGTATATTTTTTGTCATCTGATTGTGTTCAGATTATACTCTCTGTCTTCATACAGATGTATGGCCATGGGTTTCACCTGACAGTTTAATTTGTTTAGTTGTGAATTATTACGTATGTTGTGTCCCATGAACAATAAAGACACTGTCAATGAAAACATTAATTAGGTCAGCAATGACAAAAAAAAGAACTCTTACATTTTATTAACTTAATCAAGCCACACAGATGACTTATAGGTCTTTATATAATTTGCAGCTGTATAGACTTGAAAGTGTGTTCAAGTAAATCTACTTTTAACGCTTTCAGCCTGTTTTCCCACATTGACGTTCAACTCTTAATTAGACAGGGTTAACAAAAGAATAGTGACCCTTAGGGTTTCATCCCTTTCTAGCATGTGTCACCTCTGAAAGGACGTTTTCTCTTGGCTTCCTCCTATGATTAATGTGTATCCGTCAAATGCGACTTTTGGCAAGGGCTTGTCTGACATGTCTTCAGAGTTTAATTATATTCATGGTAAGTAGCATTTAATTCAAATGAGTGCATTAGATTTACAAATGTGCCCCAGATGGTTCAGAAGTACTGAAGTCTTGCTAGGTAGGGTTAAAATGTTTAGGGTGGACTCTGTGTCACAAAGGCAAGGGAGCTGTTAAAGTGAGCATGAAGGCCTTCTATTTAAAAGATAATAAAATGCAGGATTAAAGGCTAAATGAATCCAGCTAGGTTTTTTTTTTTTTTTTTTGATGAACTTGAAATCTCCCTCATTGTTCATCTTTGCTGTTGCCTGTCAGATCAACCTGTTAGGACTCAACCAGTCTGCAATGTCTCATTTCAAATGCTCCAAACTGTGATAGACAGAAATAGACAATTCCACTACGGATTGCCTGTTAATCACTTTGGCATTTTTCTCTCAATGTGCCAAATATTTCTTCGTGTTCAGAATTTTCATTTGCATGCTAATGAAGGTGAAGGGCAGAAGCCACTAATTACAATCCAGTAAAGGCCTGCCTAATGGTCCACTAAAGACATAGCATGGCTGAGCCCATAATTCCATTATGCAAATGCCAAGTCAGTGGTGGAAAACCCACATTCATTGCAAAGTAGGTTGGCTGTTGCTGGATTTCTCGGTACTTGGTAAAGATTGTAATACAATATACTCATCTTGCTAGCTCCTGTGAATAATGGTTAAAGACACGCTGCAAAAACACTTCCCTTATCTCTACATCCAGGCTTTGTGAGCTACTAAAAACTGCATTCTGATCAATGACCAGATGTATTATTGTAGCACAGCTGATAGTCTGTTGACTGCTAGAGCTTCCCACAGAATAAACCACTCAGAGGCCCTGAGCATTAGAGGAATGTATTACATTTCAATACTGCACTTAAAGATGCCTTGTGGAGTTGTCGTGTGAGCAGTAGTTTAGTTTTGTTTCATTTTAGTGTTACTCAGTTAAATACACTGTGGGAATCAAGTGAATACGTATCCGTCCTATAAAACTTCAACAAGTGATTTTTTTTAGTGTTTTAAATCCAACACTTGTTACATCCATATTTACTGCTTGGTCATGTCCTTCCGTGATGTTGCTGGTGCACTGCAGTGTACTTTGGCATTTTATTGATTACATGCTCATGGCTGTTTTGCGCGCATGCAATGAGGATTTACCCACAGAAATACCGACAAAAAGCACAAGAATTTTTAAGAACGATACTCACACAAGTGTGTATTTGTCATATTATACTTTTTTTGTATTTTTTGTGCCCCAAGAATTTGTGCAGTGAGTGTACATATCCTCACCGGATTAACAAAGTGCCAAGCTGCAAAAAAAACCTGAAATTGTTGAATATTCTGAAAAAAATAAAGCCTGTCTGTCATCATCATACATATGTAAATGACATGTAAATCTCTCCATTTCCCTTGCTTAATAGTGATTTACAGTTTAGGTTAGGCAAATTGGGATTGTGTGTAATCCACTGAAATTCACCACCCACAATTTTCTAAAAGATTTTTACCACAGTCGCCATCCTCTCATCCAAAAAGACTCCTACCATTGCTGCTATTGTCACCAACAAGGCAGGTAAACGAGAGGGTGGTTTTTCCATCCTAGAGACTAAGATAAGATAAGAAAATGCTTCATCTTTAAGCAGCTTTAGGGTGCAAAGGTTCCAGCTTTGGTGGATTAATTTTAAAGCTGAGGCAATTTGCACTTGTAATTGGTAATGAAGCAGCTATTTGCTTGCACTTTTCGGGGGTTTTTTGTACACCAACACTTAATTTACATAATTTTATTAAGGAAATAAGCAAGAAATGCTCCAATTAAGTTGCAGACACATGCATAATTTGCCCTTGAATCTCTGCTTATGGTGTAGAAAAGAGTCAAAGCTGTGTTTTGATATCCTGCGGGCTGGACTCATGACATTAACCACATCCATATAGTCATGTCTGAACATTTACTGCTATAGACAATTAAAAAGAGCAACTTTCCCCGCAGCAGCCAGGGTTCTGCCATTGAGAGGTAGTCAATGTGTCTGATTTGCAGCAATCTGTCAATGATCACAGCATCCCTTGGAGATATACAGCAGCACAGCAGGTGATAGTCATTTAAAAATGTTGGCTTGGCTCTCGATACCTACATCAAAGTCACTAAACTCTATTCAGGTCTTGCTTCTGGCATTCCCTGTGCAATTATGGAGGGATCACGTGGGTACTCGAAAACTTCCTTCTTTTGTACTGCAAGCCAAAATCCCAGTTTAACAGGTGTAAATAAAAAAAGAAAAGAAAAACAATTTCTGTGAGTTATTTCACATTTTTTTGTTATATTGTAGAAATATTTGAATGTTTTGGTGTTTCTTGCATGATAAATCATACTCTTGACATTCCTAAGTACAAGAGTGCTTTCTATGGCAAGCTGTGGAGGACAGTCAGGATAATTAAAAGACAAAACAGAAAAACATTTTTTTTTTTTTTATTGTTAGCATTTGTTGGGTTTTTCATTTGGTTCACATGATTAATAGTAGTAGATGTCAACATTAACTATGACTTACTCACAAATGCTTGTTATAATTAACATTCATATTAATTTACTGTATGTTTTCAAATGTCAATGGAAAACATCACAACGTAAGTATCAATGTGATTAGGCGGAGGATACCAATTTATATATTTATAAGAATACACAACAATAAAATTCACAGTCAGGAGTTTGCTTTCTTTGGACAAGATGGAAAACAAACACTGTACAACAATAAGCCTGGTGTCCACATGAATTAGCAATGTAGCATTTTGGAGTATATGGTCTTTGCAGCATACAATATGTGTGTTTGCAGTTTGTATTTTTAATTCATCGGTGTTAAAATGTGTCACTTACCCTTTCTCTGACATCCTTGACTGCTTTTATTGTTAGTTATTTTTTTTCTCTCCTTGTAGGGTAAACTTGGTGACGCTGTACAGAAGAAGACCACGGTGTATTAATAATTCATAATCAGTGGCATTCACATGCTGCAAAATCTGCCTCTATACAAATTATTTATTGCTGGTTTAGATGTCAGGACTCATTACTTAATTTGATCTTGTTCGACATTTAATGCCGCTCTAGTCTAAAAGTGAGTTGTTGTTTTTTATTTGAAAAGGAACAAATCATAGCATGTTACAATATAACCAGTGATTTTTGATTATCTCCAATACTGGAGATAACAGTCAACCTAGTGAAATTGTTCTACAGAGATATGAACGCTGTAAAAAGAACAAACATTAGGTCATATATTACAGTGTAACATCTGTCCTAGCAGCCTGTTGACAACTGGATAGGCAAAGTGGAAGGAAATATGTGAATGCAGTTAACTTTATAACCTATGTAAGGACTAAAATAGCATCATACAGTAATTATGGTTGAAATAATCAAGGGAGAGCCAAAGGTCTGAGACCCTGCACATCTGCTCTGAAAGACAAAATAAAACATTAAAACTTTTCTTTCCAGTCCATATGGCCAATTACAAGAGAAATCCTTTGTGAGTTTAACCTTAATTATTTCCCTACCCCTCAATGAATGGAATCATTTTACCATAAAGCACTTCTAATCAAGGAAAAAAAAATGTCATATTGTAGCAAATCATGGTAGGAAATGTTCCTTTCCCTAGTGTAGAAACATTTCCAAGCACACATGTGCTTAGGTGCTATTTAGTATTGGCAGCTGCTCAGACTCAAATCCACTTGTTGTTGGAGTGTCTGTGTGAACGTATTATGAATAAATAAACTGTCAAATACAATGCCTTTGGGTGCTTTACAAGGCAGCCTCTTGATGTGAGTAAATGATTTTTCTTCCCAAGAATGAAATCAGTAGGAGAGAAAAAAAAAATTGTGTTGCACTTTATTTACTTTATAATAAACCAGTGACTTAGTGTCCCGACAATATCAAACACATCTGAATACAGTGCGCCCTCGTTCTGTGCGATTAATGCGTTCCAGGAACCACACGTGATTAATGAATTCCGCGATCAAGCTACAAACTAATTATCTGATTATTTATGGTAATTTAAATGTTTATGAACCCTCCCTATACTGATATTAAACCTACTGAATTTACTTCGGGATTAATAAAGTTATTTTGTTTGTTCGTTCGTTCTTTCGTTCATTCGTTCCCTTGTTCCTTCCTTCCTTCCTTCCGTATTACCTTTTCCCGCACTATGCCGTCAGCCAATAGAATGTGCATACGCTAGCAACTGACTGCCTACCAAAAATCCGCAATGAGGTAAAGTCTCGAGTGTTGATGCGCTAATGCACGAGGGCGCACTGTATTACAACCACACACAACTATGAAATGGCCAAAACTCCATTCCCACCTATTGTACACATTATTTATATTCTAACAACTCTTTTTTTATTCATTCTGAGAACATATTTTGATATGACCTTGTTTGTCTGACCAGCACATATTTATTGTGAAAAGCAAAAAAGAATAGACAGCGCTGTCTTATGAGTCTGGCTGTAAAAACTACATGCCTCACTGTGTTTGCCAACTGTTTTAAAGAATTACAGAGTGAGAAGAACAACTTTTATATTTTAGTCCTGTCCAAATCCCTCTTGCTCTATACATGGGGGAAATCTCAGTAAGAACTGTCTTCCTTTAACCCCTGTGCTTTAATATAGAGAAAAATGGTTCCAGCTGCCTTGTACAGATGCCATTTTTGGACAGTGATGAAGCCTTTAATTAAATGTCATTTTGCCAGACAGCTTTTCATTCTTCCCTTTTTGTTCATTCCACCCTGTGTCTTCATAAGATTGTCATCCAAGTCTGATTGTGTTCTTTCACAAGACCTGGTAGTGCCCTTGAATGAGAGCTGCTTGTAGGAATGAGCTATGTCATTTAGGGGATAAAGAGCAAGAGGAGAGGCATTTAACCTTGTGCTTCTCTTGTCTTTTTGCAATCTAACCTCATGTGCTGTAGGTCTTTACTTGCTCAGTCTGAAACGTAACACCCGCTGAATAGCAAATGGCTCCATCTTCAGATGCAGTTGGCCCATGCAATCCCTCTCAGTCTTTCTTCATTACACCAGAGATGAGAGGCTCATCCTTTCCCATATTACTCTGACTCCTTTACCAGCAGTGGTACTTAGATGATCTCATCTCTCTTTGTTTCGCTCAGCCTTTCATCATGAAAGATGTTTGAGTTTGAAACACACATCTAAGTTTTTTATTTATAATCTGAGACTCTACAAATAGCTATGTTTGCATGCGGTAAAACTAAGGCAAAATATTCTTATTAAAAAAAAAAAAAAATGTCTGTATTCATGGTAATTACGGAATATGTCAACCGTTCAATGGTTGATAACAGCAAAGGTCCATGAGGCCCTGGCTACACAGACAATATTGCTGTTCACCATGCTCACCATCTTGGTTGGTGTGTAAGGGTGACAACATCTGCTAACCAGAGGGGCACTCTGGTTTGCTACAGTTTGCTACTGGTGTTAGCTGGTCTTAACTATCAACAAGCTGAAGTCGATCGAAAAGGTGACATCTTTTCATTTATACAATTTTTTCTTTCCTTTTCCTCTTTTTTGATAGACTTTTCTGAATTTTTATCTAATCTGGCTACTACCAAAGATACATTTATAGTAATAGGATATTTCAATGTTAACTTTGACGGTGTGAATGATGCGTTTATGCTAGATTCTTTAGGTTTCTCACAGGTGGTGTGTGGCCCTACCCATAAACACCACCACACCCTTGATGTTATTCTTACCCACTATGTAGATGTAGAGCACCAGACTATTTTCCCACAAAACAGCTTTTTGTCAGATCACTCCCAAGTTACTTTTGACTTTACCCCAACTAACACTGAGCCGAGGGATAAAACCTTCCTGACGAGATCAATCTCTGATGCAGTAATAAATACATTTAAAGAAAAAATCCCCTCAGCCATGGATGCTTGCCTTACTCCTATTCTAGTAAATGCCCCCAAAATATTAATTTTCTCACAGACAGTGTGACTGACATCCTAAAAATAACTCTGGATGACATAGCTCCATTAAAAAGAAAAATTAATAGACAGGGAAGATCAGCCCCACGGTTTAACCTATCAGTCCGCAAGCACAAACAATGCTGAAGGAAATGCTGAAGGCTCTGAGTGTTGAAAGGCCGGATGACACACCTCTTTAACATTGCGTGGAAGTCTGGAACAGAAAGAGTGGCAAACTGGGGTGGTGATTCCTCTTTTTAAAAAGGGGGACCAGAGGGTGTGTGCCAACTACAGGGGCATCACACCCCTCAGCCTCCCTGGGAAAGTTTACTCCAAGGTGCTGGAAAGGAGGGTCCGGCCGATTGTTAAACCTCAGATTGAGGAGGAACAATGTGAGTTCCATCCTGGTCGCGGAACAATGGACCAGCTTATTACTCTCGCAGGGATCCTAGAAGGGGTTGTATGCCAATCCAATCAACATTTGTTTTGTAGACTTGGACATGCGTACTATTTGGTCCCAAGGGATATACTGTGGGAGGTACTGCAGGAGTAGAGGGTGACGGGGCCTCTCCTCAGGGCCATCCAATTGCCGTATGCCCAAATTGAGAATCGTGTACGGGTTGTTGGCAGTAAGTTGGACTTGTTCCGAGTGGCTGTTGGCCTTCACCAGGGCTGCGCTTTGTCACCAATTCTGTTTGTGATTTTCAGGATATCGAGGCGTCGTGGTGGTGAGTAGGATTTACAGTTTGGTGGGCGCAGGATTGCATCGCTGCTTTTTGCAGATAATGTGGTCCTGTTTGCGTCATCGGCCTGCGACCTGCAGCACTCACTAGTACGGTTTGCAGTTGAGTGTGATGCGGTGGGTATCAGGATCAGCACCTCAAATCTGAGGCCATGGTCCTTAGCAGGAAGTCGGTGGGCTGCCTTCTCTGAGTGGGGAATGAAGTCCTTCCACAAGTGAAGGAGTTTAAGGCCCCGTCCACACGATGACGGATTTTTTGAAAACTTTTCTGTTGTGTTTACGCCTTCTGTCCACACGACAACGCAGATATCCGGAACGAAAACGCAACTTTTTAAAAACACCGGCCGAGGTGGATTTTTTTTAAAAACTCTGTGTCTGCGTTGTCGTGTGGATGGCCTATCCGCGACTTTTTGAAAACGCTGACGTCGTGTCTGTGACGAAAACCGCTGTGACGTCATATTTATGGGCCCGTGTGTTGTGACAACAAAACACGGAGGATTCGTATTGGATCAAATTTGACTCAATACTACCACCACATGGTTTGGCATGCTTATAGCCGTCTTCGAAAACGCACTGGTGCATTTACGTGTGGACGGAGATTTTTTTTAAAAACGCCGTCATGTGGACACAAATCGTTTTCGATGCATTTTTAAAAAGTTCCGTTTTTAAAAAAATCTTCGTGTGGACGGGGCCTCAGTATCTTGGGGTCCTGTTCACATGTGAAGGAACAATGGAGTGTGAGATTGGACGGAGAATTGGGGCAGCAGGAGTGGTATTGCAGTAGCTTTACCACACTGTTGTCACAAAGAGGGAGCTAAGCCGAGAGGAAAAGCTTTCTATCTACCGTTCAGTCTTCGATCCTACCCTCACATATGGTCATGAGTGAAGGGTCCTGACCAAAAGAACGAGATTGCGGATACAAGCGGCTGAAAAGGGCTTTCTAAGGTAGATAGCTGGTGTCTCCCATAGAGATAGGGTGAGAAACACTGCTATTCGCAAGGGGCTCAGATTAGAGCCCCTGTTCCTTTGCGTGGAAAGGAGTCAGCTGAGCTGTTTTGGGCATCTGGTGCGGATGCCTCCGGGGAGCCTCTCTAGGGAGGTGTTCCTGGCATGTGCACCTGGGAAGAGACCTTGGGGCAGACCCAGGATCAGGTGGAAGGATTATATCTCAACACTGGCCTTGGAACACCTTGGGATCCCCCAGTCAGAGCTGGTGAATGTGACTGGGGAAAGGGGAGTTTGGGGCTGCGTGATGAAGCTGCTGCCCCAGTGACCCGACTACGGATAAGCGGTGGAAGATGGATGGATGGATGAGTACTTTGCTTTCTGCAAATGGAACTCTCCTATTTAAATTCCCTAATTTCCTGTGCCAAACCCACCACCAGTATAATGGATCAAATTCCAACTGTACTCCTCAAAGAAGTGTCACCATTAAAAGGTCAAAATGGGACAGGTCTGCATTTGAGGTAAGTAATTAAACAATAGGCTTGGTGGCGTTTTTATTGCTTTATGAGCAATGGGGACTTAGAAAAACAAAATTTATCATAAGTTACGGAGCGCGCCATGACAGCGGAAGTTACGCAATTGTAGACAACACGGTGAATCCATATAGCACCATTATATACATTTACAGCAAGTGATAATTAATAAACCTATACTGTGAATAATTAATCAGTCCTGAAAAATAGGTTATGTGCCGCAATCCTTTAAAGTGGCTGTGATCAAAGCCGTCCTTAAAAAACCAAGCTGACAGTATCACATTTATTTATCAGAATATCATCTAAAATAATTTCATCATCATCAGATACTGAGAGCGAGTTCCCTGTGAACCCTCCTGGGGGTGTAATTATCCCGTATAATTATCACACGATGTCTGCGGTGGATGAGAGTTTGCTGACATCTAGCAACTCATCCCAGGTGGCTTCACCTCTATCAAATTCTGACAGACTAGTTATAACTAGTTCTAATGTCCTATTTTGGTTTACCGTGTGTATGTGAAAGTTAATCGCGCTGCCGATGCTAACGTGTTAGCCCATTAACGGGATTTTTCCATATTATGTTAGCATTCAGCTAACCACCATTTGTTACTGTTGGACTGTGTGGAATTAATGACAACTCTAGTTTATATTAATATATCATGTATTTACAAATGTATAAGGATCGGGATATGTTTTATTTCAGTTTCACAGTTCTTCTCAGTAAAATGACGCGTCTATCACTTTTGATATTGCTTACTTGTTGTGAAACTTAAGTTATTATTAGTGGGCCTAAGCATCTTAGAGGTGATTTTTCTAACACTGTAATTCACTTAGATAATATTGGTCTATCCCTTACTAATGGTGTCAGGAACTTTGGAGTAATTTTTGATCAAGATCTGTCCTTTGACTCTCATATTAAGTCTGTATCTCAGACAGCTTTCTTTGACTTGTGAAACATTGCCAAAGTTAGAAATTTCTTATCCTTAAAAGGCGCAGAAAACAACCATTCATGCTGTTGTTACTTCTAGATTAGATTACTACAATTGCTTATTGTCGTGCTGTTCAAGCTCCTGCATTAAGACTCTTCAATTAGCTCAGAATGCAGCTGCCCGCATGCTGACTCGAACTGGGAGGCGAGAACACATCTCTGCTGTCCTAGCATTCTTACATTGGCTCCTGATTAAATTTAGAGTAAAATTCAAAATCTTGATCACATATAAAGATCTTCACTGTAAGGTCCCGTCGTACCCCGTCTTCAGAGTCTGGGTCCTGCCCGGAGTTTCTTCCTCAATGACGGAGTTTTTCCCCGCTACCATCGCTTATGCTTGCTCTGGAGGGTTCAGTTGGTTTTCTGTCTGTTGAAGCGCTTTCTTTTTTTTTTTGTTTGTTTGTTGTGTGCATGTATTCTCATAGTTTAACCCCATAAAAGGGGATTAACCTTTTCTGAGATCAATGCTTATTTTAGTCTTGCAGCAAAATCTTTTATACATTTTAATGCGTGCATGTGACCATCACCACTCCTCTCTGGGAACTAAATTGTCAGTCTTTATTAGAATTTCCTATTGTGAGCCAGAGAGGGAAGTGCTGCACCCCTGTGAGTTAGGGGGAAAGCAAAAGGAGACAGGGAGAGAAAACACAAACAAGGTAGTGGATAGACAGGCAGTGCTGTTGGAGTAAAAAAGGTTTAGGCTGTTTTATTCTTAGAACTGATATTTCAACACCAATGTTACAAAACATCAGATTACTGGAGGTCCTGATAATATAGAATAGGCCACCAGAGGAAACCAGTGTAGGAGGAAGATAGAGGGCATAATATTGTGATGACTGAAGTGAGACTCATCACATTCTGATGGGACACAATGGTTCTCAATAATTGGACTCGACAGGAGCTGGTAAACCCTGACCCAACATGCATGTGTGATGAAACCAACACCCAGATAGGCTACCAGAACTCAACAGGGCCACGCCTGCCGAGCACTCCGAACCCAGCAGCCAGCAGCATCCAGAAGCCATCATCCGAAGAGCCACCGGGGGCACCGAGAACCACGTAGATCCAGGGACCCATCCGCCACGCCCACATCCAGCCCAATCCCCCAACCCCAGGAGATAGGAATGTCCCCTGCACCCCCAGGGGTCAGCCGCAGTGACCGGGCGACATGTGACCCCCCACCCCCCACATACCCCCCCTAGACCGGGCATGGGGTCTTGCAACCCCACATGCCTGTCATGCCTCCCGCAAGCGCAGGCAGACCAGAGATAAGGGCCCCACCAACTCTCTAGATACGGCAGAGATCCCCGGCGGGCCACAAGCCCCCTGCGCCACCGCCCACAGAAGAAAGCCGACCAGAGGCAGCCAACCCCCGCATACCGCCGGCCGTCCTTGGCAGCCCATGCCAGGCCCTATCAGAGGCCCACCGCAGCCAACAGGCCCACAGGTGCCACCACCCCGAGCCCCGCCATTAGCCCAGGTCCACTGGGAGATCGATGTCGATGCCATCCCACACCCCAGCACCCAACAAAGTAAACCAACCACCGGCCATCAACCCCTGCCCCCTGACCAACAGCGGCGGCAAGGCACATGCCACAAAGCCGACCTAATGTGCCACGCCCGATAGGCCAGCAGGTGAGCCGTGCAGCACCCACAGGTAGATGGGAGACAAGGTCCGCGGGGGAGGAGCCAAGCCGCCCAGCAACCATCCCGCCCCCAATCAAGTGATGACTCCGTACCACCCGACTACCCCCGCACCCATGGGGCATCCTCTCGCAACCCGATCCCCAAGGCCAGGCCAGACAGCCCACACATCGCCCGACCCCCA
This sequence comes from Antennarius striatus, assembly GCF_040054535.1. NCBI lineage: Eukaryota > Metazoa > Chordata > Actinopteri > Lophiiformes > Antennariidae > Antennarius > Antennarius striatus. Next base: position 8,070,279 of record NC_090776.1, on the reverse strand, counting down.
CATCAACGCCCCAGCGCCACACCCCCAGTCACCATCGCCGCGCGGCGAATCAGCGGCCACGACTGACAACCGGCAGACATCAACAACCATCCAGACGCCATAAAAAGCCCGCAACCAAGCCCAACCCCTCAGCAGCCCAAGCCCAAGCCGAGCCACAGGCCCAGGTCAAGCAGCCCCTCCCCAGCCATAGGCCCTAGAGGGCCGCGCCCCACCAGAAGTGCCATGTTGTGTGGAGTCAACGCTACCCTCCCTGTTATTATGCTTCCTCGATCCCTGACGAGGAAACCATCTCCCAACCCTGTGCTCATGTGCTACCTAGTGTGGGATGTGGTGCATTAAAAGTCTGAAGGGAAGCCCAGCGCTGTCCAGACTACTCCAAACATTGCAGGGCCCCCTCCAAAGTGTGTGTGTGTGTGTGTGTGTGTATGTTGCATTAAAATTGGAGGATGGGGGAGGACAAGTGAGGCGTATATGGGCAGGATACAGCGCCCTAGAGCACTGCAATCCGCCCCACAACCATGTCCACTGCCCTCACCCCCATCCATTCCCAAAGCCCTAACTGTGCCCTGCATGTGCCTAAAAGTTATCATGTATAGTGTAGTGTGATATATGTGTAGTGAACATTAGGAGGCAATCTGGTGTGGGCCCAGCCCATTTGAACAGGGCTGTGAGGGGGACCAGGATCACAGCCGGTCAAAGGTCTCCTGATGTGATTAAGCGCTACATAAATAAAAGTCGATTGATTGATTGATTGATTGATATCTTGTATACCTGCCCTTCTTTTGTGGATTCCCTCAAGAAAGTGACGAGTGACAAATTCTGGATCTGTCACTACCGGGAACAAATGAAATAATGTCCTGCGACTTTCCCCAAATTCCAAACAGTCGTTTAATCAAGATGTAAACCAACCCCTGATGAATCCAACATGCCAACATATCCTTGGATCCAATCTGAATCCTGAATAAATAGAAGAAATTGTGCTAGAAATGTATGAAACCTATTCCAAATCAACAACAGAGGTTATCAAACATGAGAAAAAAAGTCATTTCTGATCACCTTGCCCCGTTCTTAAAATATAGAAATCCTTTTTCTTTCAGTCAACTTCTTTCACTTTCGCAGGTCACAGGGCTTGCTGGAGCCTATCCCAGCAGGTGAGAGGCAAGGAACACTTCAGGTGTGACGCCATTGCACTGCAGACCAACATGAATGACGAACAAATACTCAGGTTCATATCCACACCTACGGACAATTTGGTACCGACCAATTCACCTGAAGTGCATGTTTTTGGAAGTTAGTGGAAGCCAAAGATTCCGGAGCAAAGCAACATAGACATGGAGAGAACATACACACTCGGAACAAGACTCGAACCTGGAGCTGTCTTGCTGTGAGGTGACGACACTAACCACTCCGTCACTACGCTTATAACACTGATAAAAACAAAATAAAAATAGTATAAAGTATTAGTATATAGTGTAATAGTCTTGCTCTTAAACTATTCTATTCTAAAACATTTATTTAACTTGGTGTTTTTCTTACAAGCATAGTTTCTGCTTGGGGAAAACGTGAAAAAGCTCCATAAGTTTCATACGTGTCTTAAGCCGAGAAGATGGAATTATAATGGAAGTTCCATGACTATCGATGAAGATGTTCAAAAAACAGACTAATTTGACTTCTTTCTCAGGCATCAGAGCTTTCTATTTGACTTTGCTTCCATGAATCTGTCAGGGTACAGTTGTTATACAACTTTCAGCAGAAAAGCACTATTCCGTGAGACGATTTCCTGTAAAAATTAGAAGGGGGCATTTTGCTGTGATTCGAGACAGCTATCTTACGTCGGGTAAAATTGTTTTAGTTCTGTTTTTCAGAATTAAATTGTCACCTGAGGTGGAATTAGATGAATTCAAGTGTAATCAGTAATTCAGTTTCTGACATAAGCTCCTCACAAGCATTTGAACAAAATGTGGAATCAAAATGCTAGTGACAATTCCTCATACATTTATGCAATAGATCAAATATTAGAGTATTACAACAAGTTGATACATGTGCTGCCATCTCCGTGAAGCCACAGCACAATATTCTTCTTTTACAGCTATAAATGGATCTGCAAAGCATCCGTTATTGTTTGATAAGTCACACCATGAAGAGATTTTGGTGTTCTGTGTGACACTGACATCGGTTTAAAGTTGAACTGGCTCTACAGTGACTAAATTGCACAAATCGCAAATACCTCCCTCATGCTTCTCAGCTACAGCCTAAATTTGAACCGCACCCTTCTACATGAAGCTTCTCCATCCCTATGTGTTTTCAAACCATGACAGCTGGATTGCGCTTGTTTCAGCTCTCTTAGTCAGACGATCGCTACTTGGAATGGCTTTCTATTCTGGGGCTGGCAGTCAGTGCTGCCTGGCTTGACAAATAACCCTTAAGCGCTTTCCACCTACTATCCGTTCCAAGAATATATGTGCTTCTGCAGTCTCTTGCTTACATTTGATAAGAGATTAAATGGTAAATATTCCTCAACATGACTGAGTCCATCGACTCTCCGTTCCTGGTTAAGATCAGATACAAAGAGGCCAGTGGGAGTTCAATGGCAGATGGTTTTAAACAGGAGCCAGGTAAGCTTTGACTGACAGTTTCTCATTGCTCCCTCCTCCTATCTTCTTGGTCTCATTGATGGCTTAATGGTATCAACAGGAGATATAGGGTCCTGACTCCTTTATCTGGCCAAAATCTGAGACCCATCACCTTCTCTGTTTGCAGTAATTGTGGCAGCAGTGTGGACTCGGGGGGAGAGGGGGGGAAATAAAAGCCAAATCAAAAGGCTCAGCTTCAATCCACTTGACCGAGTGGGTCAACGGAAATAAATGACTTTCCTTTAACTGTCTGTATATCCACCTCTTCTGTGTCACCACTGTCAAGGACACTGGAGCCTATTCCTGCTGCACTCCTTCAGTGATAAAATGAAAACAGAAAGGTGATTAAAAGCCGTCTTTCCCCTCCGCTTGTTAAATCCCTTACCAATGAGTCACCATGGCCAAAATCAGATCCACATTGCCTCCAGTCATTGATTATCACAGGTGAGAATGACGCATGAGGAAATGCTGCAATGGTGTAAATCAAGTGACGAAACAATGACATTCCTCTACAGGTAAATTCAACACCTGCAGATTTGCAATTAAGTTTCAAATCTTAATGTGGAAGTGTGTGTGTGTGTGTGTGTGTGTGTGTGTGTGTGTGTGTGTGTGTGTGTGTGTGTGTGTGTGTGTGTGTGTGTGTGTGTGTGTGTGTGTGTGTGTGTGTGTGTGTGTTTACATCTACTCCACTTGTCACCTGAGAAATAGAAGGAGGGAGGAAGGGGGAAGTATTGGCACACAGCAATGGCAAGTGGCAAAGCAGATGGCTCTCTGCTTACCATCATTTCCTCTCCCATAATGCTTCAGGAGCATAGCACATGGAGCAAATACTTCACTTTATCTACCAAGGGGAAGAAGTAGCTACAGGGTAGTCATTTTTAAGGAGTGAACAAGTCTAAGCAGTGCACACAATTCTTTTTTTGAGCTACACACCCATATTGCAAAACAGAAAAACAGACATTTACATCAAGGTTTACAGTTGCTGTTGTTACGTTTCCTTTCTGTTTAGCTACCTACCTCGTTAGCCACCTTGTAGCCAGTGCCAATGAACTGAATAACAAATCCAATTGGTGCTTTTCATGATGGTCTCCTTCTTTCTGGCATGGACATTTCTCCATTCTTTTCATTGGCTGCCCAGGCAGCAGATGGAACCCGTCGTGTCTGCTCCACCCCAGGGCTCTTTTTCTTCTTTTGAGTAGGTAGAGCAAGACCTGTTTACAACACCCCTCCTGCCACCCTCCGTACACACACGCACACGCACACACACACACACACACACACACACACACACACACACACACACACACACACACACACACACACACACACACACACACACACACACACACACACACAAACAATGACTGCCTTCCTTTCAGGTTTCCTTTCTTCTTCATCATTTTCATATATTCACTTGGTGGGAGTCCTGATTGTTCCAGATTCACGAGAAACCTAACTGCATATTTCAATAAAAGACATTCTGACTTTTACCAGTGATGTTGCCACACTCTGTCTGCATACAAAACACTCCTCCTCCTGTTTGTGCCCATCATTTTGCCTCAGAAATTTCTACCCAAGGTTACCTGAGGCTTGATGACAGAACAGCTGAAAGACAAAGAAGGCTTTTTGTTCATCTACCTTGACAGAGATCTGCACATTTTCTTTGGGCTCCTGCAACATTTCTGGTACAGCAACAGCAACACCACAAATAGCAGATGGTGGTCATCTGGATACTTACACACATCTGCTGCCCTACTTCTGCTCTGTCAACTAATGCTCATGCAGAAAATAACGTGAATTCACATCTTTATTTAGGTGTATGTGCATGATTAAGAAAGCCAAAAAGAAAAACAAAAACCTGTATTTATTTAAGTCTTTACCAATAAAGTATCTATCTATAAACAATACGTCCACAGCAGTCAGCAGATGAAACTAAAACGTACTGCAGTGGTTGGCATTCATAAAAAGAAGCATGCACAGTGATTTCTTTGCATGTGCTCATCCAGAAGTCAGACAGTCCCTTATGCTGTCTGTAGATGGCAGAAAAGAATGGGGACAACAAGCGGAAAGAGTGCATGTTTTTTCATATGTATGACTCTGGGCCATAACCACAAGGGTGACTACTGAACACATCTGATTAAATCTACTTTAAAATGCTGAGATTTACAACAACATGACAAAAGTTTTTTGTTTTTTTTTAAACTACACAGCCTCTACACGTGAAAGATATAGAAGATTTTCCGTCCTTACAGGATCATACAGGCTGTCATCATTCAGTGTAATAGGTAAGAGCCAAAGTACTGCAGAGGACAACAACCTGTCATCCATCACTATTTACCAACACTTGTATGATTATACAAGCTGTCATTGAGTAGCATAAATCAAGAATTAAACCCTTGAGGTTATAGAATAAATCAGCAGACATTAGCAAGGCCTCTCCATTTTTCAGATAATGAAGACAGGTTTATAATCATCTCACATTCGACCCAATATAAAACCCCATGGTAAATAAACCATCGTTTTTCATGCACTCACTAACTCGCCTCCTGATGTGCCTCAGCTGTAAATAATTATTCCATGAGTGCCTGTCGATATATTTTACTTCAGACAGGTCAAAAGGCATTATCCATGTCTTCTAATGCTGCCAAGAAGAGTTGCTGCTCCAGGTGTTTGTCTGTGTGTGTGGGTGTGCGTGACACATCTGTGTAAGTGCGTGCCCGTAAGTGTCTGTTTGTGAAATATAACAGCTTTGACTGGCACAGCACCGCAGCGATGTAATTGGCTTTCAGAGAGAGGTAAACAGGACTGCTGCCACGTGGAGGGCAGCTGAAGATTGACCTTCAGAAAAGTCTATGTAAGATGTGGTTGGGTGGCTGCCTTGGGCACCACACTGTGTTAGTTGTCATCTGACTATGGCTGTGACACTGGAGCTGTTATTTTTTTATTTTATTTATTTATTTCTTATTTGGGAAGCTGTGCAGAGGTGTGATAATTAGATCCGACCTCCAATATCCCCATTACTCATACGGAGCACATTGTTGGGAGGACACCATCCTCGAGGATCACTGGGTGCTTTGTGTGATCTGGGTCATCCATGTTTCTCTGTCTGATAAGGATGGGTAGTGTCTCTTGTCTATGGCGGTACACTCTGTAATGCTGGAAGTGTGATTACTCCCCATCTGCAGAGGTGAAAGTGAGACACCTGCTGAGAGCTTCTAAAAGGTGTCAGAGACAGGGTGACGGTGTTGTATGAGATTTCAGTCAGGGGTTCTTACCTTCCTAACCAAGGGGAGAGACCCCACTCTGTGACTGCAGCTGATGATAGGCTAATTGTTGAATTAATTGCTCAGTTCATATTATAATGTGGCTGTGTGCGCCTGTATGCTTTTGTTTGCATGTGCTTTATATGCATCTGTGTCATAAATCTAATTTCTTTTTACTGTGCAAACATGTAAATATTCAAACAGAGATGGAGCTGGATTATGCTGTTTTACTGCCACTCCACACACACACACACACACACACATACACACACACACACACACACACACACACAGCCCCCACTATGTCACCATCTGCTTGTATATACAGTATTAATGGGAACCAATAATGGTTCTGTGCTTGGTTTGCAGTGGTGTTTTATGATGGATGCTGGAGAGTTTAATTGGGAATAACGAGCCTGTTATTGGGACATCATTTCCTTACCATGTTAATGAAATGAGCATACACTCCAAGAAGTTAAGCCAGTCCAATGGGTCTCAAACTGAAAACAAAAGAGGGGGACGGACTGTTATTGAGAAAATGTCATTATTGGAGATGTAAAACACTGCAGAAAGCATTGCTTTTTTTCGACACTCTCCTGAGGAAGTCTTTGGACAAACACAGAGAATGGTGAAGTGAAATTAACTTGATTTAACTACAGCTATGACGGACGGCCTTGTACACTGATGACTTTTACCACTCAATCTTAATTAGCAAGTGAAGAAGCTTCCACAGGTTTGATGAGGTCAGAACCATTCATTTTCCAGCTCAGCAGGGACCTTCCCCACTTCTCCCTTTTGTATTGACATTCGGGGATAATCATATCAGTGACCTCTTTTTCGCTCAACTATGTCTCTTCCTCTTGCCAGGCAACACAGCAGCTGGTCTCGCCTCAACTGCGAAGGAATCAACGCCCTTCAGTAACTCTGCTGGAATGGAAAGAAAGAGAGAGAATCAATCCAATCCAAGGCTTCCGTTGAAAAAGAAGAGTGAGGCTGCATTAGCTAATTCAGCTGAGAGACAAAGTTGTGGTTCAACAACCTGCTACACTTTAATTTTTGTTACTTGCACATCAGTCGTTACACTCCGATTTCAAATAGGAGAAATGAAAGCCAGGACTCATGAAAAACATGCAGAATCACACAATTTTACAGTAAAAGAAATGTAAAAAATATATGTGTGGAAAATATTTCATCGTACATTAATTGTGACCGGTGTTCCTCATAATTCTACCCATCGGGGTGGATTCTAGTTAAAGAAGGCAATTATGTTTGCATCATCAGGAAACATGAATGAAAAAAATATAACACCCACATGCCACAAAATATTAATGAACACAATGTTCTGATCCCTTCAGCTCTCCACAGGTTAGCTACTTGTAAATGGAGACATCCATTTTATACATCGTGCTGACAAGCTTTGGTGATAAACACTGGTAACATAACAAAACATCATAAAATAAATTATGTGTACTTTACTGTGAGCATCATCTAGGATACATTCACACATCAATGAACATTACAATATATTCTACAATATATTCACAGAACTGATCTTAACAGCATAACATTAAAACATGGAAAGGGATGCATATCACATTGCATTTATGAAATCAGTGGCATTTTATACTTCTAATATTACACATGTTTAAGACTGAAATTGATCATGGCCATCAGGTTTATCTTTATCTATGTTTTTAAATTTTAATCTCAAACTGATATCTTGATTCTGATGTCTAGGTTTTGATAAGATTGATTACATTAGTTGGAACCACATGTTGTTCCACAGATCCTTTCATCAGGGCGCATGTTGAACAACAAAATAACAAAAAAAAGAAAACAGTGGCACACTTATTGGCAGCATGGTAGTGCTGTGGGTATCGCTGTCGCCTCACAGCAAGATGGTTCTGGGTTCCTTTCTGTGTGGAGTTTGTATGTTCTCCTCGAGTCTGCGTGGGTTCAATCAAGGTTGTCCGGCTTCCTCGCACCTCCAAAAACATCCAGTTTAGGTGAATTGATCATTCAAAATTTTCTGTAGGTGTGAGCGTGAGTGCATGTTTATCTTTCACGTGGCCCCTCACCCGTAACAAGCTGAGATAGGCTACAGCGTGATTGCCAAGGCTGAACACAAGACCAGACAGAAAATGGATGAATGAATGACGCACTTTCTCTGATCTATTGCTCAAAAATAATTTTAGGATTTAGCCCAGGTAGTATCACGTGACTGCCTACTAAAAATCTGCGATGTAGTGAAGCCGTGCATCTTGACGCGTGAACAAGGGAGGGATTACTGTATTGTAGTAATACAACACCTCTCATACTATGTCGTGATATATTTACAGTTGATTTAGGCCTCAAATATCAGACAAAGACAGACACAAACTCAATTATCGGAGTCTTGGTGAAATGTAAGCAATCCTGAATCAGTGATTAATTATATTTATTTTCAAAAATGTTTACAGCTGCTGAGTAAAGAGCAGAGTAGCAGCAGATGCCCTGGCATGTTAAACCTTACAATTATGATTAATATCAGATGTGTTTCTTTTTCTCTCTCTAAAAAGAGCAGTTTAGAGGAAAATCACATGCACCTTCTTGTATACACTATAAAATCCTCACATGTGCACACAGTGTAGCAGTCCTCTATCTCTATCCAGCATTACCTAAAGACTTTTGGACACTCCTGGGAAGGCGCCCCCCCAGAGGGTATTCTTTGCAGAGGTATGACTTGATGGAGTGGGGAGGGATGGCAGGGAGACAGACCGCACGGCCGGGGGGGGTCTTGGACTGTGACATATTACCTTTAGAAAGCAGCAGCACACCCACTCACATGAAACATATTAGTAGCCAAACTGCACAAAGCTCAGCCATATATGAAAACTACCACCGTGTCCTTATTGGCAGCGTTCACTTCAATTTATATAGCAGACACAATTAGCCACGGTGATCTGCAAACATAAACAATGGTGTTCATCCCAGTCTTTAAATGGTGAGCCTGACATTTAGGGGAATATCCTAATTTGCATTCTTGCAGAGAGATGATGTGATTGATACTATAAGAGTGTAAAGGTTGAACCAGGGACAGACTGGCTTTGCTTGTTATGAAAAACTGTCCAAACATTGTGCAAAAATCTGTTAAAACTCACTGATTAGTACATTACATATATTGTAGTTTGTATCTTTGATGATACAATGACAAAGTGTAAACAGGAATCCACAATAATTAAAGTTTCACACACACACACACCAAACACACACACACACACACACACACACACACACACACACACACACACACACACACATTTGCATGCATGTGTGAGGCTTTGGCTGCCACTGGTGACCTGACGGAAGCCTATTGATCTTATAATCTGTCTGCCAACAGCGGTGTTGCCTCATTACTAACACGCAACACAGCTCACATATGTTGATTTCACTAGACTTCTATCTGCTGAATTTGATGAGGACCGCAGTCTGTTGCGGGAGCTACACATATGCACATGTCTGTAACATCAAGACAGATTAGCCTGAATTTATCTCAGACTCTAAAGAATTTCAGACAAAGATCCAGTGTGAACTTGAAGATCACAGCTGCTACATGGTAATATAAAATCTACATTGAACATGACTGCGAAACTATGAAGCTAAAAGTGTGCTTCAAGCAATTATTACAGAGCACAATTCCTTACTTACAAATACATACATAAAGGAAAAAGTATGTTTGGCTGCCCTCATGTGGATTTCACGACAGCTGTGGATATGCGACGGGTGGATTATCATAAATTTGTTTTTGTAGGAACGTATTAGGAATGGAAGAATGTAGAGGAGTGAAGAGATTATTGCAATCTCGGAGTGTCAGGGGATTTCTCACATCACTGTTCATTTCTGTTTTTCTTCTCGCTAAGAGTGGGAATAGAAAAGCCAGGGAGGGCAAAGGAGGGATTCTCCACTGAAGGAGCCACTCTCTCATCAAAAGGGTGGATAATATGAGATTGGCCAAAGATTGGCTAAATGGAGGTGAGGATGATGTCATTATCAGGTGTCAGCTCACCCATTTGCATCATTTCAGATCAGGTTCAGTAAAATATTCTTCGGGGGATAATGTATAACTTTTCTTGTATACAGATATTCAGTATGTTGTGCACATTATTTCAACTGATGTGTTACAGTCAAAAGCACTTCTTTTACATACAGTGGTACCTCTACTTACGAAATTAATTGGTTCCGGAAGAAATTACATAAGAAGAATATTACGTAAGTAGAGACGCGTTTTCCATGCAAATGCCCTAATCTGTTCCAAGCCCACAAAAATTCCGACATAAATGTTTTATAAAGCATAAAAATGCATCAAAACATGTAACAAATACATGTTACGATTAGATTATTACACAATAAATGAGAGTTGTGCATAACATAAAAAACAAAGATAGAGTAAAGAATAATAATGATGGTCTTAACCTTTTAACAGCTGTCCCCATTGTTTTTTGCCCTCTTTGGTTCATGCTCTCCTATCTCACGATGCCGAACAACAAAGTGAATTCCAGCCTCCTTTTGAACTTCTCCAACCACCCATGCGATGCCTTAAACTCCCTAAACTTTCTTTTGTTTTAATAACGTGGCCATTGTAGATTTTTGGCCATATTCCTTGGCAAGATCCACCAAACGCATCCCTTTCTCATGCTCTTCTATTATCTCTTGCTTTGTTTGTATGGACAAAAAAAAATATTTTCTTCATCTTTTCTTTTCCTCTCTTCTCCGTCACTTTCTTGGGGTCCATAGCGAATACGTACTGAAAAAGTTATTATATTTGCGCAAAACTATCAGACTACCTCACAGGTCGAGTGCCGAATGCCGAGACATTCCATAAGCACTGTTCTGGCTCCACACAGAGGTGGAGTGGCATCCCTCTCAGCCAATGGGATGCCAGGAAGATACGTAATAGGTAATAGACAATGGTAGAGCAGCAATGAGAATATTGTGTTCATGAACCTGTGGGAGATTCAATGTAGCCGCAAGAGGACACAAGCCAGTGTCTTATTGTGCCAGTCCCAAGCCCGGATAAATACAGAGGGTTGCATCAGGAAGGGCATCCAGCGTAAAACTTTTGCCAAATCAAAGATGCGAATCAAACCTATGACTTCCATACCGGATCGGTCGAGGCCCGGGTTAACAACGACCGCCATCGGCGCTGTTGACCTACAGGGCCCTGGTGGAAATTGGATTACTGTTGGTTGAAGACGGAGAGGAGGAAAGTGCGTTCGCTCGAAGAAAGAGAAGAGGAACACCGAGTATAGGACTAAGAGTAGGGACATTGAATGTTGGAACTATGACAGGAAAAGGTAGAAAGTTGATTGACATGATGCTGAGAAGGAAGGTAGACATACTGTGTGTCCAGGAGACCAGGTGGAAAGGTAGCAAGGCTAGAAGTTTAGGAACAGGGTTCAAGTTGTTCTATCATGATATAGATGGGAAGAGAAATGGAGTAAGAGTTATCTTGAAGGAGGAGTTTGTTAGGAATGTCCTGGAGGTAAAAAGAGTGTCAGATAGAGTGATGAGTCTGAAGCTAGAAATAGAAGGTGTGATGTTCAATGTTGTTAGTGGGTATGCTCCAAAGGTAGGATGTGAGTTGGAGGAGAAGGAGAAATTCTGGTCGGACTTTGATGAAGTGATGCAGAGCATACCTAGAAGTGAGAGAGTTATCATTGGAGCAGACTTCAATGAACATGTTGGTGCAGGAAACAGAGGTGATGAGGATGTGATGGGCAGGTTTGGTATCCAGGAGAGGAACGCAGAAGGACAGATGGTAGTTGACTTTGCAAAAAGAATGGAAATGGCTGTAGTGAATACTTTCTTCCAGAAGAGGCAGGAACATAGAGTGACCTATAAGAGTGGCGGTAGGAGCACACAGGTAGACTACATCTTGTGTAGACGGTGTAACCTGAAAGAGATCAGTGACTGCAAAGTAGTGGTAGGTGAGAGTGTAGCCAAACAGCATAGGATGGTGGTGTGTAGGATGACTCTGGTGGTGAGGAAGATCAAGAGGGCAAAGGCAGAGCAGAAGACTAAATGGTAGAAGCTGAAAAAGGAAGAGTGTTGCATGACTTTTAGGAAGGAGTTAAGACAGGCTCTGGGTGGTCAGGAGGTGCTTCCAGATGACTGGACAACTACAGCTAATGTGATCAGGGAGACAGGTAAGAGAGTACTTGGTATGTCATCTGGAAGGAAAGTAGATAAGACGACTTGGTGGTGGAATGAGGAGGTACAGGAGTGTGTACAGAGAAAGAGGTTAGCTAAGAAGAAGTGGGACACTGAGAGGACTGAGGAGAGTAGACAGGAGTACAGGGAGATGCAGTGTAAGGTGAAGGTAGAGGTAGCAAAGGCCAAACAAGAAGCTTATGATGACTTGTATGCTAGGTTGGACAATAAGGAGGGAGAGACTGATCTATACCGGTTGGCAAGACAGAGAGATAGAGATGGGAAGGACGTGCAACAGGTTAGGGTGATTAAGGATAGGGATGGAAGTCTATTGACAGGTGCCAGTAGTGTGATGGGAAGATGGAAAGAGTACTTTGAAGAGTTGATGAACGTGGAAAATGAGAGAGAACAAAGACTAGAAGAGGTGACTGTTGTGGACCAAGATGTAGCAAAGATTAGTCAGGATGAAGTGAGGAGGGCATTGAAGAGGATGAAGAGTGGAAAGGCAGTCGGCCCTGATGATATACCTGTAAAGGTTTGGAAGTGTCTAGGAGAGGTGGCAGTAGAGTTTCTGACTGGGTTGTTCAACAGGATCTTAGATAGTGAGAAGATGCCTGAGGAATGGAGGAGAAGTGTGCTGGTGCCCATTTTTAAGAACAAGTGAGATGTGCAGAGTTGTGGCAACTACAAAGGAATAAAGCTGATGAGCCATACAATGAAGTTATGGGAGAGTAGTAGAAGCTAGACTAAGGGCAGAAGTGAACATTTGTGAGCAGCAGTATGGTTTCATGCCAAAAAAGAGTACTACAGATGCAGTATTTGCTTTGAGGATGTTGATAGAGAAGTACAGAGAAGGCCAGATGGAGCTGCATTGTGTTTTTGTAGATATCGAGAAAGCTTATGACAGGGTGCCCAGAGAGGAACTGTGGTATTGTATGAGGAAGTCTGGAGTGGCAGAGAAGTATGTTAGAGCGGTGCAGGACATGTATGAGGACTGTAAGACAGTGGTGAGGTGTGCTCCAGGTGTGACAAAGGAGTTCAAGGTGGAGGTGGGACTGCATCAGGGATCAGCTCTGAGCCCCTTCTTGTTCGCTATGGTGATGGACAGGCTGACAGATGAGGTTAGACAGGAATCTCCATGGACTATGATGTTTGCAGATGACATTGTGATCTGTAGTGAGCGCAGGGAAGAGGTGGAGGAGAAGCTAGAGAGGTGGAGGTTTGTCCTGGAAAGGAGAGGAATGAAGGTTAGCCGCAGTAAGACAGAGTACATGTGTGTGAATGAGAGGGACCCAAGTGGAAGAGTGAGGTTACAGGGAGAAGAGATCAAGAAGGTGGAGGATTTTAAGTACTTAGGCTCAACAGTCCAGAGCAATGGAGAGTGGAAAAGAGGTGACGAAGCGTGTACAGGCAGGATGGAATGGGTGGAGGAAAGTGTCAGGTGTGATTGTGTGATAAAAGAGTTTCAGCTAAAATGAAAGGAAATGTGTACAAAACTGTGGTGAGACCAGCGATGTTGTTTGGTCTAGAGACAGTGTCACTGAAGAAAAGACAGGAGACAGAGCTGGAGGTAGCAGAGATGAAGATGCTGAGGTTCTCTCTGGGAGTGACCAGGAAGGATAGGATCAGGAATGAGTACATCAGAGGGACGTCACATGTTAGAGGTTTTGGATATCAAGTCAGAGAGGCCAGACTGAGATGGTTTGGACATGTCCAGAGGAGAGATAGTGAATATATTGGTAGAAGGATGCTGAGTTTTGAACTGCCAGGCAGAAGGCCTAGAGGAAGACCAAAGAGGAGGTTTATGGATGTAATGAGGGAAGACATGAAGGTAGTTGGTGTGAGAGAAGAGGATTCAAAGGACAGGGCTAGATGGAGGAAATTGATTTGCTGTGGCGACCCCTGAAGGGAAAAGCCGAAAGGAAAAGAAGAAGAAGAACCTGTGGGAGATTCGAGTATTAGCCGATACTATGTTTTTATTCGAGGAATCAGCCGATACTGTGTTTTTACATTACGTAAGTCGAAATTTCTTTTGTAAGTAGAGGTAATATTGTCCTGCTGAGAAATTTTGTAAGTAGAACATTTCGTAAGTAGAGACATTCGTAAGTAGAGGTATCACTTTATAGATTTACCCTACTAATTGCACTCTACCACATGACATATTTAAATGACAGATTCTTACAAACAAAGGCCCTTATTGGTCAGATATCACCATCATCTAGTGTTCCAGGATGCAATGCCTTCAACTTTAAGGATCCTAACCAATGGAATCATCTTTTTATCTAGACCTATCTACCTTCTTCATGAAAGGGTATGTATAATCCGATAAAATGGATACTGAACTCTCTAATGTTCTGCACGTGTTCTTTAATGAAAATACCAACTTTCATATTGTTATCATTAAAAAAATACAGGTCAGCTTTGGAACATCTCAGATGTCTTGTTGATGGTCATTGATCTGAAGTGCCATTTTGCTTTTGTCCAACACATTCACAAATTCTGTCCGTAAATCTACTATATAGGATCGGCTGACTGAAAGGATTCTTCCCTTCTGATCTTTGACCTACAGCACAATGTGGAAAAGGATGACTCCAAATATTTATTTTTTTTTGCCATTGCAAAGCTGCTAAGAAAATTAAAGTGAGATCAGGACCGTCAAAGATGTTAAGCATGAGTGCTGAGTGTCTTCCTATGACTCACCAAGCTCCTCATTTTCATCTTTTACCACTCCTTTTCTATACATTCATATCCCATTCATTCCTCATTATTGCAAATTTTGGCTCAAGTCTTTGTGTGCTTTCATCTCAGAGGTTCCCAAGATTGGTGGTTGGATTGCTATGGTTGTGGTTTATACACATCCTTTGTCATACTGTCATTATTATCACTGTCCTTTATTGTACTGTATTACCTCAAATAAGGAGAAAATGTTTACAGTGGTGTCTTTTAGTGAGTTTCTTGTTTCTGTTAAGCTTACACAACAACTACAGTATTTTCTGCAGTATAAGGTGCACTGGATTATAAGGCGCATATAATAAAAACATTAAAATAGATTTCAAAAACTAGTGGCTGTAGTTGCGCTATCCGTCCACTGGATAGAGCATTCATGACTGTGAATACCTTTAATCAACTGTGAACGGCTATTGTTGTTTCAATGAAGCCATTCTGAGCCTCATCAAGGAAACTTGATCGCTTGATCACTTTGCCATCTTAGAAAGACGTCAACATGCATATTAAAAAACCTGACATTAAAACTGGTTAAATTCATTACGAGTGCACTCAGTTCGAACAGGGTGGATTATTTCCTGATCTGAAGTTCAAAGCAGATATTTAAGCTCAGACGTTCGTCTTTGTTTATTAATTAAATATTGTTTCAATCAATCGGTAATCCAGTCGGAGGTGAGGTGCAGCTATTTGCTGCTGTGTGTCCTAAACAATTTTTTAACTAGTTTTTAATGTCAGGATGCTAATTTACTGGCAAATATGACGCTGTTTTACTCCTAGAACTGACTTTAACGTCGGTGTCTCACCGCCGTGAATGTCACCGCACGTCGCTTCAGACAGAATACAGAAGCTTGAATGTGCCCCTCCGCCGCTCGCCCAGAGCTATCAACTACATTAGTAAATCAATTGCAGCACACCCATTGGCACCTTTGTCTAACAGTGACTCTGCTCTTGAAATTTCAGAAAAGGCTGGAAGTTCAGCTTTGGGGGTCTTTCATTCACCTTTA
Organism: Antennarius striatus; assembly: GCF_040054535.1. NCBI lineage: Eukaryota > Metazoa > Chordata > Actinopteri > Lophiiformes > Antennariidae > Antennarius > Antennarius striatus. The sequence continues at coordinate 8,054,466 of NC_090776.1, read as the reverse complement.
TGCCAGTTTCTCCAGGTGTTCCTGCAGACTAATAGAATGGACTTTCACTAGATTGCAGATTACAGGACAGAAGCATTTTTTAGACCAATTAAGTTTAAAGTGGATTATTTATGGTGCCACAGTAGTTGGGAAATACTGAGATCAGTCAGTCAAACTTTATTAATAGAGTTGTTGAAAATTCCCTATGTTTTGCTACGTTATTGTAGCCGGTCATTGGTGTTCTCAGCAGGCTGCTCTGCCGTCAGACAGCAGCTCAGTGAGAGTGGCACTTCGGCGACACCCCTTGACTACCGTTGTTAGGGGTCGTAGTACGGCCTGAATACTGTCTGAGGGTGCCACTGGTGGCGTAGTGTAGCATGAATGCCGGCCAGACTGCCAGTTTTTTTTCAGCGATCTTGTTTTTAACCAATACTAATATTAATGTTAATCCATGTACAAGGCACATTGGATCATAAGGCGCACTACGGGATTATGAGAAAATTATAGCCTTTTAGGTGCGCCTTATAGTCCGGAAAATACTGTAGCTGGACTATTAATGCTGGACTGCTCCTTTCAAGTACCCTTGCATTTATATAAATTACTCTCTCTCTCTCTCTCTCTCTCTCTCTCTCTCTCTCTCTCTCTCTCTCTCTCTCTCTCTCTCTCTCTCTCTCTCTCTCTCTCTCTCTCTCTCTCTCTCTCTGTCTCGATCGATCGATTGCTGTTCTTAATGGACTTGAAAAACGAAAGACTGGGAGATCTTCCATGTTTTTATGAGAGTGTTTTTGGAATCTGGGGACTTTTGTCCAAGAAGAGGCCACAGGATTCCAAATCACTGATTTGGTTTTTAAAGGGACCTGCTATCAAAGGAGGACTTTTTAATGTAAGAACTTTGCAGGAACATCAGTGGAGTCCAAATTCATCGTGGCTAAAATCTCCACGTTTGGACATTTGGTGGAGATTTGTGGACCCACTCTGGATGGTGCTGCTGCTCTATCCTTTACTGTGGGGTTGACCTCAGTGAGGTTTATCGGAATACTGTTGAGGAGCTAGGAGAGCCAACTCACTCCACAGAAACTGACTTTGATAAATTCTTATTGTAGAGGCCTATCAAACCCGATTCATACTGACACTTTCCCTGAAGAGAGTTTGTCTCTTTTCTTTAACGACTGCGTGTCAGACCCGGCCAGGCTCGGTGACAGAATTGGAAAAAACATGTATAAATTGATTGTAAAGGTTCTAAACAATAATAAACTTAAACACAGGGTTGACACACCATGGAGGGTCCACCTTGGGCTGATGGCAAATGTGAACCCTTCTTGGGAGTCTGTCTACAAGCAGCCGTTAACAAAGAGGGTTGGAGAGCTCCAATGGAGGATTTTACATGGCGCCATAGCCGTCAACAGTTTTATTGCAGTTTTGAATCCAAATATGTCGGAAAACCGTACGTTCTGTTCTCACAAGATAACTATTTTCACTGCTTCCTAGACTGTCAGAGACTCGACAATCTATTCCTGTTTTTAGAGGGAATCATTCTCACATTCGATTTTGTTTTTGACAAACAGATGTGCATAATTGGTTTGAAATGCAGGAAGAATCAAAAAGAGGATTTGAAGATTCTAAATTTTCTTCTAGGCCAAGCAAAGATAGTGATTAATCTCAGCAGGGAGGATAAGGTTGAAAGTTCGTCTGACTGCAGTGCAGAAGCCATTTTAAGAAGAATGTGTAAAACAAGAATCAGAATCAATTTTAACTATTTCAGAGCTATGAATGATTTAGATGAACCTTTTACGAACTTATGGTTCATCAAAGATGTCTTATATTCAGTGCTAAATGAGGAACTCATGTTCAGTCAGTGTTTGGTTTAATTCCAGTATATTTTATTACTTATCTCATATGATAGTTTTTTTTTTTTTTTAAGTGTGTGTTCATGTTTGAGTGAATCTCTCTTGGATGTTGTTAAAGTAACTATATTGTAATATTGACTTCATGAATAAATGTGATTTTAAAAATCAAAATCTCTCTCCCACTCTTTCCTAACAAACCTCGAGTCTACCTCAGGGTTCCTGCCTGTTAAAAGGCTGCAAGTGAACGTTTATGGGGTAACTTTGGGTGACATAAAGGGTAAGCTCAAGACTGCATTATTTGGAAAGTGTCATGAAGTTACTTTGTTTTGATTTCTAAAATTAAAATTGACTTGAATCAACTCTTTTAAACATTCACTTGCATTTCATCAAGAAAACAAACCGCTCACCTCTAAGTTGTGCACTCCAGATAAAACTGGAGACTCAACCTCTCAAGTAAAAACTTTTTTAATGCTTGTATTTTTAAACAGAAAAGATTAATCTCTGATGTTTGCATGTTGCTTTACTAGAAATGCTATTCAGTAAGCCCAAAAGCACAAAGTTGTAATTACTGATGATAGATAGATAGATAGATACTTTATTAATCCCGGAGGAAATTGATGTTTTCTTTTCAGAAACTGTCAATTCCCTGGCAATATCTCTTAATCCAACTACCCTGTTAACTCATCCATGAAGTACTGTATTGCTTTCAACACGAGCAACAGGAATAAAGAACATGGTGTTGAAACATCATGCTAACAGAGCTGTATGCTAACAGAGCTGAAACAAAATACACAAAATTGATTTCATTCCTAAGGTGACACTCAGTAGGGATTCAGAGATCAAGCAGACATAAGCACAGGTTTGTAGCTGCTTCCAAGACCAGTGTCATGAATACTGATAACATGATTTGAGTTGGCAATCATTTCACCCTCTTCATTGTACAGAAAATTACATCAATGATTAAATCAAAGTACTAGATGATTAAATTGTTCACTTGATGATGACCATTAGATATAACAACAGGATTGACAAGCTTTATCCTCTGAGGACCAAGAAGTCTGTTGAAAATGTAATGAGATATTTCATTTCATTCTCAACCAAAGTGGTGGATCAGGATTAAATAACTAGTAACTGAATGCAATCTTAAACCAGGCCATTTGTCTCACTCCCTTTTACACCTACGTGATTTGCTTTAGTTAACAAACTACTCATTTTGTTAACTAAAGCAAATCACATGGAGATGTGATTCCTGAAATAATGAATGGAAAGTAAAATGCAGCAAGAGTTTCTGCCAAATGTAAAGAAAGCAAATAAACTCATCTATCTGACATCTGCAGTAATGGTGGACTTATTTTTTTTCCTTTCGGCTTCCCTATTACTTACAAAAACATTCCCTGCAAATTAATTAGAAAATAACAGGGCTGCACGGACAATACTATTAAATAATTACCAAAATGTTGGTGTCATGACACTCATTTCAGTCTCTCAGAGGCGCTTCAATGCTTTTGTTGCATTTCCAGGGCTCTCGCTCAAGCTTGCCGTAATATGAGACCTCTATTGAACTGCAGGTAGGGGACTGTAGTTATCGATAATGAATGCAATATGTTGCATATTTAGGATCCTGGAATTAATACACAGAATTCCGGAGAGTGATTTATTATTATACATATATTGCTAATGATCAGCACAGGCCTTTCTGCAGATGAGGTGAATAAGGTGAAAAAAGAATGGGTCTCCTTCCTCACAGAGATTATATTGTTCTACTAGCGGAGACTGCGTCTGGTGTGAAACTGATAATCCTGCCAACAGTTTAAGAACATTGGTTTCATGCTGTTATATACAATCAGCTAACATGTTCTTTCCACAACTTAGAATAACAGTTAGAGTGGGTATGGTCAATGCTTTCATGACCTGAGTGAACTAAACCTGTGAAAGTGGAAGACTTGAAATGTCTTTCACCATATTTTAAACATATCACTAAGTTGAAGTTTGCAGTCTTTATATTGTATTATTTGGCAGGAAGCTGCAGCACAAAACCAGCTGGAGCTTTTGCTGCTAAAGGAAACTGAAAGGAAATGCACTATCAGACTTAAATTAAATAGGAAAATAGCCTCCAAGTTTCTTTGACTGATAAATGTGCAACTTTTTGCAGACACATCTGTCATGTAGATTTAAAGGTGATGAAATGATGGGGCTTTGCTTAAACTGTAGCTAGGACAAGGATGTGTTCAGTCTTGTGAAGGCACATAAGAATAATCAATTATTTGACAAACTGTTCAATGTGATTTGATCACTCAAAGCCTGAAATAACAGCTATGATTGGGCTCATGCTTCTGCTATTCCTGTGCATATGGCAGTTGAACATTGCATCTTGCTGCAGCATACTGGAAACCCAACAGTACACATGGCTTTGTTTACTTTGGCTCTGAAATGCTTAACATAACTATTACAATGGGCATTAACTAGGCCTTACAAACTAATCCACAAAATACTCCTGAATGACATAAGATGAGTATTACGCTTTGGTTCTTACTGTTTATGAGAACGGTGTAAAATGCAGCATCAGTCGATGTCTGCGTATAAATGATATGTCATTTTCGTCTCCTTCCAAATGCAGTTCTGGCTGAGCTTTGTGACTTTTTTCTTCTTCTCTTTTTTCCCTAGAGGAAGCGTCTTGAATCTGTCAGGGCCTGCGTAGCGATAACAACCTGGGGAGAAGAATGACACCTTGAGAGTGACAGATGAAAGGAACCAAATTCCCCCCAGAGCCAACTGTATGGAACTGATACAGTCTTTCCTCCATTTCTCTCCTCACAAACAGGACAGTGTATTAACTTATTCAAATAGGAGGTCAAGCCTTAGTGTAGACACCAGACCCGTCCCAATGAGCAGAGCAGAAAGACAGGATGGAGCGAGAAAGGGTTTTGGGAAGAAAACTGAGTTATTGTGTTTTTGAATGAATGTATTTTGACGTTTCCTTCAGCCATTGAATAATGAAGGATGCGGATGTGCCTTTGCAAACACTAACTTATTGACCTAATATGAAGGCTACCAAACCAGGACTACTCCTGAAGAGAGCCCTTCAGAAACACCTTTCAACAGTGTCTTCCCCCTTTAAACTTGTCGGCAGAAAAAATATGATTACTAATCAGGTAGGCAACTTGAATCCATGCTGTATGCGGCCACCATGATTCTGATATTTACCCCTTGGCTGTGAAGGACACTAACAATGAACTCTTACCTCCTCTTTTAATTAATTGCGAGTGAGACATGGTGTCAGACTGAGCAACGGGCTGGCTTTTATGAAGGTAGATGACATTATAAGCAATGCATGTTTTACTCCTTCAGGCTTGAACCTAAGGAAAAGGCAAAGGTTGAGTAACTCGCCCACCTCTGCAGAGCTCTGTGATAGTTCCCCCGGCTCAAGTGCTTTCCTGCTTGCTCTGAGCTTCCGCTTTCACTCCCCCTCTTATTTGTTCTCAGAGCGAGGTACCATGCTGTGCTGCAGATTGAAGACACTGCGTTTGGAAATCAACTGCTTGGCTAGGTAATTTGGCTAATGGACTAATCTCAGCTAAACTTTTGCAAATGAGGATTTTATGAGGTGACTCTGAGAAAGACACATTTCACCAATGTCATGGATGATAAACATGCAATTGAGCAATCACATTGAGATGAAAGCTGTACTGCAGCTGTAGGGGAATGGAACTCTGTGTCCTCATATCTCCCCATGGTAATAATGACTAGATCTATTATATGCATATGCAATCTCAATTTGATTTTTAGACCCAGTAAATCAGAGAAATGACTGCATATTGTTTTATTTCTGGTGAAAAGGGGCACTCAAAACTGTTAAAATATCTTTATTGAGAAGAAATTCTTTTTGTTCAGGCGATAATAAATTCCATTACAATTTTTCATCTAATCCCCTCAACAGAAATTGCAGAAGAATATGTCTTTTAAAATAGTTGTTTAAAAGTTTTCTTTGGGTAACTAGAAGTAAAGCCATTTGTCATGTAGTTGTGGACTCTTGTGTCCTTCCTTCAATCCAGCAACTTTGATGCCTTGCTCACTGGCACTTAGCATTGTGGAAAAGCACTGCAATGCCTTGCACATCACCTCGTTTCATTAGTCTGCCATTCTCAGCATATGGGAGCCTGGAAAACTTCTTCTTGCAGGAGTCTTACAAATGGCCCACATTTGCAGGAATGAAATGATTAGGTTTGTGAGACTTTAAATGAAAAATTGAAATGCAAATAATATTAAGTACTGTGCCCACTGCTCACATAATAATTTAAAAGCCCCTGCTTAGCTCCTGGCTTTATTGCATGTACCCCTAAGTCACTTTTCTATGTGTTGTATTTTTAGTCATTTTTATTTGCCCCCTGAAAAGTAAAGAAAGGCAAATCTAATTTGGGCATTTTAATGGATCCCATCTACTTATCAGGATCAGACAAGCGAGAATGGTATTGAAGCAAGGAGAGAAAGAGTGCTCCATCTGATTTTAATTCAACACGGGTGCGCTGCTCAATGTAATGGCACTACCTTGGTGTGAGCTGTGCTTTAAATCAGTATTTTTAGAAATATGACTCTAACAACCCTACACAAAGCCTTCACATGCAAGAAGGCAATTTATAGCTGCACTTTCACATTCTTTAGCTCTTATTTTGTCTTTCATCCCATAGCTCAGAAAGCAATTTCTGGCACTAGTGCAGGCTTTGAAGCCAACATGGCTTCATGGCAATGTGCTGAATGAACTGACAGACAGACAATATGTCGGGTCTGATTAGGACTTACTAGTGGTGTGATAGAGGAGGACGGTTGAGCAAGGTCTGCAAAGCCGTCTCCACTCATACTGCTTGAAGGAACTCCAAATTGTCTCACCCTGGAGGTCAACAGCACTCTGGATGCAAAACTCTTTCAGGAAACACACACACACACACACACACACACACACACACACACACGCACACACACACACACACACACACACACACACACACACACACAGTACACACAGTTTGCCTGCTGACTGTGGATATTGTAGATCCGTGTCCGGTCCTCAAGCAATGTGCTGGTGATTGGCAGGTGTGCGGTTGCTCTGTTTACTACATGGACGTGGGATCCAAGCCCACACTGTCCTTGACCTGAAGCTCTACCTGAGCTGCATAAATTTGGATTAAATGTCCTCTCCATCAAAAGCTACCCAGAGGACTTGATTCTTTTGTTTTTCATTGCATCAAGAACCCTGCACATGCACACGGACATAAACAGCTCAGTGCTACCAAAGACTGAGGTGATGGTTGTGGTTGCTCTCCCTGAAAATCATAATCTTTGAGAAAATATTAGTATTTTGTTCATATAATACTTTATATAATCTAATATAAAACACGTCTGTTTCCTTTCCAACAGCAAAAAGTGTCATAGCAACATATACCTTTGTGATTATTCCATTCAGAGTGTTACCTCTAAATTTAATTTAAGCATAATTTCTTCTGTCGCATTTTTTGTCACTACTCTAACAGATTATTCATGGCACAGGCTTGTGTTTGCCTTGACTACTCAAAAGCTCTTCAAAGATTTGCCATAGGCTGTTTATGATAGGAAATTTGTTTTCTTCATGCTTACCTCTTGCAAACTAAAATTTTTTGAACAGGCCAGCGGGCCGAAAACCGGAGGTTGGCCACAGATTGGCAGTATGAAGAAAGGAACCTGGAGGAAGCTTCAGCATGTGTGTGTGTGTGTGTGTGTGTGTGTGTGTGTGTGTGTGTGTGTGTGTGTGTGTGTGTGTGTGTGTGTGTGTGTGTGTGTGTGTGCGTGCGTGCGTGCGTGCGTGTGTGTGTGTGTGTGTGTGCATAGGAGAGTGTATATGAGCCTGTACCTGTGTTGTGTATATGTGTGTGTGCCGTGGAAGTGTTTCTCCTGCAGCTGGTGCTCTGATGGCAACTGGAGGGCACTTCACTGCCACTCAATCCCCCCACTCTCCGGTTGCCTCCAGGAGATATATCATGTGTGTTCTGATGCCCATTCTTTCCTTTGTGAACACAAAGTCACACAAACACACATTGAATCGAAGAACGCCCCTCTGTGGATATGTGCTTGCCTCCTACCTGGCTCAGCTCCTCTATTACCTCTGCTCTGAGCCCCACCCTCCTCTCAACACTTGCACTTAAATTCATGGCCCTCACTCCCATCCCCCTTTAAAGCCCTGCTTTAAAGCTTTGCACCGTTCTTTGGACCCAAACACTCTCCACTGCTTTTTGATCGTTTGTTTGCATCACAGAATACTTTTAAAAGCACATAGAGATTCTCTGGCTTTGAATGTATCATCACTTCTGCCCCTGGGGGACTGCACAGTGCTCTGATCCTCCAACTTCAGAACTGTCTACAAAAAGTACACATGTTCTTCACCTTTAAAATTTCAGGATAAGGTTATTGTTACGTTACCACTGGTGAACCCATAATCAATGCATTCCTCACTAGGACGATGGATGTTGCATACTGTCATTTTACAGAGTGAAAGACATGAAATCCAACATATCCTTGTACCTAGACAAATAAATAGATGACTCATAAAATGAAGACTCATTCAGAGCATGAGGTGATGTAAATCCAAGTCCATAACTTGCAAATTTACTGACATCAATCAACAGCTGAACATTAGAAACTGTGGTCAAATGAAGAGTAAATATAGCCTATTTTTCTGTATTTCTAAATCCAGTCATAGATTGATATCTGCTATAAAACCCAGGTTGTGTGAGGTTGCTTCATCCATTAATAAATAAATACATACATGGATGGAATAATTAATGGGAAATAATAGAGGTTTGTTTCTACTAGAGCTGAAATATCGGAATTGACCTGCATTAAGCATGCGCTAACCCCTTTATGCCATCTATACTATACTTTGTGATCACATTGACTCTTATGTAACCCTTTCTGTCGCATGTCTTAGTATGCACAATAATGACAGGATGCTGTAAGTAATTCAAACTGTATTTCACTCTCTAGGCCAATAAATTAAAGCGTCAGTAAAGTCAAAACAAACCTGGTGTGTATTTCATGTACATAATTAAACAAAAGCTTTGGTGGCATTTTCATTGTTTTATGATCGATGGGGACTTGGAAAAACAAAATTTATCACAAATTGTAGACATCACGGTGAATCCATAGAAGTGCTGTTATATACAGTAAGTACTAGTGGGAACCCGTAGAAAATTCACGATAGAACAATAATATCAGACTTTCTTTGTTTTCTTTTTTTTTTCCGCTGTCACAAGAAAACAAACTGCTGTGTCCTACGAAGTCATAACGGCTCTGTGTGTGTGGGACGGACGAATGTGAAGACGAAGGCAGCTTTGGCATTATGGTCTTACCATCTGGGTAGACGCCGGCTTTGTGAGTTTTGTCCTGGTGAATAAAGCAACTTGAAGTATGTCATAATCAAATAATTTTAACCGCTATGTTTGACGAAGCCAAATCGGCTTCGTAAGTGAGAGACATAGACAAATGTGAAGGCCGGAGCTACACAAGAAAACGTTTGTTTTCTCGCGTACAGTGTGTTTGCATTATTAGTCAATGGCCATTAAATAGAGAATTTTTTGTGATGACAGCTGTTTATTTAATTCCACGACGCTATTGGGAACTGTTGTTTACGTGATTTCTTCTGGCAGATGCGCCATAATAGGTTGGGTGCTTGATTGACTGGTGGTGGGTGGAGTTAAAAGTGTCACAGTGTGAGGTTTTCAAGTGAGCTCATTCACTTAGTGAAGTAAGGCGTGTGGTATTCTGTGGCTGCTTTACTTCCTAAGACATTGGAAACCTGAGGTGTGTGGAGGGTCAGATAGATTCCATCAAGGATCAGAAAATCCCAGAAGAAATTGTTTTGCCATCTACAAGGAAACTAAAGCTTGGATATCAATGTGCTGTCCAAAAGGACAATGATCCCATATGGACTTCAGAGTCTACCCAGGCATGGCATCTGAAGAAGTTGTGGATCACTGTTGAAGTTGTCAGAATCACTAGATTGAATCACATAGAGAATCTGTAGTTGAATATAAAACAGGAAGCTTAAGTCTGAATGTATATCACATTTGCAGCAAATTATAGCAGCTGAGGGGACGGCACGGTGGCACAGTGGGTAGCGCTGTCGCCGCACCACAAGAGGAGTCCGGGTTCGAGTTCAGATCTGTGCGGAGACTGCATGTTCTCCCCGTGTTTGCGTGGGTTCTTTCCAGGTTCTCCGGCTTCCTCCCATCTCCAAAAACATGCACTTCAGGTTAATTGGCCGTTCCAAATTGCCCGTAGGAGTGTGTGTGTGTGTGTGTGTGTGTGTGTGTGTGTGTGTGTGTGTGTGTGTGTGTGTGTGTGTGTGTGTGTGAGTGAGTGATTATATGTCTATGTGTAGCTTAGTGCACTGGCATCGCGCCCAAAGTTTGCCCCACCTCACACCCTATGCCAGCTGGGATAGGCTCCAGCTCCTGTGACCTGCGACAGAGGATGAAGCGGGTAGGAAGATGAATGACTGAATGAATGGATATAGCAGCTGAATTACCGCTACAAAAAAAAAAAAAAGGGAGAAAAAGAAAACAAAGTTTTGGGGGAAAATACTTTCAGTTCTGCAATTCAATTCAAGTACTTAAAATCCTCCACTTTCTTGATCTCTTCTCCCTGTCTACACAAGATGTAGTCTACCCTATGTTCCTGCCTCTTCTGGAAGCCGAAAGGAAAAGAAGAAGAATTCAAGTACATTAATTTAAACAGCTGTTGTTGTTTATTGCACACAGCTGGTACATATCAATATGTTTTACAAGTAAATGTGTGGGCTGAATGTATTTTGCTTCAAACAGTACACCCTCTGCATCTAGCAGCACTAAAACAATTTAAGAAATTTAAAGATATATTCCTTGTAATGTTATATGGTATATTATTTTCCCAACTCAAAGGCAAACTACTTCTTGACAGATGTACTGCTTAATCTATCATGGTATGCATGAATACCTTTGAGCCCAAAGAGGATCCAAGTAGATTAATAGAAATGTAATATACTGTAGGTAGCATTATTATGTCCAGTCCTTTTAAAATGTGGGCTAATCTAATGCATACAATTCTAATGAAAGGGACATGCAGCTCAAGGTTTCCTTTTTGAGTGCATATTATAGAAGCCAGAGAATTCAGTTTCACTGATCGTTCTTCCTCCGGTCAGTTTTATCTAATAAACATGATTCTGTGAATAGTTAGGAATGCAAATGTGAAGACAAAATACAACAAAATCAAACCAAATGATTTACAAAGCCCTTCAAGAAATCTAAACCATGGCAGGGTGTCATAATGTATTACAGCGATACTAAAGAAGTGCTTTATACTGTAGCCGTATGTTACCTGACCACCACACTCCTGACCATCTCATTTACATTTAGACTGAATGCCAGACTGTCAGTGAGGCTCAATTTTACTTGGACAAATCCCCTCATAGCCTCTCTGTATCCTACTTTCCGGCACACAGAAGAAAAGAGATAATAAGAACAGAACAAAATAAGACAAAAAAAGCCAAAAGAAAATGAGAATTTGGTCATTATCCACTCACCATAATTCTGATGGATAGCTCTGTAAAGTCTGTCTGTCCACAACACATTTGTGGAGATTCGCAGCATTCTCTAGAACAACAGAAAAAGATGGGGACTTTTTTCAAACGTCTGGGTATGCACCACTGGATGAGGTCAAGGGGATCAACAGATCTAACATACTTAGTGTCTCTGTTACGGCCCTTGTGCTTTGTGTGTTCTTTACCTCTGCAGGTTATGCCCACTCTCTTCTCCACCTACTGTGGTGAGTACCGGCAGATGACGCCACTTTGCAACCGGGGCATGGCCTTATATAAAACACTGATTGGCAGTTGTATTGACTTGAGGGCCAGTTTGCTGTATCTGAGCTGTGAGGTAATACACTCGTGGTTAAGAGTGGGGCTTTCTTTAGAAAAAATGTTAGCATTTGTTGTTGCAATATTTTGATTTAACTTTGCTTTTTTACTCTTCTAATATTCAGACTTATTTTACTCAACAACTCTCCTGGAAGTAATCATGTACCAGCTGGCCAGAAGATGAACCAAAGACAGCAACAGAAATTCACTGAACGTGAATTATTTTTGGCTCAAATATGTTTGCTTTTTGTGTGAGCACAGAGGTATACAGGGATCTTGAGATTCTTATCTAGCAGCTCATATTTAAAACTGCACCTCCTTCAATAACACAATAATTCTTTAAGCATAGACCTTGAAGGTTTCTGCTCCACAAAGGGGAATCTCAGGGTCTCTGGAGACAGTAGGATTATGATGAACATGCTGCATGATGATATTGGATGTGTCTTAGGTAAAAATTCTATTCCAATCTTCTTCATTTTCTTAGGAGATTGCTGCAATCTTTCTTTATTGTAAAGCTCCAGAAAGTCTTTCATTCAGGAAAGATTGACAAATGATCTGATGATCAAGGACAGAACAGGGCAGATTCACAAAAACTAGTATCAAATAGGTGTTTTTCTTTTTTTAATGAGGTTAAAACTTTTACTGCCACACAACCAATATTACGCCTATAACTTTATCTAGGAAAGTTACTGCATTTAAAATGCTTTTCTATTGCACTACCTGTGACCGGGGGCCTAGAGTCACCGGAGGTCGAACTAATATAACATTCCTTTTGTTTGTGGGTCACAGACTAATGTAACTTTCATTACTTGTGTTACGTTTGAGGGTACAGTGGTGCAGCAGAGGATCAAGGGTGCTCCATCTTTGCAGGAAGCACTAATTATCCCTTGAAGAGATAATAATTGTATTTATCATCTGAGGTGTTCGTTTTCTGAAGGGTTATTTGTCAAATACCATGCGGGATTGGAAAATAAATTCTGAGTGTCACAAATTAATTTGCGCCCATCATCTCACTTTTTCTCATGAGACAAGATGCAGCAGACGCACCTTACTAATGCTATGCTGCTGAATTGATTTATTCTTCCATATTCCCCATTCTTCTGAAAAATGTTAATTTGACCTGTGGCAGAGGTATGTATTTGAGTGCTATCTTGGCCACTACAATGATTTTTTTACTTGGTCACATTCAGAGACACAGTAATGATCATGTTGACTACTTCAACACGGAAAATGTTGAAGGAGCAAAGACAAATTATTGCAAAAGTGTTTGTCTGCAGCCAAATCCAGTTTAAATGTTTTCCCTGTAATGTTCCTTATTAGATTAAACCAATTCAATATTTGCATCAAAGGCAAATGGATTTTGACTCGCACCGCAGCATCTCTAGTCTATTGCTGAATCCTGTAAGGCTCAGTTAATGTCAGAACTGGGTAAACCAGCAAGTGCAGTAAAGACTACCAAACATAAAATCTCTTTTTGGCGTAAATGGAAATAATTTAATGAAATGGCCATAATGAAGTATTGGTGTTGTATGTTTCTGCAAACCACATTTCATTTGTCAATAATTCATATATTTGGTTCAGAATACATGTAAATAAGATGGGATGGTGTGAAACATAAGTGAGACAGCTGCAAAGCACCACTTCATCTGAGAACTGTCATTTTGCATAATCCCTCAGGCAAACAACAGATATTTTAAGGTAAACATGATGTTTTCCTTAGCTTACCAAGAGGTCTTTGTAGCTACACCTACTCAGACCTTCATCATTGTCACAACAAAATGTATCAGTTGTCTGGGCCTTACAGAAATGAAATTTGAACACCGTGTTAGTATTTTGAGCCATATTGGTTTATAATCAAAAAGCATTTTACTCTGATCATGTATCATTAAACTATGTCTGCATTAAGGCTTTTTCATTATTTACAGATTACTTTATAAAGTAAATGGACAGTACTTATACTATCCAAGTCTAGCCTTGCAGTCTGACTGACCACTCAAAATATCTGCTCAACAGGAGCTATTCAAACACAAAAAACTAATAAGCAAACAAACAAATAAATAAACAAAACAGCTAACATGATGAAATTAGGGTTTGATGTCTTTCTATGTAGAATGTGGAGGAGGGGTATAAAAATACCAATCAGTCAATGAGTGGACAATCGCTTAGCCTCCTAAATCTTATTTAAAAAGAATACACTTGAACCTAGAAGTAACTACAGATTTTATCTTAACTTGCATATATACTGTAACTGAGCATCATTATGTGTTAACAAGGGCATAACATACCTAAAATGTATTCAACACAAACAACTTATTAAACCTAATGAAGCAAATTTGATGGTAAACCCCAAACATCTAGTCAGTTACATTCATCCCTCCATCTTCTTACCCGCTGCTTATGCTTTTGCGGGTCACATGGTTACTGAAGCCTATCCCAGCGGACTTATGGGCGGGAGGCGGGGGACACTCCGGGAGTGTCTTTCATGTGAGCCACATGAAAGACACACAACCATTCATGCGCACACTCACACCTACGGACAATTTGGAAACGACTAATTCACCTGAAATGCATGTTTTTTGAGGTGAGAGGAGGCTGGGGAACCCCGGAGACAAGCAGAACATTTAATGCTCCAAGTGTTAAAAGCTTGAAATGACAGAATTGCCCTTTAAATTGATGCACTACTAGCATATTTGTACGCTAGTTCATGAGATCACTTTGCTTCTTTACATTGTGACAAGGAAGCTAAACTGCTTGAATTAAAGCAACATTTTTATGAAGTGCTCTTTTGTGGTTATTGCTTAAAGACTAAGTTTGCCGCTCACATATGAAACACTTAAATTAGTGATTAAATTGGAAAATACCAGAGAGATGACACTGAAAGCTTCTTACACTATAAACATCAAGTACATTCGTTTTCTCTTGCTATTCAAACTACAGCTGAATATTTTGCACAACTGTGCACAATTTTAAAGTAGACATGCTTTTATTACATCCCACTTCAACGCAGTGATGTATTGTAATTGTCAGTGTTCGTGTGTTTGTCCGTGCTTCCGTTGTTTGTCCGTCCATTAGTCAGTCCAGCAAATATCTTTGCAACTGTTGTAGATAGAAAAGATTAAACAAAAAGCGCATTACTCGGGAGCAAAGGGGATGAAAATGAGATGATGACCTTGACCTTGAGAAAACAGGTGAAGGTCAAATTTCAACTTTTGTACACTCAGGAACCAGATAAGAGAATAAGACGAGGGAGAAGGCCAGTGTAAGACCATAGATCAAAGCTAGGGCTTTGATCTATGAAAGTAGGGCAGAGCACTAGCTTTCATCTTTGACCTATGCAAGTAGGTCAGGGTAAAATTTTGAATTCAGGGGTGTCGTGGGATGTTGCAGTCTGTGACTGCCTTGGTTCTAGTTCTCAATCTTTAACTATAACCTCAATTAGATGCCTCCCCCAGTTAACACCATCATTGAAGACACCGGGATACTGATGATGATAGCTAGGTTTGCTGGGATCCAGTTCTTTAAATGTTCTATCCTGCCTAGTTGCCTCTTCAACAAAAGTAAATGTGTTCATTTCTCTCAAATTGATATTACAAAGCCATCAAACAGCAGTCAGCTTGTTTGTGTTTGCAGCTGTTAGTTTCTTGCAGAGCAAATATCCAATTGTGTTCAGCATGTTTTCAGTTCCGATTCATACATAGAAAAAAGCCCTAGTCCTGATTCAAAAGGATGATCTGTTTATATTATTGCTGGAGGCAGTGTCTTTGAATTAGTGCTTTACTTGATAATCTGCAAAGTGGTGAAAAGTGCTGCTTTCTTTTTGACTATGTCAGTAGATTGAAAATACTATGTCCGTCAAAGGATAATTATCTTTTGATATGAAATCCATTATCTGAGCCAAAAAACCCACAAAACAAAAAGGCAGAAATGAGGCATCTACTGGAGGAAATAAATTGCTAATTCAATGGCAAGCCAAGTGCAACACATGGTGGACAACTGAACAGTAAACAAAACAACAAACTAGTTGTATTTCAGCTGTCTTTCACAAAAATAGCTCTTTTGACATTTTTCATTTTTCTGAGAGCAGAGCTGCAGCCTTGAAGACTTCATCTATGTGATACCACAGCCATGCCAAGACTCTGGCATACAGCTTCGCACTGCATTTGATATAGCCTTTGTGATTTCTGCTGTTTATGTGACATGAATAAGAAATATCATGTTCACCCAACAGACAACAGCAGAATGGGATGTAAGGTTGTCTTGCTTGGACAGGGGTAACAACAGACCAGAGGGATAGTAGACATATTTTTTAAAAACAAGGCCCCGCCAAAGGCTTTTTTCTGTCAAAGCAGAAGGAGGAAAGTACTATGCAACTACCAACCCCCCATTCAAACACACACACACACACACACACACACACACACACACACACAAACACACACACACACACACACACACACACACACACACACACACACACACACACACACACACACACACACACACACACACACACACACACACACACACACACACACACACAAAGACCTTATGTGTGCCTGGGAAAGAGCTGTGCAGCTTTCAGTGCTCAGCATGAGAGCATTTGATATTCATGGAAGGGAAGAGGAGGAGAAAGTGAAACAACAGCAGGGTACTGCCTTACGCGTGATATTACATTGTAATTATGATTTGGATGCAGGCACTGAGGGGGCTCAGAGGGTGCACTACAAATATGCAAAAATGTATGCATGCACATACACACACAAATCCACCCACACAGAGAGCAAGGATCCAGTAATAGCACAGACTCATTGCATGGAGGAACTCGAAACTTCAAACTGCCAATGCATGATTGCATGAGTAATATGGGATCAGGTGCAGCTTGGTGCATCCTGCATTCTCTTTCAAAGCAGAGATGAGGTCTGAGAGCAGGCTCGATATAGCTATTGACACAGCCATCCTGATTGGTTTGTTTACCATCAATATTTGCAGATGTCAATCTGGCGCCTTTGAGAAAATGGATTTTTCAGCATGAAGCAGAATGTTCAGAGGAATCATTGGTATTAGCACTGCAACAGAGCAGCGGGGACTAATAAATATATACATATATAGAGGGACACACAGGTTGGTTAGACTTCCCAATGTATAAAAGAATCTCAAAAATGAGATTGCTTTGTGTTGCATGTATGAACATTCTATATGTAAAAATTGTGTTTTTAAAAATATTTTTAAGAGGAAAAACTAAAAGGGAGACTGCAGCAGAAGATAAAAGAAATTCTAAACTGTACAACAAAGAAAACACATACATGTAAAAATTCACAACTGCTCTATACATTTCAAAACATCCCTTTGGGATTTTGTTCAATTCGATTAGTAAAGGTTTGGAAGAGAGAGAAAGAGAGAGCTGTCAGACCGCTACGCTTGCATATCTGCTCAGCCTCTTTTATCAAAGATAAGTAGTATTGATTTGCTTTGGGGCTGTAAAAAGTATTCGTCTTAAGAGCTGACATTTAATAATCTCTGCCTAATCCATGTTTTGCTTGGAGCCTCTTGAGATGCCGGTGAGTCCTCTATTGTTCTCCTGTTCTCTCCTGCACCTACTGTATATCTAATGAAGGATCCTGACATTATTATCCCTTCCTTGCCTGGCTCGTAGCCATATGTACGATGGTGCAATGTTTGTCTGATGAATGCTAAAGGAATAATCAACTTTTAGATGAATAAACACTGAATGACTTATGGTCAAATTCTGCTTCCTGTGCATGTCCTGGATTTTCCTTTGTTGTTTTTTCCGCTAAAGGTAAGAGGGATTTTTCTGTAATGGACTAAATACCAAGCACATAACTGGAACAGAAATGTGGGCACACTGGCTTGCTAAATACCTTCTATGTTCATCCATCCATCCATCCATCCATCCATCCATCCATCCATCCATCCATTTTCTTTTAGATGAGATGATTGCAATCTTGTCATCAACATTTGCTTATCCACCTTCCAGATTACAAGTCTGCTGGAGCCTTTCCCAGCCAGCCACGGGCGAAAGGCAGGGGATACCTCAAACAAGATGACAGCTCATTGCGGGGCCACATATGGCATGACTGGTTCACCTAAGCGTCATTGTTTCGGAGGTGGGGGGGAAGCTGGAGAAACTGTAGAAAACCCACGCAAACATGGGGAGAACATACATACATTGCACAGAAAGGAATCAGACCTGGAACCTACTTGCTCTGACACGACAGCACTACCCACTCTGCAACCCCTTCCATGTGCACTTAATATATATTTAGTGAGTGGCAAGAGGCTCAGTTTGTCAGTTCTAGCTGTCACCATTTTGACTAACTTTGGCTAACACCTCCCTAATCCAAAAATGGGCTAAAAGGTTGTGTGTGTGTGTGTGTGTTTGTGTGGAGTTGAGGCTGGTTGAATAAATTCTGATGGAATGAGGTCAAATGATGCTACCATAACTCTAATTATACAAAACTTAAAGCCTTAATATAATGTAAATGAGTGTTTCAATAGAGTTGACATGAACTATAGCAACTGTAGGACACGTAGAAAATCAGGAGCATGACTGAAAAATTATGATCGGTCCATGTGATGGATTAAATCACAAAAGCTCTTGTTTATTGCATCTCATCCCAAATCCAGTGGTCAGCAATGTATTATAGCCTAATGAACACAATAAACACAATATTTGGTTGGTTAACATATACATCCCAGTATATTGTAGGTTGGTGTATCTTTAGCATCTAATCCTTACTGTCTAACATGTTGGTTTTTTTGTTGTTTTTTTTAATCTAACTTTCTAATTGTATATACTGGTTTGACCCGCAATAGCACAGACACACGTTCACAAGGGGGTCTGTAGGCATGCAAGGGTACTTAGAGTGGCGGGCAGCTCCTTCTAGGTGTGCCCCAAATGAGCAATTTGTAAAGGGGGTGGTGCCTTGCTCAAGGGCACCTCGGCAGTGCTCCGGAGGTGAGCTGACACCTCCCACTGTCAGCTCATCTCCGGGTGTTTTTTTGGGCGGGAGCGGGAATTGAACCGCCAATCTTTGAATCATAGGATGACCCACTCTACCGCGCACTCTACCACTGAGCCACTGGTGCCTCATCTTTTTTTTCTCTATAATTTTTTTTTAAAAATTTAATTTTATATTTTATATTTATGTAGGATTTACTGTATATCATAGTTTACCCCAGGTAAACACTTAGCTTGATATTGTAATATTGTAAAAGTCCCCCAAATACATTTATCAACAGTGTGTTAGACCCAACACTGTTCTTTCTGTAGAATTCAAAACTAGA
The DNA here is from genome assembly GCF_040054535.1 of Antennarius striatus. NCBI lineage: Eukaryota > Metazoa > Chordata > Actinopteri > Lophiiformes > Antennariidae > Antennarius > Antennarius striatus. Next base: position 8,035,416 of record NC_090776.1, on the reverse strand, counting down.
AACAATGATATAGATTTTCAGCCAACAAGACGATTAGCACAAATGGATAGAAGGATAATGTTAAATCCATATTCTTCCTCCACGATCTGACCCCACAAATGTCTGATTATCAGAGTCACAACAGGTGCAACATCATAATCAATTTGAGCTTGCAAATGTTTGAATTTATGACCGTGTGTGTATAAATAAGAGATCATTAACAGTTTGATCCTTTTCCATGATTAAAATTTGTATGAGATCCAACTGTGTTGATCTAACATTAATAAAGAAACAATGGAGTGTAATTTGACTTTTATTTTGTTAACTGAAAACACCACAGTTGATTGAGATAATGTCTGATTTTTAATAAACAGAAATTCTCAATATGTCTGTGAATAGTGCCTGGACTCCAGCTACACAAAAGTGACAGGGGTCTTGATGTACCTTGGTGTGTGTTTGTACACACCAGGGTACAACAGAAGGACTCAAAGAATGGCTTCACTGCAGGGTCTGAAATTTTGCGGCCTAGTGCTTGTCTATTAACAAGGCTCTGCATTTTCCCAGCTCCCCTTGGTGCCCAGCATCTCAGTGGAGGTGCACTGAAACACAACACTCCAAATGAGATGTGACTTGTGCCGGCATACCGTTCTATTTATACTAGATGGGATGACATTGTGGGGAAAGATGCAAAAAGCATTCACCTGCTGCTTGATGAGGTCTGGTGGCTCTCGACGCCCACAGAGGAATCTGTGTAATTTTCACCCTCACATTTAAGGGTGCAAGAGAGGCATCACTCCCCTCAACCACCATCGCCCATCAGCCTCGCCCACGATCTCCCCAAAGGCAAAAAAACAAAAAAACAAAACAGTAGATAATTACCTGGTGTGAAATTTCCTCACAGTGAGGGTCTCAGCCACACAATGTGTATGTGTCAAAAGGCTGAAATTTGACTGTGGTTTTGAGGACACGCAACGTAGCATTCTTATTAATGCTTGTGTTGGAGGTGCTCTCCCAGAGATAAAAGCCTAATTCTAATAGTTTTTCTTTAAATAGATAATTATGAACCCAGGTTATCTTTTTACTCTGAAAAAATGTTGAAAAACTGTCCAGTGCTTTTCAAAATATGTAGTAATGCAATAGACAACATTGGACAACAAATTTAGATATAGAAAGTTCATGAATGAAAGTTGTGCCATGATATTTCCTCAAGTTGGTGAAAATTCCTGTGGTTTTTGCTGCATCTTCAGCAGAGGCCACATTGTTGTAAAATTTCCAGACAGTAATACAGATGTATGCAGAGATCTCAAGTCCTGGTGCATGTTTTAGCTCTTGGATATTCCTCAGACCAAGTGCACAACAAATGACTACTTTACCTTAGAAAATTATAAGCAATTTTATTTTAAAGCACTTCTCGGGGTTTCATAACATATGATGTAGACTGTACTGCGCAAAATTAATGATATTGTTTTTTCATCTTCCTGATGATAAAGTAGGTTGGCACGGTGACACAGTACGTAGCACAGTTGCCTTACAGCAAGAAAGTTCTGAAATCAATTTCTTCCTGTGTTAGAGTTTGCAAGTTCTCCCTGTGTCTGCATGGGTTCCTTAAGGGTTCTCTGGCTTTCTCCCACCACCGAAAGCATGCAACTTAGTTGAATTGGTGAACATTTCTGTGTTTCGTGTGGCCCGGCGATGAGCTGGCATCTCATCTTGTCACGGTTCGGTGTTGCTACTCTGCTGTGCTGGTGTGTGGAAGGAGGTGAGGTCAAACTTGTGGGCGGAGCCTCATCTGCACACCTGTTGCTTGTCTCCACACCTGGACCAGATCAGGTTGATTAGCTTAAGTTTTTATAAGCCGGCTTCTTCTTGTTGTTCTTTGCCTGATTGTTTTAGTTCTTATGCTTTGCTTGTGTCACCTTGACTGGCTTTGAATACGGATTATTGCTCCACCCATATCCTGCATTTGGGTCCTACTCCCGCTTCCCGTGAGAGAACAAACTGGTCAACACTGGACCTAGCAGACCCCAGCTTCCTCCAGGACTTTGCAGCCCTGGCCAGCATCGAGCTCTGGGATCCAGAACTGGCTGGCGAGTGGAGACAGCGGGGAATAGCCGCCATGGTATGGCTGGTGGCCTACACTTGAATTCCAGCTCCAGTTTTTTTGCCTGTCCCCGAACCTCTTCCTTGTAGTATCCAAAGTGCTCCCCGGGCATCTGACAAAAACAGTCTTTAAGTAACTACATATAGTTCAGTTCATGTAGTCACCCAACAGAACTATCAATTCTCTAAAATGTATTTTCCACTTGCTCTTTTGACAGGTACCTTTTCCTTTAACGTTAACTCCTTTCTTAATCTCACAATTAGTTAGCTTTCTTTCTCCAGTTAGCCTGCTAACATTCACCTAAAGCTTCGCAATGCCCACCCAGCACAATCCATGATTTTACCACTACAAAGTCGTTACGTCACCACATTGATTTTTGACTAGGTTGGGTGCACTTGGTTTATAATACCAATACATTTGTCATCATATGTTTGGTATGAAGTCTGATATCATTGTTTTATCATGTAATATCCACGGGTTCCCGCTAGTATATATACACATTTTTATTTTTATTTTTAGAAAAAAAGTCCATTCCAGTGACACCTTAATCACTTGCCATCTCGTGGAGGCTACCACGATGGAGCCCTATGTGGGCCATGCACTCAGAGGGTGAATAGAGGGCAGTGTCCCAGGTGATAATGAGACCACCATACATTTCCAGTGTAACCATGAGAAGGGAGATGATTGCTATTTATAGGAGTCAATATACTGTTGTGATCCTTAGTTCAGTCATGCTACTTGTAATATCAATAGAGATGAAACCCTCTTAGATTCATAAGTGTTGAAACTGTTATTAGTTTGGATGAATGTGAATTGAAACAATATTTCATTTAAGATAGGAATATGTCAGTAAACTCATGACATGTTGATTCTATTCTGCTTTTATCCTTGGCACAGTCAAGGGTGTGGTGCTATCCTTAGTTTTATGCATTATCAATTCCAATACAATTGTCCAAATTTTCCAGTGTCGAAATGACTGTATAATTCTTTTTTTTTAAATACAATGGCTGCAGTTTAATGTTTTCATTTGATTTATATTTTTTATTTTAGTACTATTTACACACAATGCACATGTGGTGGATTCTTACAATATTTATATCACCATATTGATAGTACATGAGCAGCATAGTGGTAAGTGTGTCATGTTGCCTTACAAAGAGAAGGTTCCGGGTTTGATTCCTTTCTGCGTGTAGTTTGCATGTTCTCCCTGTGTTTGCATGGGCACTCTTCGGGTTCTCAGGATTCCTCCCACCTCCAAAAACTTTCAGCTTAGGAGAACTGGTCACAACAAATTGTCAATGGCTGTGTGAGCATGAGAGGTTGTTTGTCTTTCATGTGGCTCTGTGATGAGCTGGTGTCATATTCGGGGTGTCCCGTAGCTGGCTGGGATAGGGCCACGACTTGCAATGTGGACATGTGGCTGTAGATGAGATGTCATCTACAACAACGAATATGAAAGATTTCCTAGAACTGGAGAAAAAACCCCCAAAAAAAACATGATGGTGAATTTACATTGAATACTTATTGAGTTCTACCCAGAATACTTATGTCATTGTCTGATTGTGCCAGTCCCAAGCCCGGATAAATACAGAGGCTTGTGTCAGGAAGGGCATTCAACGTGAAACTTTTGCCACATCAAATATGCAAATCAAATCTATGACTTCCATACCGGATCGGTCGAGGCCCGGGTGAACAACGACCGCCATCGGTGCTGTTCACCTACAGGGTGCCGATGGATATTGGACTACTGTTTGTCGAAGGAGAGGAGGAAAGTGTGTTTGTAGGAAGAAAGAGAAGACGAACGCCAAGAGTATAGGACTGAGAGAAGGGACGTTGAATGTTGGAACTATGACAGGAAAAGGTAAAGAGTTGGTTGACATGATGCAGAGGAGGAAGGTAGACATCCTGTGAGTCCAGAACACCACGTGGAAAGGTAACAAGGTTAGAAGTTTAGGAGCAAGGCTCAATTTGTTCTATCATGGTGTACATAGGTAGATAAATGGTGTAGGAATAATCTTGAAGGAGGAGTTTGTTAGGAATGTCCTGGAGATAAAAAGAGTGTCAGAAAGACTGATGAGTCTGAAACTAGAAATCTAGAAAGGTGTGATGTTCAATGCTGTTAGTGGGTATGCTCCACATGTAGGATGTGAGCTGGAGGAAAAGGAGACATTCTGGTTGGACTTTGATGAAGTGATGCAGAGCATACCTAGAAGTGAGAGTTGTCATTGGTGCAAACTTCACTGGACATGTTGGTGCAGGACACAGAAGTGATGAGGAGGTGATGGGCAGGTTTGGTATCCAGGAGAGGAATGCAGAAGGACATATGGTGGTTGACTTTGCAAAAAGGAGGGAAAGGGCTATAGGGAACACTTTTTTCCAGAAGATGCAGGAACATAGGGTGACCTGTAAGAGTGGAGGTAGGGGCACACAGGTAGACTACATCTTGTGTAGACGGGGTAATCTGAAGGAGATCAGTGACTGCAAATTAGAGGTAGGCGAGAGTGTAGCCACATAGCATAGGATGGTGGCGTGTAGATGACTCTGGTGGTGAGGAAAATGTAGAGGACAAAGGCAGAGCAGAGAGGGATGGAAGCTGAAAAAGGAGGAGTGTTGCAGGGTCTGAGTGATCAGGAGGTGCTTCCAGATGACTGGACAACTACAGCTAATGTGATCAGGGAGACAGGTAGGAGAGTACTTGGTGTGTTATCTTGAAGGAAAATAGATTAGGAGACTTGATGGAATGAGTAGGTACAGGTGTGTATACAGAGAAACAGGTTAGCTGAGAAGAAGTGGGACACTGAGAGGACTGAGGGGAGTAGACAGGAGTACAGGGAGGTGTAGCGTAAGGTGAAAGTAGAGGTCGCAAAGGCCAAACAACGGGCTTATGATGACTTGTATGCTAGGTTGGACAGTAAGGAGGGAGACTGATCTACACAGGTTGGCAAGACAGAGAGACAGAAATGGGAAGGACATGTAGCAGGTTAGGGTGTTTAAGATAGGGATGGAAGTGTATTGACAGGTGCCAGTAGTGTGATGGGAAGATGGAAACAGAACGAAGAAAATGAGAGAGAACAAAGACTAGAAGAGGTGACTGTTGTTGAACAGGAAGTAGCAAATATTTGTCAGGACAAAGTGAGCAGGGCATTGAATAGGCTGAAGGATGGGAAGGAACTTGGACCTAATGATATACCTATAGAGGTATGGAAGTGTCTAGGAGCGGTGGCAGTAGTTTCTGATTGGGTTGTTCAACATGATCTTAGATAGTGAGAAGATGCCTGAGGAATGGAGGAGAAGTGTGCTGGTGCCCATTTTTTAGAACAAGGGAGATGTGCAGAGCTGTGTCAACTAGATGAATAAAGCTCATGAGCCATACAATGAAGTTATGGAAAAGAGTAGTTTGAAGCTAGTCTAAGGGCAGAAGTGAACATTTGTGAGCAGCAGTATGATTTCATGCCAAAAAAGAGTACTACAGATGCAGTATTTGCTTTGACGATGTTGATAGAGAAGTACAAAGAAGGCCAGAGGGAGCTGCATTGTTTTTGTAGATCTGGAGAAAGCTTATGACATGGTGCCCAGAGAAGAATTGTGGTTTTGTATGATGAAGTCTGGAGTGGCAGAGAAGTGCAGGACATGTATGAGGACTGCAAGACAGTGGTGAACAGTGCTGTGTGACAGGAATTCAAGGTGGAGGTGGGACTTCATCAGGGATCAGCTCTGAGCCCCTTCCTGTTTGCTATGGTGATGAGCAGGCTGACAGATGAGATTAGACAGGAATCTCCATGGACTATGATGTTTGCAGAAAACATTGTGGTCTGTAGTGAGAGCAGGGAGCAAGTGGAGGAGAAGCTATAGATGTGGAGGTTTGTCCTGGAAAGGAGATGAATGAAGGTTAGCCGCAGTAAGACAGAGTACATGTGTGTGAATGAGAAGGAAGAGTGAGGTTACAGGGAGAAGATGGAGAATGGTGGAGGATTTTAAGTACTTAGGGTCAATAATCCAGAGCAATGGAGAGTGTAAAAGAGGTGAAGAAACGTGTACAGGCAGGACAGAATGGGTGGAGAAAAGTGTATGGTGTGATGTGTGTTAGAATTTCAGCTAAAATGCAAAGGAAATGTGCACAAAACTGGTGGAACCAGGGATGTTATTTGGTCTAGTGTCAGTGTCACTGAGGAAAAGACAGGAGACAGAGCTGGAGGTAGCAGAGATGAAGATGCTGAGGTTCTCTTTGGCAGTGACCAGGATGGATAGGATCAGGAATGAGTACATCAGAGGGACAGCACATGTTAGAGGTTTCGGAGATAAAGTCAGAGAGGCCAGACTGAGATGGTTTGGACATGTCCAGAGGAGAGATAGTGAATATATTGGTAGAAGAATGCTGAGTTTTGAACTGCCAGACAGGAGGCCTAGAGGAAGACCAAAGAGGAGGTTTTATGGATGTAGTGAAAGAAGACATGAAGGTAGTTGATGTGAGAGAAGAGAATGCAGAAGACAGGGTTAGATGGAGGAAACTGATTTGCTGTGGCGACCCCTGAAGGGAAAAGCCGAAAGGAGAACAACATACTTGTAATTAATCATGTGATGACTTGAAAACTTCTCTTAAAGGTTAGTCCTTCACTTTATTGTAAGTAGAAGTCAGTACTTTGGTGTGTGTGTGTGTGTGTGTGTGTGTGTGTGTGTGTGTGTGTGTGTGTGTGTGTGTGTGTGTGTGTGTGTGTGTGTGTGTGTGTGTGTGTATTTGTGTGTATTTGTGTGCATTTGTGTGTAATTGTGTGTATGTGTGTGTGTATTCTTTGTCACCATTGTGATTTGTACAATGAATATTGTCATCTTAGGTGTTAAATAAATGCACCTGATAAATGTTTAATTAAGTCCTTGTTTTGTCAGCCTTAGAATGTGTCATTGTGTAAAAATGAAGATCAAAGCATCTGTCTGACATCTGTCCAAAACATCGGCAGGGATTCTCCCCTTCCATTAATTATTGACCTCAGTAAGAATTTTCTGATGCCATTGGTCATTATGAAAATTCCCAGCTCTTGTCAGTTGATGGAGTGCTCTGTTCTTGCTAGTGAAAAATCTCCCATCACTCAGGCATCATTTAGCCTGTGCCTGGTGCCTTCAATAAATGCCAGATATGGGGAAAATGCAGGAAAGAAGTGATGGTGTTGTTTAAGAGTGAGACTGCACCAAGAGTAATGATCAAAGCGACAAACTTGGCTTTTGCTTCCATCACAGAATCAATGGTGTTGAGCGAGGCAGACAAGCCGGGGACCGACGGAGGGGCCCGACAAGAGCTGGAAGAGCAGAGAGTAACCTCGGTCATTTCTCAACAAGACAGAGGGCCCCTCACTGCCAAACAGACAAGGTGAAACACCAGTGGGGATCCAAATTGAATGGCAAGGGCTTTTATGCAGCTTAATGATTTTATTAATCTGATGACCTAAATGCTCATGTCATGAGTCCCAGGGAAATGTCATTTGTCTTGACATCACAAACTTGTTTTGATCTAAACTAGTATTAGGCTGATATTAGAAATAGTAAACAAACAGGGGAATAATAAATTATATGACACACAGAAATAAAAAAAAAGGCTTTCATACAAAGAAAACAAAACACTGAAATTGCACTGCTTCTTTTACAAAAAAAAAAAAAAGAGGACAGAGGTTATCCAGTAAAACCAAAGAACATTTATAAATATGCTGGTTCTGTTCTGTCTCAGTGAGTTATTACAAAACACATAATCACCACAGCACACATTCTTTTTATCTGTATTTCAAAGACATGTAACTTTGATTGACACATTGGTTTTTTTCCCACTGTTTAATTGTATTTTCAAAGATCTCCAAAGGATCACAAGGTTGCCTAGTTGTTGTGTTTATCATGTTGTGCTACTTTCTTACACGTCTTTGATCAGGTTTCTCTTGCTCTTGAATAAATGCCTGTTTTCTTCGAAAGAGTGCACTCAGGTTTGTAATTGAGGCTAAAAATGGTCGAGGGAAGATCTAAAAATCCATCTTCAGGAGCCAGCACCAAATACAGGTGAAAGGTCATTAAGCTAACATTTTAATGCTACATGTTGCTGCAAGGTGATATATACAGTACTATATCAAAGTGAACCGTATGGATATATGACAATTCATGTGATAATTATGGTTAGCGTTAGGGTTATCACAGAGTTTGCATGTTCTCCCCGTGTCTGTGTGGGTTCTGTCCGGGTTCTCTGGCTTCCTCCCACCAACAAAAACATGCGCTTCAGGTTAATTGGCCGTTCGAAAATTGACCATAGGAATGAGTGTGAGTGTAAGTGTTTGTATGTCTTCTGTGTAGCTCCGCGGTGCACTGGCGTTGCGCCCGGAGTTATCACTGCCTCACGCCCTATGCCAGCTGGGATAGGCTCCAGCTCCCCTTGACCCACGCAAGCGGATGAAGCGGGTGGAAAAATGAATGAAAATTATCACCACAGTACGCATTCTTTTTATCTGTATTTCAAAGACATGGAACTTTGATTGACACATTGGTTTGTCCCATTGTTTAATTGTATTTTCATAGATCTCCAAAGGATCATAAGGTTGCCTAGTTGTTGTGTTTATCATGTGTGCTACTTTCTTACACATCTTTGATCAGGTTTCTCTTGGTCTTGAATAAATTGTTTTCTTTGAAGAAATGCACTCAGTTTTGTAATTGAGCCTAAAAAGGGTCAAGGAAAGAACTAAAAACGCCATCATTAGGAGCTAGCACCAAATACAGGTGAACGATCGTTGTGCTGATTTGTTAATTTCTAACAATATATTATATATATATATATATATACCAGAGGCCTGCTATGTGTTGCTGTAAGGTGATATACACTATATCAAAGTGAAACGTATGGATATATGACAATTCATTTGATAACTATGGTTAGTGTTAGGGTTATCATCTAAACGTAAGATTGCCATATCATGAGCCAAGTCTCCCAAAAAAAAAAAAAAAGACAAAACATATATGTGCTGTATCAGATATCAGGAGATTTAGCTACTTTGTGAGCAAATAAGTAAATCTTTTCAAAGGTCTCTTTTTTTTCTGCCCAATTTTGTCACACATGAAAATGCAAAACCTTGAAATGTCAAGTTTCCCTTATAAGCCAAAAATCACTGTCACGGGATAACAGATTTTCCAAAATTAATTATGAATTTAGATTCTAATTTAGGCTACATTTGAATTTCCTGTGGGCGTAGGTATAATTTACAAACATTATTTTATGAAATGACATCTGTGTGTTAAAACCAAAGGCTAATGGATTTTTAAACATTAAGCTTCCATAAAAAACCCCACACCTGAGTAATTTTTTTTTCTTTTTCTGAAATTACACTCACATTCGTTTTGGTCACTTGCAGGAAGAATATAAATAAAAACATGACACTGAAAAACACTTTTTAACGTCACACACATCTGGCCAACACAGAAACATCAGCGTTGAACTCAGTATTGATTATCCTTTTAGCTCCTTTTCATCTTTCTCCTGAGACAAATATGTGGATTCAATTGCCAAATGCTACACTATCTCTAACTATTTCTTGCTACCTTTGTCTGCCTGCTGTTTGGCACTTAGCATGCAATTTCAGTTACAGTCAGATAAGAACTTTTTCAATGAAAGCAGGTACCTGCTCCTTCTACAAATGACACCAGGAGATTGGTTGGAGTGAATCAAAACAATAATGTGCACTAGAAAACCAAAGCATTGATTAAAATATATATTACACGGAGTGAGCTGAAGAAAATAGCAAAGTGTGGTGTTAATTGTTCATATTTGTTACTACAATTTGTCTCATTCGCACAGTGCTCAATTAATACAAAAGAAGTGATCAATGGAGGAATTTAGCCTAATCTATCTATAACCCCGGAGGGTCATTGGGGCACCACAGACAACTCGAGGTTGTCATCACACGGTGTGTGTCTTGGGCAATTGAACATGGCGGCACACGCACACACCCACACCCACACACACACACACACACACACACACACACTTAGACTTAGACTTATACGAACACATCAAACTTCTAGGAGGAAGTTAAAAGTCAGAAATTATATCTACTCTATTGATCTATTGCTCTATTTAAAGTCAGTTTTTATTCATCATTGCCACTAGGTATTTGGTGATGGGGAATTGTTTAGTCTCGGTAGAAAGTAGAAAACTACAGTCTGGACTTGCTTTTTGAAAGTTTATGTAGGTAATGCTGGTGTAATTTGGCGCAACATGGATAAAATGAACATGTCTTTAAAATATGTGTTTGTATTATTGCATTAAATTGTTTTTTTTTTGCCATACACGGCGATTTTTAAATTATCTTTTTGTTTCGTGATTTCTTTTTCTAAATTCCTTAGTCTGCCTTCTACATTCTCGTACAACAATTGCTTCATTACTAAAATCCGACAGATAAATCAATAGAGTTGTCAAACATTGATTTAATGTAACCATTATTCTCAGTATAATCTTTACAATTGCTCAGTCCCTGGAGATCAGTGCTGCTTTGAAAGCTGCAATATTTTACACTTGGAAGGCTGTAACCTTCAAGTTATCATTCTAGTATTCAATTTTTCAATTTCTAATACATCTATAACTCTTGTCTCAGATTGGCAGATGTATGCAACTGCAGAACAGAAGGTCAATCTAACAAAATCCTTTTAACCTTAACTTGTTCTTATCAGAACCAACTGCCTACAAGGAGGTCGCAGTCATGATGAAGAAGCCGTTAACTTGAGTGGCCTGACCTTACAAAGGAAAACTGTCACAAACTAAGTTCTCTCAAGTATCTAGCCTCCAAAATCACATGATCAATTGAGCTGACTCAAGTGTTTCTTCGAGTGTGATTCTCCGTCAGGCCTGTCAGTGCCTGATTATACCTCCATCTATCATTGTGATGGGACTAAGTATTGGCTCCTTGTGACAGACTCTGAGGAATAGGACTCGACTTGAAGACAGACTTCACAGCACAGACTCACTATATCAGCAGTCTAGGGCATTCACAGAGGTGACGGGTGCGCAGTTTTTTCCCTTTAATTTGTAGTCCAGATCCTCCATAGCTTGTTGCTTCTGTTGCTCCACATCATAAACTCCCAAAGTCAACTCTGGATGAAATGAAAATAAAAAAATATTAAACTGTCTAACGGAGCTACCATTTTGTTTTCATCTGAAAAAAAAAAAGGCAGGCGCACAAAATGTAAAATCTTTCCCAACAATTGATGATCATCAAATGAGCTGTCCTCGTTAGTCTATTGTTATAGTTAGAATTTAGTGAAGCTATTCCTTACATATTGGCAGCTGTTCTGTTTTTCTTTTCCTTCCATTTGTTGTAATTTGAAGGAAATTGACTTAATGCCTCATCTTACAAGGCATGCTTTACTGATATGGACCTTTGTAAGGCAGGCTTAATTGACGCGGAGCACTGCAGTTGCATTCTTGATGAAAAGGAGATGAAACACGTGAACGATTGACAACATACCTTACTGTCTCTCCTTCACCGTCATGATACTGGAGACACAATGACATGTGCTTGGCCTCAGTTCTCTTCTTAATCAGTATCCTCTGTCATTCTAAACAGCTCTGTGCTCACCATTATCATGGTGACTTCATTTGAATAATAAGCAAGGTAAAAGATCTGAATACTCCACTCTTAACCTTAATATGTTTCATTCTTTTGTCTGATTAAATTACATGTTTCACTGAATCTTAATTTGATTTTTGTTTAGCTGCTTCTGTTATCTGATTTGCACTTTTCATGGGGAATGGAACGGTACAACTTTTAATATCAAGGAAACTAAAATGGGCAACAGGTTTTTAATGGAATTAAACATATTTAAAAGAGTTCAAGAATTATGACTGTCAAAAACGATAAATTAAATGGAATTTCTATGCAAGCTTTTGATCCAACAAATTTCTTCACTGCAAAAGAGGGAAAATTTTTGTCCAAAAGGGCAAACAGATTTTGCCACATGATCTACGGTTTGTAATTTTTCCCGGCAGAGTGCTGAATCCCAAGTGAAGACCGAGTGAATGCATGGACCCCTTTCCAAAGATCATCCGCTGTGAGAATGGCGCTTAAAATGCATAATCTGCAGTAATTAATCGAACAAAAACAATTAATCACATTTAGCTCCTTCTCTGTTTGCATGCAATCTGTCATAATCAATTCCTTGTGGGATGAATCATGACTCTGGAGATAGGAGTTGCAGGAGTGGGGGGGGGGGGCATGATGAAGACTGATGACAGCCCTAAACATAGGACATGACAGTAGGAACATGTTGGAGATTGAATCTGTAACCTTCTGAGCACATCATAAATTATCTTTCTCAGAATAAAATGATTGATTTGCATCGCTCTTTACTGCACCTGGAATTGCTGTCCTGAACAAAGCATGTGGATGAGCACTGAATGAAGGTTAGATTTCAAATCCAGTAATGGGAAAGAAAACATTGTGACCAGAAATGTTCTTATCCCTGAATAATAACGGGCCACATTAATTGAAGAGACAACTGCTCTGGCTGTGCCTGGAGTGGATACCCAGAGGTCCTTGAAGTGCATTTGTGTAGTTCAGTGGGTTGGCAATGACTGGCATCATCTTGGCTGTAACAAAATCTAGTATTCATCTTTTGACACATTTAGATTACCTTAAGTCATATTATCTACAGTACATGATATCTAATATAACATTTGTCTTTTTGTATATATCCTACCTCAAGAATTTACGATGAGAAATAGTGGAGGTCAAGAAAATGCATGATGCAAATTACATCATTGATCAGACCAGCATTGTGGCACTTGGTCCACATTAGTATGTCCGCGGATTAAAATATCTCCTCACAAGTTAAACATGTGTGGCATCTATCAGTTATAGTGTTGGAGTACTTTGGACAGAGAACAATTGACGTGATGTTCTCTAAGCTCTGCAAACTGGATGTGTCTTTCCACACCAATACGACATCTCTGAGCATGACGATAAACTATCAGAGCTTAATGTCAAGACACTGGCTATAGTCCTGTTAATTATATATTTATATTTTTTATTTATTTACTTATTTTGACATGCTGAACATATTTCTGGTGGTAGTGCACCTTTTTTTAATTGAAGGTATGCAGTCTGTATGTCAGTATTAATATGTTACTAGATCATTACATTGCTAGATAATGCATCTATAACCTAGCAGATGCATTATTTATGGCCCAGGGAAAGTTATTTCTCAAAAATGCTGCAACCTGCAATTCCACACAAACAACCTATTAATATCAGGAATGTTTAGAATGGACACTGTTTCTACTTTATATTGAAAATCCACTAACACTAGATGCAGAAATTACAAAGACCAACCTTAGCCAGCCACCACTGGGGGTATAAAAGAAGGTCAATATGTTCTTAAACAAAAAAAAACCAACACAGTTTATTTTATATTTGGTGGTTTTATTTTTCTCATGTCCTTAAATACCTTGATCTTCAAAGGAGGAAAACTCACACTTCTCTCAGTCAAGGAAATAGGCGGCTTAGATGAAGCCTAATGGATTCCATATTTTGCACAGCTATCCTAGTAGGTTGATGATCCCCATGCTGAAACATGGTCAAAACTACCATCTCCTAACAGGACCCGCATCTCAAAGACTCCAAAGTCTTCGCACATTGAGTACCACAGACATACTGTACATACATGCATGTTCAGATACACATATTCATAGACATACAGAAAAAACCCCCACACCACAACAGAAAATTGTTGAGGCTGAAAATTCCACAGGCTTGATGGGTAGTTATGGCAGGTGACAGAATGTGCTGCACTCAGACAAATAGAGTCTGGCAGTTTCCCTTCAGAAAGACTTCAGGCTGTTTTTTTTAAAACCCCAACATCCCCATTCTTTTTTTTTTTTTGTTATTGCTGCCTGATTGACTGCCACTGCTTTTTACCAAACATCCATTGTTTACTTCTGTTCTGTTCAGTCTCACCTCAGATGACGAGCCATCCTTGGAGAGCCACTTGTGTTTCAGCCCTTCCTTACCTTTCTTGTTTTTCATCCTGTGTTTCCTTTTTTTCCATTTCCTCTATTCATTTTCATTCCTTTTTGCTATCACGATAAATTAAATTTAAACTAACATGGTTTTTGGCTTTTTCCCATGGAAGTTCATAGTTTTATAATTAAGTCTGACAAAGCACACTATGAACTTTAGGGAACAGCCGTGTGACAGGAAACAATGCCTGTCTATAACCCTTCCATCTAATCCTAACATTAGATCAAGATATAGAAAAACATACCTGGGATACATAAAATAAATGAGATACATCAGAATAGTAACTGATGACATTTGAGCACAGATAAAATAAAATTTGCATTGACAGTGTGAACTGATGTGATGAGTATTATTACAAAATCAATATCACCTTTCATATGGTGCATTTACATGAATCAGTAATCTGCTGATCGTGCTGAACTTACATAGATTTTCTGTTGTTGAAATAATTTTTTTGTGCACATAACTTCATTATTGCAATATCAATATCTTAAAAATATAAACTTTCTGATAGCTTATCGTATTTTTCAAACATTAAAAATACATTATTTTGAATAATTTCTGGGGCAAAATGACTACACAGAAGAATTACATTGGTTATGTCTGACAAAATTGGGGACATTGGGTAACTGCTTCCATGTCAGGGGTTTTGTGCTTTTAATCAGGTATTATCTAGATCCAGAGTAGGTTTATGTCAGATTCATGAGGAGATTAAAAGAATGCATTTTCCTAATTTTAAATTTACAGGTGCTGCTACTTCCTTGAGTCACGCATGCATCACAAAGAAGATAATATCAGAAGAGAAAAAACTAATTATGTACATGGCCTTACAGAAAAACAAGACTTTTGATGGCCAGTGGACAATATGTTTCTGTAATATGCGTAGACACGCATATTGATCTGATGTAAGCATTTGGACAAAAAAGAAATTCTTTGGCTTCTCAGCATATACAGTAAATACATGTAAGCAAGTCATTATTGACAAGCCTTGACTTTATTGATCTTATAAACTTTAACTTCTAAACATAAATTTATATAATGACAAGGTAAACTCTTAGAGGATTGCACGACAGAAAAATCTATCTGTTGTTTCTAGTATGGATGTTTTTATTTCTGTGGCTGCAAATGTGAATGCAAATACATCTATTGACTTAATCCAACTGCAAATGGCTGCTTATGTTTGAGTCAGTTACAGTCATGATTTTGGTAGACTAAAAAAACAGTTATCCAGCCATAAGCAGAGAATATTTATGGGGACAGTTGTTAATAAGAAATAGTTAACAATCAGCATTGTTAGTCTTCAAATATGTTATGGTTTTGGGGACTCCTGAAGGCAAGACCTGAATCTTCACTTTTAACTGTGGCAGCATGTCAAGTATTTGCTAATCTCCTATGTCATCATAGCAAGTAGGTTGCGGCAAAGAAAACAGGGTTGTTGAACAGTAAAATTTTGTGGAGTAAAACCAAAATAAATTGCTCAAATTATAAACTAATCTGTAAAGTAGAGGAATGTCTTTTCAGTGTGTTTTCCCCATGGGCTGTGATCTGAACAGGTGAGATCACATTTCTGGATTTTTTTTTTTGTGCCAAAACGGACTACAGCATCTAACCGAGTCCACTGTAAAGCGGTGATTGCAGACACATCATTCTGTAGCCGCTGGCATCTCAGCATTTCCAAAAGTTAAATTTTTCATTAAGGAAGAAGTCAAGAACAACCACATATAACACTGTAAAGGCACTACAGACAATTATTTGGTCATGATAATAACTCACACACCTCATACTCAACCGCACACAGTCAGTGATTAATGCTATGAATATTTACGAGGTGCCGTTCTTTCCTCTTTAACTTTCTGTTCTGTCCTTTTAAATTCTGTGTGAAAAGGATCTACAAAGGTTCAGTTGAATGATGTAAAGCAATTACTGGCGGGTTCATTAACAAGGCTTAATATGCACATATTTAAGAAGTGGTTAAATCAGTTACGTGAGTTGACCGATCACTGCAGAAACTTTTGTAATGTACTGTATGTACAGCTCCAACTTCATATACGTGTCTTCATTAAATAGGTGTGGTTGATGTAAGACTGCACCACCTCTTATAAGAGAGGAAACTCTGCATTTCTTCCATCAAGGTACAGATAAATCATAATAACATGCACTGCTACACAAAATCTATTGTTAAATATGTGGCTTATTCATCATTCATTTCATTTTCAATACGTGGTTCTCCCGCAGTCGCAGGTAGTGGGGTGCTGGAGCCTATCCCAACCAACTGGGGGCACGAGGCAGGGTAGACTCCAGGCGCGATGCCAGTGCACCGTGGAGTCACATATAGACAGTTAGACATGCACGCACACACTCATGCCTAACAATTTGAGAACAATTTGAGACTGGCAAATAGACCTGAAGCGCATGTTTTTGGAGGTGGAAGGAATCTGGAGAACCTGGAGAGAACCCACACAGACACGGGGAGAGCATGCAAACTCAACGCAGAGCGGGACTCAAACTGGAAACTGCCTTGCTGTGCAGCGACAGCCCTACCCACTGTGTGCAGTTTATTCACTATTTCCTTTTTATACTGCTTTTGTAGTTTCCCAACTGCTCCAATGTGATAGAGCTAAATCTGTACTTTATCTCTTTGGCTGACCTGCATATCCAAGCAAACCACCTCTGCTGCCAGCAGAAATGTATCTAAACTGAAGCCTTTTTTATCACAGGAACACCTGGAGAAAGTCCTCAATATTTTTATTCTATTTGGATTATTGTGACACCCTCTGTTTCTCTGTGCAGGTTCTGAAAAGTGTTTCTTCTATTACAGCTCCTCCAAAATGCCGCATCAATGCTTGAAGGAGAATTGATCTCTGCTGGAGCTTCCTGTGAGTTTCTGAAATGATTTTTTAAGATTCTACTGTCATGCCTCAGCTGGCTATGTCTCGTGGCTACATCACAATCTATAAAGTTGTGTCCGAGCCTGAGTGCAACTGAGCAAAGTCTCTAGCTGGATCCTATTGGTTGAGCCAATAAAAACCTGTATACACATCAGTTCGGACGGCTTTGCAAAGTACCAATATTTCAGTGCTTCATTATTTCAGGATTTGAGTGGCAGGATCTGCAATGATCTGGGAACCATTTTGGTAGAAAACAGGCTCCTCAAATGTTAATTACTGTTATTCAGCTCTAGAGCAAGACTTGAAGAATGATAAAAATATAGTGTCTTTCAACAACGGGATTGTTGAATCTAACCTTCATATCAGGAAGGTTGGAGGGATATGTGTGCATTGATTCTGTTGATACAACTTAAATAAAATAATTTTGGGTTTTCTGAGTTGAATGAAAAACAGGGGTGACAGTCATTAGTCCAAAAGGACTTGGCTTGAGGTTCAAGACCAGTGTGGATCAAAGTGTGGAGTGTGAACTTGTAACTAGAGAAGCACCAGTTCACCTCCTGAGCATTGCTGAGGTGCCCTTGAGATAGACACTGAACCCGACAATCTGCTCCTAGGGCACTTTTTCTTCTTTTAAAAATATAAACACCAGGTTTGAGTCCCTGGGGTGAATTTGAAAAATAATTTGGTTCCTGTCAAATGTTGATTCCAAACTGGCCTAAGGTTCATGTAACCCCCGTCTACAAATGGATTAGAGTCAGATAAGTTTTACAGTCTTTGGTGGTGGTTGGCATTACACTTGTCTTCACCCTTGAGCTCAGACTGATCTGTGGATGTCTTGTAACTTTTAGCAAAGATGTGTCTTTATAAATAGTTATAAATGACTTTTTTTCAGAAAATACTCTATTTTTTTGCTCTTTTATATATGTACACGCTTTTGTGTCCCATGATTTAACCATGGTTGCCTTCGATAGTTTGTAGGGCTTTTGCGGAGATTAGGAGGCACTATAGTAGCTCAGAAATGGGAAACAACAGAGGAAAAAGCCGCGCTGGCGAATCTCACACGGCAGCATGGGATTAAGTTACCCCCACCACCACCACCAACTACTCGGGAGGTCTCAGAGAAATAAATTATTCGACGTTGTGATAACATTTAGCCCAATATGTCACTAAATATTCCTTGTTTTTTTTGTTAAAGGGTTCTGGATTAAGTGTAAATTAAGTGGTCAACATCAAGCAGAGCAATTACCACCTCAGATTTTTGGCTAATTAATGAGCTTTCTTTCATTGAAAGTAAAGCTAAAAATCATTAATTCCTACTTCTACTCTACACTTCAACTCTTGGGCAGCAGTGGCTCAGCGGTAGAGCGGACGTCTAATGACCAAACATCACCCAGACATCTGTGGTTTAAATCCTACTCTCGCCAGACATCATCAGAGTGTGTGAGCTGACTGTGGGAAGTGTCAGTTTCCCTTTGGGGCACTGCTGAGGCGCCTTTGAGCAAGGCGCCGTTCCCTTACAAACCGCTCAATTGTGGTGCCACCCGAAGTGGCTGCCCGTCACTCTGCCTCCCCATGTACTGTTTGTGTTACTAACTGCATGATCGCAGACCCCTTGTGTGTTGTAGTTGTGTTTCAGGGACCTGTACAAAAAATCCCTGTATCTAACACAAAAGATAAGTAGAGTGTAAAGACTAATTTCCCCGTTAGGGGATTAATTAAGTGGATCTTCTTCTTCTGATAACTTTTCTACAGTCCCTGTTATGGAAGCTAATTAATGGAAGATCAAACCGGAAATGAGTATCATTGGGGGTGGGAGGCTTTTCCGCGCAAGATACCGCCACTGTTTTTGTGCTTCTGCTCGACAGGTGGGGAACAATAATGGAAGAAATCCAAAGGCTTGGAAATCCCACCCCCACTTCAGCAACTACAGCATAATTTAGACTGGAAATTCCTATCTGCCACTCTGTCTCTCTGTTTTTCCCCACCACTATCAATCTGTTTTTGGTTCTGTTGGATTTCACCGCGACAAACCTGTTTGGGATAAGATAGGATGGCAGCGGCTATATTCTCCCGCTAGAGAGATTCTTTTGTGTTTTTTGTACCGCTTTGGGTCTGAGAGGACTGTGATTTCATCTGTGCTGTATGTCGTGCATATATGGTACATTTGACAATAAAGTTGACTATGACTATGACTATAAGATAGTTGATGTACAGTATGTTACTAGCTCGCTAGCAGCTCTGCCAAAGCAGAGGTCAGTCAGTCATCTTCAGATTACCACTGCTGTATCCACTGCAGCGGGTCACGGGGAGCCGGAGCCTATCTCGGCGGCATAGGGCGTTAGGCGGGGGACACTCCGGGCACAACGCCAGTGCACCGTGGAGCCACACACAAAGACATACAACCATGCACCCATACACTCATTCCTATGGGGAATTTGGAATGGCCAATCAACCTGAAGCGTATGCTTTTGGAGGTGGGAGGAAGCCAGAGAACCCGGAGAGAACCCACGCAGACACGGGGAGAGCATGCAAACTCCGCACTGAGCGGGACTCAAACTCGGATCCGCCGTATTGTGATGCGAGGAGGCAGCGGCAGCGCAGAGGTGATAAAGTCAAACTCATCCCATTCAATGGCAACGAAAACGGAAATGCTGATCAGACTCTTTGGTTGGTTTTCTGTCATAAAAGTAGCTGCACTGATTGGGTCTGAGAACACTGGGTAGGGTTTGAGTCCAGGCAGAATCATCTGTTAGGCTATGGTTATAAATCAATGCAAGTATTTTCATCACTACTGAATGAAATAAAACAATTGAAATTAGAAAATGAATTAGAAAAATGACATCTGGAGACCCAAAGTCCTGTGTAGTAATCCCTGAGCGTAGAAAGCAAATATGAGCATTGAGTAAGGACAGATTAAAGTTCAAACAAACTGATGTCCTAAAGGCCTGTGGATTTGACTTTATGGTTGATGAGAACTGTCTAGCACAGATTTTAATAATAACTCAATTTAAATAATCATATTAGATTAATATCTTTGTGGACACTTAAAGTGCTCACAGTGGTTCCATTATTCATGCACTCCTCATTCATACTTGGTGATGGTAAACTACATCCGTAACTTCAGCTGCTCTGGCAGACTGATGGAAACATGACAACCAATCCATTCTAATGGCCTCTCTGACCACTACCGGAACTTTCATAGACATTCACACACCAGCAAGTCCCTCACTGGAGGCAAGAAAGGTAAAATGTCTTGCCCAAAGACACATTGACAGATGATTCGTTGAGAGGGATTTGAACGGGAAATCCTACAATGATTGGATGACCTGGTCTACCAACTGAGCCAATGCTGCCCCACAATACTTTCATGTTTTGGATTTATTTATTTATTTATTTATTTATTTATTTTTGGCCTAAGCATTTAGAAAGCTTCGGTGGACTGAGACAGCATTTTTAGGCTTTGATTGGAATTTAATTCATGGAACCCCTCTGCAGTCTGAAAGTAATTGATGCTCTCATTTAAAAAAAAAAAAAAAAAAAGTATGCTATAGTGTGAACATTATTTGGCTTATCAATATTCATGTGAATTCACCACATTTGAAATTCAGTCTGTACAAAAGATACATCATTATATTATTGTTGGCTCCCTGCAGGGGGTGTGTTGTAGCAGCATATCATCTAATGTAGCTTAAGTGGTGTTCTATCCTAAGATAATACTCTGGATGGGAATTATCTACTTATCGCTAATTCCATCACACTTATTTCCTGAGGGTTACAGTGGACCAGCGTTATTCCAACATTTTGACATTTCTCATGATTACATGAGAAAACACACTGTCATGTTCAGCACAAAGACACATGCAAGAGTGCTTGTTCTGTCATCTTATTTTATGGTTTTCTCTGAGCAATTGGAATTCTCCTGTCTTGATAGCATCCCTACTGTGAAACAGGACAGGGCGCTTTTATCAGCTGCTGTTGATGGTGACAAATCATGTCAGTGATGAGTTGTGTCCCAGCTTTTGGGTGTAGATGTGGGAGGAGAATGGGTTAGAGGTGACCATATCCTTGATCTAAGGACCAAGAAGAGGTGCTGGTGGTGAGAGGGGGGCATGTCTGCTGGATGAGAAACTATGGAACAATGCCAAGTCCTCCATTAGAGACTCCTGCAAGGTCACTTAAGTATGCAGTCCGAGTGCCAAGCGACCCGGGCTCACTGGTCTGTCTGAGAGGAAAGGGGGATGGGATGGGTTGAGTTGGGAGGGGGCAGCAAAAAGAGAGAGAAAGGGAGCAGGAAAAAGAGTGGGCCACAGTCCAACCCATCTGGGATGCGTTCCACAGACAGTCAGTGCCAGAGGTCACTGACAAAGCCGACCCCATCTTTGTAGAATGTAGAATGAAGGTTCACTGTGAGAAAATGAGTTTTAGGAGGGAATAAAAAAATGCAGCCAGACTGTTCTAGATCTGTAATCAGAGCAAAGGTCCACGTGAAAACAAGGGTGTTGAAGCACAGAAATATTAATGTTCCACTTCTTTGCAAAGGTTTTAATGGCACCTTGCCAGCTTTGGGGGAGTGGCATTATACTGAGACTGGACAGTAAGTCTTTTGCCCTTGAGAGAAAAAAAAAGTGCATGCTTTGTTCTCTCTCTCCCTCTGAACGGTTAGTTGTCCACAAAAAATATTGTGTTAACATGATTATCTTGTAATTTGGATTTCATGAATAAATGTAATTTAAAAAAAAAATCTGTCTCCCTCCCTCTCTCTCTAAATCTCTCTGACACTTTTACAAACCTATGGTGTGTAAAAGGTGTCTTATGGTCTGTGTTAAATGAGGAACTCATGTTCAGTCACTGTTTGGTTTAATTCAAGTATATTTTGCCCATATTTCAAATGACAGTTTTTTTTAAATGTGTCCATGTTTGAGCGAATCTCACTTAGATGTTGTTAACAGTTAGATGTTTGTTAACGTAACTATCTTGTAATACCGACTTCATGAATAAATGTGATTTTCAAAATAAAATATATATCTCTCTCTCTTGCCTACAGAATGTAAACTTGCTGTGTCCAGAGGAAGAATCGTTTGCACATAATACACCGTTCTGAAATTAAGAGAAAAACGATGACCACTTTGTGATGAGTGCTGTGTGTGTTCATAAGTCCAAAGCAGCACTTGGTCATTGCTTATAGAGTTGATGATCTTGTAAAAGTGTGTGATATGGGATCTAAGTCAATTCAGAGAAAATTGGAGTTTGTTTAAAGAATGTGTGTGTGTGTGTGTGTGTGTGTGTGTGTGTGTGTGTGTGTGTGTGTGTGTGTGTGTGTGTGTGTGTGTGTGTGTGTGTGTGTGTGTGTGTGACCTCCGTCTACCTGTATGCAAGAAGGATTTTTAGCCTAGTATTCATATTTGCTGCTTTCCCCTTCAGCATTAGCTTTCGAGCTTTTAAATTGTAATGTGATCAGGTTCACCTGCAAAACTACCAGAATGAATTATTAAGCTCTCCACTACGGATGAGTGAGTCTCATTATGGCTCTCCTCAGTACTACGGGAATATCAGCACGGATGATTCTTCCTGGGCTCTCTTTTGCTTTACTTTCTAGAGTGCCTGGAAAAAGGAAGAATTCAGCGGTACAGCTGGAGTGAGATAAGATTTTCAAATGTGTATTCAGATGTTCTTTCACGCTCTGGGAACTGAATGCTGGAGAAAAGGTATGGCAGTGCAATCCACCACCTCTCTCTCTTTCTCTCTCTGTCTCTCTTCATCCCCAAGCCAACAGTGCAGGCTGTATGGTGATAACTTTTCAAAGTGAACAAAAGCATCAAAAGGATGGAAGAGACCCGGGGATTATTTAAATACGAGGTGCATTAGAAGCCCCGGTGTGCTTTCCATCCCTTAAGTCATCAACAAAACCTGCTCCACTTTTTTCACTGTGGCTGAGGAGCATGTACACTACTGACAAAAGAAAGGAAAGACGGGGATAAAGAAGACGCTCTGGCAATCTGGCTTTAACGTATTATACTATGTTATACCAGCTAATAACAGAGAGGAAAGGCACTCTGTGTGAAGATAACAAGGAAATGACCACAATTGGAATTATTATCTCACATTATCTATGGTCACAACAGCAAACCTATATTTATTTGTATAAAAAAAAAACCCATAAAATAAATAGTCCTTCAGATATGTAAAACAAAGTGGTTCTCCTGCTTGATGCAGGTTTCTTTGATGGCTAAAAGAGGTATTGTTGCATCACTACACTCAAATTGTGATCAGGTTAAAAAGTCACAATGAGAGCAGAGAAAAACTTTGCAGTTCCTTATCAGCATTTCAGCACCTAATACAATGACATGACATCATATCGGAACCGGCTCATATTATAAAGCCTTGTGTCAGTTTGGCACATCATTTTCCTCTGGTTTGTCGTTGCACGGGTGTATCATTAATATTGTCTGTCATAACTGCATTGCAAGTCAGCGAGGCATCCTGAGATTGTTTTTTAGTGCAGTAAAGATAGACAATCATTAGAGTTGGTTGACAAACTCTAAAAAATAAAACTATGAAATGCAAAACATAAACATTTGCACTTTACTGCAGTTGTCTGTGTAGGTTCTCAGTTATCCAGGTCATGGTAATCCAAAGCTGTTTAAGTAAATCCACTGGACCTTAAGATTGTTCTTGAAGATGTTTCATTTCTCAAGAGACTTCTTCAGTTCTGAAGGTGGCTGGTCTTGTCCCAGTTTATTAACCCTGTGGGGTGTGGTCAGTGCTATTCACATTCCAACGACCATCATTGAAACCCATCTTGCTCCTCAACGATTGCTGATGGGGGGGTGTCAGGGGGGGGTTGTTTAAATTTGAGTTTCACCTTTGTATGCTAATCAGGGTCATTAGTATGAGACACATCTCCTTGGTCAATCTCCTGAGGCAGTCTTTTTGGGAGTTTTGAAAGGACATGATCGTAAATGGAAGCAAGGTGATGTCGCAGACCACCCTCCCTTTTCAGAGGTGGCTTCTCCACTTTGACGTAGATGGCTTCTTTCACTCTCTCAAACCAGGTGAAACTCACATTTAAACGACCCCCCTCTGACACCCCCATCAACAATTGTTGAGGAGCCAGATGGTTTTCAACGACGGTCGTTGGAATTTGAATAGCACAGACCACACCCCACAGGATTAATAAACTGGGTAAAGAGCAGTCACCTTCTGAACTGAAGATGTCTCTTGGATGAGAGACGAAACGTCTTCAAGAACTTTCTGAACGTCCAGTGGATTGACTTAAGCAGCTTTAGGTTACTGCAGTTATGTTTGTCTCAGTGCTACAGAAATTTTGCCACTTGAGAAAATTCATTGTGGCAAAAGATCTTGGTGAAATCTTATTTAGGTGTTATTTTCTTTGAAAGAAACATAACACAGTCAAAGTCTTTTCTAAATATTACCTCAGGTGACTGCTATCTGTTTCTAATTATGTTTAGAGGTGTAATAAAACTGTTGAAATGAAAGATGAACGACTTGTTTTTAGAGGCAGGCAACTCAATACAGCACTTCAAAAGGCATTAATGGCAGTAATACTCTTTGGTCCTCAATCGATGCCAAGCAAAATTAATATTGGAGAGTAAATCTTTCATTTTCTTGATTGATTACCGTCATTAAGAGCATTGATCAGCAGCAAGAAGAAAAAAAAAACATGGAGTGGGTGGGAGAGTAGCTTGTAGCTTTTTATCTGCCCCAGACAATGTTAGAGAGGAATAAACAGAGGCTCACCCTCTTCTGCTGCTTTGTCTGGAAGAAAGATGTCAGAAAGAAATTTGCAGCTGTTAAGGGAATGCTTTTGTTCTGACCTCCTCTGGCTAAATGCACACTCGTCCTTGATCGTGGGAATGGAAGCATAGTGTCTGTGAAAAAAGGAGAGAAACGTGCAAAGTCTTCAAGGTTAATTTACACTTAACTCTTATTAAGTGTTTGTCTGTGGGGGCTTCATTAAGGTGACATGCTAGTTGCGGCAAAGGACGCAGTTAACCTTGCACAAAGGGGGGGGGTGCAGGGTTTCTTTTCCCATATTCCATCTATCCTCGTACTGGCTCTGTCACCGTGGGGGAGATGATGCACGTGCTCCGTAAACATCTGTAGTGCATGAGACATCTGGCATAACATGGACAAAGAGTCAACACCAGCAGCAGCCGGGAAATGTTGCATTCTTGGTCACTGGCTCAAATTAATGTACTGTAATGAGCTTGTGAATAAAGTGAAAAGTCACAACAATTAAAGTTTTCTCACATGGAGCAACATTTGCATACACCGTTTTGTGTTTGATGTTGAGAATGAGAATGCTACTACTGATAAAGGTTACTGAAAATACACAAAGAGAACATTTAAGAAAGGTCAGCTACAATTATTTGGAGTTTCATTTCTTTACTGGAAACTGGTTGTCGGGCATGATGAAAGATGTGATTCATTTCCTTATGCAACACTAGCAATTAGAGCTGCAAAATGATCTATGATATGTTAAAATATCACTTTCAGCTATGTATTTAGAGCTGTTTAAAAGACTTTCACTTTCATTCTGAGTATAATTAGAGGGGTAATACCATTAATGATTCATTTTCTTTTTCCTGGTAAATTACATGTGGAATAGGGATTGTAGTTACGTAATGGCTTACATCCACAGGCTGGTCTGGGACAGTGACATGGACAATTATTGTTATATCGACATGCTGTCTTTTATTTTTTTAGATTTATATTCAGAAATTCAGGACAGCTTGGTGGAGCAGTGGTGTTCCAGGTGTGATTCTTTTCTGTGTCTGCATGGGTTCTCTCCAGGTTCTGTGTGGGTTCTCTCCAGGTTCTCCAGCTTCCTCTCAACTCGGAAAATATGCAGCTTAGGTGAATGTCACACCAGAAATATCCGTAGGTTTGAGTGTGAGCTTGAGTGGTTGTCTGTCCTTCATGTGGCCTTGAGCTGAGCTGATGTCCCTTCTGGGGTGTACCCCGCTTTTTGCTTGTAGCCAGCGGGTCTACGGGACTCCAGTAGATCCGTGACCCACAAGGTGGATAAATGGCTGCAGATGAGATGATTGTAATTGTCTTGTCTACAAGAAAATGGATGAATGAATGGATGGATGGATGGATGGACGGATGAATGGATGGGTGGAAAATATAATTGAATCAAAATGTTAATTAAATGCAATTCATCTTTTTAGTTGTCATGAAATATTTCAAAAAGCGGCTGCTTGTTCAACCATGAAATCTTGTATTTCTTGAGAATTTAGATATGAGTAAAATCACCTTGGCTTGACCTGTGCTTAGTAGTGCCTAGGTTGTCTGGGCATATGTAATGTAACTTCCTACACTGGTAATCAGTAGTGGACATTATCTGAGAGCTGTGTTTAACTGCAATGCTGCACAGTTTTAATATTAAACATTGAGCAATAAACAGTATGGATCTGGACATAAATAGAAAGATAACTCAAAATAATACTACAGTCAACCTTCGGTTTTCAAACATAATCCGTTACAGAAGGCTGTTCGAAAAGCGAGTTGTTCGAAATCCAAAACTTTTTTTCACATTATAATTAATGTAAATAATTTTAATCCGTTCCAAGTCTAAAAAACAACTTTTTCTGAGTTTTTTTTTTTTTACTATTTTACACCATAAACTGCACTGTATACTGTTTACCATAAATAAAAAGGGGTAGAAATAGACGCTGTGTTTTATTTTAATAAAATATATCCTATCGAACTTTGAACACGAATGCGCTACGGAGGATGCATCCTGGGCATTCGAGTTTGCCCGGCTCCCGAGTGAGTCGCGTTCAGGTACGCTCGACTTCTGTCGAATTTTGGTCGAGTTCAGAGACGTAAAATTCTCTGATTTTCTGGTCGAAAACCGATTTGGTCGAGAAAAGAAGCGTTTGAAAACCGAGGTTTGACTGTATTCTTATTTGATAAAGTATAGCTGAGGTGAAGATCAGCTTCATATATGCAGTAGTTTGATCAGGTATCAGCTACCGGGTATTATAAGAGATTTTTGCATCATGATTTATTGATTGATTCCAGAGAGTATACAGTAAACATTTCTTGGGAAATTATAAAAGATTCTCTAATCTACACGGTCAGTCTAAATGAAAAATCTGTGATTAGTCCAATAAGGCTATTGGAATAAATCCTGCATAAAGGAGCCCTTAAAATTAATTGACTTTTTAAAATGCTACCTGATATGTAGAGCAGTGTCTATTGTTTTATCAGACTGATCTAAATATATTGGCCTCACTGTGTAAACACAAACATGTTTATTGGGTATTATTCCATGAAGACTAATTAAATGTACCAACAAAGCTTCACATTTAACCATTTGCAGAGCTGAAAATATAGTTATAAATATATATTTGTGACCTTTTACAATACTCACTTTTTCCTGAATTCCTCATCCTTATTCCAGGATTTACAGAATTGTTGGATGTGCTGGAGAGCACCCGATTTTCCATAGTTGTCAAATTTCAACACATTTTATAAAATGTTGTGATTGATCTTATTGATGATCTTGGGCATGAAGGAAATAACCTCTAACTTTACTCAAATCTGGCTTAAATCCTATGGTGCAGAGTGCCAAAAACAACATATTTTTTCTCACCTAGACAAAGGTGCTGATGCTTCAAAGTGTCAAGATGAATCCACACTAATGTGGTTTAAGGTTATGGTGGGGTTTCAGAATAGGTCATGATCAGATTAGTGAAATCCTGACTTTGTTTGTGACCAAGCTCCCCGCTCACAACATGCCTTCAATATAAGCATCACATATCCTTGAAATAAGAGATTCTCCAACCATCCGCGATCATCAGTCTTTCTGCACCTACATCCTGTAGAAAGATGATCTGCATTTTACTGTAATAAAGATATAATTGACCTACAGCCAGCAGGAGGCATGAAGAAATGGGATTGATGTCCCATAGAGGAAATTTGTCTTATTCTTCTTCTGGATGGGGGTTGTGGTTCACAATCCAGCTAAAATGCTTAGGTATTCATCCCCTCTATCTCACACTTCACCACCGACCCTGCTGCTCCGTATTCTCATTTCATGCCACCATCCATTATTTTCCACTGTGCCTCTCAAGAAATAAGAAAAGTATCAGTTGCAAGAGTCTGAATATACCGTCAGACATGCAGAAGTTTCTGCAGCCTAAAAAAAAGACGGATTTCTGAGATCTCCATGGCTTCTGGAAAATAACCTACAGTACCAAGGAATATGATTCAGTATTAAAATGAAACTGCATTGATTTTGTTTTGTTTTTATTTTTGTGGCCTTGTATTATCCACATTTTAGGATTTAACGGTTAAAGTTTCTCATTATGGATTGGATTGGTTAGTTGGCCAATACGCAGTGAACTGGCGTTACGCCGGGGGTTTCCCTCGCCTCACACCCTAAGCCGCGACAACGATGATGTGGTTGTGAAAATTAATGAATGAATGGTTGGCCAGGTGTGTATTTCATTCAATGTCCCAAGTATGACTGGAAATACAAGTTCATGAATATAGTGGAGACGTCTCATGTCTATAATGAAGCTGCGCATCTCAAACTGTTATCGCAAGATAGTATTTTTCTCAACTGCTTTCAGAAAGAAAAGACAGAGATTTTTGAAAAATAGCCACCATATTATTTGATTTGATTTCATTTTATTATGGCTGTCATTTGTTTTAAATGAATGCATTCAGATACACACTTTATAACGTTTAATCTAAAGGGAAAACCGTTCTTTTAGTTTTTGCTCATCATAATAATATAATAATAATAATAATGATAATAATAATGATAACAATAATAATAATAATAATAATAATAATAAACCTTTATTGTCCCACAGTGGGGAAATTTGTGTAACATCAATGTAACATCATGTAACATCAATTGTTGAAATGGTCCATAGCAGACAATCTGGTTTTACGACAACAGTGTCTTTTCACTGTTTGAAAATGTCTACG
The DNA here is from genome assembly GCF_040054535.1 of Antennarius striatus. Classification (NCBI taxonomy): domain Eukaryota; kingdom Metazoa; phylum Chordata; class Actinopteri; order Lophiiformes; family Antennariidae; genus Antennarius; species Antennarius striatus. The sequence goes on along the minus strand of NC_090776.1, from coordinate 8,006,446 downwards.
TAGGTTCTCAGTCATCCAGGTCAAGGCAAATCAAGAAAAGCAAAAAATAGTCAACTAGACTTGCTTAACGTTGGGTTAAGTAGTTTCACCTCTCATTCAAGAGGTGATGAGAGGTGAAACATCTTCAACCAACCTAATGCAAGTCCACTTGATTATGTTTTGCCCTTCTTGATTCACTGTTGGAATACTATTTACGGTATGCTTACTTTAGCATCGACAAAGGTGGAAGGAACACTTCTGTGGAACACAGTATAAAAAGCACATTTATAAAAAATAGATCATCAGTCTCCTCTGCATGATCCACATTTCACTGGTTAAGCCTATAAATGCATCTGTAGCCTCTTGCAATCAACAGGTTTTGCAGGTTATTTAATGTCATCAGTTGTTGGGGAATACACTGTACCAATATGAATGTCTCCGTAACATACTGCAGCTCTGCCATGGCTATTTATGAAGAATCAAATAAATAAAATATAATTTTATCAGTGAATGCTGATTTTTTTCCTCTTAACCTCAAACAGAGGTTAAGAGGAAATGCACTAATACATTAAAGAAATTTATTAGTGCATGTTGAACCATCAACGTTTTATTGATGAAAGCAGAAATAGTAGCTGTAAGCTCATATTTTTTTTCCCAATATGTTAATAAGAAACCATTTTTAGGGAGGAAATACCTTTCCATCACTTTTTATTGAGCTAATCAATTTTTAGCTTTTTGAAATATTGTCCTCATTCCATGTTTCATGATGACTTCATACCAATTTTTGCATTTGGCAGAATGTTTAGCACACAGAGGCTGTTCATAGTTGAGCAGGTGGTACCAGAATTTCCAAAGACAACAACTAAATACTTTGTTTTCTTAGTTCTCTTTTGTGAGTTTATTATTACAGTATAAGCAGATTACTCAACCACAAACACAAATTCAGTCAGACTATTGGTTTATTAAAGGTCCCATATTATGCTTTTTTTTAATTCATGTCGTTCAGCTGCCAGATGTCCAACTACACTGTATTTGAAATGTCTTGCCCCAAAGTGATCCATGATCCTCAGTATCTTTGATTGAATATTGATAAATTCTCTTCAACTCTCTGAAGGTCTCATCTCCCCATCTCCATCCCTTCCCCCTCTGAGCCTTCCCTATCTCCCTCCCCGTTCTGAGCTGACCAATCAAAACTGCCCTTCCCTGCACGTTCACGTGCATTTGTTTACTTATGCTTCTCACACACGCCTGCATTACAGATCGATCACTGGCATAGTCTGGAACTTTTTTTTTAACTTTCAGTAACTTTGCTGCTACGTATTTCTCTCTAATTCTTCTCGTGTTTAGCACTCTTGTTTTTCATTATGTAACAGTTAATTTTTCGGCGCTTAAGGTGGACCTGCTTCCTCTGTCTTTGCTGAACAAAGAATCGTGGCTCATTGTGCAAACATGATGAGACTGGCTTGGTGAGAACATTACATCCCGCTTCAAAGCGGTGATGTACAGTATTGTGATATTTAAAGAAAATCGTCATTGGCAATGGCAGATCGTGGATAACAGGGGAGCTAAGCTAACACAAACTAATGAAACATGGAATTTTATGGTAAGACCAAGTGTTTTTCTTCTGTTCTCATGTGTGTGTGTGTGTGTGTGTGTGTGTGTGTGTGTGTGTGTGTGTGTATACATGCAGCTCTCAGCTAAAGCTGTTTTCATTCACCAAAAAAGACAATTGTTCTGAATTATGTGTTCACTGTGATGCTGGGGATAGCCTCGGTCGGACAAACACACACGCACGCACACACACACACACACACACACACACACACACACGACTGAAGCAGTGCTAGCTAGTTAGCCAAATTCTAGCTAATTTGAACAGCGAGTGATGAACTGAGTGTGTAGCTCTGATCCAGGTAATCAAACACACTGCCATGTACCTTGATTACGAACCACACACATGCGCGTGCACACACACATACACTAACACATGACTGGAGTAGACCTAACTAGTTAGTCAAAGTTCAACAGTTTGTGAGGGACTTTCAGTGTGTAGCTCTGAGCCAGGACATTACCGCACAATGCTACCGTAGCCTGAACAAATTCCCCCATCGTTGATTGCCATGGCCTTGGGCATGTCAACCAATCAATATCGTAAATCACTCTGTCCAATCACAGAGCGGTATTTGTGACATCACAAATACCGCTCTAGCAAAATCCGAATTCCTAAAACACCAAATATCTATTGATGCAGGCAGCGTTTGTTTACCAGATTCTAGGAGTTGGTCGGGTTAGGGAGGACCACTATGTACTGTATATGTACAGTGCCTTGCGAAAGTATTGCCCCCTAAAAAACTTGACATTTTGCCACATTTCAGGCTTCAAACTTAAAGATAACAAACTGAAAATAATTTTCAAGAATCAACCACATGTGAGACACAATCATGAAGTGGAACCTAATTTATCCAACATTTTATATTGTGTTTACAAATAAAAAACTGAAAAGTAGGATGTGCAAATGTGAGACCAAATGACACACCGGTAGACTCTGTTTGTCATTGTTAGTCATTTAGGTCAACATTGGATCATTCAGAAGTCATCAGGGAACTTCTGGAGTCGTTTAGCTGAGCTGAGAGAACAGGGGGCCAATAATTTTGCACATCCTACTTTTCAGTTGTTTATTTGTAAACACAATATAAAATGTTGAATAAATTTGGTTCCACTTCACAATTGTGTCTCACATGTTGTTGATTCATGAGAAATATTTTCAGTTTGTTATCCAAGTTTGAATCCTGAAATGTGGCAACATTTCAAAACGTTCTTGTGGGGGGCCAATACTTTCGCAAGGGACTGCAGAGACCTGAAAAAAGTGCGATTTTCATAATTGGTCCCCTTCAAAAAGTCTGATATGAAGCAATATTTATCAATTAAAAAGGTATGGCTAAAGTTTCAGATTAATAGTTTTGTAATAAACATCAACCATACATCAGCATTCAAAATGTTCTATATCTATGCGTGCATGTTTTTTTTTTTAAATTCTGTTTCTGCTTAAAAATGATTCTTATCTAATTGTGACTTTGAAACTCACACACTGAAACTTCTGCACTGAGAGAATGTGTGTCACACAGACAGTGCTGTGGGCGGTGAGACTGTACAGAAGACATTTACATCGAGTGGCTCTCTCTCACTACACAGGTACTGTCACGTGAGGCGGGGTATGGACCCAAATGCAGGACACCAAAGGCAAAACTGTCATCCATGATTTAATCAGAAACTCAAAATTTAACCAGACAGACAAGAATTAGAAAAAAACAAGACAGATTACCAGGAACCAAACATGAGCAATGAACCAGCTCTGGGCTTTCATTGAGCCAGGCTTAAAAAAACATTCGAGTCATTAGCTCCAAACAAGTTCAGGTGAGATGATCTACCACGGTGTGTGGATGAGCTTCAGGTGTGGAGCCGTGGCTCCACCCACCAGCTTGGCCTCTCCCTGCCACGCACCAGCACTGCCACGCTGAACCGTGACAGGTACTACTATAAGCATTAATATGCATATGGAAATGATTAAATGTGTGTCAGATAAAATGTGACATAGCATAATAAATGGAAATTAGAACATGCATATTCAAGCTCAATTAATCATTTAAAGCGATCACAATGTTGGATTTATCAGATTGCTACAGGAATTCAAAGGAGTAATGAAAAATTAAGATGGTTAGAAAATTTCATTGTTGCAGTACTTGGGCAAGTTTTCTGGGTCTGCACCAATTACCAACTATAGAAAGAGGTAATTCATAGGCACCTGAGAAAAGACGACACACACACACACACACACACACACACACACACACACACACACACACACACACACACACACACACACACACACACACACACACACACACACACACACACACACACACACCTTTTGCTTTTTAGTTTCAGCATTACATGGTCTTTAAATTCATGTGGACAATTCAGATAATATTAAGGAAATGGTCCATCACAGACTGTTTCCCCACATTGACTTTCTTGTGATTGCCTAACTCTTCTCTTTCTTCTTGTTTTATCTCTGAAGCAAACCACACCCATCTGGGACCTAATTACACTAAAACATAAAAGCAAATAGAATTTAAGCCCTGTGGACCTATCTGTTACATTTATTGGAGAGGGTGCATTAGACGCATTTTATAATGCCACCTCCATGACAAGGTGGACCTGCTTAAGATGCAGAAGGCCCACATGTCACTTCTGTTTATTGATTTTTAGATCTTGTGGAAGAAATATTCTGCGGCTAGTAGTGGAGAAAGGAGTGTGGCTAGGCTAGATATATATTACTGTCATTTGACCTGGAAAGTTTATTTCAGATACCTGCGATATCAACCTCCTTGATCAGTATCTGTTGAATAACAAGTATACCTGTTTTTTCTAGGAAAAAGGTCATGGGCAAACGGGTATTTAAGATTAAATATGCAATGAGAGCAAACAATCCAAAAAAAACTTGCATTGCAACTCGATGGATGCATTTTTGAGAGAGAACGAGATCAATCAATGTCAAGCATCAATATCCTTTTGCATCCTATTTAGCCACGCACATTTGCCAACTCTTCAAATCTGTGCATGGCTCCCTTGTTATCGATTTCAGAAAGGTCCTAATTTGCCGCTTGAGATCAGGCAGTTCTCTCTCTCTCGCTCGCTCTCCTCTCACCCCTTTATCCTTCTTCTCTCTTACTCACCATGTTTTTCTCTTTTATGCAAGCACATCTCATCATCATGTGCTACACAGTGATGCCTTGGGCAGCATATTGAGTGCTGGCTGCAGCAGCAGGGAAGTGCTGCAGGGCGAACTGTTTAGTGCGGTATCTGAAGTCGTTAGATATGATTAATAATGTGCTGAGAGGCTCCGTAAGCCATCAAACAGCTCATCAGAAGCACATATCACCTAGTAATTAGAGATTCACAACTCTGACATACATTTACTGTATAGGAGTAGATATACAGTTTGCCAAGGAAGTGTTTCAGTGTGAGTGAAGGGACTTTAAGTGAGTAAGGATGAAGAGGTCCAAAGTCAAGCTATAACTAATATAAAGAATAACTTTATTGTCAGAATGGTATGACTCTAGTGAGACCCAGAGAAAGACAGTTGAAAATTGTTCATTACATTTCAAATGTTACTGAAGTTTTGACTTTTTCACTTTTTTTTTTGTCTATGCACCAAAGAAATAGGTGTGGGAGGCTTTATTATCATGTCTTAAAAGTAAGCATCATCATAGCTGAATACTTTGTACAAGATGTGTTCTTGCTTTGGTTGGGTTGTCCCACTCTCACATTATATCAGACGGTAATATGAGTACATGTGATGTTTAAAGGCATTAAAACAGCATTTTAATCACGAACACCAGCGTTGGTGTTTGTGTTTGTGTCTTCATCTCCACTATGTATGTATGGATGGGTGGATAGAGTCAGACAGACAGACACACAGACACAATATCACTGTTAATCACAAGACTGCAAATTAAAATTAGATACTGCAAAGTAGTGGAGCATCACAGTGTGTTATGGACATCAAGGTGGCATTAAAGCACCATATCTGGATGTTTAAATCCTTGGAAGATGGGTAACATTGACATCAGTGAGTGCCAGATGCTCACCAAGCATTCCTGAATTGTAGCCTCCCTGCTTGCACTGTAGTGGGTGGTCTCAACATAAGACAAGATGCAAATTGAACTGAGACAAGTGCATATCCACGCAATGTGTCATCTCTTGGCTGAGCCTCAGTTGAGAGAACAATAAAGGCTGGCCATGATCCACATAGACACCTCATAGAGACATGCTGTCTATAAAGCTGCCAAACATACCTGTATACTTAAGAGTTTATTATAATTTACATTTTAGCTATGGATATGACACAAATGAGGGCAGCAGTAGCTCAGTCCACTAAGTCTTGGGCTGAGGACCAGTTGGTGGCCAGTTCAAGTCCTGTGTGGACTAAAAATTTGGAGTGTGAACTGGCAGTAGAGAGGTGCAAATTGTTCATAGGGCGCACCGGGAAGGAGCTACCTCTCTCTATTTACTTTCAGACCTCTTGTGTGTGTGTGTGTGTGTGTGTGTGTGTGTGTGTGTGTGTGTGTGTGTGTTACAGGGCCTGTACCTGTATACACATGTGTTAAAAATAGGCTAGAGTGGAAAAATTATTTCCCAAAACATATAATAAAAGTATGCTTCATCTTCAAATGTAAGTTACAGGCAACAGTTCATATTCCTTAAAGATGTAATGGGGTTCAGGATAGATATTTTAATCTGCATGTGATTATCTGAACATATGGCCACAGTTTATAGAGCATGACCTCATGGGGTAGGGAATAACTACTTTACCAGTTCTGAGGATCTCATGTCATTTAAGTTTTGTCCTCCCTAAAAGACAGATGGGTTCTCCAACTTCCTCCCATCTCCAAAAACATGCACTGTAGGTGAATTGGCCAGTTCCAAATTGCCAATAGGTGAGCTTGTGTGTTTGTCTACAAGTGGCTCCACGGTGTCTTCTGCTTCACGTCCCCAGTAAGCTGGGATAGGCACCAGCACCCGCAACAGCGGAACGAGCAGGTCATGAAGATGTATAAATGAATGAATCAATAAAAAGGACTGGATAATGCCAGGAGATCTGGTGTTCAGTGGACCTCTTTGACATGATGATATAATTTGGTGAGAATAGACATGATTTAGACATGATGTAATATTTCTTTTTAATAAGGATGACAGTTGATGATTCTTATGTTGACAATGTTAATGTCAGGTAACACTTGCAGTATACACTTTAAATGGCAGATAATAAAAGTGCATACAAGGACATTTGTCAACTCATAGTGAATACACACACAGAGATATTTGTAGAACATGGTGATCCTGTCTTTTGAGATGAATTATCATAGTCAGCTGGATGAAAGTCATGTGACCCTTTTGTTTGACCTATCTATTGTTCTCAACTTCCTCCTGTTCCATTTGTGGAATTTCTCAATCTTCAAACTACTCTTCAAACTGTTTTCAAGTGACACACACACACACACACAAAAAAATTAACAACAGATTTGAATAACAGAGCAAATGAGACATTATGAAAGAAAACAAGGCAGACATAGAAGTATGTTCTTATCCACAGTAGATGAATTGTAGGGGCAAATTGCATAAAACAAAACCAAAAACAAACAAACTAATGCATAGTCACACCTGCCTTTATGAGCAATTTTTGCAAGGAGTGACTTGCTGGGGGGGATGGGGAAGATCACACTGCGCCCCCCCTCTGGGTTTTACAGTTCTATCCTCGGTTGTGTAGGGTAGAACTTTATTGATCCCTTAAGATCAATAAAGTTCTACTCTACACAACCGAGGATAGAACTGTAAAATTGTGTAGAAGCTAAGCCAAGCTTTAAGTCAATCAAGTACAGTGCACCCTCCCGCATTCACGCATAAAAGCTTGCAATTTCACCTCATCGCGGATTTTTGGTAGGCAGTCATGTGATACTGTATGTGCATTTTATTGGCTGACGGCATCCGGAAGTGCACTCGGTTCCGTGAGCCTCAGACTTAAGAGAGACTCAAAAGTGCTTTAAACAGTCGATAAGAGTGGGAAAAGGTAATGTCAGTATGGTCTCATAAACTTTTAAATTACCGTAAATAATAAGATAGTTTGTTGCTGTATCGCGAAATTCATGTCATCATATTGCATGTGGTTTCTGGAACACATCAACCGCAAAGAACGAGGACGCGCAGTATACGTGAATGAGGCGCTAATGCACTTCCTGGTAATTAGAAGTCCGACACTTGATTACTTGATTTCCATTATGTGTCTCAGTTAACTCAAATAATAGTTTACATCAAATAGCAAAACATTCAGAGTTAAACTTTTAGCAGTCAAAAAATACTCCCGGGCAGAATCCAAACCCAAAAACATTGGTTCCTACTTATACCTGAGCACCAATGATGTCCAGGATGCCACGAGGGAAAAAGCAAGGCCAGGACCCCAGATGCAGAGTACAAGACTGATTAGTTTATTCAGCACAAAGTAACAACAGAAAATCATTGACTAGGAAAAGGCTAAACTAAGAAAGTAACAACAGAAAATCACCTTCAAGGGAAGAACTTGATTAATAAAGTAACAACAGAAAATCACTCAGAGGTATACTCGTGTAGACCAAAAAACAAGGGAATCCCTGGAACGAAAGCTCGTAGCTGGATACGCGTGGCAGGAGACAAGGTCAGCAACATGGCGAGACACGGAGTGCCTGACTTGGAAACCTTCAGGCGCAGAACAAAATGGGAAAGGTGGCTGAGTAGGCCCTAGGTAACCAGCCTGATGAAACTCAGGTGTGGAGAACAGACTCCGCCCACGAGCCCAGACCCGCCTCCTGCCACGCTCCAGCACTGCAGAGAGGGAGAGGGAGAGCAGGGCAGAGAAACATGATTAGAACGAAAAATACAACCATGACACGGGAGACCTAATACATCATTTAGTTATTAAAAACATAAATAACAGACGGGTTGAGACGAGTTCTTACAGGTAAACTATTGTAGCGGCGAACAGGTTTCGTCAGCTGATGCGCGTGTGCGTAACCATGGCGGTGTTGCAGCGCGCACGATCAACCAGATCTTAGCTGTGAATACTGTGTTTTCATTATAGTGTACCCGGCAGAGCACGTCTGCACCCGTGTTCACCTGGGTGGTCCCGGATGAGGTTGGTGTGTAATTCGGGAGAGTTCGGCCATTCGTTTAGCACATTTGAAGTAGTTTGCGTGTGGGGGTGTGTGATTGCAGCGATGGGCGCTCCCGGCTCATCAGCTGGGGTGTGAGCATGTGGATTGCTCACCTGTGTCAAGTCAAGCAGAAAAGTTAAGTTTCCCCACAGAGCTCGAAAAACGTACTAACAAAGAGCTGAACGGACCGCCGGTAAGAATACTTTAGTTTTATGTGTGGATGCGAGGTATCTGAAGTGTGGGTGAAGTTATTTGTAGCGCCCGGTGCTGTGTGTAAATCTTGACTGCTAGTGAGGGCATGGGATAAACAGGTCATATTTTTTCTCTATATGCAGACAGCGTGTTTAAGGCTGCTATAAATGTGACTTACTGAAAAAAATAGTAATTTTAGAGTGGATATAGGATTTAAATGTGTGTCTAAACCTGGTGGGAAATTGTGTGTTGATTGGTTATTTATTTATGTTGGTTTAGTGAAATGCTTAATTCATTGGTTTCATGGGTTAAAAGAAAAAACAAAAGTGTATTTTATCTATTTTGATGAATTTACATTGAAATTACTTACATCTGTTTTAACTTAAAGGAAAAATAAATCTCTTTTCATGCACTTGGTTAATGGTTAATGTGAAAGGGTTTGATAATTGATCAATATTAATTTGTATTTATTTGTATTATAATTATTGATTATGGGTCTGATAATTTTTAATTTATTTGAACCTGTTTTTCATAATGATAATCATGTGATGTTTAAAGTTTTTCACCTACTACTACTTTGAAGACTATTGGAGAAAAAGGTTGTAAAGAAAAATAAAAGAAAAAGAAGCAACGACCTGGTCTTTGAGTGAATTCCAGCCCTTTGATGTTCGGCGTTGGTACACCCCTTCAAGTGTGGGGTTAGCAAAGAAAGCAAAACACTTGACAACTACAGTCTATATTGCTGTCACTAACTGTTAACCTGACCCAAATTGTCAGCAGTCCCAAAGTTTGCAAACATTCCCAAGCACATAAATACATTGTGCATTCATTCCCTGTTCAGATGTTTGCAAAGGTGTGGCAGATGTGTGAAATGCTGCAGATGGACAGCTTTCCAACAGGAGAGTTAAAAAGGCCACATAAACTCTGACATTAGAGTAAGCTGTTCCCCTTAATATTTCCTGGGTTATTTTGACAGGACATGTGACAGCTTAATTCATGTGGTGTTAACGTTATGTTTTACAGTCTGTTGGAATTAGGCTAAGTCCTCTTGCATGTTTGGGTGATCAACCCTTATCCATGGTCCTGAAGTCTCATTAGGCCACTGTCCAAATTGTGGCTGACACAGAAAATTAAATGTTTCATGTAACTTTGTGTTAAATAGGACTCTTCACCAATTTCACCAATAATGATATTTTAAAATATTGAATATATACGTAAGAAGCATAAGAGGCGCTACGTTAACATTTTACTTTCAGTCCAGAGTTGGTCCTGATGAAATGCTACTAATAATCCACATAACTATCATTCTGTATGACTTCATATTTACCCGTCTTGGTTCACTTGCGAAAGATCAGTGTTTTTTTGCACTACATGACTTAAATGCAGCGACAGCCAAAACAGGCTCACCTGACTCAAGTATCATTTGTGCTCATCTTACTACTCCTCAATAACTAGGTAAGAAAATGTTGCCAAATTGGTCAATTATTGCAAATCCACAGTCATAAAAGCATACTTTATGTGATTGTGAACCCATCCCCTCCTCAAAAAAAGCAGCTATTGTAAATTAATTTTAAGGGAATACTGTCACTTCTAAGATCCCCTGTCTCTTTTTCTCCTTCTCTGTCTCTTGGGTATTGTTGTCAACACTGTTGTTAAAAACCATGTTGTTCTATTACATATTTTCCAGTGTTCACAGTGCTATATAGTGTTCAAAATCCCTATTTTGTGAAGCTCAAGTGCTATTAAAGGAAATGAACACTCGCAGTGCAGTGTGTTCCTTTATAAGCCCCTCAGACATGTTTGAAAGGTATAAAGGTATGACTCAGTCTGCAGTGCAGCACTATTCTGTGCTGAGAAACACAACATGGGGATAAAGTAACAGAGTTGACATCAGGGACCAGGGAACTGTACGTACTGCGATAATTTTTTTCGTGGTTGGTCAGATATTATTGATCTGTTAATATTTAACATTTGCTTTCTTTCCTCTAAAAATGTTTAATCTTTGTGTGCAAGAATGTGTTTATGTATGTTGTGTGAAGACAGGAGTACCAAGATGAGTAGGTGTGGTGTGGAGGTGCAGCAGCAGGCAACAACATACGTCTGAACCCTTGGGGTAAGACTTATAGCTGCTCTTCCGCTGATGTTAGTTTTGGAGCTGTTTGACATTTCAAACACAACTCAATCTGTTTTACTCATTTTCTTTACTCTCAAGTAAAGAAATTGAGGATCCAGCCTGTGTTTAGTAAACATAAACTATTCTAATTTTTGGTGAGACTGATGCAATGTGTCAAACCTTGGCCACAATTTTGCCTGTAGGTTTTGCTCATTTTGAATGTTAAAAAAATACATGTTCATCACTGCAGGATTACATCCAGGCTGAGCTTCTGGTGAGTTTTCCTTTTCAAAGGTTGTTTTCAAAGGGAGATTAATCAACATAATGCATATTGCTAACATGTACATATGTTTTTATAGTAGAGTGCACACACAAACCACCAACATTCTCCCACATTAAGAATAAAAGCCCAACACCTGGAGCTCCAGGTGAGGTGGGGCTTACCTTGTGGAAATATGACGGATCTTTTGGCTTCAGACCTGTTTCATATTCTTATCTATTATGGCATTTATTTCAAATTAGGCAACTGTAACAAGTAGATAACCAAAGTGATGTCTGTAAGTAGTAGAGCAGAGGTTTATTTCTTTCTGTCTTACAACTGTCTTTTGTTAATTGGCTTTTGTGTGTCTTTTCACTCTGGCTACAGCTGTACACTGACACTTCATATCATAGCCATCCTATAGCTCTTTATATCAAATTTTCAACTATCACATTTCATATTAGAGTACAGTGAAAAGCAATATTGAGGGTTGTTAAAACCAAACCAGAAGTCACTATGATGATGGTGTGTTGTATTGGATTTGACCACACATGGTCCATATACTTATGTTGTACTTTTTGGTTAAACTAATCTGTTTCGATCTGTAAGATTATGGTGCAGAAAGAAAAAACATTTGATCATTCACATGAAAAATTCCTGTCACGTGTTCTATTTAAATTCCCTTTAAATATTCAGATATTTCAAGGATTACATTTAAACGGTGTGCATGTATTTGTTCTGTTCGTCAAGCAATTTGTGCTGGGGAGTATTCAGCAATCATATACACACCTAGACAATATTGTTGGTAACCCTCTCTTGAAGAATGAAAAGCCCACAATGTTTTCTTTCATTGAGAGAAAGGTACGAGCATTTTTTATCGGTTAATTTTCAGTAAGATTTTATGATGATTACTTTTTTCAGTTTCAAGTTACATCAGTGTCCATTTGGTGACCATTGTTTTTTTTTTGTTTTTGTTTTTTTTTCATTATCCCCGTGTGTATGTGTCACATCCTGATGCCTAAAGACATGGAAACTCTTTTGCCATTTTGGGTATTTTCCAGCATCACTTGCAACCACAGAGGCCACATGTTGCATTTGGGCACCTCCACTTTGTGACTCTGGTGTCATAAGGCATCTGTGTGTTCCAGATGAGATGACTTGGAATTAGGACTGTGCACGCACCTGGACCACAGAAACCACAGAGAGAGAGCGTACTGTATGTAAATGGCTCTGTCAGCAGAGGTTATTTGGTATTTGTGAGAAAAATGAAATTCTCCCCTCTTTTCTTCTCATTTCCCCTCTCACATTTGTGTGACTAGACTAGTTAGGTCCCTGTCACTCAAACTGCCAAAGGTCTATGGGGCACCAGAGCGAGGAGCCGAGTAATAAGAGGGAAAGAGGGGGAGAGAAGGAGAGAGAAATTGGGCCAGGGATGATTGCAAATTGTCTGTCTAATGGCTGCCACCCAGAAAGCCATTTCAGGTGACTTGTTATCCGTCATGAGAGGGGCAGACCTTCTCTTCTAACTCTCCTTCTCAGTGGGCTAACATACCTAAGAGCTTCAGGCTACCGCTGGTGACCCCAGCTCTTAAGACTCCTCTGTTTTCAATTTTAGATGTCTTTTCTTTTATTTCTGCCTCTATGTTGTTTTCTCCATGTCTCTCCCTCTCCCACTTGGCCTCATCCTCCCTGCAGTGTGTCTCTCTGGCTCCTGCTCAGCAGCTGTTGTTTAGTGATAGATCAGTGAAGCAAAAAATGATGCTCAGTGTAAAAAATAGATCGTGTAGCAAAGCACAGCCTCCCTATTCTCACAAACTATTGTTCTGCATTAGCAGCGAGACTTAAGGGATTCATTCAGAGGTAATCATTTTTTACTCAGGGGCACCGTGTCATTCAGGCACCATTGATGAAGTCACCTCTGAAAGGGCTATAAATGAGAGAAATGATTTGCTATCTAATAATGCAGGATAGTCATTAATTAGTGATACTATGCCAAAAAGCCATAAAATCATCCTTTCACCCTTTTTAATCCCCCCCTGTTAGAGAGTGTTGATGTCTCAGTAAGCATCAAAGTGTTTGTAAAATCGGAGCCATTTAAATGGTGTTCTATGAATATTTGCTTAACATCAATGGGATAAAAATACCGCTGATCCATTCACTGCCTAAAATTGGCATCATAGAGGATATTGACATGCAACCAAGTCTGCTGAAAGTTAATCTGTATGTGCACTACATCACGTGGATCACAGTTGGGTGGCAGCTAGCATTAAAAGGAACCTGTCAAGCTAAGTGTGCTTCTCAACCTTTCTGCCATTACTTTGACATGTTTTGTGACCCGTGAACTGAAGTCTTGTCAAGACCTGGTCATTTTACCAGCTCTCAGCACAGATGGGAGGGGTCCTTGTAAATCTGCCACTCCTAAAAATGCTTTCTGCCTGTTCTGCACAGCAGGTGGCACTCATTGTCTCTGGCACATATCCCTCTTGTCTTGTCAACTTGTCTCTATGACGGCTCAAGGACTGGCCAAGGGAACCTGGCATTAACAACTAGCCTGCAATAACTATCAAAAGGAGATGCTATCAACTGGATTGGATGTTAACACATCCGATTAATCTGGCAATTTTGCAGATGTAGTTATTGGTGGTGATAGTGCCCTTCTCTAATGTTCTGTGCCATTTTGTTAATTAGTTTCTTCCTTTTTTGTATAATCATTTGAAATGGATAAAGAGACAAGATGTCAGACTTGGTGTATATATGTTCAGATATATGCAGATATGTTTGGGGCGGAGCTACTCTTTAGAAATGGATGTTGGAGTAAATAATAAACTTCTCCTTTATAATAAGTATGTTAGACATGTCATAGTTTGGATGACAGCACTATTGACAACATAATTTTGTATATTTCGTTAATACTTGAAAAATCTTTCTTGCAATACAAGTAAAATAAGTGATTGACAAGTAATTACTTGTAATGAAATGACAGTCTTTCAGTCTTTTGATTTGTCCATGACAATTAAACTATCTGACATCAATTTAGATTGAGAGGAAAGTTTGTTTGGATCCCTGCCACTGCCATCACTACCCTTTTTGGGCAGCAGTGGCCCAGCGGTAGAGCGGGCGGTAGGGCGAGTTGTCCAATGCTCCCAAGATCGGCAGTTTGATTCCCGCTATTGCTAAACACCCTGAGTAAAAGCTGACATGTCATGAGATATCAGCTCACCTCAGGAGCACTGCCGTGGTGTCCTTCAGCAAGGCGCCATCCCCCTTTACAAGTTGTTCATTTGAGGCGCATCAGGAAGGGGCCTGCCACCCTACCTCCCATTGCATGCGTACAGGCATGTGCATGTATGTGTGCTACAAGGGCCTGTACACACTAGCATGTATGCATGCGTTTGATTGAATAATTACCAACTACAGTTCGCTCTTAATTTCCTTGCGGGGATCAGACTAGTATACAAAATAAAATAAAAAAATAAATACATAAATATAAATAAATATATATATATATATATATATATATATATATATATATATATTAGAATTGTAGCTACATGTTCAAGTGATCTTTATAAAGCACATATGCAATGAAAAACAAAGGGATGTAGTTGAAAGTTAAACAAGAAAATCTGTGCCATGATTGATGTTGGACACTTTCATTTTTACACTTTGCTTCTGTCTTTTTTGTGGCAGTGTGAGATAACCATGTCTTTCTTATTTCTAGAAATTAGAAAAATGTTAATAGGGAACACTATCTTGAATTGATGGAATGGTTGTGAAAATTATAACTGTGGTCGTAGAATTTGGTGCAGGAGTCATTTTCCTTAAACTGGTATTTCCAGGTTAAACATCAACCTCCCACTGGATTGTCACCAACTGAAAAACACCACATGAGTGAGAAACCCTCAAAGTAAGCAAGAACTCAAACATTATATTGTACAGAACTATTGATGCATCACACAGACCCACCACTACATAATCACCCTTCACCTAAAGATCTTTTTCAAGCTGGCTACTCTGTGTTACACTCTCTTGGGATGGTTGGGCAGCATGTTTTGATGCTTTAAGGCTCTCCAGGCATCTATCCTGTGGAGCCTGATTGCCTCACAGCCCCCGCTCTGTGGAGAAAATGAGGTTGAGGTGGGCCACTCAGGCCTCTCCAAGGCACAGAGCCATTGCAGTCGAAGTGGAGCCCTGACCCCCCAGCAGATTTCTAATGGATTTTAGGCTTCACAGGCAAACACACAGCTGGGCTCCAAACAAACTCATCAGAGCACCCCAGATTTGTGGCTCCCCCATCGACCAATGCACCCACCCACACAATCCTGCTTCCTAAACACTTTTTCTGTACTTGAGACAAGCAGTCACCACCTGATCAACTGAATCTACTGCCATTCTGAGCACTACAGAAAAAAGTTTAAAAAAAAAAAAAGTTAGCTGTTATTACATTGACTAATTCTTATTGAGATAAACTGCTTGTTTGTGATTTGTCCAGGTTATTTCATGTAATTTGTCTTACTGAAGGACACAGGGAGTAAATATGACCTGATTTCATGGTGTTGCTCTTTAATTTTCCAGATTATCCTGTATTTCTCTCATCTGCCTCTTGTTCTGCCTCTACTCTGTCCCTGTGTGGGTGTATGTTTGTGTGAGGTCTTCATTTTATTTTGCAGAATCATGCCTTGTGTTAAATCACTAAGAATTTTTTTCATTTCCAAAGAGAAACATGAGAAAATAAGAAGGTGACAAGCTGGAATGTCTCACATCATTAAAATAAGCATTCATTGTCATGTTTAGATTTGTTCTACAGGTGATGGGAAATTGTTTCAGAATACTACTCAGTTTTCAATGTCATATTACTATTAGCTTCCTCGATGGACTGAATTGTAAGTGGATTTTGTACTAAGCCATGCTTTGTCACTGTTTGATACGGTTGTTGATCCAGTGTTTTTGGACTTTTGCCATACATGGGAAAGTCATAAGTGCATGTCCCTGGTAAAGTGGCTCTTCGCTTGGTCTTATCTTTGTCTCATAGAAGTCAGGGGTATTGATTCACGCATGAGGTGTCTCTGTGGAGATTGCCTTGCTGCTCTAGCATTATCTTAGGTGGCAGCTTATTCATAGTGTACTGAACAATGAGGCTGGGGGACGATGGAGCTAAATTGTTCTGAATGACTCATACACAGCAGGGGCCTGTGAATTGATGGAAAAAAAAAAAAAGTCGACAGAAAACATTAGAGGATACTGAGGACGAGAAAATACATTACAAATCCAACTTTTCACAAGTCGTAATTTTTAAAAGAATGAAACGGTATTATTTTAAATATCCCTGGGTCCCCAATAGTCTCTAAAATCGCAATTTAGAAGTTGGGTTTATTTTACCTATGCATCTGCATAGGTAAAATATCATCTCACGACTACTGAAAATCAAAATGAAGCCAAGGATAGCCTGAGCTCATACACTACCAGGTAACAACAGGACAGCAAATGCAGACCTTGTAACGGGTGTAATCGTGCCTCCACAGAGCAATGTCCCTCTGATATTTTTAAAGAGAATAACAACTCCTCTGATTTGACTTCCTGTACAATGTAGGTACAGGAATTGACTTTTGATTTTCTGATATCCCCACATCCCAGGCAAGACATGCAGACATGTTCCAAATAATATAGAAGAAAATTATATATAATATACACACACACACACACACACACACACACACACACACACACACACACACACACACACACACACACACACACACACACACACACACACAGTGCCTTGCAAAAGTATTGCCCCCCCAAGAACTGTTTGACATTTTGCCACATTTCAGGTTTCAAACTTAAAGATAACAAACTGAAAATATTTTTCAAGAATCAACAACATCTGAGACACAATCGTGAAGTGGAACCAAATGTATTCAACATTTTATATTGTGTTTACAAATAAAAAACTGAAAAGTAGGATGTGCAAATGTGAGACCAAATGACACACAGGCGCACTCTGTTTGTCATTGTTAGTCATTTAGGTCAACATTGGATCATTCAGAAGTCATCAGGGAACTTCTGGAGTCGTTTAGCTGAGCTGAGAGAACAGGGGGCCAATATTTTTGCACATCCTATATCTCTATCTATAGATATATAGATTATAAATAAGGTAAATAAGATAAATTCCGCTCGATTGCGCAATCCGTGTGGTTCCTGGAACGCATTAACCGCAAAGAATGAGGGCGTCGTGTGTATGTGTGTGTGTGTGTATATATATATATATATATATATATATATATATGCAAATATCTTCCCTCCACCAGAATACAGTCACAAAGCTGTGTTCAGATTTCTGTGTTGACTCATCAACACTGTTTATTTCCATACATCACCCAGCTTCACACAGTCAGCTCATTTTAAAATTAAATAAAACCACAGTAAAGTCATGACAACCCCAGCTCTTACCTACTCGTTTGTACAAGCACATGCATGTACACAAACACACACATGCAGACACTTACACTCTATGTCTACGTTCTATTTGCTAAACATGCAGCTCATAAGATTTATTATAGCGTAGTATGAGCCAAAATAAGAAAGTCTTCAATACCTCAATAGTGATCCTTTGACGACACGTCATTCATCTTCTTCCTCAGATACAGTACACCACACTATTAATTATCATTGACATTGACATATGTAGAAGTGAAACAAGAAAACAACTAAAAACAAGTAAACAAATAAACAGACCAAATACAAACAAACAAAAAATAAGTAACTCCCTGTCCCCCAAAAAACACCAGGTCATAAAAATCAGGTATTACAAAAGCCCCTTCAAATTCAGAAACATTGTACTTTTTAGTGCAAGTTCATAAAGCACAATTTCTCATATCTTTTTAGTCTCTAGATCAATTCACTGATCTGAACCTTAATTCTGAGGTTGTTTACTAACAAATTCTGGACTTGCAATCTTGTCAGTTCAGTCATATGTGGTTGTTCATATGTGTTAGAATTTCATTCAAGGTAGGCCTGAAATCACTTTAACACATTATTTGCCTTTACCAACTTCTCCAATCTCAACAAGCCCAATTTTTAAAAGAATTTGTGGGGAGTGAGTCTGTCGTTGAATTTTCTACATTCTTGCTTAAATAATGGCTGTCTGCTGCTGTATTTAATTCATTAAATACTTCAACTAAAGATCTATATTGCATGTCAAATTGTCCTCTTTTGACTACTTCTCAATGCTTCATAACAGTAAATATACATTTTAAGCTAAGTTACAAACCGGTGGTAAAAAATTTGTGTGTTCTTCTTCATAAATTTAAAGATCATTTAAACAATTTGCACAATGACTGATACTACATAATAAAAGTTTGGAATGTCATGACACAAAAAAATACAAGAAACTTTTTAAAAGTCTTATGTAATAAATGTAATCACTGAAACTTGAATCAAGTTCAAGTGTTTCAGCTTTCATAATAGTCATAAACTTCACGTATCCACTATCTGCAGTCTTTGCATGAGACTCCATAACCTAAAGTGACCTCCTGCAAGCCTGACATGACAGCTGGAGAATGGTGATGACACTAAAGACAGTAATGCTCATAGAAGATATTCAAGTGATTTCTATCTTACTAACGTGTCTTCATCTCTGGAACATTGCTTGTAGGCTGCCCAAGGCAGAAAAATATCTGACAAAAATCAGCTATAGTTGTTTTTTTTTTATAAAGTCAAATGTGCTATTTCAGAAATTGAATTGCTACATAAATGCAAATTGTGTATTCCTCTTGTAAATATTGTAGACCGGATACAGCCTTGGCAAAGTGGGTGGGACAATCAAACAGGACACTCATCCTCAGCTTGTGTTCTTGTGTCTGAATTGGTAGCTTGATACATTTTTTTTCTTGTTGTACTAACGTGAGAAAAATGCAATAATGCAGATCCCTGTGCATACACATTCAAACTGCAGAACACTTGTGTCCAGGTCTGAGTTTTAGCTAATATTTGATTTTTTTTAATGGGAAGCCACATGACACTGATCTTTTCCAAATCCAATTTTGGTTACTTCTAAATGTGGTCCTAAATAACGACCAAGTCAAAATTTTGGCAAGGCAGTCTCAGTTTGTGTCAACAGATTTGAAGTCATGAGATTGATGTCACTTTCCGTTAACATTCATCAGAAAGCTGCAATGATGAAAGTCCATAATGCTGAAAATGACAGAAAGCAAAAGATGGGGTAGAGATGATTATGAAATATAACAAAGATGTCATGTATATGACATCTTTGTTACAGTTCCTTTGCACATGCTGTGACAGTGAACACTCACATTTTTTTGACTGCTTTCCATTTGAAATAGATTGAAGATGGGTAAAGTTGAAAAAAATATTTCATATCAGTTACATACATCAGGTGTGCTTGGTGTCATGGAGTGGTGCTTTATGTGTGCCAAATCTTTGTGCTGATGAAAGTGTGTCTGTAAAATCATCCTTTTATTGGTCAGACAAGGGCAATGATTTACGCAGTTCATCATTGGATTTGAAACGAAGTACATGTGGACATTAATGCAAACATTTGTGGTGCCTTTATGACATGTGATCTGTTTCCAGTGTAATAAGAGTGCCTAGACAATCTTGTCCAAATTTCCTCAAGGGTCGCAGCATTATAATTAACAACTAGCAGACAGTGATGTTCCAGGTTGTGTTAGCACACATATATAAGATTGTAATATGGAAGCCCAACAAGATTGTGTTCAAGACCAATCCGTCACTGATAGAACGACCATGAGAAAATAAATGAAATACTTTTGTATTAAAGAAAAGTGTTTCTTTAATACACGGAAGTGTGCTACATTCTGTGAGTCTCAGAATGCAGCACACGCAGTTTATTTTACCTCAAGAAAGTTGTGCATCACTGGGATGCGCTTGAAGAACTAAATGTGAATCCCATCATGACGTTAATGCATGCCAAAAGTAATAACAGAGTATAAGGTAAAAGCGTATGCAAGAATTGAGTTTTGCCAATAGTACAATATAAAAACGAAACAAACTTAATTTGAATTATTTTACTAATAACAACATCATAAATGTTTAAATAAAAATAAAATGAGTAAAATTCTATATCAGTTTTAGCAAAATATCAAAGCCTGGTAGTCATTTCTAAAAAACAGTTTTATAAATAGAGATGTAATGCAGGTTTTTTTTTCCACGTTTGCTTTTCACGCAGTAGTTTTCTTTGCCTTTAATTCATATATTCTCCTGTGGACACTGCACCAAGCTGAAATTCTTCTCCAAATTTCAGTAATATATGTCAGTAATATCTATCTCTTTTTCTTCATTAACTTTTGATTGTTTTTTATTCAAGAAAAGCACTCATTGTCTCTTGTTTTTTCTCCAACTTTTGCATCTTTTTCAGAGGCATTGTGATAATCAATCAATCAGACAACCTTTATCTGTATATATGTGTTTCAGGTCAATTTGACTGTTCCAAATTACCTACAGTGTGTGAGTGTGAGTGTGCGTGGTTGTCTGTCTCTGTGTGGCTCTGTGGCGCACTGGCACCGCAAAGGCGGATAAAGCGATTAAGGAAGATGGATGGATGAATAACGCAGGTGAGTCTCGTGATGAGAAACTCACGCGAGATCAAAACATAATGGTGATATCCGGGTTCGAAATTTAAGTGGAGAAATGAGAAAAATATGAATACAGTATGCTTTGTTGAATGGAAGTGTATTTAAAGTTTGTGTCATTGTCAAAAAAGGCTTCTGCTGTTTGTGGGCTTGCAGGAGCCTATCCCAGTGTCATCTTTCTGCCAAAAGAAGGAGAGCAGGGGCTCATATGTCTAGTCAGCAGGGGTGCTGCATTGTGCCTGCACATCCAGCAGTTTCTGACTGGCCCTGGGGACCTGGTGTGGCACCCTACAATGCAAATGTTCCTGGCCCAACATTGGCAACTGGGACTTGAGAGTGCTTTGTTTTTATTGGACCTAAACAGTGACAAACTGAGAAATATTCCAGTTTTTTATTAGATTTTTTACAAAACTAGGGGTTTTTCACAAAGACAAGATCACAGGTTTTTAGTTGGGGTTGAGCCAAGTACTCGTTTTAGACGGGTACCTGGTACGGATAACACATTTTTGATGAGTACGAGCATGCTACGAATAAAAATCGGCAATACTCGTGCTTGTTCATTTATTCCTTAATTTTCCTGACCGCTTCATCTGCTTGCGCGAGTCGCTGGATCCTATCCCAGCTGGCATAGTTGAAGGAAAATCCTCAGAAATGACTGTCTTCATGCTCTGTGATAGGCCAGTAACACAGCGCCCATCCCTCCTTACAGAGACACATCAGACATCACTGCAGCCAGAGCTGTCGATTCGCTGCCCCACTCTTGCACACACACATACATTGACTGATCTCTCAGTGTATCTCTTCACTGTAGCTCACATTGCTTTCTTTAGGTTTTCTTCAGCTTGCCTCTATTTCGATCTATTTAAGGTTACGTGGCGAACTTGTTTCTTGACTTGTTTTGTTGTACATACGCTCTGTCTTTGACCAGACAGCTAAAAACTACTTGTGTCGTATCGGTCATCGCCTCCACTTAAGTTTTTTTTTTTTTTTACCTGCTTTTTCTTGGTTTGGTCATGTGGCAGTCAACAGTTTTTATTTAGATTTTTAATCCAAATGTGTCAGAAAACTGTCCATTCTGTTCATGCAGAAAGACTGTCTTTCACTTTTTCCTGTACTGTTAGGGGCTCATAAATTTGTTCCTGTTTTTTGAAAGAATCTCTTCTTTAGCATTTTTTTTAGCAGACAAAAACAAACAAACATACATTATTGGTTTCAAACACAAGAAGAATTAAATAAAGGAGTGGCATATTTTAAACTGCCTTCTGGGCAAAGTAAACCTTGGCAAAATATGTAAGCAGAGGAAAAAAAAGGTTGAAGGCTCATTAGATTGGAATGTGGAGGTCATTTTAAAGAGTGGTACAAACCAGAATCAATATTGATTTAAACAATTTCAGAGCTATGAATGACTTGGAAACCTTTAAAAAGTTGTAGTGTGTGAACAATTTACTGTTATGTGTTCTGTGTTCAGTGGAAAGCTTTTCTTCGGTCCTTGGGTGTTTCAGTTTATGTACATTTCTTTGATTTGTTTATTATTTTCACTATTACTTAGTTATTTTCGTATGCAAATTATCTTTTTGGTAAATCTCTTTTTTTCATTTGGTTGTACTAGTGTGATTAATTTTTTAATTTTGATTTCTGAGAATAAACAAATATTTCTTCTGTCTTTTTTTCTTTACAGACTGTTCTGAACACCTTGCGTAGAGGCACAATACAAGCAGTCCTGTCCCAGTGCTGGGAACGCCGATTTGCTTGCGCATTGTTTTTAATAGACCTGAGTATCGAGAAAGAGCTTTCCCTTATTTTTTATCAAAGTTTAATTTTTTTTTTCTAGGCGGATGAAGCGGCAGACAATAAATTTAATGAATGAATATATATGATATTAAAATATCAGTATCTGCGTAGTGTAGATCAGAAACCACCCCAATTATTTCAAATGAATGAAAGAGTAACAAAAGAAAAACTGAGAAAATCACTATCACCATAGAAACAGATGAACAACTCAAAGAAATCTTCATTCAAAACAGCAATGAAAAAACAAAAAAAAATACAAAAATCATGCTTTGTGGAGGTGGAGAGTCAAAGCACATTGTCAAGTAAATGCATGCTATAACCATATGTCTCAAATGGCTTCACTTCAAGGCTCATTCTTCTGGACTCAGATCCTACATTGGACAGTAATCCATTATTGAAGTTATTGTGCATTGTGATGAGGGCTCAGTAACATAAACAAGTGCCGCAGAGATAGGATCAAAGCAGGGAAGATGTGATTTACAGATTCTTGCTTTCCTTCTTCTTTAACTTGATTGACCACATAGCTGAAGACCCCTGATGATATTGTTTCCTACAGGAAGGATCTTCTGAGTTACTGGCATGTTAGGGTTAGAGTTAGGGTCCTCCAAATCTTTCTGCAGCAGTGCCACTTAAGAGGCTAACGTCAGTCCATGTAGCCCAAAGCATCAGATTTCACAGAGCCACCAGTCCAGAGATAAAGCCGTTGAAAAGAGTGTTTACCTTACCGATTCAATCTAGGGCTTCAATTCTTCTTCTTCTTCTCCTTTCGGCTTTTCCCTTCAGGGGTTGCCACAGTGAATCAATTGCCTCAATTAAACCCTGTCTTCTGCATCCTCTTCTCTCACCAACAACGTTTATGTCCTATTTCACTATAACCACAAACCTCCTCTTTGGTCTTCCTCTAGGCCTCCTGCCTGGCATCTCAAAAGTCAGCATCCTTCTACCAGTATATTCACTATCTCTCCTCTGGACATGTCCAAACCATCTCAGTCTGGCCTCTCTTACTTTATCTCCAAACCCTTTAACATGTGCTGTCCCTCTGATGTACTCAAGACCCTGAATGCTATACCAGCCTACCTCGGCCGTGAGAGAGCACAATAAAGACAGAGTCATACCGGCTCGGACGTCGCCGGGGTTAACAAGGTCCGAGTCAGTTGCTAGGGAACCAGGGCAATCTGATGAGAAATGGGTTACTGGAACAAGACACACATGGACAAGGGCGGAGAATAAAGAGTTGTTGGAATGCTACTACACGAGTAATCCCAGAGAGAGGGGATATATGGGGTGGATGTGGGACCAATGGATGCTTCGAAACCCCCAATCAAGGCTAAAAAAGAAACAGCTGTTAGTCCAGTGTTCCAACATCCGTACCCGAAAACTGCTATCACAACTAGAGATCGATGAAACACTACAACAATGCTACGGTAAGGGGGAGCCAGGACGCCAGGTCAGCGGGGGGAATTCACCCCCCCCCCCACAATCCGAGATTGGGTACCAAGCCCCAAGAGACATAGACAGCCTCAATACAAGAGCTGCTGACCTGAGAAGGAAGATTGTGACCCAAATGGAAACCTTGAGCCTCCGACAAATACCAAAGCTAAGTTGTCAAGTACCTTCAGAAGATCTGCTGGGAGATGTGAATACTGCAATAAGAACCATCCCCACAGCGAACATAACTGAGACCGACAAGCTGATTCACAGTACAGCAACAGTAATCCTCGAGATGCTGGGATATAAGATCAACTCAGGGCATAACAAACAATACCCTCCATGTAAGAGACGGTTAGAGGACAAGATAAAAGCGACACGGAGAGAAGTCAGCCAACTAGCCGAGCTGCAGAAGGGGAACATGGTGAATAAAGGGGTACCCAGGAAATACAGCAAGCTCTCCATACCTGAAGCACTCGAAACTGCCAAACAGAGACTAATGGCTCTGGCTACCTGACTGAAGAGATACACCAAGGATATTGAGGCCAGGAGACCTTCTCCACTCAACCAGCAAAGGTGTACTCTCAGTGGCAGGGAAATAGCAGCCGGTCAGACCCACCAAGAGCTGAGGTGGAGAAATACTGGAAGGGCATATAGGATAGAGAAGCATCACACAACACCGATGCCCAGTGGCTAGTGGACCTGAGGACTGACCACAGCTGCCTCCCAGAAGAAGAACCAGTAAACATCACAATGGCATACATCCAAGATAGTGTCAAAGATGAAGAGTTGGTCAGCACCAGGCCCCAATAATAGGCACATGGATCAATATGAGCGGGACACAGTAAGGAGTTGGTAGTAACACCAGGAGAGCCAAGCACCAGCTACTGGTGGACAGAACAGTACACAGAGACTGTAAGAATAGGCAGACCAACTTGTGCACCGCCTGGATAGACTGCCAGAAAGCCTACGATTCAATGCCACACACGTGGATAGTGAAATGTCTGGAACTGTATAAGATCAACAGGACACTAAGAGCCTTCATAAAGAACTCAATGGGAATGTGGAAGACAACCCTGGAGACTAACTCTAAGCCAATTGCCCAAGTTAACATCAAGTGCGGCATATATCAAGGGGATGCACTATCACCACTGCTGTTCTGCATAGGCCTGAACCCCTTCAGTCACATCATCACAAAGAGTGGCTATGGATACCGATTCTGAAGCGGGACAACAATCAGCCATCTCCTCTACATGGATGACATCAAGCTGTATGCCGGGAGAGAGCGAGAAATTGACTCACTGATCCACACCACCAGGATCTACAGCGATGACATAGGGATGCCATTCGAATTAGACGAACGTGGCCAGATAGTATCAAGAAGAGGTAAGATGATCAGAACTGAAGGGGTTTACCTACCAGGGGGCAGGATAGGAGGCATACAGGACAGCTACAAATACCTTGGAATCCCACAGGCTTATGGCGATCATGAGGAGGCCGCAAGGAAGTCATCCACAGCCAAATACCTCCAGAGAGTGAGACAAGTCCTGAGGAGTCTGCTGAATGGCAAGAACAAGGTCAGACAGCACAGAGGCACTGATCATGGCAGCACAAGAACAGGCCCTAAGTACAAGAGCAATAGAGGCCAATATCTACCACAGTAGATCTGACCCAAGATACAGCCAATGTAAAGAAGCCCCAGAGACAGTCCAGCATGTGGTAGCAGGGTGTAAGATGCTCGCCAGCTCAGCATAGATGAAAAGGCACAACCAAGTTGCTGTGATACTGCACAGGGACATCTGTACCCAGTATGGACTAGAAGTACCCAAATCCCAATGGGATATCAGGAAGAAGGAACACGAAAAGATTGAGAAGTATCAAGGGTTGAAAGAACAGCTAGAACATATGTGGAAGATCCAGGTTAATGTGGTCCCCGTGGTAGTAGGAGCACTTGGGGCAGTGACCCCCAAAATGGAAGAGTGGCTCCAAAAGATTCCTGGAACAACACTTGAAGCCTCAGTCCAGAAGAGTGCAGTCCTAGGAACAGCTAAGATACTGCGCAGCACCCTCAGACCACCAGGACCTGAGCTTGAGGATGACACACACAGATACCACACCATTTTATTTACTATATACAGTATATATATATATATATATATATATATATATATATATATATATATATATATATATATACTGATTCTAAAATAAACTTAAATACAGAACATTTTGAAAATAATTTGTGAAAAAATCCAACTTTTTTAGATTTTATTTAACTTTTTTCGTTCATTTTCAATAGTGACATTATTAAAGACAAACAATATAATTTTTTTAATCCATCTTTCCATCCGTCATCCATCCATCATCCACCCATCCATCTATTCATCCATCTATCCAACCATTAATCCATCCATCCAGTGAGCTAGCAAAGTAAAAACTAGTCTCAGATTCCTTGTATGTCTATCACAGGCGCCACAAGACCCATCTTACAGGGACACATGCTGCACTATTGATCTGCTGTGCCTCAGTAAAATCGAACACTGGAGCTTTAACAATCACCTATATCTGGCAGTGGATTAGTTTAGACTGATAATAATAATTCACAGTGTCAAAGCAATGATGCTTTACCCAAAATACCAGCAATGAGGCATGTTCCCAGTCGACTTGGTCGAAACCCCCCAGCCTCCATACACTGCAGTATGCTGTCACACAAAACCAGTGCAAGTGTAAGTGCAAGATTTGCAATGATGTCAAACTGAGGGGACCAGTTTTTTTTTTCTTTCACAAAGTGTAAGCATTAAAAAACAAACTGAAAAAACCTCAATATCACACACACACACACACACACACACACACACACACACACACACACACGAGACGGAAGAGAAGAGATATACAGTAAGAGATTGGAACACCGCGGAGAAGCAGTATGAGATTTTAATAAGTCAAAGTCAACTTTATTGTCAAATGTGCAATGTATTGAGGCTTTGGGTTTTGGCCCGAGCAACTGGGAACATGCCTCTTTGCTGGTATTAAATTTTTTATATGATGTTGAAGTATTTGAAAATTCCTTGTAACAAAAAAGTGTCGGTAAGATGCAGGAGCAATGAATTATTAGGTTAATTTTGACTTGGAAATATGCTCAGTTTCAGACTCATACACCTGCAGAGCAGTAGATGGGTTCTTTTAGACGACACAATGGCATTTCTCCCAGAAGCCTAATATGGCACTACCTGGCGATAGAATAGACTGCATCTCAACAGGATTTTGTGTCTTCAAAATCATAACTGCTTCAATCCAGTTGTGACCATGCAGTCCGGCTCTCAGAGTGCTTTTAAACTCCTATATTATGTCTTGTTTTTTCAACCTATGAAAGTCACGATCAATACATATAAAGTAGCTGAAGAAACACAGGGGCTGGAAACCCAACAGAGACGGTAAAAATAAACCTGTGACGCTCAAATCCCCCCATGACGATAATACGTTCTTTTCTGACTATATACTCAGTCCTGTGTAAAGAAAAGTAACTTTTTTGTATCTTTTGAAGATTGTATTAGAATTCAGAAATTAATTTTAATATTTATGAATTTATTATAACATTTACATGTAGCCTTTAAGTCTTATTTAACGATGAATATTTACTTGTACAACTAAACATATTTATTCCAGTCCAGTTCTTGAGTGTGAATTCAGAATACTTTTTCTCCTAAAGATGTGACAAAAGAATAATTTGATTATCTTTCATATTGTGGTGACATTTTTTGTGCTTGTTTACAGACCAGTGTACGTAACAGTGCATCATGCCCCTGCAATGGACCACAAATGCATGAATGGATCAACATATCTGTCACTTAATCATGGCTGTTTGTTGAGAACCGATTGTTTACCTAATGACCAGTTAATTTGAGTTATTATACAGGCTAAAGTAGTTTTGTCCTGGGATTTGATGTCTGAACCTTCACAAAACTCACAGAACTTATAATATTAAAGGATCTACAAAAATATAACATATTACTATTTATAATTTCATATGTTGTTCAAACTTACTGTGCACCATAATTTATAACATTTGTTTTATACTAACTTTTAAAGAAGAAGCCTACTGTATTATCTGTGAAACAAGACAAGGAGGATGGCTTCCAGTTCCCGGTGGATAACCTGTGGTACCAGGCTTGACTCCTAGATGATGCAAGTATCCATGAGTCTAAATCCAATATCTTCCTCTAGCGCCTCCCTACCACTACAGCAACTCCTAATGTGAAAAACCTCGCTTGCCTCCCTAAATCAAGCAGAACTTGGTATTTTGTGTTGTTGTGTGCTATTGTTTCCATTATCACAGCGCCACGTAAAAAAAAAAATATATATATATATACAGTATACACACACACACACACACACACACACACACACACACACATAAATTATCAGTGACAGGTTTTTTAGTTTAGCATTTAGAGACAACATTTGACATACCTGTCAATGAGAATAACTAAATTATGTGTGCTTCATTCAGCAGGTCTTACACAAATTAATGTTTCAATGTCCGAAAGAGAACATATGCTTGAGTGCAGCTTATTCATTTGACAAGACCTGAGGACATTTATTCATATCCAAGTTTAATCACACTATTATCGGGAAAGTAGAAGCAATGTTAAATCATGTTTTCTACATTGTGTCTGTAGAGCTCTTCAGATGCAGGCTCATTATCTCCTTTTAAACCAAAAGCAGAGATGGTTTTCTTTTACTTAATTCCCTTTTAATAGCTATATGAAAAGACGTGTCGGCCTGCGTTGTTTGCCAGTGTGACATGCCATTTTCTATTGCTCAGAATTGTTTTTCAACCATAGGCTATGACATTGTTAAATATATTCTTAGACCCTTTTTTGACTATTCTTTAGTTACACTGTGCAAATGAGGGAGCACAGAGCATTAACATTTTTTAATAGTTCTTTCAGAAATGGGTTTGAATAATGTATTTACATAAGGAAACTTTCCTCCAGGTCCTTGACTTGCCAAGTGAACAATTGAGTAAATTTGGCAAATTGTAGTGAAACTTTTGATCAAGCACAGTATTTTTTAAAAGGAAGTGTTTAAACATGCAGCTATTCAGAAATTGCTGAAGACATTTACTTCAGTCATCAAAGGGTCTGTAAATCTGACTGCATAAATTAATCTTAAATCAGATAAGCTGCAGTGTAGGTGTAGTCTCACAGCCAAATAGAACACGTACAGGGAAGAAACTCTATTGGCTTCCTTCACATTGATCAGAGGCCTCAGGCTGAATAAAATGGTGGAGAATTTTTGATCATCGGCTGCTTTATGAAGAGCATAAACATTTCACAGGGTCTGTAATCTGTATTTGGAGATCAATGTGATTTGTGTTTGGAGTGAACAGAGCTGGTGAAGATACAGACTGATGAACCTGTTACAGAGAAACAAAAGAGAAACAGAACCAAAATCACAAGCAGGTTTGAAGAAACACTTTATATTCTTGATTCTTGTTATGCATGAATAACAGTATACATAAAGCTGTGTATGCAACACGGTCATCTCACTTGAGGTGGTGTGAAATATCTATGTATTTGTGTAGTGGATATAGCTTACAAATTTTGATGGCGAACAGAAACCTGATACAACCCTGGTTAAAGACTCTGATGGCAACATCATAACAACAGAAGCAGACTGCCTCGCGCGCTGGAAAGAGTACTTCAGCCTCCTTTTGCAGCACAGCTCCACCCCAACTGATCCCACCATCCTTGCGGCTGCAAACACCACAGTCCCGAGCGACGCCTGCAGTACAGATCCCATCACACCCAAGGAAGTCAGAACCGCTCTGAAAAAACTTAACAACAGGAAAGTCCCTGGCATCTGTGTAGTAACGGCTGACATGCTAAAATCTGGTGGTGACACTATTGCTGAGTGGCTCACCCACACCTTCAACCATGTGTGGGAGACAGAGAGACTTCCCAGTGACTGGACCAGAGGAGTCATCCTACCCTTCTGGAAACATAAGGGTGGCAGGCTAGTCTGCAGCAACCACAGAGGCATCACACTTCTCTCCATCCCCGGCAAGCTCTTCACCAGGATATTGCTCACCCGTGCTCTCCCAGCCATCAGAAGTCGCCGTCGTCTCTAGCAGGCTGCTCCACTACAGACCACATCTCTGCAGTTCGCCTGCACACAGAGAAGATCCAATGAATTCCTCTAAGATCGGCATCTATGCATTGGGTTCATTGATTGGAAGGCTGCCTTTGACACCGTCTGCCATGCCTAGCTCTGGAGAATTCTACAGATCCTTGGAGCACCACCTAAGATTGTTGCCCTGCTCAAGTTCCTCTACAGCAACGCAGAGAGCTGTGTCCGTATCAACGGTAGAGACTCCAACTGGTTCATGCATGTCGGTGACCGACTGGATCCACATCCCCAACAGCTGGGTAGTGATACTGCGGAGCCTGTCAAGAGCTTTTTGTGTCTGGGGTCCATAGTGACGGACAATGGGGATCTTAAACCAGAGCTTCTCCGCAGAAGATCTCTGGCAGCATCAGCTCTGCAGTCTCTTTGGAAGCCACTGTGGCGGCACCAGACCATCACATGCAAGACGAAGCTCAGAATTTACAACTCTGCCGTCCTGTCCATCCTGCTCTACAGCTCGGAAACTTGGCCCTTAAATAACACCCTCACATCATCCTGACTAATCTTTGCTATGTCCTGGTCAACAACAGTCACCTCTTCTAGTCTTAATTCTCTCTCATTTTCTTCGTTCATCAACTCTTCAAAGTACTCTTTCCATCTTCCCATCACACTACTGGCACCTGTCAATACACTTCCTTCCTTATCCTTAATCACTCTAATCTGCTGCATGTCCTTCCCATCTCTGTATCTCTGTCTTGCCAACCAGTATAAATCATTATCTCCCTCCTTACTGTCCAACCTAGCATACAAGTCATAAGCCCCTTGTTTGGCCTTTGATACCTCTGCTTTGACCTTACGCTGCATCTCCCTGTACTCCTGTCTACTCTCCTCAGTCCTCCCAGTGTTCCACTTCTTCTTAGCTAACCTCTTTTTCTGTATACACTCCTGTACCTCATCATTCCACCACCAAGTCTCTTTATCTATTTCCCTTCCATATGTCACATTAAGTACTCCCCTACCAGTCTCCCTGATCACATTAGATGTAGTTTTCCAATCATCTTGAAGCAAATTCTGACCACCCAGAGCCTATTTTAAGTCTTTCCCAAAAGTCATGCAACATTCTTCCTTTTTCAGCTTCCACCATGCTGTCCTCTGCTCTGCCTTTGTCCTCTTCATCTTCCTCACCACCAGAGTCATCCTACACACCACCATCCTATGCTGTTTGGCTACACTCTCGCCTACCACTACTTTGCAGTCACTGACCTCCTTCAGATTACACCGTCTACACAAGTTGTAGTCTACCTGTGTGTTCCTACCTTCACTCGTATAGGTCACCCTATGTTCCTGCCTCTTTTGGAAGAAAGTATTCACTACAGCCATTTCCATCCTTTTTGCAAAGTCAACTACCATCTGTCCTTCTGCGTTCCTCTCCTGGATACCAAAGCTGCCCATCACCTCCTCATCACCTCTATTTCCTGCATCAACATGTCCATTGAAGTCTGCTCCAATGACAACTGTTACTTCTAGGCATGCTCTGTATCACTTCATCAAAGTCCGACCAGAATTTCTCCTTCTCCTCCAGCTCACATCCTACCTGTGGAGCATACCCACTAACAACATTGAACATCACACCTTCTATTTCTAGCTTCAGACTCATCACTCTATCCGACACTCTTTTTACCTCCAGGACATTCCTAACAAACTCCTCCTTCAAGATAACTCCTACTTCATTTCTCTTCCTACCTCCACCATGATAGAACAACTTGAGCCCTGTTCCTAAACTTCTAGCCTTGCTACCTTTCCACCTGGTCTCCTGGACACACAGTGGGCCCATTTCACAAAGCAGGTTTAGTGGAAAACCCGGGTAAGTTAACCCTGAAATCAGGGAAAACCAGGGTTTTCGGTTTCACAAAGGAAGGTAACTTAACCCAGAGTTAGAGCAGTAACCCTGACCTGTTTCATGTAGCGAGGTAAACTGAACCTCTGGGTTTGTTACTGCAGTAACAGACTCTCTGAAGCTAACCTGGTTGGGAGCAGGTTTTATTTCACAAACCCAGGGTTTCTCATGACTCCGCCCCCTTTCGTTTGGGGGCTTCATTTCCTGGTTCTTTCGAACGGAGAGTTTTACCGAAGTAAGGTTTTATAAATAACTCTGTATTTTAGAGGCAAACATGGCATGTCCGTCGGACATGGAGCCCCTTGATGTAGTTTCCGCATTAATTCACAGATAATTCAATATTTTTGTATCGCGTTCAGATGTCCTGTCATATCCAGGCAGTTCTCTTTATGATCGGTACCGGTTCACTTCCCGATCCATCACACACATCCAAAACCTGATCCATCCTCACATCTGCAGCAGCACTGTGTGTAGTGCTCCGGTCAGTTTTTTGTTTTTTTTACTTGCAAGCAGTAGTTTTTCTATACAATGTGGGAGATGCTCAATGCATCTAGCCTCAAAACTTTTACCCCCGTTTTTCTATTTCCATGGAGATAAACCCGTCATCAAGGAGGAGTTCCACAGGATTGCAGAAGAAGGATGTAGAAATCTGATAAATGAATTTGAAATTATATTCTCTTAATGACATTGTGCTACAACCTCAGAATTGGATTATTAACTTTAATTTCTTTTCGGATTTCCCAATGTTATTGGCTGCATAGATGGTACCCACATTCCCATCAAGGTACTTGTAGACTGAACATTGTTCAACATGTTAAGACTGCATCATAGACAAACAAACATCTGTCCAAATCATGTGTGACGCTGCAGACTACATTTCTGATTTGGAGGTCTGGGTCTGTTCCTGACTCTTGGATGTAAAGTATGATGAGTCTTATCTGATCAGCAGACTGTAATGTGGTCAGTAACCTAAAGATTTGAACAATAACTCACTTGTCTTCATTGTTTAATCCAGTTTAATGAGTCTACTATACATTACAGGAGAGAGCCTATGACACCTCAGGATGATTCATGCTATCAAGGAAGGTATAGCTGTGACAGACACCATCTGCCATAATCATTTCAGAGTCACCATCACCATCATCACAGTGGGCAATAAAAACATACAATACACATTTCCTTTGTTCATCTTTATTTCTGATAAATACAAAAGTTAGTTTTTGTATCGTTACAATACCTATCATTCTAATAGTTAACATAATTCACCTGTAACCATTACCCACCTTAAACTTGTGCTCCAGTATTTTTATGTCCAGATTTGCCCTCCTAATCCAGAGGTTCTAGTAAACCATTTCTTTTTTCTGTATATTTTTCAATAGTGAATTCTATAAACTTCTTCAGCAGATAGATGGGAATACATGAGGAGGACATTAAAACTTAGCTTAATGTCCTCCTCATGTATGAACCACTGGCAGGGCTTTGAACCAGAATTTTTTGCCAATCGGTTCAGAAACAGAATTGTAACGTTTCTGGTTTTGTGTTCCACCCATAAACTGACGTTCCTGAACCGGTTACAACGAAAAAATACATTTCCTGAACCGGTTAATAACGTTCCTTGAATATATAAATATGTAGGTGCCGTATTTTGTGCACCATAAGACGCGATCAAAAGCCTTAAAATTTCTCAAAAATCAACAGTGTGCCTATTAAAATTAAGCGTCTTATGTGTGCACTGAGTTCCAAAATACGTAATACGTCACCACGTACGCTGGCAGCGATAGACCAATTAGAGAACATGATACAAGGCCACGTCCGGCACACCTCTGGTAGATACCGGTGTACAGTATCTGTCGGTACTGTACCGCAGGTATGCTGCATAACCGCATTTGTTTGGCTAAAGACCCCCGACAATGGCGTCAGCGAAGAGACATGCTTACGACGCAACATGTAAACTCCAGGCTATCAGTTCCGGTTGTTCCGGTACACGAAAAGAGACAGGGTGGCTTTTTTCACGCTTCGCCATCGCTCTTGATCTGTGACTCCATGCACACCCATACCACCACTTCTGTAAAAAACCACGTCAAGCGGCTGAATTTGGATCTTACCATCATCCTGGGAGGATTAATGAAAGAACTCCAACCGCTGGACATTGGTGTAAACAGAGACTTTAAAGTTAAGCTGCTTGCGTCGTGGAGTGATGAGAAGGTGAACACACGTTTACCAGGACTGGAGGCAGTGCCGAGTGAGTTACACCGTGAGTTATACCCCCACAATATGTGCATGGATTGCGGATGCCTGGACTTATGTGTCTGCTTCGACTTTTGTCTGATATGTTTCGCAAAAGCCGGCATCATTACCAGAAAGCCACCCGGAAACCAGACGGTCAGCGATAGTGACATTGCCGAGGTATTCAATGCAAACCGAAGATGAGGACTTCGAAGGAGTTAGCACAGATTTATCAAAAAATAAAGAAATAAAAACATTTAAAAAATAATGTTGGTGTATTTTTTGAAACTTAAATACGTAGTACAACACAGTTCAACCACAGTCACCTTATTGCTTCCGTTAGCTAGCATGCACCGAACAATAAGGTGTGCCGTGTGTAAAAGTAGAGAGAGTAGAGTATAACTTTATTTATCCCTTAAGGAGGTTCCGTCACGGAAATTGATTTATCCGTCGCACACAGCATAGTAAGTACTTAACACACAGAAAAAGCACACAGAAAGCACCAGCACATAGAAAATAGCACATCGAAGTACAGAGATAAACTCTGCAATTTAGGTATTGTAAACAATATCAGCACTTACGCTGCACTGCTTTTCAGTGTAGGCCCTCAGATATTACACATACACACCGCTCTACAGATCTACAAACATCGTCAGGAATACGCAATTATTACACATTTAACTTAGGCAATAATCATTGCTACACTCTTATATGCCGACACAGGTAATCCTTTTTCTGTTTTATGATTGTTTCAAGGAGATTTTCTCAAAACTACACACCTGAACAGACCGCAGCTTCCTGCTAGCGCAGCTCCCTCTTGTGTGTGGTCTCATGTGAGTTCCGCTCTATCGCGAGCTCTGTGGCTGCGCTTCTCTTAAAATGACAGCGTCACTTTACTAAAAACACAATTATAATTCCCACATATGATATCCGACACGGCGAGACACACAGAACAACCTGCCATCAGACCAAACAAGTATTACAACACAGAAAACACAGCCACCACAGCACAAATTCAGGGGTGCACACCTATCTTTAGTCCACCTGGCTACATATATCAACTTTTTGAGTGTTCGCTATGGACCCCAAGAAAATGACAGAGAAAAGAGGAAAAGACGAAGAAAATAGTTTTTTTTGTCCATACAAACAAAGCAAGAGATAAAAGAAAAGCATGAAAATGGGATACGTTTGGTTGATCTCGCCAAAGAATATGGGCGTAATGCATCGCCACACAATTAAAACAAAAGGACATTTGAGGAGTTTAAGGCATTGCGTGGGTGGTTGGAGAAGTTCAAAAGGAGGACTGGAATTCACTCTGTTGTTCGGCATGGTGAGGCAAGAGTGCATGAACCAAAGAGGGCAAAAAACATGGAGGACCTTTTTTCGAGTGGTTGCGCCTGTTAAAACTGTGGGTCAACTTACTCTGGGTTACAAAAACTAACCCTGAAATGCGTTTGTGAAACCGAAATACCTGTTTTTCCAAGTTCAGGGTAAATCAACCCAGAACCACAGGTTCACCTCAGGGTGTGTTAACCCTGCCTTTGTGGAATATCAGTATATCTACCTGCTTCTTCTGTATCATGTCAACCAACTCTCTTTTCCTGTCATAGTTCCAACATTCAACATCCCTACTCTCAGTCCTATACTCTTGGCGTTCCTTTTCTCTATTCGGACGAACACACTTCCCTCCTGTCCTTCTTTGACCAACAGTAGTCCAATTTCCACCGGCACCCTGTAGGTGAAAAGCACCGATGGCGGTATTTGTTAACCCGGACTTCAACCGATCCGGTATGGAAGTCATAGGTATGATGATTCGCATGTTTGATTTGGCAAAAATTTTACGTCGGATGCCCTTCCTGACACAACTTGTGCCAGTCCGGGCTTGGGACTGGCACAATAAGACATTGGCTTGTGCCCTGTTGTGGCTACATTATTGTACTTACTGTATATGGCATTGCTAAATCCAATATTTGCACTGCCGAGGCGCCCTTGAACAAGGCGCTATCCCCCCTACAAGATGCTCATTGGGGCACGATTTCTTCACGTGACCCGTCACTCCGCCTCCCCTGTACCTCTATATGTGCCTCTCTGTATTTACTAATTGCATGCCTACAGGCACCTAGTGTGCTGTGTCTGTTTCAGGGGCCTGTAACCTATAACTATGTGCTGTAATTAACAGATATACAGTATGTACTTGTGTGAGAGTGAGAAGTGTAAAGACAATTTCCTCAAGTGGGATCAACAAAGTGTGGATTATTATTATTATTATTATTATTATTATCTGTATTTTGGTTTTGGGCTTGTTGGTCCATAACTAATTGCATAGTTTGATATTTGGTGGTAGCACTGAACATTTTTTCTTACACGATGGAAGAGAGATCTGAAAGACAATTTATATATGAATGGTGAAACTGCAGGAATTTAATATCTAATTTTGAGTATGAGGTAGTGATACAGTTGGAATGTACAATTATAAAATGAATCAACACCAATCCAGATTAAAATTTTCTTTTAAAATAAAGAAATCAGTTCAAATAAAATACTTTAATTGTCCTCAGTAATGTGAAAGGTAAATGTGACACAGAAAAAACAAAGTGAATATTTTTCATCACCCTGACAACTACTAATCTTAATTAAAGAGCTATGTTATCATCATCTGTATACTAACGTGTCTTTATGTGCTGTGTTATGCCATGGTCTGCTACACACCCTGGTAGGACAGGAAACATTCATAATTGATACCCAACATTTACTGCAAGCCCAGGTGTGTTGCGGGAAATAACCACTGACCCAATTACAGTTTACATCCAGCATGCTTTGGTTAATTTGTGTAAAAGCCATAATTGCACTTAGTTTTATAATTCATGTACAAGTGCGTGCTGCACTGGCACTGTACCAGCATCTATTACTCAACCACCCGTGAGTGCATCCTCAGACTTACACTCCACCTAGACAAATAGCAAACATGTGTATGTGTCTGACACAAACAAAGACAAGCAAAAAACCTGGAAATGCACTTCGGTTAAATGGCTGCAGATGTTTACATTGTGGTGAGAAAGACTGTGAACTTATGTGAACTCAGGGATGGACAGTATTGGAGTAAATTTACTTAAGTACTGTACTTAAGTACAGATTCTGAGAATTTTTATTTTACTCAAATACTAGAATTCTTTCATACTTATTACTCTTACTCGGATACATTTCCAAGGCAAAGATTTTTACTCTTACTCAAGTTAATTTCTGAGAAGGCTCATGAATACTTGTTACTTTTAGGTTTGCCTGTTGATGTTGTTTTGCCCCCCCCCCCCCCCCCCCCCAAATGCAATTGGCCACAAGCAGTGTTCGTCCAAGAAGGAAACCTATCACAGTACACATTCTCAATTGGGATTTATGTAAAATACGTCATCCCCTACCCAATCAGCTCAAAACAAACCGCGGTGGCAATGGCGACTGCCGAAGAAGCCTCCGTTGAATCTGATGAACATGATGAGCCGGAGTTTTATGAGGTGGAGGAAGAAAACCCATGGGACACACAGACTTACAGACAGGTGGGGGGAGACAGACAGTCTGGGGGACACAAATATTGTGGTACTGGGATATGTCCTTACTGTAAACATTGAGTTGTTGAAAGCAGAGATTTAGTTTGTTGTAAAGCAGTGGTTCTCAACCAGTAGTCCACCAGTGTGTCCTTTAGGGGTTCCAGTTGGTCCCCAGTTAAATGAGTTGGTTGGGCCTGTATGGCTCCATTTGGTCTTGTGTGTGTATGGAAGGGGGGGATTGTTTAATAAAATGTGAAAATGACATAATTGTCCTCTTTGATGATTCCATTAATTTTATTTCCATTTTTATAGATGTTGGGGAAGGCTTGGTACAGTATAACATAATGGTTCTACCGGCAAGCACATCAGTGCAGGTGGTTTCAAAGAGTTTTCTCTGAAACAAGAGATACAAGTTACTATATATAAAATTGTAAAATGACAGTAATTCAGTCAGGTCCATTCTCATCAAAGATTAAAAAAAAAAAAATGGAATTTACTCTTACTCTTACTTTAAGTACATTTAAAAGCATTTACTCTTGGATACTTAAGTACATTTAAAAGCAAGTACTTTTTTATTCTTACTCAAGTTATGTATTGACTGGGCTACCCTTTCTTGTAGCAGAGTAAATTTTGACCAGAAGTATTTGTACTCTTACTCAAGTACTGGGGTCAAGTACTCTGTCCATCTCTGTGTGAACTCAGGTGAGTTGCCTTGGCTAGACACTAATGCATTGTGACTATTGTGGGTTTTTTTTTTTTCATTCACAGGTGTTGTTGCCATCAGATGCAGTTGGCAGCTGGTGGGGAGGCAGCATGCTCGGCCTTAACAGTAGAGAACTGCATGCTTGAGGCTCTATGTTCCCAGGACTGCACGCATCATATTTATGTGATTTACTCTGTCTTCACATTCGTCTTCTTGCTCATTCACAGTTAAAAATCATCGTAGAGACCATAATATGAAGGAATTAGACACATTTTCTTTAAAATACCGGAATACTTCATGCACACTGGGCCTTAATGGTTCTTCAGTTAATGGAATTAATTAAAAGAACAGTAAAAAGCCAGTTGTCTTAATATTTACTAATCCCATAGCATTAGAAATTAGGATAGGCTTCCTAATCCACAAAACATTTCTGGAAAACATTTCATACAGTTGTATAATGTAAGTCTCAAGAATGTACAAAGAAGGTACAAATTTAAAAAGTGTTTAAATGCACAACTGGACAAGAGCCACAAGAAATATAGTCAATGGATGTTGATGTTGTTTTATGAACTGTGCAGTCATTTAATTCTCTAGCTTCCTTGACTATTTAGATTTCTTTTTAAACCTAAGATAGTTTGAAGAGGCAGAAGCTCAATTAAACTTTCATTTGGCAAAGGGACACATAAGCAGGGCTGTATTTTACAAGCCAAAAGTCATACAAGATGAAACAGACGCAAGACACACATTTATCCAGTAAACTCAAAAAACAAGTATGCTTTTTTATTTTATTTTATTTCATTTTTTTTAAAGAAATGAGAACTGAGCTTAGTACCTTGGCCAAGCTTTCTGTCAGTGTTAATACTTTCTTAATGAGCTATGGTTGTTGTTCCTTTCGCCATACATAGACAAAAACCCACACTGAGCACATATTGGCATAATTAGCAACTAAAGGTGTTACACCTACAAGATTGTTATGACATCTCACAATTAAAGATTGGACAATTAATCTCATGTTTTTGAGAGTGGCTAAACACATATGGCAGCAAAAATGCAGGTATAAATTTACTCCTAATTAGGAACCTGTAAAATCTATTAAACTCTAGTGAGTATATGAAACTTTAATAATATGTGTTTGGGTAAAGGCAGGATTAGAAAGTTATAACAGCAAGCAATTATTTTGTTGACAGGCCCATATTAACTGTGATAAATGTGAAAAGATAGTGGTGATAAATGGGATATAGATCCTGGGATGACATTGCTTATAAATGGGTTTTATTTAAGACAAACTATCAAGATGCTAATAATTTTCATTCCAGCTCTGCGGCTATGAGCACTACTGTTTGTTGGCTGTATTTTTTTTCTCATTTATACAAAAATGGGCATATTTGCACCAATGCATGTCAGCAAATGTGAATATATGAATAAGTAGCACTGTAGCATCAAGGCACTTTTCATAATATTCATTCATTCATCTTCTGCCGCTTCACCCGCCGTAGCTGAGTACGGGGAGCTGGAGCTAAACTCAGCTGGCATAGGGCGTGAGGCGTGAGACACTCCAGGAAAGATGCCAGTGCACCGCAGATTTTCATTATATTGTTATAAACTATTTTTATATATGTTTTAATAGAGTATTACTCAGGGATTTTAACTTTTCTCTCTGCACAATGAGCATTACAAAGTGAAAACAATTAACACACATAAGAAACTAGAATGGCACCCCACCAAAAGATGAATAATGCCAGACATGTTGGACATTGTATGCCCCACATTTAAAAGACACTTTTGAAGGGACAATACTCCAGAACAATACATTGACCCAAATCAACTACAGAAAGTAACCTATAGAAAAGCGGTTCTTAACCTTGTTGGATGTACCAAACCCTGCCGGTTTCATATGCTCATTCACCGAACCCTTCTTTAGTAAAAAAGTTTTCAATTTTTTTTTTCAAATTTAAGACGTAAGTACAGTGGTACGTCTACTTACGAATGTCTCTACAAACGTAATTTTCTACTTACGAAACGCTCAACTTGACATTGCAAATCATGCAGAATGTGTCAGGTGTTTTGTTAAGACCTCCGTCTCCGCCGAACCCCTGAGACTGACTCACCGAACCCCTAGGCAAGGCAAGGCAAGGCAAGTTTATTTATATAGCACAATTCATACATAGGCAATTCAAAGTGCTTTACAAAGGCAACAAAACACAAGAACACTTTAAAGATAAAAGGGGATTAAAACAAGACAATAAAATATCAATAAAAAGCAATGAAAAAGAGAAGTAATTTAAACAGGAGAATAAAATATTTAAATTATAACCACTGATTAAAAAATGCAGATAATTAAAAAACAAATTCAGGAAAATGCTGCATTAAACTAAAATGTCGCAGATCTCAGGTAGTCAGGCAGTTTGTTCCACAGGTGAGGAGCATAATAACTAAATGCTGCTTCACTTTGGTTGGTTCTTGTTCTGGGGACACAGAGTAAACCTGTCCCAGATGACCTAAGGGGTCTGGATGCTTCATAAGGAGCTATTAAATCTTGCATGTATTTTGGTCCAAGACCATTTATAGATTTGTAGACCAGCAGTAAGATTTTAAAATCTATCCTTTGACTCACAGGAAGCCAGTGTAGTGATTTAAGGACTGGAGTGATGTGGTCCAGTTTTCTGGTGTTTGTAAGGACTCTGGCGGCAGCGTTCTGGATCAGCTGCAGCTGCCTGATTGCTTTTTTGTGTAGACCTGTAAGGACACCATTACAGTAATCTATCCTACTGAAAATGAAAGCATGGACAAGTTTTTCTGTGTCTTGTTGAGACAGAAACCCCTTAATTCGAGCAATGGTTTTCAGGTGGTAATAGGCAGATTTAGTAATAGCTTTTAAATGGCTGCTAAAATTCAGGTCTGAGTCTATAATTACACCAAGATTTCTGGCTTGATTTGTAGCTTTCATGAAGTCAAGGTGAGCATTGATCTTTGATCTTTCATTTTTGGGGCCAAAAACAATCACTTCTGTCTTGTCTTTATTGAGCTGGAGGAAATTTTGATCCATCCTAGGGTTCGATCAAACCCGGGTTAAGAACCACTGCTTTAGAATGACTAAATCCAATACATTTAACAACAACAGCACAGAAAAAGACATTAGCTAAGTGTAAAGCAAAGAAACCCTGACTTATTACGGCAGCAGCATGAACCCCTTGTTGAAAGGCTTGATAACCAAATCCCTACCCATTTTGATGCTGGAGATATTTTTTGATGCTCAAATATTTCTCAGGCTAAGTGCACCTCATGAGTCACGAGTTATGTGTCATGAGGTGTTATGAAGCCAGAAGATTTATAAAAGGAGACACAAACAGTGCAGGGATCACATACAGTTTACCTTGTCTGGTCAGTAAATCTCGCCTCACAGAGTTTCAAGCAAATTGTGTGAAATCTCCATAAAAAAGGTAACTGTACAGGTCAGATATTGATTTTTCTTGCCAAAGGAATTCCAAGAACTGTGAAGCTAAATGTGAATGTCTATTTCTCTTCTGTCTGATCAGTGAGTTTTCAGTGGTCTAATGGTTTTTGTGATCTGTGTCAAACTTTGTCTGTAGCCCTAGCAGACTGCGTTCACTGAGATATTTGGACAGATTGTGCAAATGCAACACTCATGGATTTAGCCAGGTCGGGGGTTGATTCCATACAATATATCACAGTAGAAGAGCACGCAAAAGAAAATGATGAAGACAATGGTGAGAGAGATTCATTTGTCTGTCGTCTTAATGAGCGGAAACGGAACAAAGACCCTGGCTAATATTCCGAGGGGTCTAATTAAAATTAGGTGTGATCCAATGGAGGAAGGAGCCGCAGAGGTGATTTTAGTCACAGCCCAAAAGAGACCAGCTAATTAGGCAGACTGATGGCCTTTACTTGGGAACCACCAGAGAGTCATGTTGCATATACGTTATCCACATCTCTTTGGCCTGATATGAGATTGTCATACTCACTGCTGCAACCAGTGCAGAAAAATGAGGACACCACAGGGGAATTGAGAAAGAACAAAGCAAAAGCAAGGTAGATAGAGACAAGATGCCACTGAGAGACAAATTCCATACATTATTTCTCACTTTTATAAACAACCAGCTGCTTTTTGTGCTCTCCCTTAGCATTGTCCAAGTTTCCATGTCAGACGTTGGGGCAATTTCAGAAATTGTTCTGTAGCTGGATGAAAAAGTTGAACTTTGTAGCCTGCCATCCCTCAATTTGAAAACAGAATAACACTGGTGTCTGAGACAAATTAATTAGACTAATACTTGCCAAATTTCAGCATAATTTCATCTCACTCCTATGATTGGGATCTCTTCCATGTGGTGTGAGCCATGTCACTCTCATTGATGAAGAAACATTAATAGCTATTTGTCTTTGTGAATTATGTATATAAGTAATCGGCTTCTCTTTGATATTTCTCCCCAACGGGTCATGCATGTTCATCTTACCTTTGACATTGAAGGAATGCTGTCTTGTTGTTCTTTATGAGACTGTGATAGCTCTTGCCCTAATCTTAATTGATGGCGCTGTGGCTCATCTGCTAAAAGCAGCCTATATTTATCTGCTCAGACTATATATGTGCACTAATAGCAATTGCTTTCTGCTGCCTGTCCTTGGGAAGCTGCCAGAAAGACTGTGAGAGGGCAAGAAGTATCATCCTAATGTCTCAACACCAGAATCCTCTGAATCATTCATAATTAAAGCACATAGAAAAACCACACAGGTGCAGGTATGCATACACAAATGCAACAGATTGTGTTATTATCTATAGCAGCATGTTTTATTTATAACAGAAGTGTTTTAATCATGTATCCTTCAGACAACAGTTACATAGTGAAATGATGTGAATGAGAGAGAAAGACCTTGATGTTTGCGGAGACACTTCCCCCCCAATTTAACCAGTTTCTTCAAGGAATCATCAAATGAAGCAGTTGAAATGTTCATAGACTCTGTGCAAGTGAGCAACCTGAATCCTTGCTGAATGAAAACAACCTGTTGTGTGGCCAACATCAAAGAAAAAAGTGAGCCCTTTTTATCAAACATTTTTGTATTTTTCTCACATTACCTGTAAATGATGATTTGATAAGTACAATCACCCACATGTGGTGTATTCTCCTACATGTAACGTGTCCATAACAAAGTGCTTCATAGGAAATAGCAGTTCTGACAAGAAAAAAGACGAGTAATGTGTGAAGTAGCAAAGAGTAGCAAGGTCTACATATGGAAGACTGGGGTAATCATTGATGACAAGCAAAGATTCTTGTTTAAATGTTTGCAGTGTTTGTATGAATATTTATGTTTTGTTGTTAAAATGTAGATTTTAAATTATTCTTGTATTATTACATTAAACCTGTCAATATTTCAAGTCATTTGTGAATGTTCACTCTAAACCTCCACAAGTCCAGGCTTTGTTTAAGACTCACTGTTCCAGTGTGTCAGGCAGTCTGAAAGCACTCAAGTGGGACCTGATGTGCCCAGTGGCTGGTATCCGACAAGCTACGGGTGCCACAGTGGGTTTACAAAGACCTCCAATGAGAAATTGATCTGACAGCCATTCAAGGGTAAGTGATTTCCACAAGTTAATTACTTGTGGAGAAAAATAAAAAGGTAACATGGCTGAACCTCTGAGGCATCTGTTCCAACTGTGACATTATCTGCACTGTGGGAACATCTGTAACTCAAGCCTGATGGCTGAAACAAACTGTGATTCTCTCTGTTTAGAGATTTTTCTAACTTTATATAACACTGTAAGACTGCATATGAATTAGTTTATGCATTATCATAGCTTTGATGTGATTGAGCTATTTGATTTCATCAGTGCTGACAGACTTATGAATGTGCTTCTGTTTGACAAACAAAACAAAACAAACTTCCCCTTTTCTGTCATGTATTACATTATGCCACAAATTTTTGCCTTTTAGCAAGTCAGTTTATACATCATCTCTGGTTAAATTTGAATATTTTAATAAAACCGTGGATGAACTCTGATTTACTGTAAGTACTTTAATTTGCACAGATTAGTTGATTTTGAACCATGCATGAGC
This sequence comes from Antennarius striatus, assembly GCF_040054535.1. Classification (NCBI taxonomy): domain Eukaryota; kingdom Metazoa; phylum Chordata; class Actinopteri; order Lophiiformes; family Antennariidae; genus Antennarius; species Antennarius striatus. The sequence continues at coordinate 7,961,761 of NC_090776.1, read as the reverse complement.
ATAATGCAGTGAGAAGAGGTGCATTTTTATGGATAAGTAGTCAATAACATCAGCATGCCGCTACCATAGTGATCCTTGGCTGAGATCCAATCTGTTAATACCATTACAACAATGCTGGTAAAAGGCCTGTTGGCTTGGCAAATTGAGCCACTGCAGGCTCGCTGCGATCTGATTGGATTTTCCCCAGTCCTGTGGCTGGGAACATGTGTTTCTGCGATCCCCAGTGTAGCTGTTGGCGATGTTTCTCTACACCAGTGGAAGGAAAGAAGAGAGAGAAGGGAATGGCACCCGTGGCTATTTACAAAACATTCGTTGTTTTATCTGCACAAGGCAGTCAGAGGCCTTACCAGTCCTCTCCACCTCTCATTAATCAGTGACAAAGCCTTATTTAAGAGCTTGTTGTTCTGACCTATTCGTGACTGACGTTGGCATTTAAGAAATACCAGCAAAGAGTACCACGATATCGGCAGGGTGGGTGGAATGGGTCGCTTCACACAGAGTATTTTAGTCAGAGGCAGAACCATTAATATGTTTCTCCACAGAAGAAGCTGTCAGCTCCGCAACAGCCCCCTTGTCAGAGCAATCAGTCAGTGGGTGAAAGAAGTTCACTCAGGGTTGATGAGCTCAATGGGTGATCACCTTTTGTAATGAGAAAGACTGACAGATAGTAAGGACAGCAAAGCTAAGACAAGGTGAATCACCTGTTTGGAGAGATAAGACAAGGAAAAGACAATATTAAAAAAAAGGAGGAGTCATTTGTTAATAGCAGAAAGGGTAATTAGAAAGTAAAGAAATCTGGCTATGGACAACTATAATTATTTTGGTAATGATGACAGTAGGGTTGATATTCTGCCTAGCAACAAATTAGTAGAAATGTAGAGGCCCATAATGCATTTATTCCTCTTCCTCTCCTGACTCCTGCAATGCTGCACATCAGTCAGCGTGACTACATCATTAACACATTCTCTGTCAAGGCTTTATCACAGGTCAAGTACAATGGCACTCCTGGCAAAAAAAAAGCACTTCATAACTCAGCTGCTTTATAAGCATAACTGGATGATTGACAGGATTATAAATGATGAAGTGACCACGGAGATGGATGGGGAAAAGGGTAGACATGAGTGGGAGAAAAAGGCAAACATTGCACATAGATGACAGCAGATATTCTACAAATCTAAAACAAAATTACAAACAGAAAAATATAATATTTTTGACACATCACAGGAATGCTTCTCTGTCTACTCTCTTTTTTTTTTTTTTTTTGGCCGCATAAACCCTTCTGCATTGCTGATCTCCAGCTACATGTAGACAGCACATGGAACTCTTTACTAAGAGTTTTTCAAAACAAGACATTTGGGGAACAATTCATTGTCTTCACTTACTGAAGTAAAAAAATGGAAGATGATGGGCCTTTATGTATTGATACTTAGGACAGAGTGTGTTTGAAATGTTGCCAGTTCTTTTAACATTTGCTTACACTTCAATTCTAACTCACTTTAAAATTAATCTGCTCTCATCTCTTCTGGATGTGCAGATAAGCAACCATTTAGCTTGTTTCTGGATTCTCAAAGACGTCATAATTTTCCAAAATTAAAATAGTAAACACAGATTAGCAACACGTTGAAATTTCTAATGAAATTTCAAATAAAAGTGAGAGAACAGTAATGATGAAAATTTTAAATAGACAGAATCACATGGAGTCGGGTGGCTTGATGAGTTCTTTTTATCATCAAAAATTCAACAAATTGTTTTCTTCTTTCACGATTACCTCATTTGCTGCCTGCCATTTTCAGAGCAGCGATGTCTATACTGCCAGCGGATTTTGAATAATCTTTAAACAGAATTTTGTGACTACGTAAACACCACATAACCCAAAAAAAAAAAAGGGTTTGCTTCTATTTTTTTTTCATTTTTTTCTGTTCTTAAGTTATCGTCAGTAGAACATTGGCTGGTTTCACCAAAAACACCAGTTCTTGACCAAGGACATGGGGATAAAGAGCTTTTTGTGTAACCTGCGTGTGCTAAGCAAAGCAATTACTTTGTCACTAATAATTGTTTTGCTTCAGTGCAACCTCAACCATCTCAATAGTGGGGTGCTTCTATAAACAAAAAAATAAAATAAAACTGAGTAAGGGCTTTTGATCGTAAAATAGTTTATTTAAAAATACAGGACATGTTCAACATCTCCATTTGACGAAAAAACATGATTATTTTCTTGCAGTTGCAAATCTAGCAAATCTAGCAAACTCTACAGTAGCTCTGTGTTTGAGGGGTTAAAATGAAGGATATACGATTTGAACCACCATTCATTTGTCCTGTCTATCATCGATGTCTTTTCTCAAGATCATGATACACTTTCTCCCCAACTACTGTGACACATTCTCCATGTGAGTACAAGAGTAATATCTAGGGGAACATCTGCATTAATTTGTACAACGTAGGTACAGTTTTCTCCATCTTTTCCTGTATACAGTTGTGTTCAAAATAATAGCAGTCTGTTTAAAAAAATTGAGTAAAGCCCAAAATCCTTATAATGGTTTTTATTTCCATGCATTGGGAACACTGCACATTATACTCTAAATCAAAACATGAAGAAAAAAGCAGAAATTCTTTAATTACCTTACAGAAAATGAAGAAAAAAGAACATTGAGCTGTTCAAAAAAATAGCAGTGTCTGCATTTTACTTTACAAACTCAAATATTTACTGTATAAACTGAAAAATATCCAGGGAGTCTAAGGGTTCTGCGAAGTTTCTTGGCATTTCTTAGGACTTCGCTCTTCTGGACTGAGGCTTCAGATGTTGTTCCAGGAATCTGCTAGTGCCACTCTTTATGTTTGGGGCTCACTGCCCCAAGTGCTCCTACTACCACGGGGACCACATTAATCTTGACCTTCCACATCTGTTCCAGCTGTTCTTTCAACCCTTGATAGTCCTCAATCTTTTCGTGTTCCTTCTTCCTGATGTTGGTGTCAGCTGGAATAGATAGATAGATAGATAGATAGATAGATAGATAGATAGATAGATAGATAGATAGATAGATAGATAGATAGATAGATAGATAGATAGATAGATAGATAGATAGATAGATAGATAGATACTGTAATAATCCCACCGGAAATTGCACAAGGAATCGCCACATCTATCACCACTGCTCTCTTCTGCTCTTTGTCCATCACCACTATGTCCGGTTTGTTAGCCAACAGTTGTTTCTTGGTCTAGAAGCTGAAGTCCCACAGGATCTTAGCCTTGTCGTTCTCAACCACCTTTGGTGGTCTGTCCCATTGGGATTTGGGTACTGCTAGTCCATACTGGGTACAGATGTTCCTGTACACTATCACAGCTACTTGGTGGTGCCTTTCCATGTATGCTGAGCTAGCGAGCATCTTACACCCTGCTACCACATGCTGGACTGACTCTGGGGCTTCTTTACATAGCCTGCACCTTGGGTCAGATCTACTGTGGTAGATATTGGCCTCTATTGCTCTTGTACTTAGGGCCTGTTCTTGTGCTGCCATGATCAGTGCCTCTGTGCTGTCTGTCAGTCCAGCTTTATTCAGCCATTGGTAGGTCTTCTTGATATCAGCTACTTCCTCTATCCTACGGTGGTACATGCTGTGTAGAGGCTTGTCCCTCCACGTTGTCTCCTCCTCCTCTTCTTCCTCCTCAGGTTGTTGCTGTCTAAGGCATTCACTGAGCAGTTCATCTTCCATCTTCCTGATGTACTCTTGGATTTTTGATGTCTCATCCTGGACAGTGGCCCTGATGCTCACTAGTCCTCGGCCTCCCTCTTTCCGCTTAGTGTACAGCCTCAGGATGCTGGACTTGGGGTGAAACCCTCCATGCATGGTGAGGAGCTTTCTCGTCTTGATATCTGTGGCTTCTATCTCCTCCTTTGGCCAGCTTATGATCCCAGCAGGGTATCTGATGACAGGCAGTGCATACATGTTGATGGCTCGGACTTTGTTCTTGCCATTCAGCTGACTTCTCAGGAATTTTTCTTACTCTCTGGAGGTATTTGGCTGTGTATGAGTTCCTTGTGGCCTCCTCATGGTTGCTATTAGCCTGTGGGATTCCAAGGTATATGTAGCTGTCCTTGATGTCTTCTATCCTGCCCCCTGGTAGGTCAACCCCTTCAGTTCTGATCATCTTGCCTTTTCTTGATACCATCCGGCCACATTTGTCTAATCTGAATGACATCCCTATGTCGTAGCTGTAGATCCTGGTGGTGTGGATCAGTGAGTCAATTTCTCGCTCATTCCTGGCATACAGCTTGATGTCATCCATGTAGAGGAAATGGCTGATTGTTGTCCCACTTCTGAATCACTATCCGTAGCCATTCTTTGTGATGATGTGAAATAGGGGGTTCAGGCCTATGCAGAACAGCCGTGGTGATAGTGCATCCCCTTGATATATGCCGCACTTGATGTTAACTTGTTGTCTTCCACTTCCCCATTGAGTTCTTGATGAAGGCTCTTAGTGTCCTGTTGATCTTATACAGTTCCAGACATTCCAGTATCCACGTGTGTGGCATTGAATCGTAGGCTTTCTGGTAATCTATCCAGGCGGTCTGCCTATTCTTACAGTCTCTGTGTACTGCTCTGTCCACCAGTAGCTGGTGCATGTTGTACAGAGACAGCTTATTGGCCGGTAGTTGGATGGGGTAGATTTCTTCTGTGGGTCTTTCATGATCAGGACTGTCCTGCCTTCAGTCAACCATTCTGGGTGCGTCCCATCCCTTAGCAGCTGGTTCATCTGCACTGCTAGACACTCATGGAGTGCTGTCAGCTTCCTTAGCCAGTATGTATGGATCATATCCGGGCCCGGTGCTGACCAACACTTCATCTTTGACACTCTTTCTTGGATGTCTGCCATTGAGATGGTTACTGGTTATTGTTCTGGGAGGCAGCTGTGGTCAGTCCTCAGGTCCACTAGCCACTGGGCATCGGTGTTGTGTGATGCCTGTCTTTCCCATATGTCCTTCCAGTATTTCTCCACCTCAGCTCTTGGTGGGTCTGGCCGGATGCTATTTCCCTGCCACTGAGAGTACACCTTTGCTGGTTGAGTGGAGAAGGTCTTGTTTATTCTCCTGGCCTCAATCTCCTTGGTGTATCTCTTCAGTTGGGTAGCCAGAGCCGTTAGTCTCTGTTTGGCAGTTTTGTGTGCTTCAGGTATGGAGAGCTTGCTGTATTTCCTGAGTACCCCTTTATTCACCATGTTCCCCTTCTGTAGCTCGGCTAGCTGGTTGACTTCTCTCCATGTCGCCTTTATCTTGGCCTCTAACCGTCTCTTCCATGGAGGGTATTGTTTGTTCGGTATTTGTCGGAGGATCCAGGTTTCCATTTGGGTCATAATCTTCCTTCTCAGGTCAGCAGCTCTTGTATTGAGGCTGTGTATGTCTCTTGGGGCTTGGTACCCAATCTCGGATTGTGGGGTGTGTGATATCCTCCCGCTGACTTGGCATCCTGGCTCCTCCTTGCTGTTGCATTGTTGTAGTATTTCATCGATCTCTAGTTGTGACAGCATTTTTCGGTTACGTATGTTGGAACACTGGGCTAACAGCTGTTTCTTTGTTAGCCTTGATTGTGCGTTTCGAAGCTTCCATTGGTCCCACATCCGCCCAATATATCCCCTCTCACTGGGATTACTTGTGTAGTAGCATTCCAACAACTCCATGTTCTCCGCTGTCCATGTGTGTCTTGTTCCAGTAACCCATTTCTCATCAGATTGCCATGGTTCCCTAGCATCTGACGCATACCTCGTTAACCCGGGCGACGTCCGAGCCGGTATGACTCTGTCTTTATTGTGTTCACTCAGGTTTGAGGTAGGCTGGTATAGCATTAAGGGTCTTGACTAAGGACCCTCACTGGATAGTGTCCGCCATGTCTGGGGTTTGAAACCACACCCTCCTGCATTCCAGACCATGCCCCTTTCTGCATTTGTGTAAGTTGACTGGATAGTGTTTGTCCCAACCGGAATTCGAACCCACAACCTCCTGTATTTAAGTCAGTTGAGTTAACCACTGTACTATCCAGCTGCTTTATATATATATATATATATATATATATATATATATATATATATATATATATATATATATATGTATATATATATATATATATATGTATATATATATATATATATATATATATATATAAGTCCAATTCGCTGTGGCGACCCCTGAAGGGAAAAGCCGAAAGGAAAAGAAGTATATATATATATATATATATATATATATATATATATATATATATATATATATATATATATATATATATATATATAATATATAATTAGTGTTTAACCAGAGTGTATAGTGTAATACACTCTGGTTAAACACTCAGACAAACCACAACACAGCATAAAACCTCCTAAACTCCAACTTCTTTTTTTTAACCTAAACTATTAATCCAACCCCCTCCCTATTTTGTCCACTCCCTCAATTTTTTTTCCCACGGATCACTACATCCCATGTGTTGGTATTTGAAAAACTCTTGTCATTGAGGACCGATCAAAGGAAGTCAAGTCTTGCTGTCAGAAGTGATTATTAAAAGATGTAGGGAAGATGGAGAGGGTGGGAAGGATGGGGTGCTGTGAGCAGGGAGAGCTCTGAGATGAGAGAAAGATGGGTAGTGAGAGGGGAAAAGAGAGAGAGAGAAAAGGCTGGCAAGTGTCAAGCAAAGCCATGTCTCCCAATTCAAAGAGGGATTTTCACATTATGATTCTGTAACAGTGGTATTGCATACTTCAAAGACCTTATTACAACGCCCTATTAGCATTCATGCTGCCATTCACATTGCAAGTCCAACACCTGCATGGGAAACTAAGGCAAGAATTTCTGTGAGGAGGACGAGCCAAGGATCACAATGGTATGAAAGATAACTCGAGGAGAAGGACACCTTTCAGAGTGAGGAAGCATGAGAGAGGAATTCTAATCAATGCCCTTTTCTGAATACTTCAATGATGACAGAGAAGAAGGATGCATAGGCACAAAACCTTCGAGTTTAGCTTTAATTTTCAGATGTTTTTGTGTTCTCCTGAAATTCCTTAAACTTCCTAGCTAATGTTGGTCTAATTGCACATTTTTTGTGCTTCACAGTTCTTTATAAAAGGCCGAATATACAGGGGTCATTGTTGTTGTGTCTTCGAAGAGGCAGTAAAGTTGGTAACAAAGTCAATGTCTGCATAACAGTAGTGACAATTATGCATCAGGGCAGTACACTCACTTCCATAACATGTAAAAACCAGCGAGCAATACTTAAGAGCTTGACCAGCTGCTTGAAGAAAAAGAAGGAAATCAACTTCAGTTGTCCCAAATTAGAGAGCCATGCCAAGGAAATCCTGTCCCTTCAAGTACAAGACTAGATTAAGTGTTATACAGCAGGGACAGTCATCAACTGGTGACTCATCATAGCACTTCTTGAATGGACTTGCAAACTTACCGCTAAATGTAGATGATGCTGTGTTGCATGTCAGACCTTATGTGCTTTCAGAACACTAGAATGCTATCTTGTAACTTCATGATCTCTGTATAGAAAGGACTTGCATGTCAATATTGTGATGAATGAGCAACTTGTCCAGAATATTCCCCGCCTCTGCGTGGTGATAGACAAAATTAAACTGTACTGTTTGTATTACAGAAAAATCCTAGGACAACACAGAGTCTGCTGTACAAAAACAATGACAAAACAATAAATCATGCTCTATCTTCATGAGAAATTAGAAAATAAAAATAAAAAGAAGGTTATGGATTGCCTACAGAAGCTATAGAGAAAACAATAAACCACTTGCAATCACAGATAATACATGTATATATGGCAGAGTTCTCATTTGCGTGCGTCCTTGCATGTTTGACGCACATTTTTTTGATAGAGACGCACAACTGTCAGACAGCGTGTATCTTTGGGATGCAAGCTTTAAATGCACTTCCATTCAACAAAAATATTCACAATTTTTCCATTTCTCCACTTAAATTTCGAACCCAGAAATCGCCATTATGTTTTCATCTTGCACGAGTTTCCCATCATGAAACGTACCTGCGTGATTCTGCCAAATTTAAATCAACTACACGGCAACGCGACATCGCTGCAGTAAGAGCAAGGAGTTAGTTAGACCCTCCAGAGCAAGCAGAAGCTGTCGCTTATGCTTGGAGAGTGTTGTTGGGTTGGTCTTTCTGTGCTTTGAAGTGCCTGCTGATGTGATTAAGCACTACACAAAAAAAAGTTGAACAAACACCAACCCTGACCAGATTTTCCAACTTCTGGACCTCTGCCTGAACACCACCCACAGTTCCAGTACAGAGGAGCTTCTATAAGTAGAAACATGGATGTGCCATGGGCTCACCAGTGTCTTCTATTGTGGCCAGTCTTTACATGGAAGAAGTGGAACACAGGGTCCTGAGCTCGTTCATTAGAGTAACAGCAACCACTGCTTCTAATACATGAACGACGCATTGATCAAGATCAGAAACCACAAAGTGCAAACCTTCACCGACACATCAGCTCTGTGGACAGCAACATCAGCTTCACCAGAGATGATGTAAAGTACAGCTGTTTGCCCTTAAATAATTATTAGGTCTGCATAAGTCTGAGTGTTTGGGGAACACAGGAAAGCAATACAAAAGGACCAGTAAGCATAAGCATGTACAGTGAGGGGAAGGCGGTTGGGGTTGGAGACAATGATTGTGCTCGGTAACATTGATGTATGGCCAATGATTATGCTTTGGTGACATCATTGGTTTTTATTTGGAGATCAAATTAGTATATACAGTATACTTATATTATATATATATATATATATATATATATATATATATATAATGTCCCTCTCTCACCCTTGTGGGGTGGTATCTGTGTGTCATCCTCAAGCTCGGGTCCTCTACCAGAGGCCTGGGAGTCTGAGGGTTCTGCGCAGTATCTTAGCTGTTCCTAGGACTGCGCTCTTCTGGACTGAGGCTTCAGATGTTGTTCCAGGAATCTGCTGGAGCCACTCTTCCAGTTTGGGGGTCACTGCCCCAAGTGCTCCTACTACCACGGGGACCACATTAACCTTAACCTTCCACATCTGTTCCAGCTGTTCTTTCAACCCTTGATATTTCTCAATCTTTTCGTGTTCCTTCTTCCTGATGTTGGCATCAGCTGGAATCGCCACATCTATCACCACTGCTCTCTTCTGCTCTTTGTCCATCACCACAATGTCCGGTTTGTTAGCCAGTAGCTGTTTGTCGGTCTGGAAGCTGAAGTCCCACAGGATCTTAGCCTTGCTGTTCTCAACCACCTTCGGTGGTATGTCCCATTGGGATTTGGGTACTTCTAGTCCATACCGGGTACAGATGTTCCTGTACACTATCACAGCTACTTGGTTGTGCCTTTCCATGTATGCTGAGCTGGCGAGCATCTTACACCCTGCTACCACATGCTGGACTGACTCTGGGGCTTCTTTACATAGCCTGCACCTTGGGTCAGATCTACTGTGGTAGATATTGGCCTCTATTGCCCTTGTACTTCGGGCCTGTTCTTGTGCTGCCATGATCAGTGCCTCTGTGCTGTCTGTCAGTCCAGCTTTATTCAGCCATTGGTAGGTCTTCTTGATATCAGCCACTTCCTCTATCTGACGGTGGTACATGCCGTGTAGGGGCTTGTCCCTCCATGTTGTCTCCTCCTCCTCCTCCTCTTCCTCCTCAGGTTTCTGCTGTCTAAGGCATTCACTGAGCAGTTCATCTGTTGGGGCCATCTTCCTGATGTACTCTTGGATTTTTGATGTCTCATCCTGGACAGTGGCCCTGATGCTCACTAGTCCTCGGCCTCCCTCTTTCCGCTTAGTGTACAGCCTCAGGATGCTGGACTTGGGGTGAAACCCTCCATGCATGGTGAGGAGCTTTCTAGTCTTGATATCTGTGGCTTCTATCTCCTCCTTTGGCCAGCTTATGATCCCAGCGGGGTATCTGATGACCGGCAGTGCATACATGTTGATGGCTCGGACCTTGTTCTTGCCATTCAGCTGACTTCTCAGGACTTGCCTTACTCTCTGGAGGTATTTGGCTGTGGATGACTTCCTTGCGGCCTCCTCATGGTTGCCATTAGCCTGTGGGATTCCAAGGTATTTGTAGCTGTCCTTGATGTCTTCTATCCTGCCCCCTGGTAGGTTGACCCCTTCAGTTCTGATCATCTTGCCTCTTCTTGATACCATCCGGCCACATTTGTCTAATCCGAATGACATCCCTATGTCATCGCTGTAGATCCTGGTGGTGTGGATCAGTGAGTCAATTTCTCGCTCATTCCTGGCATACAGCTTGATGTCATCCATCCAGAGGAGATGGCTGATTGTTGTCCCGCTTCGGAATCGGTATCCGTAGCCACTCTTTGTGATGATGTGACTGAGGGGGTTCAGGCCTATGCAGAACAGCAGTGGTGATAGTGCATCCCCTTGGTATATGCCGCACTTGATGTTAACTTGGGCAATTGGCTTGGAGTTAGTCTCCAGGGTTGTCTTCCACTTCCCCATTGAGTTCTTGATGAAGGCTCTTAGTGTCCTGTTGATCTTATACAGTTCCAGACATTCCAGTATCCACGTGTGTGGCATTGAGTCGTAGGCTTTCTGGTAGTCAATCCAGGTGGTGCACAAGTTGGTCTGTCTATTCTTACAGTCTCTGTGTACTGCTCTGTCCACCAGTAGCTGGTGCTTGGCTCCCCTGGTGTTACTACCAACTCCTTTCTGTGTCCCGCTCATATATTGATCCATGTGCCTACTCATCTTAGCTGCCATGATGCCTGACAGGAGCTTCCATGCTGTACTGAGACAGGTTATTGGCCGGTAGTTGGATGGGGTAGATTCCTTCTGTGGGTCTTTCATGATCAGGACTGTCCTGCCTTCAGTCAACCATTCTGGGTGCGTCCCATCCCTTAGCAGCTGGTTCATCTGTGCTGCTAGACGCTCGTGGAGTGCTGTCAGCTTCTTTAGCCAGTATGTATGGATCATATCGGGGCCCGGTGCTGACCAACTCTTCATCTTTGACACTCTTTCTTGGATGTCTGCCATTGAGATGGTTACTGGTTCTTGTTCTGGGAGGCAGCTGTGGTCAGTCCTTAGGTCCACTAGCCACTGGGCATCGGTGTTGTGTGATGCTACTCTTTCCCATATGCCCTTCCAGTATTTCTCCACCTCAGCTCTTGGTGGGTCTGGCCGGATGCTATTTCCCTGCCACTGAGAGTACACCTTTGCTGGTTGAGTGGAGAAGGTCTTGTTTATTCTCCTGGCCTCAATCTCCTTGGTGTATCGCTTCAGTCGGGTAGCCAGAGCTGTTAGTCTCTGTTTGGCAGTTTCGAGTGCTTCAGGTATGGAGAGCTTGCTGTATTTCCTGGGTGCCCCTTTATTCACCATGTTCCCCTTCTGTAGCTCGGCTAGCTGGCTGACTTCTCTCCGTGTCGCCTTTATCTTGGCCTCTAACCGTCTCTTCCATGGAGGGTATTGTTTCTTATGCCCTGTGTTGATCTTGTATCCCAGCATCTCGAGGATTACTGTTGCTGTACTGTGGATCAGCTTGTTGGTCTCAGTTATGTTCCCTGTGGGGATGGTTCTTATTGCAGCATTCACATCTTCTAGCAGATCTTCTGAAGGTACTTGACAACTTAGCTTCGGTATTTGTCGGAGGCTCCAGGTTTCCATTTGGGTCACGATCTTCCTTCGCAGGTCAGCAGCTCTTGTATTGAGGCTGTCTATGTCTCTTGGGGCTTGGTACCCAATCACGGATTGTGGGGGGGCCCTCCTGCATTCCAGACCACGCCCTCCTGCATTCCAGACCACGCCCCTTTCTGCATTTCACGTTGACTGGATAGTGTTTGTCCCGACCGGGATTCGAACCCACAACCTCCTGCATTCAAGTCAGTTGACTTAACCACTGTACTATCCAGCTGTTTATATATATATATATATATATATATATATATATATATATATATATATATATATATATATATATATATATATATATATATATAGATATATATATATACAGATTTCGTGTATACAGATATACAGATATATATATATATATATATATATATATATATATATATATATATATATATATATATATATATATATATATACTGTAATGTAGCCGCAAGAGGACACAATCCAGTGTCTTATTGTGCCGGTCCCAAGCCCGGATAAATACAGAGGGTTGCGTCAGGAAGGGCATCCGGCGTAAAACTTTTGCCAAATCAAAGATGCAAATCAAACATATGACTTCCATTCCGGATCGGTCTAGGCCCGGGTTAACAACGACCGCCATCGGCGCTGTTGACCTACAGGGCGCCGGTGGAAATTGGATTACTGTTGGTCGAAGAAGGAGAGGAGGAAAGTGCGTTCGCTCAAAGAAAGAGAAGGGAAATGCCAAGAGTATAAGACTTAGAGTAGGGACGTTGAATGTTGGAACTATGACAGGAAAAGGTAGAGAGTTGGTTGACATGATGCAGAGAAGGAAGGTAGACATATTGTGTGTACAGGAGACCAGGTGGAAAGGTAGCAAGGCTAGAAGTTTAGGAGCAGGGTTCAAGTTGTTCTATCATGGCATAGATGGGAAGAGAAATGGAGTAGGAGTTATCTTGAAGGAGGAGTTTGTTAGGAATGTCCTGGAGGTAAAAAGAGTGTCGGATAGAGTGATGAGTCTGAAGCTAGAAATAGAAGGTGTGATGTTTAATGTTGTTAGTGGGTATGCTCCAGAGGTAGGATGTGAGCTGGAGGAGAAGGAGAAATTCTGGTCGGACTTTGATGAAGTGATACAGAGCATGCTTAGAAGTGAGAGAGTTGTCACTGGAGCAGACTTCAATGGACATGTTGGTGCAGGAAACAGAGGTGATGAGGAGGTGATGGGCAGGTTTGGTATCCAGGAGAGGAACGCAGAAGGACAGATGGTAGTTGACTTTGCAAAAAGGATGGAAATGGCTGTAGTGAATACTTTCTTCCAGAAGAGGCAGGAACATAGAGTGACCTATAAGAGTGGCAGTAGGAGCACACAGGTAGACTACATCTTGTGTAGACGGTGTAACCTGAAAGAGATCAGTGACTGCAAAGTAGTGGTAGGCAAGAGTGTAGCCAAACAGCATAGGATGGTGGTGTGTAGGATGACTCTGGTGGTGAGGAAGATCAAGAGGGCAAAGGCAGAGCAGAAGACGAAATGGTGGAAGCTGAAAAAAGAAGAGTGTTGCATGACTTTCAGGAAGGAGTTAAGACAGGCTCTAGGTGGTCAGGAGGTGCTTCCAGATGACTGGACAACTACAGCTAATGTGATCAGGGAGACAGGTAAGAGAGTACTTGGTGTGTCATCTTGAAGGAAAGTAGATAAGGAGACTTGGTGGTGGAATGAGGAGGTACAGGAGTGTATACAGAGAAAGGGGTTAGCTAAGAGGAAGTGGGACACTTAGAGGACTGAGGAGAGTAGACAGGAGTACAGGGAGATGCAGCGTAAGGTGAAGGTAGAGGTAGCAAAGGCCAAACAAGAAGCCTTTGATGACTTGTATGCTAGGTTGGACAGTAAGGAGGGAGAGACTGATCTATACCGGTTGGCAAGACAGAGAGACAGAGATGGGAAGGACGTGCAGCAGGTTAGGGTGATTAAGGATAGGGATGGAAGTCTATTGACAGGTGCCAATAGTGTGATGGGAAGATGGAAAGAGTACTTTGAAGAGTTGATGAACGTGGAAAATGAGAGAGAACAAAGACTAGAAGAGGTGACTGTTGTGGACCAGGATGTAGCAAAGATTAGTCAGGATGAAGTGAGGAGGGCATTGAAGAGGATGAAGAGTGGAAAGGCAGTCGGTCCTGATGATATACCTGTAGAGGTATGGAAGTGTCTAGGAGAGGTGGCAGTAGAGTTTCTGACTGGGTTGTTCAACAGGATCTTAGATAGTGAGAAGATGCCTTAGGAATGGAGGAGAAGTGTGCTGGTGCCCATTTTTAAAAACAAGGGAGATGTGCAGAGTTGTGGCAACTACAGAGGAATAAAGCTGATGAGCCATACAATGAAGTTATGGGAGAGAGTAGTGGAAGCTAGACTAAGGGCAGAAGTGAACATTTGTGAGCAGCAGTATGGTTTCATGCCAAAAAAGAGCACTAAAGATGCAGTATTTGCTTTGAGGATGTTGATAGAGAAGTACAGAGAAGGCCAGAGGGAGCTGCATTGTGTTTTTGTAGATTTGGAGAAAGCTTATGACAGGGTGCCCAGAGAGGAACTGTGGTATCGTATGAGGACGTCTGGAGTGGCAGAGAAGTATGTTAGAGCGGTGCAGGACAAGTATGAGGACTGTAAGACAGTAGTGAGGTGTGCTGTAGGTGTGACAGAGGAGTTCAAGGTGGAGGTGGGACTGCATCAGGGATCAGCTCTGAGCCCCTTCTTGTTCGCTATGGTGATGGACAGGCTGACAGACGAGGTTAGACAGGAATCTCCATGGACTATGATGTTTGCAGATGACATTGTGATCTGTAGTGAGAGCAGGGAACAGGTGGAGGAGAAGCTAGAGAGGTGGAAGTTTGTCCTGGAAAGGAGAGGAATGAAGGTTAGCCGCAGTAAGACAGAGTACATGTGTGTGAATGAGAGGGACCTAAGTGAAAGAGTGAGGTTACAGGGAGAAGACACCAAGAATCCGGAGGATTTTAAGTACTTAGGGTCAGAAGTCCAGAGCAATGGAGAGTGTGGAAAAGAGGTGAAGAAGCATGTACAGGCAGGATGGAACGGGTGGAGGAAAGTGTCAGGTGTGATTTTGTGATAAAAGAGTTTCAGCTGAAATGAAAGGAAATGTGTACAAAACTGTGGTGAGACCAGCGATGTTGTTTGGTCTAGAGACAGTGTCACTGAAGAAAAGACAGGAGACAGAGCTGGAGGTAGCAGAGATGAAGATGCTGAGGTTCTCTCTGGGAGTGACCAGGAAGGATAGGATCAGGAATGAGTACATCAGAGGGACGTCACATGTTAGAGGTTTTGGAGATAAAGTCAGAGAGGCCAGACTGAGATGATTTGGACATGTCCAGAGGAGAGATAGTGAATATATTGGCAAAAGGATGCTGAGTTTTGAACTGCCAGGCAGGAGGCCTAGAGGAAGACCAAAGAGGAGGTTTATGGATGTAATGAGGGAAGACATGAAGGTAGTTGGTGTGAGAGAAGAGGATTCAAAGGACAGGGTTAGATGGAGGAAATTGATTCGCTGTGGCGACCCCTGAAGGGAAAAGCCGAAAGGAATAGAAGAAGAATATATTTACATACTGTATACTTATATATACTTATATATTTATATATACTCATAGTATATATAGGTATATATAAAATTATATTTAATTTTTTAAACCAATTTTTTTAACCAACTCTGTCCAAACTATCTATACTTCTCTCCAAAATATGTCTGAGTCTATACAAATTCCAAACTGTCTCCACACTATCTAACCACAACTCTCCACCAAACAACCACATCCTGAATGGAGTGTGATCGCTTTATATCGGTGTTAATGCATGTATCACGATCCGAATCAGTCACGTGGTATCAGCCGCGTAGCAGGGCATTCCCGTGATGGAAGCGTCGATACAGAAGTCACGCCCAAAGCCTCACTGCCCGGCGATGCTTCGGACGTCATCCTTTTCAGCTCCTCCCTTAGATGAAGCAAGCCTCGATGTGTGCTTCACGGGATTGCCCATCCCCTACTTGGCACACGCTTCGGAGCTTCGATTCCCAGCGTCACAACACTAGTTCAGAGTTTGGACATTGGACCGATGGTTTGAAAGAAGAGTGAGACAGTGTGGAGAAGCCATTTGTGAACAGGGGGGTGTTCTGCGACATCACCTTTCACCTGTTCATAATCAGGTCCTTTCAAAACTCCCCAAGATAACTATTCAGCAGACAGACTCATGTGAAGTGACTCATGCTAATGACCACCATTTTCATACAAGGGGTTGGTGAAAATCACATTCCGAGGAGCCGAATGGGTTTTGACAATACCCATTAGAATATGAATAGCTCTGACCATACCTCACAGAGTTTAAAAACTGTGGAAAAACCAATCATTACAAGAACAGAAAAAGGCTCTTGGATGGGAGGTGACAATTCTTCAAGGAACTTTCTTAAAGTCCGGTGGATTGATTTAAACAACTTTGGATAACCATAACCTGGATGAATGAGAATGTACGCAGACATCTATGGATTTCTCACAAACATTTTATTTGATAATTAACACGACGTCTGTATGGTTTTCCTTTGTTTGGCCACTTTTTTGCTCCATAGATGTGAAAACTTCCTGTGCTGCTACTGCCTTAAAGTTGTTAAAAAAGTAACATGTTAATGTATGTTTTTGTTACATATGGGACATTTCAATAAAATGTAGCCGCAAGAGGGCACAAGCCAGTGCCTTATTGTGCCAGTCCCAAGCCCAGATAAATACATGGGGTTGTGTCAGGAAGGGCATCCGATGTAAAACTTTTGCCAAATCAAACATGCAAATCAAATATGTAACTTCCATATCAGTTACAAAAAACTGCCATCAGTGCTGTTCACCTACAGGGTGCCGTTGAAAATTGGACTACTGTTGGTCGAAGAAGAGGAGGAAAGTGTGTTCAAAGGAAGAGAGAAAAGGAACACCAAGAGTATAGGACTGAGAGTAGGGACGTTGAATGTTGGAACTATAACAGGAAAAGTGTTGGTTGACAGGATGCACAGGAGGAAAGTAGACATACTGTGTCAAGGAGACCAGGTGGAAAGATAGCAAGGTTAGAAGTTTAGGGGCAGGGTTCAAGTTGTTCTATCATGGTGTAGATGGGAAGATAAATGGAGTAGGAGTTAACTTGAAGGAGGAGTTTGTTAGGAATGTCCTGGAGGTAAAAAGAGTGTCAGATAAAGTGATGAGCCTGAAGCTAGAAATCAAAGGTGTGATGTTTGATGTTGTTAGTGGGTATGCCCCACAGGTAGGACGTGAGCTGGATGAGAAGGAGAAATTCTGATTGGACTTTGACGAAGTGCAAGACACAGAGATGATGAGGAGGTGATTAGCAGATTTGGTGTCCAAGTGAAGTATACAGAAGGACACATGGTGGTTGACTTTGCAAAAAGGATGGAAATGGCTATAGTGAATACTTTCTTCCAGAAGAGGCGGGAACATAGGGTGACCTATACGAGTGAAGGGAGGAACACACAGGTAGACTACAACTTGTGTAGACGGTGTAATCTGAAGGAGATCAGTGACTGCAAAGTAGTGTTAGGCAAGAGTGTAGCCAAACAGCATAGGATGGTGGTGTGTAGGATGACTCTGGTGGTGAGGAAGATGAAGAGGGCTGAAAAAGGAAGAGTATTGCATGACTTAAGACAGAGTTAAGACAGGATCTGGGTCGTCAAAATTACAACTACAGCTAATGTGATCAGAGAGACAAGTGGGAGAGTACTTGATGTGTCATTTATTTCCTCCAGGATTAATAAAGTATCTATCTATCTATCTATCTATCTATCTATCTATCTATCTATCTATCTATCTATCTATCTATCTATCTATCTATCTATCTATCTATCTATCTATCTATCTATCTGGATAAAGAGACTTATTGGTGGTATGAGGAGGTACATGAGTGTATACAGAGAAAGAGGTTAGCTAAAAAGTGGGACACTGAGAGGACTGTAGACGGTAGACAGGAGTACAGGGAAATGCAGCATAAGGTGAAAGTAGAGGTAGAAAAGGCCAAACAAGAAGCTTATGATGACTTGTATGGTAGGTTGGACAGTAAGGAGGGAGAGACTGATCTATACAGGTTGGCAAGACAGAGAGACAGATGGGGATTACGTGCAGAAGGTTAGGGTGTTTAAGGATATGGATGGAAGTGTATTGACAGGTGCCAGTAGTGTGATGGTAAGACAGAAAGAGTACTTTGATGAGTTGATGAATGAGGAAAATGAGAGAAACAAAGACTAAAAGAGGTGGCTGCTGTGGACCAGGATGTAGCAAAGATTAATCAGGATGAAGTGAGGAGGGCATTGAAGAGGATGAAGAGTGGAAAGGCACTTGGTCCTGATGATATACCTGTGGAGGTATGGAAGTGTCTAGGAGAGGTGGCAGTAGAGTTTCTGACTGGGTTGTTCAACAGGATCTTAGATAGTGAGAAGATGCCTTAGGAATGGAGGAGAAGTGTGCTGGTGCCCATTTTTAAGAACAAGGGAGATGTGCAGAGTTGTGGCAACTACAGAGGAATAAAGCTGATGAGCCATACAATGAAGTTATGGGAGAGAGTAGTGGAAGCTAGATTAAGGGTAGAAGTGAGCATTTATGAGCAGCAGTATGGTTTCATGCCAATGACATTGTCTCCTTGTTACTCAGTTGAATGTTCAGACTTCATGGGTAACATCTCAGTGCTGCTTCTGAAACAGAAAATAGCCTTAGCAACATATTTAAATTACCTCGTCACCAGAGCATAGGGAGCTTAGTAAGACCAATCTCGTTCTTACACAAAAACAATAAATACGATCTTTATTATGTCATTGAGCATAGGCTGCAGCGCCCCCCACAACCTGTGACAGTGAATGAAGTGGGTTTAAAAAATGAATAAATGAATGAATGATGAATGGATGAATGAATGGATGGATGAATGAATAATTGAATGAATGTCAATCATTGCTGCAAACAGTACATACACAAAACTATAACCAATGCAGTCACAGACTGCAACATGCCGCCACATCCCTGGATTCAAAATTTTACCTTCACCTACTTGCATAGGTGAAAAATCAAAGCTAGTGCTCTGACCCTCTGTCTCTGATCAAAGCACTAGCTTTGATCAATGGTCTTACACTGGCATTCTCCTTCATCTTTCTATCTTATCTGGTTCTTGAGTGTACAAAAGTTGAAATTTGAACTTGACCTTGTTTTCTCAAGGTCATCATCTCATTGTCATCCCCTTTGCCACCCAAGTAATGTGCTTTTTGTTTCATCTTTCTATCTGCAACGGTTTTGAAGATATTTGGTGAACTAACGAACTAACGAACAAACAGACGAAAGGAAAAACACGCAAACACTGACAATTAAAATACATCACCGCTTTGAAGCAGGATATATTTACATTTTAACTCTACTAGGAAACACAGTGAGGGGACACAGGGCAAATGCCATCCTGGAGAACGCCCAAAATCAACTCATGAATGACAGAGTGAGGCAAGTCCACATCACCATCAAGGTCCTGACGACAAGGACTGACCACCTCTTCAGGAAACCAATGCCAGTTTTGTCTCCTGTGAAGAAGTCTGTAAGTTTGTTGAGACACCCTAACTATCTCATCATAGTCCGAGTTATTCGTTCTTTCGTTCATTTCCTGAACGAAAGAACGTCGACTTTGAGTGGGAGGTAATAACAAAGTCTTTCTCTCATAGGACAGAAAATTGGAAGAAAAAATTGGAAGAAACATATCATCTACTACAGCAGATGATACGTGATTATATTATTGTCAAGAATGCTTTTCTGCTCAATCACCATGAAGACTGTCGTCAAATGACATCTTCCCTGAGCACCGACAAGATGAATGCCCATTGAAATCCACACAGTGGTGATAGTGGGTAAAGATTGAGCTAAGCCTGTTGAAATTTTAAGATAAAGAGGAATCTGCAAAGGTTGAGTAGTGATAATAGCAATATGAAAGAACTAGTTATATGGAAATCATATAAAAAAATAAATGTCAAGATGACTGGCTAATGTTGGCTTTCCACATTTTAACATCACACAGATGTACAGTATTTACTTTGAAAATTACTTGTTTTACTCAAGTACAAGTCACCGCAAGATCATGAAGTTACCCATGTTATGCTTGCAAATAATGGAAGTGATACCAGCAGTGTTATTTTTGCCCTTTCCTTCTGTTAACAAAAAACAAATCAGACACAATATTTGCAGTAAAACTCACCTTTTTGGTGAATAACGAACCACTGTTGTGTGGTGTTCACAACATTATCAGGTAAAACTATTATATGGACAAAGTGTCATCTATATGTAGCTATGTATTTAAGTAATCAGAGTGTTAAAGAGTAGGAAATATAAATTGGCCATGTCTGGGAGGCGTAAATAACTGGCTGGCATGATAAGGAATCAAAGTGTTAAATATCTTCCAGACTTTATTTAGATTTAAAATCACAAGAAAGACATCAGTATCCTGCAAAATGTTGCTGCTCCTCAATACTGTACACAGTAAAGCTGTTAAAACATGGTACTAAACTTATAAGCATGTCACTCTACAGAGGTCGATGCATTTCATTTCTGGAGAAAATCTTGTTATATGTGATGTCTCTCTTTTTGTGAAAGAACTCTTTTTCTCACTTTTACTTTTATACATGTCCCCGGATTATGTCTGTTTTCAGACAGCCTTAGGATGTAGTTCATTCACTAAAGAATGCTCAAGCCAATAAAGGACTTTTGCTTCACCCCCTCTCTCCTGCTACACCCTACAAGCTGTTTGCTATGGTTCATTAGCTTTCTGTTGAGTTGACTGGTAACACTTGATATTGTTGCAGGCTGTTCATTCCACACATTTCCAAGTGCTGCCCATTGGCAGAGTGTGATTTGGAGGAAAAGAGCGAATGCCATTATGATGGGACAAATGTTGTGTTCACAAAGTGCCAACAGAGACAAATGTTGTGTTCACAAAGTGCCAACAGAGCACAGTTTATCATGTGAACTGGAAAAAAAAGTGATATGTCCTATTAAGAGAGTTTATATTGTCAGAAAATAAAATGTAGAAGCTCAATGACTCCCAGGAAAAAAGGAAGTCTTAAAACATTATTGAAATGCCCCTTCTCCTTTTGGCTTTTCCCTGAAGGGAAAAGCCAAAGGGACAAGGGGTATTTCAGAAGAAGAAGCGAAGGGGCATATATATATATATATATATATATATATAGCTTTTGAATGGTATTAATCAAATGTTTGGGGGATAGAGACCAAAAGGAATTTAGAAAAATATATTTAATTTCTATTTCTGTTTGCTGTTTACTTTTCAAATGTAATCTACCCCATCCAACTACCGGCCAATAAGCTGTCTCAGTACAACATGGAAGCTCCTGTCAGGCATCATGGCGGCTAAGATGAGTAGGCACATGGATCAATATATAAGCGGGGCACAGAAAGGAGTTGGTAGTAACACCAGGGGAGCCAAGCATCAGGTACTGGTGGACAGAGCAGTACACAGAGACTGTAAGAATAGTCAGACCAACTTGTTCACTGCCTGGATAGATTACCAGAAAGCCTACGATTCAATGCCACACACGTGGATACTGGAATGTCTGGAACTGTATAAGATCAACAGGACACTAAGAGCCTTCATAAAGAACTCAATGGGAACGTGGAAGACAACCCTGGAGACTAACTCCAAGCCAATTGCCCAAGTTAACATCAAGTGCGGCATATACCAAGGGGATGCACTATCACCACTGGTGTTCTGCATAGGCCTGAACCCCCTCAGTCACATAGATAGATAGATAGATAGATAGATAGATAGATAGATAGATAGATAGATAGATAGATAGATAGATAGATAGATAGATAGATAGATAGATAGATAGATAGATAGATAGATAGATAGATAGATAGATAGATAGATAGATAGATAGATAGATAGATAGATACTTTATTAATCCCGGAGGAAATTGCATATATCCACTGCTCAGGCATTACATAACAAATAATACTGGATAAACACCAGGAGAAAAGGAAACACTGACATCACAGGACATACCACAAGACATACATTACACTAACAGACAGACACATGCAGCACTAACAGGACTTATATACTAAACTATAACTAAAATATAAACAGTATAAAATTTAAAAATATTACAGTATTAAAATATAAACAGTATAAAAAATAAATAAATTATATATATATATATATATATATATATATATATATATATATATATATATATATACAGTGATACCTCTGTACTCGACCATAATCCGTTCTGAGGTGGTGGTTGAGCACCGATTTGTTCGACCACCGAAACCAATTTTCCCATAAGAAATAATGGAAAGTATTTTAATCCGTTCTTACCATTTAGAAAAATACCTAAAATATTATAAGAACGTGTATCTAAACAACAATGAATACGTAAATGTGCACAAACAGTACATGATAAAGATAAAGCATTATAAACCATTTTGTATAATTTACGTTACGTTTTGGAGAGTGGTTGATGGCACTAGCGTCATCATGGAAGGGGAATCCCTTCCATGATGACGCTAGGTAACGCGCCTCCAGGGGTTTTCTCCCTTCTCTCTTCCGTGGAGGTGAATCTGGCTGGGCAGTAGCCTTCCTCTTTTCTTTAAGAAGGAACCTGTCCATTGTCAGTTGCTTCTGCCTCAAGATAGTGGAAATGCTTGACTTTCATTTCGTACTGCGACGCGAGGTCGGACACTCGTATACCACTTTCATATTTTGCTATAATTTCCGTACGTCTTTGCGTACGTAATTTGCGTAAGTAATTTGCGTACATGTTACTCCGCTGGCGGTCTGAGTCGAACTGACGCTTACCCGCTGGCCGAGGAGCGCGGCCGAGGAGCGCGTTCGGGTCGACTCGGCTAGTCGAGTACCGAAAATCGGTTCGGGGTCCGATACATTTTCTACTCGAATTTTTTGGTCGAGCACCGATTTGGTCGAGTATAGAGGCGGTCGAGTACAGAGGTATCACTGTATATATAACAGAATAAAAAAATAAATTAAAATTAAATTAAATCCATTTTCAACCCCGTGCTGACCTCGCCACCTCCCCCCCGATCCTCCTGAGAGAGTCATTGTACCCCCTGATGGCACGGGGCACGAAGGAGGACCTCAGCCTCATCATCACAATCACATCATCACAAAGAGTGGCTACTGACACTAATTCCGAAGAAGGGCAAGAATCAGCCATCTCCTCTACATGGATGACATCACGCTGTATGCCAGGAATGAGCGAGAAATTGACTCACTGATCCACACCACCAGGATCTACAGCGACGACATAGGTATGTCATTCGGATTGAACAAATGTGGCCGGATGGTATCAAGAAAAGGCAAGATGATCAGAACTGAAGGGGTTGACCTACCAGGGGGCAGGATAGAAGACATCAAGGACAGCTACAAATACCTTGGAATCCCACAGGCTAATAGCAATCATGAGGAGGCCGCAAGGAAGTCATCCACAGCCAAATACCTCCAGAGAGTAAGACAAGTCCTGAGAAGTCAGCTGAATGGTAAGAACAAGGTCCGAGCCATCAACATGTATGCACTGCCTGTCATCAGATACCCCGCTGGGATCATAAGCTGGCCAAAGGAGGAGATAGAAGCCACAGACATCAAGACGAGAAACCTCCTCACCTTGCATGGAGGGTTTCACCCCAAGTCCAGCACCCTGAGGCTGTACACTAAGCAGAAAGAGGGAGGCCGAAGACTAGTGAGCATCAGGACGACTGTCCAGGATGATTGATCAAAAATCCAAGAGTACATCAGGAAGATGGAAGATGAACTGCTCAGTGAATGCCTTAGACAGAAGAAACCTGAGGAGGAAGAGGAGGTGGAGACAACATGGAGGGACAAGTCCCCTATATGGCATGTACCACCGTCAGATAGAGGAAGTGGCTAACATCAAGAAGACCTACCAATGGCTGAATAAAGCTGGACTGACAGACAGCACAGAGGCACTGATCATGGCAGCACAAGAACAGGCCCTAAGTACAAGGGCAATAGAGGCCAATATCTACCACAGTAGATCTGACCCAAGGTGCAGGCTATGTAAAGAAGCCCAGAGTCAGTCCAGCATGTGGTAGCAGGGTGTAAGATGCTCGCTAGCTCAGCATACATGGAAAGGCACAACCAAGTAGCTGTGATAGTGTACAGGAACATCTGTACCCAGTATGGACTAGAAGTACCCGAATCCCAATGGGACATACCACTGAAAGTGGTTGAGAACGACAAGGCTAAGATCCTGTGGGACTGCAGCTTCCAGACTGACAAACAGCTGATGGCTAACAAACCGGACATAGTGGTGATGGACAAAGAGCAGAAGAGACCAGTGGTGATAGATGTGGCGATTCCAGCTGACGCCAACATCAGGAAGAAGGAACATGAAAAGATTGAGAAGTATCAAGGGTTGAAATAACAGCTGGAAGAGATGTGGAAGGTCAAGGTTAATATGGTTCCTGTGGTAGTAGGAGCACTTGGGGCAGTGACCCCCAAACTGGAAGAGTGGCTCCAGCAGATTCCTGGAACAACATCTGAAGCCTCAGTCCAGAAGAGCGCAGTCCTAGGAACAGCTAAGATACTGTGTAGAACCCTCAGACTCCCAGGCCTCTGGTAGAGGACCCGAGCTTGAGGATGACACACAGATACCACCCCAGAACGGTGAGAGGGACATTTCATTATATATATATATATATATACACTAGCCGGAACCCGTGGAAATTCCACTATAAAACAATAATATCAGACTTCATACCAAATATATGAAAACAAATGTATTGGTATTATAAACCAAGCGCACCCATCAGAGTTCTCCAAGCAGAAGGTATCATGTCCTAGTCTGACCCAGAACTGGCGTCGGAGTGTTCGGCGAGGAGAGTGAATGAATTGATAAATAAATACATAATTTTTATGACTCATAAAGAAATAGACAAACAACCAATTAATTAGATGAATTAATTACAAATCCTGTAATTAATTAGATTAATTTTTTAATTGCCTGACAGCACTAATATATATATATATATATATATATATATATATATATATATATATATATATATATATATATATACACACACAAAGAAAGATTTCAGATATATAAGAAAGTGGGAATAATAATTTACCTTAGACTTTACAGTGAGATGTCTTTTTCACTATATACGTATAAATTTGAGTTTGAATAGGTTTAATTCTTTATTTAGTGTTAAATAAAGGGTTTCACGTTTCACGAGCCGATGCTGAAAGGGTTACATTAATGAAAGGAAAGAGGCAGATATTACTGTGGACAGTACGGAAAAAGAAGTCAAGCGAAAACCAGCAAAAATCCACATTACATTTTTAACACAATGGACGCGTTTGTTTCCATGGGTGAGGCATGGATAAATTTAGCACCCAAGACAAAATGCAGCTTACACAAAATGTGTTTGGAGAGGGCTCTGTCAGCCTGGTGCAGTGTCCACAGGAGAATATATGAATTAAAGGGGTGAAACTGTTATGGGAAAAACAGTCACACACTGTGTGCTAATAATATGCCTAATTTATTGAACTAATTTAGCCTAGAGGAAAAATACTTTGATGTAAGAAACATTTTAAATATAATGCATTTACGTATCTGCTTATGCAGCAGCTTAGCTGCAGGAAGGTGACTGTATCCTTGTATTTCTCTGTGATTGGTTGTAAGAACATTCACCTAAACAACAGAAATGACAAACATCAATCAAAGGAAAATGAAAAGAAAGAAAGAAGGGAAAAAAAACAAAAACAACCTCCAATGTTAACATGGGATGTATTGCAAATGGTATAATGAGTCTGCTCTTAATTAGTGCCACAGGAAATCGATGGTTACCCCAAATGCTTGTCATTAACAAACGAGCAGACAGCCAACTCATGGGACTTGTGCTAAATAACTGTTTTTTTTCAGTCACATGCTGAATCTGAGAAGCAGAAGGGATGTGATACCATGTGTGAAAGTGTGTGTTTTTGTGCAGTCCACAGCTTGTGTGCTAGGTGGCATGCTGAGCAAAGCAGTCCTCATATTTGTAATGGCTGAAGGTAGGAAGAAAATGGTTAATGTATCTGAGATGAAAAAAGGCAAAGATGCAAAGGAAAAAGGAAATTAGTCAATGTAAAAAGCATAGTGCTTTTTACATTGACTAATTTTTCCTGTTTTAATGTTACTTTTACATGTGTTTCAAAATATTCAAACTATATCCATGCAGTTAATTCCCAAATAAGGGAACAATAAATTCTTTACATCTTAATTCAATCTATGTCAGTTAACTTAACTAAAAGTCAAAAGAAAAGCAAAACTGAATATACAACATCTTGTATTTAAACAGACTGAAAATTAGGTATTTGTGCCTTTTGCGATGTAAAATTAAGGTCTTGTAGAAACATACATACAGTACCTACATCCTACACTGAATCTTGGACTGTGTTTGAGGGACCCAAACATGTTTTTTATTTTCTTGACTGCTTTTTTGAGACTAAATGACTCCTGCAGTTTAGTTAACCAATGTATTTAAAAAAGCCCTGTTTAATGATCAACAGAAAGACCTAGCAGTGCTTCCAGTGGAGTGTTCTTATGTTCAACATCTAATATTGAATATACCTCCAATAAGGACTCAGGTGTCTCTGGATTTTAAGAGTAGTTAGATGAACAAACTGTAAGTTTTTATCTCTTTATCTACTTTATTGTATACTGAAAATGAGAAGAATAAGATTAGATTTTTAAAAGTAGATGTATTCATAAAAGCCAAATTACAAGATAATCACGTTGACACAAAATCCAAAAGAGATTCACACAAAAAGGAATTCACATCAAAAACATCCCTGAATGAAGAAAACTAACATTTATCAAACTAAAAACAGAGGCTCTTGTCTCCATGTTGAATATGCTCCATTCATATTCAAAGTACATGACTTAAAACACAGGATAAGAAGAAGATTTATTTTTTTTGATTTTTGCAAAAACACTTTAATCTCATTCAAACATTTTGCAGTTTTACATTAGATGAAAGCATTTAAGTGCCTCAGAAGATCTTTTCCAAAAAAACTCCAATCACATTTAACATTTAGAACATTTAGAACATTTTACAATTTTTCATTAGATGAAATTTCAAAAACACTAAACACTCAAAAACATTAAACACCAAGAAACAAAGGGAAATACAATATAAAAATTAGTGCATTATAACAGGAAGTTTGCAAAAGTGAGGTGGTCATCAACTAAAGTGCATAGGACATTTTTATAACACCAGATGTTCCTAAAGTAATTCAGGTCTTTTGTCAATTTATAGAAACCAAATTCTAGTTTTAAGCGACATCTGATGTTACAGCAAAAAACAGTAGCTGCTTCTAGAACAGTGTTGTTTTCAATTTTCCTTTTCCTGGTCACATAAATTGCAAGTTTTGCCTCCCCAGAAATAAAATTTAAAAGCTGCCACTTTCTCTGATTTGAAGAAGATCTTGATTTTTGCAAAAACACTTTAATCTCATTCAAACATTTTGCAGTTTTACATTAGATGAAAGCATTAAAATTGCCTCAGAAGATCTTTGGCAAAAAAAACCCTCAATCACATTTAACATTTAGAACATTTAGAACATTTTACAATTTTTCATTAGATGAAAATTTCAAAAACACTAAACACTCAAAAACATTAAACACCAAGAAACAAAGGGAAATACAGTATAAAAATTAGTGCATTTTAACAGGAAGTTTGCAAAAGTGAGGTGGACATCAACTAAAGTGCATAGGACATTTTTGTAACACCAGATGTTCCTAAAGTTATTCAGGTCTTTTGTCAATTTATAGAAAGCAAATTCTAGTTTTAAGCGACATCTGATGTTACAGCAAAAAACAGTAGCTGCTTCTTGAACAGTGTTGTTTTCAATTTTCCTTTTCCTGGTCACATAAATTGCAAGTTTTGCCTCCCCAGAAATAAAATTTAAAAGCTGCCACTTTCTCTGATTCGATCTATTGTACCCAGCACCGTAGATGAATTTCCTGATACTAAGATTTGAAGAAGAAGAAGAAGAAGAAGAAGAAGTACACTTTATTAATCACTCAGGTAAGCATATACAATCTGTGTTAGTTTGTCAACAGTGTATATGTATAACAATGTATATGAATTAACAAGACTGACAATGTCACAAGCCTTTAAAACTCTCAGTAATAGTCTGGTTGAGCTTTTTTTTTTCCTTTAAAAAAAACCACTTAGTTCTATGCAACTGTGACTATATTTCAAATGCTCAGAGCACTGGCGGCAGCTTTAGAAAGTGGCTTCATGTCGTGTTGTACACATTGATGGGAAAGAGGGCACTATATTAATAAAGCATTATATATGATTAATTTAATACAGATAAAATATTTGATAAAAAAATCAAACAAACAATACAATAACAAAATCACAGCAAAACAAAGCAAAAAAGACAAAATTGTTTGCTAAAATTTTTACAGCATAATAAATAATTGCTTGGCTTGTTTAAAGTTTATTCAAGTTCATCAAGCATTCCTCTTCATATGAAATGTAAGTGAGGAAAATAAGCAATGCAAAAAAGCAAAATAAATAAAGTGAAATAAAAAAAATGATTGAAGTTTAAGACATGAAATGTACCTGCACTCTTTAGAAATTTCTGAAATTATTGTTGTTACATTTGAAGACAATGATTAACTAAAAAGTTCTTTTTATGGTTGTGCTCTCTTGAAAATAGTGGTGTTTTATTTATCTGAGTTTCACTGTAACAAATGTTTTACTACTGTAAAGCAAATGCAGCAATACAGGCCTCTAGTAACATCCACCATACAACCTAACAATCAACTCAAACACAAGCCTTCCTTTGAATGCAATGCTTGTGTTTTCTAGTCTAACAAAAAAAAAAAATCAATGAGCAATTACTGTGTAAGAATAAAGTCTAAAAATGGAAAATGCAGACTTACAAAACCGATCATGTACTGTATAACAATTAAACTACATCACAGAATGGTGGGCAAAATGCTTTTTTATGTCCAACATCCAAACTCATGCAAGAGTGAAAATTTTTTGGAGTTATTAAACAGTAGAGAACTTTAAGTTATAGCAGCACTTTGAAGATTAAAGTTAACTGTCATCTCATTTGACATTACAGTAGGTACTTTCATGCTCAGAGACAGCATAATTTATTTTTATCAGGATCTGTCAGCGTCAGTTGCAGGCGAAGTTTGCCCCTATGTTGTGATGGCTTTGACTTGCTGAGCTCGTGATTGGAACACACAACTTCTTAAAAGAGGACAAGCCCTCTGACTTTGATGGATTTCGGGGCAATATTAGTCAGCGAGCATGTATCCCCCTAAGCTGTGGTGGAACTGATCGAGGTTGACCAAATAATCTGCCAATTCCCTCCCAAGAAATGCAGAGATGACAAAAAAATGTCTAAGTCTCTCAAGCCCTCATCCCCAAGAGCTGGATCAGCAGTTGTGTCAAAACCCCCCGTAAAGCGCACAAGATTTCAAGTTTGGAAAAGGTGGTGACAAGATTTTCAATTTCATGGTTTCACTTTTAATTCATGTTTAATTGCACAATCGTTTATAGAATAACAGTGATAGCGCTGATGAACTGTGACAATATTTTTAAAAGAATTGTCAAATGTCAGAGCACTGGTGTTATTATACAGTCTGAAATGAACTGTCACTTTGCTCTCTTACTTATTGCTCAGGTAATGAGTCAATACTTGAGAACATTACAGTGTTTGTAAGTCGTGTCAAGGGCTGTGCCTTGGAAATCCCAGGGCCCTCTCATTCATCTAACTTCATAAAGCTTCAGTCTTCCAAGCCCCATAAGTGCTGGAATAGATTGTGTCAAATTGTGTGTGTTTTGTTTTTTTTTCTCAGGCAATGTAGTCAATATGGTTTATGAAGTAAGGTCTCCCAAGGTCACATGAGAGCAGGACATGAAAGCCAAGCACTCGGCCTCCACTTCACAAACAAGCTGTCTCTACTTCAAACGGGTGGCAAAGCTGCCCCACATTTTTTCTATTTTCATTTGCAATAGCCAACATTGCTAATGGCCGGCGGCTCTCCATCTCCTCTCTCCACCTGGCAACATGAGTATGCTCACAGCTGCAGTCAAAGGTAGCCTGAACCATGACAGGTTGTGGCATAGCACAGAGCTTTGAAACGTAAAATTACAAATTATATAAATATTCCTATGAAATTTGGATAAAACCTTTTGTGGATTTGTTTTTTCTCCACATTTCCACCAAAACCCCACTGCATGGGTTTCAATAAACATGATCCAAGGTCAAAAACATTACAGCATTAATTTAGAACTATAAAAAACAACAACAGAAAATACGTTCACCAAGACACAGTTAATTTCCACTGTTTTCACTGTAATTTATGTTCAGTTTTAAAGCTGAATTTGAAATGTGTTAGTGTTTTACATCTATAATCAACTCTTCATGATATGAGTGTGGTTGCCACAGGACATCAGGGGCTCAGTACAAAATAAAAAACATTTAAATACAAGTACCATCTCTTATTCAGTTCAAACGTAAATTATTTATTATTTATCTCCCCACCTATATATTTGAATGACCTCACTTGAAAACCTCAAGGTGTCACGTTTTAACTCCACCCACTAGTGCCCAAACAATCACAGTGTATCTGCCAGAAGGAATCACGTGAACAATATGGCGTAAGGCATCGGCCAGCGAGACTTTTTGTTGCAGCTACACCTTTCGTCCACATGACAAAAAAGATATCCGGGATGAAAACGCTGGCCAAAGTGAAGTTTTTTGAAAACACAGGGTATGTGTTGTCATGTGCATGCTGTAACCAAAACTTTTTCTATCCGGGGGGCATCTCCCTACGACGAAAACCACTTTGATGTTGGTGTATGTGACCCGTGTCTACATATACACGCAGAATTGACAGGGTTAAAACCGGCTATTTTCTGATGTGTAACAGCTCCACGTTGAAGATGTGTTGAAAAACATGCTTGACAGTTGGATATCTGGGCTTAAGCTAACCATTCGCCACTTTGCAATAGGCGAAGTAAATTCCATATGGCTACAAGGTTTTTAGCTTGTGTAGACACAGTGGCGTTCTTATTTTTAGGAAAAAAAGTCTAAAACTTACAACTTTTTTGGACTCGCGAAAATCCAAGAGCGATAACATAAGAAAACAATAGCATGCTGCTATATCCGCATGCCGACGGAAATAGCCGAAGTGACCCGAACGCTCCTGATCATTAAATATTCACTCGGGTCATGACAGTCAACAGTCCAGAGCAATGGAGAGTGTGGAAAAGAGGTGAAGAAGCGTGTACAGGCAGGATGGAACGGGTGGAGGAAAGTGTCAGGTGTGATGTGTGATAGAAGAGTTTCATCTAAAATGAAAGGAAAGGTGTACAAAACTGTGGTGAGACCAGCGATGTTGTTTGGTCCAGACACGGTGTCACTGAGGAAAAGACAGGAGACAGAGCTGGAGGTAGCAGAGATGAAGATGCTGAGGTTCTCTCTGGGAGTGACCAGGAAGGATAGGATCAGGAATGAGTACATCAGAGGGACATCACATGTTAGAGGTTTTGGAGATAAAGTAAGAGAGGCCAGACTGAGATGGTTTGGACAGATATTGAATATATTGGTAGAAGGATGCAGAGTTTTGAACTGCCAGGCAGGAGGCCTGGAGGAAGACCAAAGAGGAGGTTTATGGATGTAATGAGGGAGGACATGAAGGTAGTTGGTGTGAGAGAAGAGGATGCAAAGGACAGAGCTAGATGGAGGCAATTGATTCGCTGTGGCGACCCCTGAAGGGAAAAGCCGAAAGGAAAAGAAGAAGAAGAATAAGAATTTTTTTTTTGCAAAGACACTTTGATCACGTTCAAATATTTTACAATTTTACATTAGATGAAAGCACTAAAGTGCTTCAGAAGAAGAATAAGATTTTTTTCAAAAAAACTTCAATCACATTCAAAACATTTAGAACATTTTACAATTTTTCATTAAATGAAATCTCAAAAACACTAAACACTCAAAACCACTAAACACTAATAAACAAAATGAAATACAATATAAAACTTAGTGCATTATAACAGGAAGTTTGCAAAAGTGAGGTGGTCATCAACTAAAGTGCATAGGACATTTTTGTAACACCAGATGTTCCTAAAATTATTCAGGTCTTTTGTCAATTTATAGAAACCAAATTCTAGTTTTAAGCAACATCTGATGTTACAGGATAAAAACAGTAGCTGCTACTAGAACAGTATCCTCTCCTCTTCCTGGTCACATAAAGTGTGAGTTTTGCTTCTCCAGAGATAAAATTTAAAAGCTGCCACTTTCTCTGATTCAATTTATTGTACCCAGCACTGTAGATGAATTTCGTGATACTAAAATTTTCACTGAACAAGTTAAAAACATTCGTTAGAAGAGTGAAGAGCACTGCAAGTCTCCCACACTCACTAAAAGCATGAAAGACTGTTTCACGAAGGGGACAGAAGGGACACTGGCTGGACACCGCAGGGTTAAAAACAGAGATAAAAGCATTGGAACCGACGGCACCGTGTAAAATCCTCCACTGGAGGTCGGCTGTTTTTTTCTCGAGGGGAGGTTTGTACAGAAGTCTCCACTGTGGGTCAGGTCCATTTCCCGTCATCCTGTTGGCCCAGGTAGTGGGTGCTCTGTTACACAGGTTTTTCTTGTTGATTACTTTTACACATTGTCTGTACAGTATTTTTTTGTTGGCCGTGTGCAGGTTGATCTGTCGTTCATCTCCGAGGAGAGGACCCTCCAGTTCTCCAAACAGGGGACTGATGTGGACCTCAGGGAAAGGGTCTTTATTGTTAGGCACAGTCCCTCTACTATACTCCAGGAGGAGGCTTCTCTCCTTCCCACCTTCCCATCCCACCCTGGTGGACTGGATGTTCAGCAGGGAGCTCACAGCCTGGGCATCTGCCAGCGCAGGCCCGGCGTTGTCCACCAGCTGCTGGAGGGTCATGGTCCCGGTTCTGCAAAGTGCTGCAGACAGCCCAGGTGTGGCTCCACTGCAGACATTCAACCTGGCTCCATGTACTGGTGGTTCCTTCAGTAACCAGAACAGAGAGTCAGAGCTTTTTCCTGGGCTGCTTTTAAATACGGCCCATGACTTAAAAACACCATGATAAAATGGAGGCAAACCGTTTAACTTTAGAAACTTTGAGTCCATTAAAAGCAGTGCAGCATCCAGGTCCAAGTTACTCACACGTTTGAATATGCAGCTGGCCACCTCTCTCCACGTCAGATCTGCTGGTCCGGTCAGAAATTGCTGGATGAACTGTAATCTGAACGTGGCTGTTCTACTAGCCAGGTGGATGAGGCCCTGTCCCCCCTCCTCTCTTGACAAAAACAACACTCCTTGAGGCACCCAATGCAGCCCATCCCAGAAAAAGTTAACAAGTTTGGTCTGGATTTGGGCTAGAAACCCTGATGGAGGGTCCATACAGGCCAAGCGGTGCCACAGCTATGAGGCCACCAGGTTGTTTATCACTAAAACTCGACCTCTGTACGACATTCTGGGGAGCAACCATTTCCATTTCTTAGAGAGACCCGTAGGCTGCAGCGGCACGTCACTTCCTACCTGCGCCACTATTTAAAAGCAAAGTGACTGACAACAGAGATGGAGGCGACACAGGAGAGCGAGGCAAGCCCACTCGGACCTTTGGGTGGAAAGTTTATTTATAAAAAGAACAAAGACGGGACAATCAACAAAAACGCAGTGATTCTGCGCTGCCAATCTGCACTGTAGACGCCTCCATCAGTCTGCCCCAGGGCAGCTGTGGCTACACACGTGGCTTACCATCACCAAGTATGAATGAGGAGTGAATGAATAATGGATCCGATGTAAAGCTTTGAGTTAAAGTCTTTGAGTGTCCAGAAAAGCACTATATGAATCAAATCCATTATTATTATTATTACTATTGTCATTGTTATTATTATTTGTACCTTTTGTAAAAGAGAATTTTCATATCACCGAAGCAGCTCCAGCCTAACGTATCATTTAAATGCAAAACATGTCAAGGACAGAGCTGAACGTTAGCTTACCCTTTTAAAGGAAAAGCCTGTTAACATCTTGCTATTTAGTTGCCTTATTTAGAGGCATGTTATACTATTAATTTTGAATTTCTGTGTTGAGTCAGCTTTAGTATTCATTTTGATTGAGAGTCTGCTTATGTGCCTATTTGAGACTCAGCCTTATTTTATTTCTGAATTTTATGTATTTTATTTAACTGTATTTTGTATTGCATTTTTGAGAAATGCACCTGGCCTAATTGGTTTGCTTATGTGCTAGGGCTTTTTTCTTTTGAATTCCATTTATAAAGCACACTTAACCAATAAAAAAAGTGGATTTCAAATCTTCTCTTCTTGGTGAATTCTATTGATTAGTCATGTACTACAATTTTGTAATGTCCTAGAATTCAAATTCTTTATTTGGGGGCCTTTAGCAGGTATGAGATTAAAATGAGATTAATTAGATTAATTACAAATCCTGTAATTAATTAGATTAAGTTTTTTAATCGCCTGACAGCACTAAAAAGAACAGGATTATTTTTTTACAAGCTAAACCCGCGAATGGGTGTACGATATGGCGAGGACGATCGATTGAAAGAAAATGAGAATACAGTGTTTTATCGTAGATTTTGCGTTAAAATTCTAATTGGACAAAAAATGGTGAATGCTGAGAGGGGGTAGGAGTTGTGACAGACCGATCAGAAGGTAAATGAAAGATATTATCAATACTTTTTTGTAGTCTTAGACTTTTGATCTCTATGGCCGGCAGGAATAAACAGCGATGCATGTAAATGTGTATTCACCTCGCTTGCTATTTTTCATGCCTTTTTAAGTTGAAATGAAAAATAAACCAATAAAAACAAAACAAAACTAAACTATGGAATATCAATGGTGTTGTCTAAGTCAAAGTTAAAATGTATTGAAGTCCAAGTAAAACTTACAAGTAAACATTGAGTAATATTTTGTATGACTGTATCTTCACATAGTGAATGCAAGTTTTCAACTGTTGAATCTCACGTTTATACCTGCATAAAGTAGGACAGAAATAAAGATAGTTCAGCTTGAACTGTTGACTTTTGTGTACTTTTGTAGGTAAACTGAACAGAAGATTTTTTCCTCAGAATGCAGGAAAACATCCCCATTTTCTAAAAATATTCCCGTGGGTGCCCCCCAGACCCCCCCCCTGTGGGGGGGTATGCCCCCCACACACCCCTACGACGAGTGTGGTTTTACACCCCCACAACAATTGAAAACTTGCATTCACTATGTGAAGACACGGTCATTCAACATACTACATAATACTTTGAATAAATTTGATTATTGGTATTACTGAATGTTTACTTGTAAGTTTTACTTGCTATTATAGCAAGCAGCTATCTTGGACACAGAATGTGGCTTTTTTGTGGCTTACTCAATTATTTTACACTGAGCCGCAGTGGCTTAGTCATACTACCTCCTAGTGCAAGCCCAAGATATGTTTGTCTGTTTCTTTCTTTGAGTCATAGAGTTTATATATTTATTTAATTATTGTTTCATTCATTCATTCACGTTCCTCGCCAAATATGCCAACGCCAGTTCTGGGTCAGACCGGGATGTGCTGCCTGCTGGAGGGAGAACTCTGTGATGGGTGCGCTTCGTTTATAATACCAATACATTTGTTTTCATATGCTTGGTATGAATTCTGATATTATTATTTTCTCGTGGAATTGCCACGGGTTCCTGCTAGTTTACATATAAATGAACATCCAGTATTTAATTTTTTGTTTGATGTTTGATTTTTTTTTTTGTCTTCTTTGGAATATATAGAATATATAGAAGTGGCCAAGCTTTTTGTACAAGCAGGAATTCTGATTTTTGAAAATATTGTACCAAACGCGAAAATGAGGGTGCTGGGTAAATCCAAGCTCATTGTGTTTCCTGTGGCCCTGACATGCATAGCTCACACATTTCAGGGATATATTTCACACATACAGTATAACATGATCAGATAGCGGTTTGGTTGACCACGTCATGTCAGGATGCTCCCTCTATACTTTCAGTGTTTTGCTGTATCTGTGCAGCTTTGCACTGCCAGTAGTGATGTCAAGCAGAGCGCAGACAGCTAAATAATATTTTTTGGCTTGTCTGTTTACACTGTCATCAGTGATTTTTTTTTTTTTGTCATCTTTTGTCTTCTAAATGTTTTTTTTTTTTTTTTAAATTTGTTCTCACAAAGCCGATTCTTTATAAACCGTGCACATTGCATTTTAACAAGATTGCCCCCTGATTTTTCCTGCTTATTATGTCACCAGACTATTAGGTACAACATAATAATTAGTATGTTTATTAAAGTCATTGTGCCAGACAGTTCACTTTCCCATCATCAAAAGATCTGTCTGGATTGGCCTTTTTTGTTTATTACAATAGAACATAACTCCATCGTTAACGTTGTTATTAAATGAATACATACGCCACCATGCACATTTTGTACTTACTATTCTGTTATTTTAACAACTTGCACAGTGTTGCCCTCCTGAATAAATATAAATGAGCTACACTTGTAATCAAAGCTATAACATGTCTTTACCTAGAAATATAAGATATTTTATACTTTTTGCATATAACTCAGATTCTTTCCATTTCAATCACATTCACTGACTCCCTCCACCCAACTTTCTCTCTTAGCCTGGTGCATAGGACCCCTCCTTTACTCTGCTGCCAATTTAGCTTGACAGGTGAATGTTGACCGGGAATTTCTGCAGGAGCCTTTCCAAATCAACAAAGTATATGTCTTCACTTGAGATATCAACACATTCTGTTCCCAAATAATTGTGTGTAATTCTAAACACACACACATGCACGCACACACACACACACACACACACACACAGGCTGTTTTTATATTGAGTATTTGTTGTTTCAAGATTAATTAACTAACTAATTAATTAACCAGATATTGTCTAATTTCTATTTTTTTTAAATACAAAGTTGAAAAGCTTTATAAAAAAATAATACATGTGGGCCTAAGGCTCTTCATACTGTTGATCAGACAAATTCTGACAGTAGCTAAATGTACTGCAAATGTTTTGTCAACCTAAAAAGTGGCTGGCCTTAAACTGTTTCTCTAGAGGTTGTATTACTTTTGAAGGACTATAAATTGCAGTAACTGTGATTAAAATTTTCATATATATCTGCGGTTTTCTTACAATTGTCCAGAGCAATGGAGAGTGTGGAAAAGAGATGAAGATGGTACAGGTAGGATGGTACGGGTGGAGAAAAGTGTCAGGTGTGAATATGTGATAGAAGAGTTTCAGCTAGAATGAAAGGAGAGGTTTACAAAACTGTGGAGAGACCAGTGATGTTGTTTGGTCCAGAGCAGTGGTCCTTAACCTGGGTTTGATCGAACCCTAGGGGTTTGGTGAGTCAGTTTCAGGGGTTCGGCGGAGATGGAGTTCACGATGTGTCGGGTGTTTTGTCCACGCACCACTCATTCTGAACAAAAGGATCAAAAAAATTTTGAGTTGAGATATGTTATCCTCCATTTTTATAGTAAGGCAAGGCAAGTGGAAAACATGAATGGCTGCACTTGACCCGCTGACTATAATGTAGATCAGCAGTCCCCAACCTTTTTTGGGCCACGGACCGGTTTCATCTAAGAAAATATTTCCATGGTCCGGCCTTCATTTGCTTGATAATCGTTAATGACGCCAGGACAGCTGTAGTCTAATAATAAGTCATCTGCAGTGGTTTTATGTAACATGCAGACATCAACAAATAATAATTTTTTTTTAATTGATAATCAACATCTCTGTAAACAAAATAATTGTAATAAATAATTATACTAATAATTATACTAATTATATATTAAAAACTTGATTGAAGTGACTGCACTGATAAGGTTTATTTTGAAATATATCGACTTACAATCAGTGCATTCAACATAGGGGAAATATTGATTATTTCCAATAAAAGGGTGAACAAGTCACTCAAGTAATACTAATTATAATGATGATAATTAGTGGTTGGTGTTGATGTATTCCTGTGTGGCCTCAGCATTTGTGTAGTGAGACCGGTGTCGGCCCGTTCTGCTTCGTGGAGCATGTTCCACTTCCTAATATGACAATATGCGTTGTGCCTTTCAGATGTAATAAGGTGTTACCATATATAGGAATGTAAGTATATGCATTGTAACTTGTGCCTAAAAAAGGATGCCATCTGAAGGTTGTTTTACTGAGAAGAGACAGGCCTGTTAGTTTTACATGGGAAATTAGTGTGGTGTAATATTGCCTGATGTTAAGACACGCCTACTGAAGAACATAAATACTGAGTGATTTCTGTATTTCATTGCACACTAGCACTGCATATGTACAACCCTTTTGTGCTCAGAATATTCTGTAATAAAGCTTCGAAGAATTTTTATCTGTTTCCAGTCTTTCTTCGAGACCAACATTTTCACTATCCAAAATCAAACGAATACGCGGAGGCTCAAGTAGAAAAGCTTCCATCATTGGGGACCGCTGATATAGGGGTAACGGAAGAAAATGACACCCGAAGTGTGTTGCGGACGTCCGGTCTACTCTGCAGTTTGGTTTTCTTTACGGTCACTACAGAAAATCCCACTTCACAAAGACAGGAGGTTGGAAATGGAAGCAGTGTTTTCAATACATTTTCGGCGATTTCAGGATAATCTGCCTTTACTTTAATCCAGAACACTGGCACAGTTGTGGGCTGGCTGGTAACCTGTCACATGACCGAGACCTGTCATGCGGGACAGACGCATGCATTAGTCTGTGCGTCATTCCGTTCATATATGTAAATTGTCCATGCACATACAAGACATGGAGTTGACTTGCCCCCCATGTCTATAAAGCTCATTCTTCTCAGTTTACAGACAGCCTCTAACTCAGTGGCATTTAAGTGTGAATTATGTGAATGTGCAGAATGTCAGTGAGAGGGATTACTTTGTTTATATCGGAACACACCTGCGAAGTAACGAGACGGTTAGTTGTGTGTGTTTTGGTTTTCCTTTCAAAACAAATGTTTACAGTACTATTTACACACACAAAAAGAGGAAGTATCATTCACACACACTTAAAGATTTTAAACCCAGTGTAGTTAGATTTGTGGACCCTGTCCAAGGGTCAGATATCCCTGATATTGTGAGGGCTGGCTGTTCTGCAGATGTGTCATGTGATGAAGTTAAAAATAAATCACTGACAGAAGATGATAGTGCTGTTAAAAACCTGTCAAAAATAATTGCGCAGAAAATAGCATTAATATTGTTGAAATTGGAACATATTTTTCATGTTCCAGCAAGAAGAGTTACTGGAGGAGTTGCAATTTTGTTGCTTTCAGCTTGTGCACCTCTTGTAAAGCGCACAGTTACTGAAATTTTCATAGGAAATTTGGGGTGGCAGTGGCTCAGCGGTAGAGCGGACGTCTTGGAACCAGACAGCGCCCAGCCATCGGCGGTTCGATTCCCGCTCCAGCCAGACATCTTCAGAGTGTGAGCTGACAGTGGGAGGTGTCAGCTCACCTCCCAGCCACTGCCGAGGCGCCCTTGAGCAAGGCGCCGTCCCCCCCACAAGCTGCTCATTGGGGCGCACCCTGGAAGTTGCGACCCGTCCCTCCACCTCCCTGTACTCGTTGTTATTAACTGCATGCCTACAGGCCCCTAGTGTGTGTTGTGTTCAGGGGCCTGTATACAATGTTTGTGTGTGTATGCTGACTAAAACATATATATATATATATATATATATATATATGCATGTACAAAACTGGAGAGGAAAACATAATTTCCCCATTGTGTGGACAATTAAAGGTGGATTATTATTATTACATTTTCACAATAAAATTTTATAATTGGTCTGGCTGTTATTGAAGAACTTGCCGATTATTATCTGCAGACCAAAGACGGTAATTTCAGTATATTCCTATATTACATTTCTTGCAAGGAATATTAAGTTACCAAGGATTACTGGATTATGTGATGTAAGAAAC
Source organism: Antennarius striatus (assembly GCF_040054535.1). Lineage (NCBI taxonomy): Eukaryota > Metazoa > Chordata > Actinopteri > Lophiiformes > Antennariidae > Antennarius > Antennarius striatus. The sequence continues at coordinate 7,922,042 of NC_090776.1, read as the reverse complement.
CGTAGTCCAAGAACATAGAGAGGAATTGCATGGTTATCAGCGTGTTTACAGGTCTTTTCAAGATTGGGGAACATTATAAAAAAAAAAAATGTCTAGCTGTTGAGGAATTGAGAATTTCTATGACTTTGTATTGACGACTTTGAGATTATTACAGTATTTTCTGCACTATAAGGCACACTGGATTATAAGGCACACCTTTAATGAGTTGTTTATTTTATAATTTGTTCCATATATAAGTCACACATAAGGCACATGTAATAATTAAAAAAAATAGATTAAGAAAAACCCGCAGCTGCACTTGCGCTATCCATCCACTAGATGAAGCATTCATGGCTGTGAGTACCTTTAATCAACTGTGAAACGCCCCTATTGTTATGTCAATGAGGCCATTATGAGCCTCATCAAGAAAATCTTATCACTTGATCACTTTGCCATCTTAGAAAAAAGACGACACGCATGGGATTTTTCCTTAGCTGCTGAGATTTACTGATAAAGTACTACAAAATACTGTAGTACAAAATAATCTGAAAACATAGTTAAATTACAAAGTGGCGTATTTGCCACTCTGGCAAAATATGCCATATTAAAAAACCTGATATTAAAAACTGGTTAAATTCATTACGAGTGGACCATTCATTTCGAACAGGGCAGATTATTTTCTGATCTGAAATTCGAAGCAGATTTTTAAACTCTCACGTTCGTCTTTGTTTATTAATCAAATCTTGTTTCAATCGATCGGTAATCCAGTCAGAGGTAAACTGCAGCTATTTACTGCTGCACTGTGTGTCCTAAACAATATTTTAACCAATTTTTTAATGTCAGGCTGCTAATTCACTGGCAAATGTGATGCCCTGTTTTACTCATAGAACTGACTTTAAAGTTGGTGTCTCACCACTGTGAATCTCAGAGCACGTCACTGCCAGACAGACTACACAAGCCTAAAGTGCGCCACTCCACCCCCCCACAGGTATCAACTACATTTGCAAATCAATTGCAGCACACCAGGCACCTTTGTCTAGCAGTGACTTTCGAAATTTCTGAAAAGGTTGGAAGTTCAGCTTTGAGGGTCTTTCATTCACCTTTATGCCAGTTTCTCCATGTTTCCACAGACTAATAGAATGGACCGTCACTAGATTCCAGATTACAGCCCTGACACTCGACTTTATTAACAGAATTGTTGGAAATTCCCTATGTTTTGCTACGTTATCGTAGCCAGGCACCAGTGCTCTCCACAGGCTGCTCTGCCGTCATACAGCAGGTCAGTGAGAGTCGGCAATTCGGTGACCCTTGACTCCCGTTGTTAGGGGGTGTAGTATGGCCAGAGTACTTTCTGAGGGTGCCCCCTGGTGGCGTACTGCGGCATGACTGCCAGCTAGACTGTCGGCTTTTTTTCAGCAATCTTGTTTTTAACCTATATTAATATTAATCCATATGTAAGGGGCTTCGGATTATAAAGCGCACTACGCGATTATGAGAAATTATGGGCTTTTAGGTGTGCCTTATAATGCGGAAAATACTGAAATCCTCTTGGGACATTACGCAAAATACATAAACTTTGTGGAATATATTGGGTCTTTGGGAATTTGCCTCCTGGCTCTCTTTCTGCTCTGTCATCCATTTATTTGGCTGTGCTTTGTAAAAGTGAAGATGTGAGGACACTTAAGTTTGAACAAGTGTTGGGTGCACTTTTGAAAGATCTTGTCATTTTGGAGCAATGTGGTGTGTTCATTAGTCTGTTGAATGAGTCTATTAAAGGAACTGTTAGTTGCGTAGTAGCTGACAACCTAGATGCTCACGGGCTGGCAGGTTTTGTGGAAAGTTTTACTGCTGAATACATCCGTAGATTCTGCATGGCTAAAAAATCAGAAATTCAGTCAATGACTGCTGATGTTTTTGAGCACCGAACACAGAAACTTCATGAAGCTCATTTGAAGTGTGCACTGGAAACAGAGTGTGTGATGGAGTTAAAAGGGATTGTGTTTTGACTTAGAATCTTACACATTTTCATGTCACTACAGGATACCCTCCAGATTTAGCGCATGATTTGTTTGAAGGTATAATACCTGTGGAGCTTTCTCGTTGTTCTTCTAATTTTATCTGCAAAAAATATTTCACCTCAGAAAAACTAACACTTTGGTCCATAATTTTGAATACAAATGGGGAGATAAAACCAATAGGCCCCATGCAATACCCCAGACTGTCTCATCAAAAAACAACAGCCGTGGAAATGCACATATAAGAATTAGTCTCTTCTTCGATTGTTGCCTCGGATTATTGGTCCACTTGTTCCTGAGGATGAACCTGCATGGCATGTTCCTTTGGACATCTCAAGGAAGTAGTTGGGCTTGTCGTAGCCCCTGTCCACTCTGATGAGTCAATTTCAAATCTTGAGTTCAAAATCAGTGATCATTGCCAGAGATACCAAGCACTTTTCCCAGAAAGCCGTCTTCTCTCTCTTGTTCATACATGGACATTGAGATTTGAGGCAAAACAGTTTTTTTAAAGAAGTTGCTCGCTACACCAATTGTTTTGAAAATATTCCTCTCACACTGGCCAAAACGCATCAGCTCATGATTGCTTCTAACCTGCACTCTTCTGACCATGAGACACCTTTGGTAGTAACTCATACATCAAAAATACCAGTTGATGTTTTATAAAGTGATATTGCAAATGCAATTAGGCAAAGACTACCAAATGATACTGATGTCCATATCACAAACCGTGTGTCACACAGTGGAAACAAATACAACAAAGGACTGAATGTTTCCCATGGTCAATTATTTGGTCTGCCCGAGTAGCTGAAATTATGCAGATTTGTATTTTGCAAGGCAAGGTACATTTTATTGTAAAAAGGTTGTCTGCTTGGTATAGAGAACATTTCCGAGCTTTTGAACTTGATATGTCACATGTCAGAGAGGTGGTCCTGATAGGGCATGGGGAACTGCTTGATGACTACCTGTTAGCTGCCTATTCAGTGGGAGGCCTGCAGTTGGTTACTCTGAAGAGATACATTAACTTACAAAGACAACAAGAGTAATTTATGTTCAGGACAATACATGGTACAATAAGTCATGAGGTCATTCTTCACATTTGGACTGCAATTTAGTACTTTAACGATTAATGACTGATTATTATTCACATACAGTAATCCCTCGTTTATCCGCACTTCAAGATGCACAGCCTTCCTACATTGTGGATTTTTAGTAGGTAGTCACGTGATAATGTACGCGCATTCTATTGGCTGACAGCAACCGGAAGTACGTTGCGTACTGAGACTCTTGGAACGCAGCACACTTCCGTGTATTAAAGAAACACTTGATTACAAAGTGCTTTAAACAGTCTATCAGAGTGTGGGAAAAGGTAATACACGTAGAAGGTGGTTTGATATAAGTAAGGGGAGGGTTCATAAATGTTTAAATTACTGTAATTACTATATCGCGGAATTTTGTTTTTTGTGGGTGGTCCACCAACACAATTAGGGATTCCTGTACTTAAAAGACAGTTCTGAGATATTATTCCATCTGTCCTTGTTCAGTCAAAATTTCTTGCAGCCATAAGTGAAGTATTAAGGTTTTTGCAAAAACATCAGTTCAAAAGTTCAAACTTGTTGAAATGTTAAGAAAGCAAATTATTACATCTGCCGATCTACTTGCAGCATTTGAGGCTTCTAAATGTCAGTTTTAATTCATTTTCAATTGTTAATCCAGCACTAACTTCATGCCATACATACATACATCCAGATACTATACTTTACAAAGTACAAATTAGTGTCCAAGTTGTTTTCCAATTGTGAAATATTCAACCAAAGTTTTTGTGTTTTATTAAAGGAGCCCTATTATAAAAATCACGCTTTTTCAGGTCTCCACATATACATAGTGGTCCTCCCTAACCCGACCAACTCCTAGAATCTGGTAAACAAACTCTCCCTGCATCAATAGATATTTGGAGTTTTAGGAAGTCATGGCTCTGAATGACTCGAAATCGATCATATAGCACTAGAATAGCCATTCTTGACGTCAGACTATGCACTCTGTGCCATTGGACAGGATATTGGACGACTTGGATTAGTTGACATGCTCAAGGGCGTGGCCATCCCCAAGATGGAGTTCTTTGTGTCGGACGTGAGGCAACAGTCTGTTGAAATGGCGTCCATGAGAAGGAGACATGGTAGTTGCTAAGTTGTTGATTGTACAAATCAACAACAGTGTTTATTTTTCATCCCATCCAAAGAAGAACAGAAGAGTTGCATTTCATTTTTAATGGCTCTGTGCAGCTACATCGCCTGCATGTTTGTTTGTGTGTGGAACCACTTCACTCCAGCCTGTTTTAGCAATGAGGGTCAGTCCAGACGGGGCTTTGCCTGAGACTGATCCTCATTCAAGGATCACTCCCAACCATACGGGACCAAGGACCTGCACCCTGGTTACAGGTAAGTCTCACCAGATTTATCTTTTAGCAGTTGTCTGTTAGCATTGGTGATCAATTGCTATTTGGCTAATTAGGTAGTACTGCTTTGTTAAGCATTTGCATGTGTGCGCTCCAACACATGTGTGTGCTGGACCTACAGTATCTAGCTACAACGCACATAAGTTGGGCTCACATTTTATCTTTTTTCATGTTGTCTGTTAGCATGAATGAAGTCATGTTATGCTAGGCTATGTAGGGAGGTCTCTGTTGTTTCACGTTTGTGTATTGCGTGTGTGTGCGTGCACGCCCGATCGCTTGTGTGCGTGCTGGACTTACAGTAGGTACAACACACATAAATTGTTCCCATATTTTCTTATTGTTTGTTAGCATGAAGTCATGTTAAGCTAGTCTATGGAGGCCAATGTGCTTTTTTTGCATTTGCTTATTACATGTGCGTGCTGGCCCACAGTATGAAGCTAAAACGCACATAAGTTGGTCTCATATTTTCTTTTCTATTATCTGTCAGCATAAATAAAGTCAACTTATGCTAGGCTAAGTAGGAAGTTGTGCTTTGTTTCGTATTTTGTGTGTGCGCGCACGTGTTAGAGTCAATTGTTTGTTCGGCGTCATAGCGACAACACACACAGGTCTGTCCTCCTTATCCAAAATCAGAACATTGGTGTCCTGAAATTAGTGTCCCTCTTCCTTGTGCATCCTTTCAGCCTACAGCTTCAAGGGACGTGGGGGGCCAAACTGACCCAGTGGACACCCATACTGTTGGTACACAGCTGTCCTGCAGGACTCTTCATTCCCACTATAGAAGTAAAAGTATGTCAAAGTCATATTCCGTACAACATGCTTTAATAAAATTGGTTAAATAGACAAATTTTCTAAATATTGTTGTGTATACACGTTAGTGAGTGCACATGTGTTGATAGTAGTTCAGTAAAAAATAATAGTGTTGTGTATCAGAATATTCCAGCAAGACAGTAAGTGAAGTGAAGAGTTTAGTATGCAAATTTTTGAGACAGATTCATGTATGTCATATGATATTGTTTTGGCTCCTTATTTCGTTACGTTTGGTGTACCCCTCTACAAGATCCACTTTCCAAAGGCTTTTGAAGGGACAATGCACAGTCAAACCTCACAAGACAGAGCCAACGTTCTGTTAGTGTTGCAAAATTTTAATATTTCAAACAAACATGTTTTGAAATTCTGTTGGTAATTGCTCATAACAAAACACAGTAAAAAGTATCCATACAAATAAATAAATTAGTAGCAAGTACCAGGATGTATTTTGAACACATGTTTTGTAAACAAAGAAATGAATCAAACATTATCAATAACAGTAAAGATATATCTTTGTGTTTTATTGAACAGGTTTTGTAGCTGACATGTTAGACCTCATATTTGACAAAGTCTTGGTGGACCCCATGCCATACACAAATGAGATGTTGGCCATTCCTGTCCCTGAGAATCTGTCTGCCCAGTATGAGCGTCCGGACTAGGAGGAGGTCAATGCCAGCTACATGACCAGGTTCAACCGGAACTCTAAATCTAAATTCAGTCTAAATCCAGCGTAGTGGCCTTTGTCTTCAGGAAACTCTCGGCTTATTCGAAGGACCACACAGGCTGGAATGACGACCCAGATTCTGCACCCTAAGTAGCCCCAGCACCAGCCAACAAAGGTGCGATAGGCCAGATGTGCACCGTCTACAGAAAAAGAACACAACATTATTTATTTCACAATATTTTCAAACTTGAGTATTTCAACTGTTGTTGATTGATTACAAATTTCCCAACTGTGGGAAAATAAAGGACTATTATCTCATCTTTCCTATTAGGATGGCTCTGTGTTCTCATTATTGTTTTTGGATGTACAGTCAACCCTCGGTTTTCGAACATAATCCGTTCCAGAAGGCTGTTCGAAAAGCGAGTTGTTCGAAATCCGAAACTATTTTTCCCGTTATAATTAATGTAAATAATTTTAATCTGTTCCAAGTCTAAAAAACAACTTTTTAAAAGGTTTTTTTTACTATTTTACACCATAAACTGCACTGTATACTGTTTACCATAAATAAAAAGGGGTAGAAATAGATAGTGTGTTTTAATAAAAGATATCCTATTGAACTTTGAACACGAATGCGCTACGGAGGCAGCATCCTGGGCATTCGAGTTCGCTCGGGTCCCAAGTGAGTCGCGTTCAGATACGCTCGGCTTTTTTCGGTTTACACCATAAACTGCACTGTATACTGTTTACCATGAATAAAAAAGGGTAGAAATAGACACTGTGTTTTAATTTAATAAAAGATATCCTATCGAACTTTGAACACAAATGTGCTATGGAGGAAGTATCCTGGGCATTCGAGTTCGCTCGGCTCTGGAGGGAGTCGCGTTCAGGTACGCTTGGCTTCTTTCCGGTTGGTCAAGAGTCGAATTTTGGTCGGGTTCAGAGACATAAAATTCTCGGATTTTCTGGTTGAAAACCGATTTGGTCGAGAACAGAAAACCGAGGTTTGACTGTATTGTTTTATGTAAATAAATGCTTATATACTGTATGTCAACAGAAATGGATTGTGAATACCAAAAAATGTTAAACATGTCTATTAATAAGACAAAAATCAAGTTGTTGCAAATACAATACATTTAACTTTGTTGTACCTATATTTGCCATGTGTTACGACATTAATGAAGGTATGCCTGATGAAGCAAAATAAGACATAAATGTAGTCTTTATTCTAAAATTATTCAAAGAACGACTTACCGATGTATTAGTCTCAGACGTGAAGGGCCATACTCAGCCCTCAGTACATGACCGGCCATTTGTAGGGTGTACACGTTTAGGTACACAGGCTGGAACCCAGGATGTTGAGTCATGCATGGAACCTCATCAACCTCCTGCAGACGGCTCCTAACCTACAGTGAAAAACATGGTGAAGGTCATTTGAATTTATAATTGTAAAAGTAGCCAAATGAGACATAACTTTGTGGTTTAGCTGTGAGCTTGCTACTTGTGGTATCTCCAAACAGCAGATGTTTCTGCTTCTGTTGGCATCCATTTAGTGTCCACAGGAACACCTGTACAATAAACAGAAGGTGAAGACATCTCAAAATAGTGTAGATAAAGGCATCACTGCAATATGGCTACATCAATTCACCATTAACCTGGTGTGATGGTGGCAGGTGTTAGCTCCGTGTGTCTTGTCACAGAGGACTGCCTCAAATATTTTGCAGCTTAGTAACGGGTTAAATCAATGTGATATAAAAATAAAGTAACTTAGCCGTGAGCAGAAGCTAGCATTAGCCACATGGTAATAACTATCAGAACCACCATCAGACTTTACTGTCACTTATAGAAATACAGCAACATTTTAGCAGTCAACACGTCCTTATATAATTATGCAAAATACACAATAAGACAGACATGACATTATTACTGTGCGATAATAGTCGGGAGTAGAAAAAAAAGGAGCTACCGGACGATGCTCCTGTCCTGTGATGACGTAGGTTACAAAACAAAAAAAACACAGAACCAACTAAGTAATGTTCACACGTACTAACCATTCAGAAACATCCTGCTGCAGCCGCATAGTCAGTGTTTCGTCAGGAGCCTCCGCTTCTGGGTCCGACTCAGGGTCATAAATGTACGGCGACACGATTGGGCCTCCGAACGCCATAGTGACAACAAATTTAATGCCGGTCAGTGTCTCGTTAGCCTAACGCTCTCCTTCAGAGGGGCATGACCCAGGTAAAGGATGCGTTGACCAGCGGAGCTCATTACCATACTACAGCCAAAGGCCTGAAATGAAGCATTTTGTGAGTAGATCCGGTGAGCGATTTTGAAAAGCTGATATTTAGGACCACAGATCACTTTAGGTCAAAATATTTGGAATACAGTCTAGTTGGACATCTGGCAGCTGAATGACATTAAGTTAAAAATACATAATATGGGACCTTTAACTTGGGTTTACACCAGGGGTCGGCAACCTTAAACGTTCAAGGAGCCAAACTGAACCAAAAAAACTAAAATCAAACCTGTCGGGAGCCGCAAAAAGATTATAAGCTTTATATGAAATATATCAAAACAAGCTCTAAGTGTCTACACTAGCTATATTAACCTACAATCAAATTGATTAACGAGTCTACAAATGCATAATGAGATTCATGATTATTATTTTCCATGCAGCGCATCCAGGAGAGAATGACGCACCATGTGACTACTCTGTTGTACCATATTTGGTGCTTTAAGTCTGAAGGGCTCTGTACATAACATATTGCCATATTAGGTGTCCTCAGAAGACCTTAGCGTGCGAAAGCACACCCTGAAACTCACTGACCTAGACAAAACATGTTTTGGGAAACTGTTTTGGGAAACTGTGGTCCCAGCCAGTATAATAGCGTGAGACAGTTGAGTTTCACACAGTGGAAATTCCACAAGAAGTCACCCCATCTTAAGATGCGCCTTCTGAAGAGTATAATTACCAAGCGATCTCTTTGTCGCGTTGCACTTAAGCTTTCGTAGTTTGCTTGTAAGAAATATGTGCCCGGAATATTCTGTAATAAAGCTTCGAAGAACTGTTCATAATTTTCCAGTCCTGATTTGTGTACCAACATTCTCACCATCCGAAATCAAACGAATGCGTGGAGGCTGCTGAAGAGGATCGTATCTTAAGATATCATGGGGTCTAAGATGATGAACCCATTATGACCAGAAAGCCCAAAAACGCTCGGCCTGACACCACGTATCGGAGTCAGTCTCGATCTTGGCCCAGTAGATGTCAACAGTCGCACACGCTACGGTGGTGGAGTCAAACAGAGCCAACTGCATAGGTGAAAAAGAGTCAGTTTCGGTACATACCAACATACATCCATCAGGAAAGGACAGCACAAGTCCATCAGGGCTACAGCTGATGAGAGGGCATGCAGTTATCAACAGATCTCTTCCAAGAAGGTTCACTGCTGGGGCATGGACAAAGCAGTGGTCAAAAATTTGAGAAAAACATTCAACAGTCACTGGAGAGATTTTGTGCAGGGACACATCTTGACATCTCTAGTAACATAGGCACTAGGCAGCAGAATCTGTACGGCGGAATACCGAGCTCCAGTGTCAACCATAAAGGGTGTGGAAACTCCTTCTACCGTCAAGGTGATCATAGGCTCCTGCAGGCCTAGGCTTGTGGATTCAGGGCATCTTCATTGTGGATACTGCCTGAATCTCCACCTGTGAGCGGGTAATTGGTCAGCAAGGTCGGCTCTTCTCCAGAAGAGGTTTCGGTACAGCTCAGAGGGGCCTTGGAGTCATTCAGGGTGTAGCCTGGGTGAGTTCCTGCATTTGACTGCATTTGACATTTTAGTTCTGCCACTTGATTCTGTAAGTGAGCAATGTAAAATTTGTTTTCCAATTCAGGTCTAGTTTGTGTGGCAGCTTCCTGTTCTCTTTTCGCTTCATGCTCCACTTGGAGGGTGCGGTTTTCTGTCTCCGTTTCTTTAGTCACTTTGTCCTCAAGTTGGGTGGCACGACGATGGAGGTGGGTTTTCACTGAATCAGGGATTTCACCACACCAGTTCAACTCCTTTTTGTAAAACATCAAGAGAGTTAGTCTTTTGTCTGGTGATTCTCTGGGGTCGGCAGCTTTTTCTAATTTTTGTTCCAGCAGTAACACCGGTGGCCAGTTGGTCAGCTACGTTTGTCAATTGTGTTTTTTCGAGCGATCTGATTAATGCGCCAGATGTGTCAACATTTTGGGTGAAGAGATTTAGACATTACACACATGCTATTTGCTAATGCTATTTGCTTTTTTTTTTCTTTTTTTTTATTGTATATACTATTCTGATCCCTGAAGGGGAATTAAGAACACACTCTAGTTAGTGAAACACTTCAACAATTTTGCTAGCCTTACAGTAATCAACTTTAATCACACACTCATTTAATCTTTGCAGACATTTAAACCCTATCCCAGTACACACAGAGTTCACAGAACTCATGTAATCTTTTCTCAAACACACACACAAACCTACACACACACACACACACACACACACACACACACACACACACACACACACACACACACACACACACACACCTCTTCTGTCTCCCTCATCAGTGTTGAAATTGTTGATAAAGACATAGGAGGAATCCATTCCGTTTCACAGCATTTTCTCTTCCACTGGCAGACCTCCTACGCACACATCTGCCGCATTTCTCATTTGTTCCCCAAGTAAAAACAACTCAGGGTGGTCAGGCATGGATCGCAAATCGAACCATCCCTTGTGTCTGTCAAATTCACCTTCCATGGTTGCTCCCTGACCTCCCAGACTGGAAGACTTTGGACACCGTTCCCCGAGAAGGTGTCCCTTACACATACAGTGAGACCTGCCCGCCTGTATGACTCCCTCCCTCGGGGAGATTCAGAGACCATTCTGCAAGAATATCTCTGACCAGTCACAATCTCACAACACAGCGGGTAATTCGAGGACTCTTTATACAAGCATATGGGCACGACGTCCACATATGCAGGATCACTTTACCCCTTCACAACTTAATTCAGCGCGCTATTTCAAACAAGGAATTCTAGTCCTCCAGATTCCTTACAACACAGCAAAGAACAGACAACCTCTTTGGCCAAATAGTCACAGTACGCTGACTGGACACTCTAGATGTCTCAATTACTCTTTATTAAGTGCACAAACAGCCCCTTGATTTCAAGCGAGGAATTGCCGTTCTCGAGCGAACAACCTCCCGGTCCAGAAATTTTTGAAGGGAGTGGAACCCTTTGAGATTTACAACCTTTCTGTGTCAATACGCGACTACACAGGGCACGTTTAAACCGTTTCTGCTGCCTCGCCGGACAGTCAGGGCATTTCATCCCATTTAGGAGGAACACGCCGGTATCCTCCAGGGACTCTAACCCAGGACAATTATTTCAGTCCTTTTGACAACTTTCCAGTCCACAAATATAAACTTTATCAAAAACGGTTTCAAATCAAAAAATGACGGATCTGAGTTTCAGTACCAGTTGACAGACAGAAGATCAATTTAGAGGAAAAATGGTCCTCTTACCTTTCAATTGGTGGCGCCTGATGTTAGTCTGTCAACCAACACCTTAGTCCGAAATCACGCCGGGGTCACCAAATTGTCAGCTGGAGCTGACTGTATTCATACGCTCGCGTACTGTATTCGTACGCTCGCTGGACAATAAACTGGACTACATCCGCCTGCTCCGATCATCCGATCAAGTCTGTGGATGAGTGTTGTGTCTTTGTGGAAACATGACTCACTGACAGCGCCTTGGAGTGTGCCATTCAGCTGGACTGGCTAACGTGCTACCGAGCTGACAGAGCGCTCGTCGAGGGGGGGGGGAGCGACCGATAATGCCATCTCCACTGCCCTACATTCAACCCTCACCCACTTGGAGACCAAAGACTCGTAAGCCAGAATGCTGTTCATCGACTTCAGCTCAGCATTCAACACAATCATCCCCCAGCAGCTCATCCACAAACTGGACCAGCTCGGAGTCAACACCTCCATACGCAACTGGCTGCTGGACTTCCTAACCAGGAGACCACAGGCAGTTCGAGTTGGCAACAACACTCTGCTAACCCGTGACTGCACACCGACTTCCAGCTGCAACCTCTTCAGCAAGTTTGCAGACGACATGACTGTGGTGGGTCTCATCAACAACAATGATAAGACAGCCTACAGAAATGAGGTGAGCCTCCTGGCTATGTGGTGCAAGGACAACAATCTCCATCTGAATGTGGAGAAGACGATGGAGATTCTTGTGGACTTCAGGAGAACACGCACCCAGCATGCTCTATGAACCATCGACGGTGCTGCAGTGGAAAGGGTCAGCAGCACCAAGTTCCTGGGTGTGCACATCTCAAAGGACCTATCCTGGGACTGCAACACCATATCGCTGGCCAAAAAAGTCCAACAGTGCCTCTACTTCCTCCGCAAACTGAGGAGAGCAAGAGCCCCACCCTCCATCAACTTCTACAGAGGCACCATTGAGAGCATCTTAACCAGCTGCATCACAGTGTGGTACGGCGCCTGCACCGTTTCCTGCCATAAGACCCTGCAGCGCATCGTGAGAGCAGCTGAAAATATCACTGGTGTCTCTCTCCCTTCCCTCACAGACATTTACAACACCCGCCTCACCCGCAAAGCCATCAGGATTGCAGGTGATCCCACCCACCCCCCTCACAGCCTTTTCAGCCTGCTGCCATCAGGTAGGAGACTGCAGAGTCTGCGGGCCAGAACCAGCAGGCTCAAGGACAGTTTCTTTCACCAGGGGGTCAGGAGGCTCAACTCCCTCCCTGCTCTGCCCCCTGCCATAGTCTTGAACTCTACCTTCACACTGCCCTGCCCTCCCCCCAGCACCTGACTACCTACCCCCCCCCACCCCCATCAACTCAGGGACTACGCACACGTCACTTCCCCTACGGGATTAAAGAGTGTATATAGATATTTACCATCCCTTGTGTTTCATCCAATACTTCGTGCTGTACTGTCTGCGTTGTACTGCCTGTTGTACTGCTTGTGTTGTCCTGCCTGTGTTGTCCTGCCTGTGTTGTCCTGCCTGTGTTGTCCTGCCTGTTGTACTGTCTGTGTTGTACTGCCTGTTTACTGTGGGTCAGAGATTGAAACAAGCAGTGCTATTAACTATCATTTCTTCTTGCGGCTCGTTGGAGTTTACATACCTGCACAACAGCGCTGTCTGTTCAATATCGATCACATCACACGACTCATCACGTTAAATTGATAATGCTGGAGTTGAATTAATGTCCTAGATTTGCTGATAGGTGATGTTGTGTCTTCCTCCCTTCACTGTCTTTGCAGAGAGAAACATGTCTAACTTTCTATATCATGTTTTGTTTTCATTATTTTAATGAATGAGTCCTCCGTATAATCACCACCTATGGGAGATCAATCAATCAATCAAGTTTTATTTATATAACGCTTAATCATGGCAGCAGACATTTCAAAGCGCTTTAACAGACAGAGAAACCCAACCGAACCCTCCAGAGCAAGCATAAGCGACAGTGGTGGGGAAAAACTCCCTCGATGAGGAAGAAACTCCGGGCAGGACCCAGACTCTTTTGGGCGGCCATCCGCCTCGACCGGTTGGGTGGAAAATAAATCAAAGGAAGATAAGAACAGCATCAGAGAGAGAGAGACAGAGAGAGAGTGACAGATAGGCCAGATAGAGACAGTATCAATATGGTTGAGGTTGCTAAAGTCAAGGCACAATTACAGCTGCGTGGATGACTGTATGGCGGCACGGAGGAAGAAAGGAAGCAGGACCCCAGCCTATGGATAGTTGAGTGGTGGTATTGGTGGGCTTGGAGGAGAAGGTCCACAGGACATGGAGAGATGTGGGTGATACTGGTGGCCTCGGAGGTGCAGGTCCACAGAGGAAGGTCCACGGCGGCTGGGCGGATGAGGGGTGGAACAGTAAGATGACACCAAGGAAGAGAGGCAGCAGGACCCCAGTCGATGGTTAGGTGAGGGGTGATACTGGTGGATGGGAGGTGCAGGTCCACAGCAGATGGTCCACAGCTAATGGGTGGTATGGGGTGGAAGAGTATGGTGGCGCGGAGGAAAAAGGAAGCCGGACCCCAGAAGATAATTAGGTTAGAGGTGGTACTGGTGGGATGGGAAGAGCAGGTCCATAGCGGATGGTTGGATGAAGGGTGAACCTGAGAAAAACCTGTGAGGACATAGAGCACAGAGACTCCAGGGAAGAAGTTTAATCAGTAGGGTGTGATTGGAGACTTGGAGAGTGAGATCGGAGAAGAGGAGGAGTAACAGAGATGGTTGGAGAGTTGGAAAGAGTTGCTCTGCTTTCAGAGATTAAAAAGAGAAACAATGACCATGTAATTTTCAACAAAAATTGACAAGATTTTCTCGTATGGAAGACAAGAAATACTTCAAGGACAGCCCCTTGTTGCAGCCTTCAAATGTAGATGGCCAGGTCTGTTCACAAAGAGGTACTTGTGACAGTAAGGATTTCATTGTTCATTCTTCCTATGTTGTATTATTTGTTTGTTGCTTTTAGAGTAGGTGCAGTTACTTGTGAGTTGTTCATGTTTTTCAGGTTGATAAGGAGTTCATGCGCATATCAACTGTTCCTCTGATATCTACATTTTTTGCTCAACTTGACCAATACTCTCCACGCATGATGGTGCTCTTTTAACGCAAGGGTAGGGTGGCTGGAAGAAAAATAAGCACATGGCGGCCTATGCATACAAAATGCTTTACTTCCCCTGTCATGACAATAGCATGATTGTAAGAATTCTCTGTACCATTATTGAATACAGATTTTTGACTTCATCAAAATACAGTATGTAATCCTTATTTTTATTGATCATGTCAGCTTCGGCCAGATATACAGAAGTAAATGGTTAAATCACATCATGAACAATTTGGTCAGCATGAAAATGACAGAATATTTAAGAACGACTACTGGTCTTGGTACCTCACTCTTCATTGTTAATCTGCCAATCTGACAAGTATGGAGTTATTGATCTCACCAGGTCCACTGCCTGATGTGTATCAATGTTAGGCTCCTTGATAACAACAAGACAGGTGGGATGCTCAATTTCTGTAAAACTTGCAGTTTTTTTTATCAAAACTGCAGAGTTCCTTCTTTAAACTACTTCCTCTTCCTCTTCCTTTTTTTCCCTAACAGGATGAAACACAAAAGAAGAGCATGCATCCTCCAATCCTTGTGCATCTACTTGAACAAAGACAATGAAAAGCTCATAAAAAAATACAAGGTGAGTTACATACACAAAGTGAAACTAAAGCTCGGTTCAAAATGCAGGCAAATCACTTTCCAATCAGATTCTCTTTCATAACAGAGTTTTAGGGCTGAACCTCCACACTGTATAGCAAGTGTTCAAATGGGATGTTCCTCTGGTCAGACTAGGCTACATTATTGGCCATCTGACAGGTTGCTGTAGCAACAACGTCGGGAAGGAGGCATTATTTACGCTCCATAACGCGCATTGGCTCTTGCATAGTATAGAGGGACGTCACGGTCAGTTGAAGACGCATCTCTCCAAAAGGGATTTGAAACTACCTCCCAAAAGTGGTTTCAATCTGTCTTTAATAAAATCTGATTTTATGTGGTATGTGATTGTTCAGACTTCAAAAGTCATCCGCTTCCAATCTGGATTAAGGCAAAGACTGCATTCACATTTAAACAATAGCCAAAATCAAATTTTTAGCCCATCCAGATTGAAAGCGGTGCTCTTTTGTTGTCTGAACAGTCACATACCACATACCACATACAATCAGATTTTTGCTATATGGATTTAAACCACATTCCAGAGGTAGCTTCAAATCACATTTGGACAGATACGCCTCAGTCTGAACAGCTCCAAACACACTGATAGGTGCAGATAGTTAGTGATGTTGCTCTACGCGCTGCAAGAGGCAATGCGCATTCCGGAGCATGGAGGACATCTCTGTTCCCTGTTGCTACAACAACCTGTCAGATCAGCAAATTATGTGGCCTAGTCTGAACAAAGCAAGATCCCATTTGGACACTTGCTAAAAACAGTGTGGACAGTCAGCCGTAAAAATCAGACATGAAATCTGATTGGAATGTGATTTGCTCATAGCTCAATATTGCTACAAAGCGCTGGCAGTACGGGGTCAGGGACACACTGCACTGAAAATGACTGCAGCCAATGAGTTAATATCTAAATCATTAGGGATGAGCGAGTACACCACTATCTGTATCTGTATCTGTTCAACCAACTAGATTATCTGTATCTGTAATCAGAATGGGCGGGGCTTAAACCTGAAGTGGGTGAGGATTGACTGGAAATGGGTGGGGCTTAAATCGCTACATTATTTTAAGTCTAAAATTGATATGGATTGATCACAAATTGCTATATTTATTGTTTATTTTAAACTATTTACAGAACAGCCTCGAAATTGAGTTTCAAATCAATGCTTTTGATCACAAAAGTAAGAGAACTATTTACAGAACAAGTTTTTTTATGGAACTGAGTCAGAACATGCATATTCACAAGTCTATGAATGACTATTTACCGAAGAGCCTCAGAATTGAGATTCAACGCTTTTGATCACAATAGTAAAGGAACTATAAATAGAACGAGTGAACACAAAATGCCATTAATGAAGTGCATGGATAGGAAATTATCAACTACGAAGTATGCATGAATAAGAATTGTCATACTTAACAGTTTAATTTTTTTTTTATAATCAAACTGGGTTTTTTTTGTCAATTATTTATTTTTAGCACCTGATGTTCTTGCCATTTTCTTCACATAAAGTTAAACAATGTTGATTGCGGTGAGTGTGTGTGTGTGTGTGCGCGTGCTATGTCAGTCATCTTCAGATTACCACCTCTATATCCGCCGCAGCAGGTCAGGGAGCGTATCTCGGCGGCATTGGGCGTGAGGCGGGGGACACTCCGGGCACGACGCACAAAGACACACAACCATAAACACACACTCATTCCTACTGGCAACCTGAAGCACATGATTTTGGAGGTGGGAGGAAGCCGGAGAACCCGGAGAGAACCCACGCAGACACGGGGAGAGCATGCAAACTCCGCAGAGCAGGACTCGACCGGGTCTGCCATGTTGTGAGGCGGAAGCGCTAACCACTGCGTCACCGTGCCGCCCTACCTGCATATATTTGTTGTGAATTGACGTCCTCTTCAAATCACCTTCATTATGTGGGGAGCCTTGATGGGAATATGGGTACCATGTACGGCAGCAAATTACATTGGGACATCCGAAAAGAAATTAATGTTACCAACCCAAGTCTGAGATTGCAGCACAATATCGTTAAGAGAACATACTTTCAAATTAATTTATCAGATTTCTACATCATTCACCTGCAGTCCTGTGGAACTCCACCTTGATGATTCTGACGCTTTTCTCTCCGGGGAAATAGAAAAACTGGGGTAAAAGTTTAAAGGCGAGGTGCACTGAGCATCTCCCAAATTATATTGGAAAATTACTGTTTCCAAATAAAAAATGAAAAACTGAACAGAGCGCTACTCCCAGCGCTGCTGTAGATGTAGGATGGATCAGGCCATGTGTGTGTGTGTGTGTGTGTGTATGTTCGATCGGGAAGTGAACCGGTATCGATCATAAAGAAAACTGTCTGGATATGACGACATCTGAACGCGATACAAAAATATTTAATTCTCTGTGAATTAATGCGGAAACTCCATCAAGGGGCTCCATGTCAACCGAACATACCATGTTCGCCTCTGAAATACCTCTAAAATACAGAGCTATTTATAAAACCTTACATCGGTAAAACTCCCCGTCCGACAGAACCAGGAAATGAAGCCGCGCGAGCGGAGGTGAAAGGGGGCAGGGTCAAAAGAAACCCTGGGTTTGTGGAATAAAACCTGCTACCGACCAGGTTATGTTCAGAGAGTCCGCTGTAACAAACCCAGAGGTTCAGTTTACCTGAAACAGGTCAGGGTTACAGCTCCAACCCTGGGTTAAGTTACCTCCCTTTGTGAAATCGCAAACCATGGTGTTCCTTGATTTCAGGGTTAACCTACCCTGGGTTTCCACTGAATCTGCTTCGTGACACGGCCTCTCCTCCCGACTAGGCTTGCTTCAGAGTCTGTTACTGTGGTAACAAACCTAGAGGTTCAGTTTACCTCGCCTTGTTACACAGGCTAGGTTTACTCCTCTGACTCTGGGTTAAATTACCTCCCTTTGTGAAACAGGAAACCCTGGTTTTCCCTGATTTCAGGGTTAACTTACCAAGGTTTTCCACTAAACTGGCTTTGTGAAACTGGCCCACTGTTTGAACCTGAGTTACCCTTCAGAACTAAAATGCACCTTTGAAGTCTTGCAGAAGATTCTGCTGAATCTGGATGGGAAGAGATTGTCTGCCAAAGCACGATTTCTGAAAAATAAAATTCATGATTCAACGTTCTGGCCAAATCTGAGTAATGCATATTTTTCTATGTTCAATTTTTGAATTTTTTACAAAGCTCAGTTGGTTTGTGACTTAAATTTGCTTGTCATTTTGTTTTTGTGATTTGATGTTCTTGGTCTGTTTGCAGGCATGTTGACTGTTGTTAAAGTTTAATATATATAAACATTTTAATGAATTTTGTCATTTTTCTGGAGTACAATGGTATGAAGGAAAAAACCTTAATGTATGCAACAAAATAAATTCGATGAAACAAATATTAGTTCAGAAAACAAGGTTGAATTTTTGTCGTTTGAAGTGTTTCATATAGACCAAATGTTAATGAATTTGACTGTAATAACTAAAAACAAAGTTTTTAATTCAATGAAAGGCAAACTAATTGAATGAACATATTCACACAATGTAGCACCAATTGACCAATTAATTGACTTAACTTGGTTTGTTTTGATAGAATGTAGGTGGCATGATATAATCATGTTCAATTAATTATTTCAATATCGATCAGTGCATTCCCTTCACCTGCCTTCTCTCCACACACCTGCAGCCACTCCCCCATCAGCCTCCACTCTTCATATGCCTGCTCAGCCCTCTGCTGACTGCCCTTGTTTAGTATTCGTCCTGACATTCTAGCCTTTTAATCCTGCCAGTTGTTCTGTTTTTTTTTTATTCCCGGACCCTGCCTTTCGTCAACCCCACCTTGGATTTGTCTGCCTGGTTTTTGGATTCCCTTTTGTGTACGACCTTACCTGTTTTTTTGGACTCAGCCTGTTCGCCTGCCGTTTGTCTGATTCATCTGCCTGTTGAACTAATGACTCAGAACCTGAATCCTGCCTGTACTGTTAAATCTTTGAATCTTGACCCGCCTGCTACTGTGTCATGCTTTTGGGTTCCCATGCTAGTCGTATTAGAGCCCTGACAACCATTAAACCGGAAATGGAAGAATAACATGCAGTTTCTGACCAACTGCTGTCAATTCTTCACATACTAACAAATCAACTTAGCATTTACTATTCAGTTAAATAAGCAGCGCCTAGTGAGTCATCAGTAAGTTACTGTACTTTTTTTTACCTGTTATAAAATAAGACTGGATGTATTTGTGCCACATACAATTCATTCCCTTTGTCAGTCTAAGCTTGGTGCTGTTTCTCAGCAGTTTTGCTGGTGAAACAATCTTTTCCACTGTTCATCTTGCTAGTTATTAGAAGAGAGACCGTCCTGTTTTCATGCAGTTTTGACAAGACAAAATGATGACAGTAATGTGAGATGCTTTTCTAGTGGGAATGCATGCAGAATTTTCAGCTCTGAGTATCAGGCGCCTCCTCAAAAGTGCCAGAAGAGGGTAATAAACGTGCCTGTGGCACAAATTGTGCATACTAGGCCTCAAACTCATTAAAACAATTACAGGAAAGGCCTCATATTTTTACTTAACATATATAACCAGTGCAGCCTTTTCAGACCATTTAAAATGATGTGGCATAAAGCATTTTCCATAAGCATGAGTAGTTGTGTTATATTACTGAATATGCTTTAATTCAGCTGTAGGAGGACAGAGCTCAATGTAGTTCCTCATCCAGAAAAGACTGAAACATGGAGTTTTAAGTTTTTTTTGTTTTTTTTTAAGTGCTCAGATAATAGTGGTATATCTACGTACTCAAAAAATGTATTATATTTGCGCAAAACTGTCAGAACACCTCACGGGTCGAGTGCCGAATGCCGAAGACACTCCATAAGCACCGATCTAGCTTCACACAGAGTTGGAGTGGCATCCCTCTTAGTCAATGGGATGCCAGGAAGATACGAAATAGGTAATAGCCAATGGCAGAGCAGGTATGAGAATGTTGTGTTCAGGAACCTCTGGGAGATTCGAGTATCAGCCGATACTTTGTTTTTACATTATGTAAGTCGAAATTTCTTTCGTAAGTAGAGGTAATATTTTCCTGCTGAGAAATTTCGTAAGTAGAAAATTTCATAAGTAGAGACATTCGTAAGTAGAGGTATCACTGTACAATATAAATAAAAGTTGTATATGGAAAATAGCATTATTGTACTTCAACAAGTCAGTCAAATTAGGATCCAGCTAAATGAATGCTCACATTCATTCACTTTCCAACTTTTTCCTTGAGTGAATTATGATGCCTTTCTCCTGTTTGTGACAATAATCCCTGGCATGTTGTGACTGCAGAGCTTCAGGCAGTTTAGTGTTTTAGGAGTGTAGTAGAACAAAGAGGGTCTGTCGGTTCTTTCAAAAGGGACATAGGCTTCATTGGTATGCTGTGTTGCATGTCCAGCAATGTTTAACATATTAAAGGTTATTGTTTTGTCTGTTTCAGCAATGCATTTTGCTCTTAATTCTATATCAAGTACATATTTACATACATGTTTTTCTAATCAGCCATTCTGTGTTTTGCATGTGTTTATTGTGAGGTTTAATGCAGGTGTTGTAGATTTTAATGGACTTCTTTGCTTCTCAAATAATTTTCTTCAAAGGAACAGTTACGTAACATAATGTAATATTGTAATACAGGTTCCATTGATAACAACGAGTATGCAATGTAGAATAATGTAAGCGGCAAAAAAAAAAGTGTTACTGAGCTAGCAGGAGAAAAAAAATATGAGGAGTGAAGGTGCTTTTAGTGTTAGTGTTAGGATCTCAGGGTATGTCATGACCTAAGGGCAAAGAGCTTTGTGAACACAGCAGAGCTCCATGTAACCTTCCCACAGTCAGGGCTATTTCTCAGTTATTGCAGTATGTCTATAAATTTTACTCCTCTGCCAGAATGAATAGAGAACTTGTGCAAATCACAAGGGTTCACACCCCCGACATTTTCTGCCAATTACATCATTTATTTCTCCCAGATCCAAGTCTAGAAGGGTTTTGCCATGCCATTCCCTTATGACTGTCGGATTGTGTATTGAGTTTTTGCCTAAAATAATCCAACAGAGCACTGAAATATACATTACAATTTTGTTTGATATTTTGTTTTACCTTCTTGACAATTAAACTTTTGACATATCTGGCCATGATGTTTTGATGCATTTTGAATATGCAGCACTGTCTGAAGTGTAATCTTAGGCTGATTTGAACTGATTTGCAGTTGACAAGGTGCAGCATGTACAGTATGCCATAGGTTAGATGATGCTGAAAAACTCGGTTAAAATGGCAGCAGGTTTTTGTACTTCTGTTGTCTTAATAGCTTGTGTCTGTTCTTATAAATCAAAATGATGATGGGAAAAACTTTGGAGACATTTGTCAACATTGAAATATCAATGTGTTTCACAATTATTTACCAAACTAGATTAGCATTTGTTTTTCTCAATTTCCTTCAAGCAAGACTTTTACTCCTCAAAGGGAATTTTCTACTCCTCGATGAACAGGCTTTTCTTCAGAAGTATGATAGAAATTGTCTGTGACAACAGCCACTCAAACTAAGAAAGCCATAACGTCAAGAAAGCCAAGAACAGGCTTAATACTATTTATAAATCTCTGAAATGGCAGGGTTTGCTGTAAAGTGTGAAGGAATAAGGGATGGAGGATAGGAGGTGGTGTGTTTTTAGCCACCCAAAGCTTCTTATGACCTCAGCATTCCTTCAGTCTAAACATAGCCCCATTCCAAGTATCAATCCATTGCATACCCTAAACATGCATGTCTTTAATTACTAGCCCACTGTAACAATGGTGTTCATAGTAAGAGAAAATCAAGTTTATTTTTTATCAAATCTATTTAAGATTTTTTATTTAATATTATGTTTATCAGCTACATGCATACATGAAAACCTCCTCCTTTTCCAGTTACGTCCATTAATGTCCCAAATGAAATATTCGTAATCCAAAAAATATTTTTATTCTGCATGCCATAATTTCAACTCTTGACTCTAAGGCTCCTTATGTTTCCAAAAGCACAGCAAGTGTTCAGTCCTACAACATCCAGTTCTGAGAAGCCCCAAAGGATTAGCCAGATTATTGAATCACGGTTTTAGATAATACCATCAGTTACAGTTTACTTCTGAGAACAGATGCAAAAAGGGGCAATATGGCAATGTTGTGAATGTGCTAATGATAGCAGCAGACTTTTCCTCCAAATAAGCAGATGTGGTGAAGTTTGAACAGCTGTCAAACGTGATGAGCGTGACACAAGCGCCTGCAGTGAAAAATGTGGGACTTTTCCTATAATAAAGCGGCCTACACAGCACCGGAACATACCAGATGACAAATTACACTATCTGAGAAACACCTGGCCCTTCTTCTCTTTGGGAAGAGAAGCAGCGCAAAGGAACCAAAATAAAGCAGATATGCATCTAATAAATATGTGTGTGTGTGTGTGTGTGTGTGTGTGTGTGTGTGTGTGTGTGTGTGTGTGTGTGTGTGTGTGTGTGAGTGTGATAAATATATATACTTGAACTTCATTATTGAGATCTTATTTTCTTTATGTTTTATTAGATATTAAATAGACATCAACAGTGAATTCCTTCCAGTTTCAATTACTGTTGTGATCCAAATCCCTATCACATTTTAAAATATATGTTTTGTGTGGCTATTCTGCCCATAACCATTAATTATCATTTGGAACATAAGGTACATATCGCATATTATACATTTAGTGTAAATCATTTATGTGCTAAATACTGGTAGGGTAGTATAGTGTAAAGGATGTTAACATGCCGACTGCTGTGTATGTCAGCCTGCCAATGTAAGATACCACCACCATTTTAAATTTAAAAAGGAAAACCAGATAAACTAGACAAAATATATATTTAAAAAAATATGTTTTAAAAAGTGTATTTTATGGTCATGGACGACATAGTGGTGCAGTGAGTAGCGTTGTCGCGATGGTTCTGGGTTCAAGTGCTTTCTGCAGAGTTTGTATGTTCTCCCCGTATCTGCTTGGGTTCTCTGTGGTTTCTCCGACTTTCTCCCACCTCCAAAACCATGACTTCATAACTTCAGGGGAATTGGCCAGTCTCTCTTTAGGTGTGAGTGTGTGGGTGCGTGTTTGCATGTCTTTTATGCTGCTCTCTGGTGCACTGGTGTCATGCCCGGAGTGTACCCTGTCTCTCGCCTCAAGTCCGCTAGGATAGGCCCGAGCAACCCCATGACCCACAACAGCGGAAGAAGCAGTTAATCAAAATGAATTAATTTTATGGTAACCACTTTTTTTATTCACATTATTGCAGGGAAATGTAACAGCAAAGAATGGACTAACGTTTGACGTAAACACCGGTGGTTAGCTACTGCTTCATATTAGTGTTTGTGGGGTAGCTTTACATTACGCATTTAATTCCCTAACTATATTGCCTACATGCAAGAAGAAGAAGAAGAAAAAAAAAATTATTTCACCCATGGTTAGTATATTTTTTAGAAACATGCATGTATGTGTGTACACCACAAGGGGCGTGTAGGCATGCAAAGTATCTGCAGTGCAGCGACGTGCAGTGAGGTTTATGGCTGGTGAGGCACTGATTTCATCATAATTAGATTTACAAAAATATAAACCTACAGTTTAGATTATTCACCATTTAATTAGCAACAGTGAGCGTTTTTTTTAAGTCTCAGAGAATAATTATTTACACGTACAAAATGTAACACACAAATAGCATATTTGATTAAAACAAAACTTGTTATGTTGTTACCTACACCTTTTGTATATATTACGTTTACTTATAAATGAAGTCCATGCGCCGCTCCTTCTGCACAAAAGCATTGAAAAATTTTTGAGTTGAGATATGTAATCCTCCATTTTTATAGTAAGGCAAGGTGAGTGGAAAAAACAGATGAATGGCTGTTGTTTACTGTCACTTCTTCTACGGCCGATGAAGAGGAATCCACGGCCAAATCCCTGGGATCACCAGCGTCCCATACCATGAGGCTGGAGAACTGTGTGCCTCACGTAGTGCCTTTCCCAGCCGTTTTAGGACCATTCAACTCAAGAAAGATGTTCCACACATACAGTTTTTGTTTGTCAGTGTATTTCACAGCAGGTTTAACCTTTGCCAATGTGCCCTTAAATGCTTCTTCATCTTCTCTCTCCAGAAGAACTGCTAGGGTAAATATAAGAACAAGGTAGATGATTTATTTTTACTATTTTTATAGACAAAATAAGACAAAAATCAAATAATTTATTTTAATTAATTTAATATATCAAGACTGGGTATAATGCACATCATTTTTTTGCTTAATTCATTTACAGCTAAACGTTTATTGTGTGATAATTTAATCTTCAGCTCTTCTAGAGCATCAAACACCTGATGACCTAAGAGTCTTCATCTGGCATATTGCAGTCAATATGCCAGATGAATGAATCTCCTTCACCTCACATTCCCCCATGGGACAAGTTACCATTGCTTCCTTTGCTACTGTTACAATCACAAGATTAATGGACAAGGTGGATTTTTGTCCAGATGAATTAATTGTTTCTCATTTTACTCCCATGGCCTGACAGATGAAACAACCAGGCCAGTAAACCCTGTGGCAATTTGTGTCAACACAAATACAGATGCAAATTAATGTTCAACAGGCCATAACTTCCCAGAGCAGTCTGGGCTGAGATACAGCACATATTCACAAAGCCCTGTAAGTTATGTCAATAAAACATTGTTTTGTTGGCTTTCTTCTTCAGTAGTTCTTATGGCTAGGATCAAAGTTTTATGTATGGCGCATGCATCAATTTAATATCCTAATATAAACTAAAGAGATGGCTGCACAGGTGCGAAAACCTTGAATTTAAAGTGCTGCGGTATATACAAGTTAAGTTTACGTGAGGCCCCATTTGGACATGCAAGTGATCAGATTTTCCCAGGGAGGCTGGAGTTTCTCCAAGAAATATAATCAATATTCTAGTGAAATAATAATGGTTCAACTGACCATGTGTTTGCAAAAGAAGCTGTGGTAACAAACGTAGAGATAACAATTATCACCCTACTCTGCAGTTCCCCTCAGCTATACAGAGTGGTGTAATGTTCAATAATTGAGATTTTATAGCCCGAACTCCTCTGATTCACTGTCATTGTGCTCAGTTTCATTTCAGTGAAGAAGGTTTGAAAACCCTTGATAAACTTTAGTCTCCAAAACTAACAGCCTAAAAACAACGAACTAAAGAACATAGAAGAGACTTTGGCAGCAAAAGAACCAACTGTTACTTTCAAGAGATTGTAGAATCCAAATGGAACTTAAAGTACAGTGGATTCCGAACTATAATTCACCAGATGGGACAAGTATGCCTGATATTTGAATGTGTTTGATAGTTTGATAGTCTTCAAAATTTACTGAAAAAGGTTTCAATTAAAAGGCAAATTGGGGTAAGGCAAAGTGAAGAAAATATAGCAAAGCAAGTGTTTGTGGCTTAGAGCCAAGGGATATCTGACCTGAGAGTCGTATAAGATAACGATCCCTTTGTGGCTAGACTGTGGTGGTGGTGGTGGCTAGCGACTGGTGACTCTGGTGAAACTTTTCAGGTTGGTAAAATGATGAAATTGTAAAGACTGAAGACTTAGCAATAATGGGGAGATGGGGCATGCACACATCAGCAACATGAATGGAGCAGAAATTCAATTAAAAGGTCAGCAACAAGATAAATGTTTCTCACTGCTCTTTTTTATCAAATACATCAGCTGGTAAGAATAACTCAGACAATGACAGCAGTAAAGTAAGACTGTGAATACAGGACCAATGTGAATGACAGTATGAGAAACAATATATGCGTATGAAGCAGTTAGACTGAAGTGGCCAGAGTTTCAAGACATAAAATGAATAGGCTTCTGGAAGATAAACCTCTTAAAGTTTTTAAAAATATTTTTTTTAAAAAAAGCTTTATTAATTTATGGGAGAAAAGAAAAGAACTATTCCCAAACGAGATTATTGGCGACCGAGGAGGAATTAAATTTTTTTTAAAAGATCACATATGTAAAGAGATGAATCATGATGAAGAAAATTTCACTCAAAAATAACGAGGTAAAATGAATAACATTGAAATATGAATGAGTATTCAGAAACAAAATTTTCTCTACTGTGACGTACTGTTACCAACCCTTTTAAACACAAAACAGCGATATATTGCACTACTTAGCCAACAATGACTTGTAATGTATCGCAATGCTTGTAATGCAAAAAGCACAGAGTGACTGATGGTCAGCAGTGTCTTGCACAATATATTGGAAATTCAATAGTCCCAATGAGGAATGAATCAGCAAGAAGTAAATTGATGAGAAGGGTCCAGCAGTCTTTGAGTGTTTTTATTCATCTTGTGGCAAGAGAAACAACAAACTAGATCAGAGGCAGTCTGAGATAATGTTAAATGAACGATGAAAAAGGAGTGCCCAGTGGCTCATCTTCTGTTCAGAAATAAACTAATATTTCAATGTGTAACACTTAGCAACTATTTGTGGTGTACAGAATTGATTGTAAAAAGATAAATTTAAAAATCCCCATGTTAACATGGAGAACATGATAGGTCCACTGTCAGTCAACATTGACCTATAGGATAACTGGTTTATTCATGACAAAGATAAAAAGAAAAGGCAAAAGACTCCAATAGTAAACCCTATGTCACGTGAGGCGGAATATGGACCCAAGTGCAGGACACCAAAAGCAAATCTTCCCTCCATGATTTATTAACAATACGTAAAAATTCTCCAGACAGACAAACTAATAATCAGGACAGACTACCAGGAACCAAACATGAGCAATGAACCAGCCCTGAGCTCTCATTGAGCCAGGCTTAAAAAGCCTTAGAGTCTTCTCTTCTTCTTCTTTTCCTTTCGGCTTTTCCCTTCAGGGGTCGCCACAGCGAATCAATTTCCTCCATCTAGCCCTGTCCTTTGAATCCTCTTCTCTCACACCCACTACCTTCATGTCCTCTTTCACTACATCCATAAACCTCCTCTTTGGTCTTCCTCTAGGCCTCCTGCCTGGCAGTTCAAAACTCAGCATCCTTCTACCAATATATTCACTATCTCTCCTCTGGACATGTCCAAACCATCTCAGTCTGGCCTCTCTGACTTTATCTCCAAGACCTCTAACATGTGCTGTCCCTCTGATGTACTCATTCCTGATCCTATCCTTCCTGGTCACTCCCAGAGAGAACCTCAGCATCTTCATCTCTGCTACCTCCAGCTCTGTCTCCTGTCTTTTCCTCAGTGACACTGTCTCTAGACCAAACAACATCGCTGGTCTCACCACAGTTTTGTACACCTTTCCTTTCATTTTAGCTGAAACTCTTCTATCACACATCACACCTGACACTTTCCTCCACCCGTTCCATCCTGCCTGGACACGCTTCTTCACCTCTTTTCCACACTCTCCATTGCTCTGGACTGTTGAGCCTAAGTACTTAAAATCCTCCACCTTCTTGATCTCTTCTCCCTCTAACCTCACTATTCCACTTGGGTCCCTCTCATTCACACACATGTACTCTGTCTTACTGCGGCTAACCTTCATTCCTCTCCTTTCCAGGACAAACCTCCACTTCTCTAGCTTCTCCTCCACCTGTTCCCTGCTCTCACTACATATCACAATGTCATCTGCAAACATCATAGTCCATGGAGATTCCTGTCTAACCTCGTCTGTCAGCCTGTCCATCACCATGGCAAACAAGAAGGGGCTCAGAGCTGATCCCTGATGCAGTCCCACCTCCACCTTGAACTCCTCTGTCACACCTACAGCACACCTCACCACTGTCTTACAGTCTTCATACATGTCCTGCACCGTTCTAACATACTTCTCTGCCACTCCAGACTTCCTCATACAATACCACAGTTCCTCTCTGGGCACCCTGTCATAAGCTTTCTCCAGATCTACAAAAACACAATGCAGCTCCCTCTGGCCTTCTCTGTACTTCTCTATCAACATCCTCAAAGCAAATACTGCATCTGTAGTACTTTTTTTTGGCATGAAACCATACTGCTGCTCACAAATGTTCACTTCTGCCCTTAGTCTAGCTTCCACTACTCTCTCCCATAACTTCATTGTATGGCTCATCAGCTTTATTCCTCTGTAGTTGCCACAACTCTGCACATCTCCCTTGTTCTTAAAAATGGGCACCAGCACACTTCTCCTCCATTCCTCAGGCATCTTCTCACTATCTAAGATCCTGTTGAACAACCCAGTCAGAAACTCTACCGCCACCTCTCCTAGACACTTCCATACCTCTACAGGTATATCATCAGGACCGACTGCCTTTCCACTCTTCATCCTCTTCAATGCCCTCCTCACTTCATCCTGACTAATCTTTGCTACTTCCTGGTCCACAACAGTAACCTCTTCTAGTCTTTGTTCCCTCTCATTTTCCACGTTCATCAACTCTTCAAAGTACTCTTTCCATCTTCCCATCACACTACTGGCACCTGTCAATAGACTTCCATCCCTATCCTTAATCACCCTAACCTGCTGCACGTCCTTCCCATCTCTATCTCTCTGTCTTGCCAACCGGTATAGATCAGTCTCTCCCTCCTTACTGTCCAACCTAGCATACAAGTCATCATAAGCTTCTTGTTTGGCCTTTGCTACCTCTACCTTCACCTTACGCTGCATCTCCCTGTACTCCTGTCTACTCTCCTCAGTCCTCTCAGTGTCCCACTTCCTCTTGGCTAACCTCTTTCTCTGTATACACTCCTGTACCTCCTCATTCCACCACCAAGTCTCCCTATCTACTTTCCTTCCAGATGACACACCAAGTACTCTCCTACCTGTCTCCCTGATCACATTAGCTGTAGTTGTCCAGTCATCTGGAAGCACCTCCTTGCCACCCAGAGCCTGTCTTAACTCCTTCCTAAAAGTCATGCAACACTCTTCCTTTTTCAGCTTCCACCATTTCGTCTTCTGCTCTGCCTTTGCCCTCTTCATCTTCCTCACCACCAGAGTCATCCTACACACCACCATCCTATGCTGTTTGGCTACACTCTCACCTACCACTACTTTGCAGTCACTGATCTCCTTCAGGTTACACCGTCTACACAAGATGTAGTCTACCTGTGTGCTCCTACCGCCACTCTTATAAGTCACTCTATGTTCCTGCCTCTTCTGGAAGAAAGTATTCACTACAGCCATTTCCATCCTTTTTGCAAAGTCAACTACCATCTGTCCTTCTGCGTTCCTCTCCTGGATACCAAACCTGCCCATCACCTCCTCATCACCTCTGTTTCCTGCACCAACATGTCCATTTAAGTCTGCTCCAATGACAACTCTCTCACTTCTAGGCATGCTCTGCATCACTTCATCAAGGTCCGACCAGAATTTCTCCTTCTCCTCCAGCTCACATCCTACCTGTGGAGCATACCCGCTAACAACATTGAACATCACACCTTCTATTTCTAGCTTCAGACTCATCACTCTATCTGACACTCTTTTTACCTCCAGGACATTCCTAACAAACTCCTCCTTCAAGATAATTCCTACTCCGTTTCTCTTCCCATCTACACCATGATAGAACAACTTGAACCCTGCTCCTAAACTTCTAGCCTTGCTACCTTTCCACCTGGTCTCCTGGACACACAGTATGTCTACCTTTCTTCTCTGCATCATGTCAACCAACTCTCTACCTTTTCCTGTCATAGTTCCAACATTCAACGTCCCTACTCTTAGTCCTATACTCTTGGTGTTCCTCTTCTCTTTCTTCGTGCGAACGCACTTTCCTCCTCTCCTTCTTCGACCAACAGTAATCCAATTTCCACCGGCGCCCTGTAGGTCAACAGCGCCGATGGCGGTCGTTGTTAACCCGGGCCTCGACCGATCCGGTATGGAAGTCATAGGTTTGATTCGCATATTTGATTTGGCAAAAGTTTTACGCCGGATGCCCTTCCTGACGCAACCCTCTGTATTTATCCGGGCTTGGGACCGGCACAATAAGACACTGGCTTGTGTCCTCTTGCGGCTACATTCTTAAAAAGCCTTAGAGTCATTAGCTCAAAACAAGTTCAGGTGAGATGATCACCATGGTGTGTGGATGAGTCTCAGGTGTGGAGCCGTGGCTCCACCCACCAGCTTGGCCTCTCCCTGCCACACAGCAGCACTGCCACGCCGAACCGTGACACCCTAATGACAAACTGCTATGTTGAGTCACCTGGCTACAGTGTTTCCACCAAACCTAATTTTTTTTCTTAACTTTTCACATTCATCTTTGTGTGTGACCCATATCTGATATTAGTATGAACAGATATGTACCATGACTCAACATTTACAAACACTGAACTGAACAACAGGCAATATTGGTACAACAGTACATCCCCAAAATAAATTAAATGGTGGGGAAGGCATTCACTCTTCTGTGGATGTCTGCAGTAACAAAGGTCACAAAGTCAATAAGGGGTGTGGATTGATTTATTTTTTTTAATTTCTCTTAAAAGAGTAACATCCTTACTTCCAAACAATGTGATGTTCCATATTTGACACTGTCCACCACTGTTGACAATCAGTGGATAATGTAAATACAGTTAGTCATCAACATATCAACACAATTGGTTCTGAGAGGTGGTTCCCAAGTTGAATTGTTTAAATTTGAATCAGAGGTCATTTAAATGCCATTACTACTCTAAATAAGAATTTACTATCTCCTAAGACTCGTCAGCAACAAATATAGGACATTAAAAACAACATACTGTATAGTTTAAATAAAATACATGTAAAGGGTTAAGTCGTTCTGAATTATGCGTCGGATTTGAAAAAAATAACACACGTAAAACCAAAAATCTGATTGTCATTTCACTCGAATTTACGTCCGTTTGCCACAAATATAGGACTCTTAAAACACTTCAAAACCATTAAAAGCATACCATAGCATGTTATGTGCAATAACATGAGACAGCGATATACGAGACTTTACATCTGTACCCCACAAATGTTATACTCTTAAAATCACTTAATTAAATGTATTAAATGTAAATGTATTTGCTTATGACAACAGATGTGGACAGCAGCAAACACTTACCAGAATGCTTCATATTTGATTTCCACAGTAAAAAAACAAACAAAAAAACAAAAAAACAAAACTGATACAACTTAATATCCCAAATTTGAAGCTTTTCTCTGCAATGCAAAAAAAAATGCACAAATATGTTTTCTATTATTCTTGTAATGTTTAATTATATTTTCAATTACTTGCCATTTTGCAGCTCTTGAAGAAATTAATAAGTGGTCACAATATAGATATTGAAGCATGAAACATCAGAATAAGTGTCATCATTATCTAAAATATCCTTTATTGTTACCTGACCCTTGTTTCATCTCCATGAAGGATACTGTACAACCTTTCATCGGTTAAGAAGTCCAAAACAATCCCTTCTTACACAGATAATCTAAAACAGCCAATTTCTACCCTACAGGGTCAAGAAATGTCAAGGATCCATTTTGAGTTTCCAGTGATGGATATTGGCAAACAGCTTGCCTCTGTGAGTAAGGATAACCTTCCATTTGATCAATCTTGAACCCGTCTCTAAGACTATACCCTCCAATAAATCAATAGCCTAGATGTGTTAGTCCCAGTGCTTTTTATTCCGTTCAAGCCCTTCCCATATGCTCCTACCCTGAAGGACCTTTCCCTCCTTTTGCTGCTCTCAACACATCAACTCTGATCAGTTTATTTTGTTCTTTCACATTTTATCCTCCAGCTGTTTTTCTAGACACAATCTGAAAGCTGTTGAATTTTGTATTCTCTTTTATATAAGTAATGATACAATATTTCATCATATTCCTAAGTGTTTGTCACCAAAAAGCAATTATTTTCTCTTTTTTAGCCTAATTTTACAAGAATTTTTTTTCTGTATGTTTCACCCAAGGTAGAATCCAGGCATAGAGGCAATCTGACAGAGAACAGCATAATTTAAGGGTGTTAGCATTAATATTGTTTCCATTAAGATTATTCAAGCTTGAAGAAGAAAAAAAAAGTTCTTCCAATTTCATATTAGAACAGAGTTATTATTTTGTAATACACACAGGACATTTCAAAATGTCACAATTAAATATTCCTAGCAGAACACTTTTGGTGCAGCTGTGCAATACCTTCAGGGTTACAACTGGTGTCTGTCTCACCTATAGTGGAAAAGGGTGTTCTCTGAAGACTAAAACTCACAGAACAACAGTCACATACAGAAATTGTTAATTAGAAACTGGAAATCCCTGAGATCTCAGCTCACTGCATGAAAAAGGATTAGGTAGTCCCAGAGTTGCCAAGACTGAACACATAGAGGTCCATCTTCAAGTGCAAAGAGATAGATGAATCAAAAGATCTCTTGTAAGATCATAATGTAGAGATAGTGGTTATTCATACTTTAAGTATGAGCTTTTGTTTGTAGTCATATATCAATCTGCGGTTTATCAGCATGTTGCTACTTACTGATAAACTTCAATATCTTCAATTTCAAGTTATTGTCGGTTTTGTTTTGTTTGTTTTTTTTTGTTTTTTAACACACAATACTATTTTTGGCCTGTAGAGTGTAAATGGGTAAGTACATGAAAACCTTCATGTATACATATTCAGCATTGATTCAGGACCGCTAGAGTGTTTCTTGCCCATGTAGGCCCAGAAAGACAATTTGGTCCTACTTTTGGTCCCTCCTTACTTATAAGGGAAGTATCTGGTACTCCATAAATGTTTCACCAGCAAACAAGTTAGTGTATAGTAGGCTTGAAGGGCTTCCTCACCAA
This sequence comes from Antennarius striatus, assembly GCF_040054535.1. NCBI lineage: Eukaryota > Metazoa > Chordata > Actinopteri > Lophiiformes > Antennariidae > Antennarius > Antennarius striatus. The sequence continues at coordinate 7,889,058 of NC_090776.1, read as the reverse complement.
ACACAGTGGCTAGCTGCTAATAAAAATGTGCCATGAGGAATATAAGAAAGAACCAAAGCAATAACAATTTGGTAGAACTTTTTATAAAGTTGTATAAAGTTAAAGTGAGCTGCGGGGTCAGATGAACATTCTCCTTATGATCATCAGTAAATGTCATCCGTTATACATATTCTAAGTCTGATGATAATCAGTTATTCCAATCAGGGATATAAAGCTTATATGGTAAACCCTGTGGCTTGTTGGAGCTGTTTTTTTGTTTTTTTGTTTTGTTTTGTTTTTGTTTTTTCATTTTGGAAAACTCCAAAAACCTTTCTGTGTGGTTACCTTTTTAACCTCCATCAACAGAGATTATGTGATTACATAACAAACAACAAAAAATTAATTTGGAGTCTGTGAGTGTATTAGTCTTTGGCAAAGGAAGAATTGTTTAAACTTTTAAGTAAATCTGGGTCGGCACGGTGGGGCAGTGGCTAGCGCTGTCACCGCAGAGCAAGGCACCTCCCACCTCCAAAAATATGCACCTCAGGTGAATTGGTCGGTGTCAAATTGACAGTGGAAGAAGCATGTATTGACAATGTATGTATGTATGTATGTATGTATGTATGTATGTATGTAAATGTGGATTAAAAGCTACGATTTTTTTTTACAGCAGACAGTATATTTTGATATTGTCAGTCAACTCTGATCACTACATTGTCACATGAAGTTAGACTTAGGTGCTCCCATAAAAGTTTAATTTAATGTTTACCTGTCTATGTTTACACTGAAACAGCTCCTGTTTTTCAACCACCAGTTATCCCAGTCATGGCATATCAATAACCATAATCACTTGTTACACAGTAGTATGGACAGTTGTAATGAAATGTTTTAAAATTAAAACTTACTGTATTAAGCATGATATGTGCTTATTTGTTGTCTATGGGGTTATTATCTGGGGACTGTCTAGGCCATCATATTGTTATTAGAAATTTTGACTGACATCAGGATTTTTTTATTTCATCAAGTCATCAAATTTCATCAAATGGCTTCTTGTGTTTTACTTTGAATATGTAACCTGTTCCGGCTTGGAAGCTACTCTTCATATTCCTCGGTGGTGTCCTCCAAACTGGGAGCAGCGTTGAGTCTGCTAGGGAAGTTGTTGTCCCTGGGTCCCTTCGGACCCATGTGTTGCATTTAGATGAAAAATGCTCTATGAATAAAGTTGATTTGACTTTATATAATACATTCCTATAATTTTTTGGTAATTCTTTGCATATTTTTTTTTATTATTTTTTTTATTTTTTATGTATAGGTGCTTGTGGAACCCAATGTAAATGGAATGGCTCATCCCAATGAGTTTATCCTCCTAATAAATAGTGAAGTCTTTAAATTGATTTCTTGTTTTACAGCAACTCATCAACACAATATTCAGATAACACTCTGCAATTAATGTCCATGTTCCTCTGTGGTGGAGAATCATTCTGAATAGAATGTTTTACTTCAAATATAAGTATAGTCTTCTGGAGCTTTACTCCATACCTCAAAGTGTGAATTATCACAACTGTTAACATCAAACTCAAGCTTCAACCTCATCAGGTTAATACATTTTGAGTGATTTTCAACTACCCGTGACCTGCTGCGGCGGATAAAGCGGAGGACAATGAATGATTGATTTTCTTAAACAAAATGAATTTTAACTTCTGGCACTATGCATCCATCAAAGAGATCACTGAGAAGAATAATGTTTCATCACTAAACCAAGGCTGAATGTTAACCAACTAGTCCAACAATTTTATAAGTTGATTTACTTTTTATTTACCGTCCATATGAAACTGAGAAAATACAGTTGAGAAAACTCTCACAAACGAACATCTGAACACTGACAGTCCAATCATTTGCATTTTAATGTTAAACAGAATTTACAAATTTAAGATTATGCTATCAGGGTGTGAATATGGGCCCAGAGTCTTTGCCAATATGAAATATTTTTAGACTATCTCCTGATTTGTAACGTTGAACAGAGAATTTATGTTTCATACTAATCAATTTTATCATTTTCTGTTTAAAGTCCCTTTACTCTTGCGACAAATGCCAGAGCTCATCTCTCATCCATGTTGACCAAAGGGCTAGTCTTGTTAATGAGCACTGTCAAAGGTGAAGTGTCAATACTGCAGCACTCTGTCTGTTCATTACAACCATCAATGTCTATTGATATCTGTCGTCATCCAATCATAAGACTCTCCTCCGTAAGCACATGTCTTCATCTGTAATGTTCCTTGTACATTACACCAGATTAATGTTACATTGGTTCCCTTTGGCCACATTCAGCTGTGTTAATATGTTCACAAAGCATCACAAATTTCAGGGAAGCTGATGGACATTGAGAAGCTGTTATGTTATTACACAACCTTTTTTTGATGTGGAGTTCTTACAATTAGCACACATAAACCCCAAATTTCAGTGAAATAAACTCACCTCTATACCAAATGAGCATCTACAAATGAGTTAGTGCATTCCATCCTAAAGGATTTTGTCGGATTTCTCACATGAAATTGACTTGATTGTTTCTACATTCTAGCTTGAGTTGATACACTATCCCGCAATGTGCTGGTGATGCATTCAGGGTGTACCACCTCCCATACGTACTGTAGCAAGCTGGGATAGGCCTCAACATACCTGCAACTTGCAATGCAGATGAGCAGATCACCAAAGTTTGGGTAGCTGTGGTAAGGTGGTTAGAGTGCCATTTGCTTAATGAATGAATGTTGGTGGTTTGAGCCTCATTTACCAGTCTCAGAATTTAACCTCATTGAACAAATTTAGTTGTGAGATCGGACATTTATTTTGAATTATGCAAATTATTCAATTATTTGAGTGGGCTAAAGTTATTATTTTATTTTCTTAAATCATGCATTGGTCCGCATGGAAATAGTCCTGCCGGGATTTTGGCAAAACTATTTCTATCGGATCACATGGTGTGCTTAAAGCTCCCTAACAAAGAAAGTCTTTCACGTACCTCACTGCCATCATCTTTTCGCAACAGTTCAGATGTAAAAGTCTCATCTGGTTTTTGTTTGGACCCGATCAACCATGGAAACCTGGAGATATGATTGCTTACATTTGATTGTAGAAAATAAGTTTAATTGCCCATTTCTACTCAAGCGATCGGACAGCAGTTGCTGTATTTCTGTCCATATAGTCACCATTTTGGGGTTGGAACTACTTTTGCTTACGTGTATATACAGTCAGTGTTGTGATCAGAGAGCCACCACTCAGTGGTGGTCAGTGGACGACCACATATAGCGATCAGCTAGTGGTCAGCTGCTAACAGAGGTCAAAGAAGAATTTAGAAGAAAATAGTTTGGAGAAAAAACAAGGAGATTGTTGAATGTTCAGCGGCCTGTGCAGTTGTTTTATGGTGAAGAAGAAAGCAATGGTGTTATTTTATCTTCATGATGAGAAATTCCGGTCATGGTCAAGAGTGATGGATTGCTATTGATGAGTGATAAGACGAACTAAAAATGAATATGTGCAGCTTTTGTTTTGTTTACGAAATGGTAAGTGAAGAGAAACTATTTTAATTCACCATCCATCAAGTACATATGAACAATAATCCGAACAATATTTTTTTTCAAATGTTATTTTCATTTCATATAGAAATGAGAATTGACCCTCTACCCACAGGGCATGGAGGGAAGGTCAGACCAGGTCCAGATCTCCAATGGCTCAGCCACACCATAGCCTAGACCCGTGGAGAGCTGACATGACCCTGACTCTGACCACTGGATGAAGTTTGATTACATTGAAATTGTTTCTCAATATTATATTTGCACCATTTGAGGATGCAAAGCTTTTTTATTTTATAATTTCATTAGAAAAGTTGCAACTGAAGTTTGCAGGTTTGTTTAGTTTAGAATGCTGTGTGCTGAAATTATGCGATAGGAAATTAAAAATTACTCCACATCATCTTCCCCTGAACCAACCTGTACATTAGCCACTTTACATTTTGGGAGTGATCTCCTGGCATCTGCCATACACAGGTTTGTCCATGGGACTGGCAGATTGCGAAGTGTGATTCATGGTTCCTGCTGCAATTTGATTTACAGATCTCTAGCTAATATTTTGAGGGGTGATTCATGCTTGCTGGTCAGGCATGGAAATTTCGGTTTCTGACACACAATTGTGCGCTTGTGCTTGGACTGATGCAACAGATACATATTTTAATACACTAGTTGGTGGACACACTCAAATTTATCCATGAATTTGCAGAGGAGTTTTGCTAGACTTTGAGATGACCGAAGCAGATTTATCAAATCTCTGACGAACTGATTCGTGACAGGGCGGCATGGTGGCACAGTAGGTAGCGCTGTTGCCGCACAACAAGGCGGGTTCTGGTTCGAGTACCACCCGTGCGTAGTTTGCATTTTTTCCCCGTGTCTGCGTGGGTTCTCTTTGGGTTCTCCGGCTTCCTCCCACCTCCCAAAACATTCACTTCAGGTTAATTGGCTGTTCCAAATTGCCCGTAGGAGTGAGTGTGTGTGCGTAGTTGTATGTCTCTGTGTAGCTCTGCGGTGCAGACTCAAACACAAATAGAATAATTTCTCATAAAGGCACAGTCCATTATTTTTTTCAATGTCTTACATCTCTTCAATGAGACGTTGTGTGGGCCTTGTATTAGTTCTCACTGAGTAGCAGGGTTGGACTGGTATGTTAGGATTAACATTGACATTTTCTTCTTGTGATCAGGCTCAGGCAAATTCTGTGCCTGGTTTGGCACAGAACCCTGCCACCTCTGTAGCTCCCCAAACCCAAAACTAAAGCACATCCTCTCTGGATGCAAGACGGCATTGTCACACGGAAGGTACAGGTGGCAGCATGACAAGGTCCTGCGCAAGCTTGCAGAGATCCTGGAAGACAGCAGGTAAACCGGGAGATCCACCCGGGTGGATCCAGTTTACCAGGCCAAGGACGACAGCGTGGCGCTGCACAGGGACAGAGCGGTCACTCCTGTCACTAGGAGGACAGTGGCAGTTAGCAGCCGACCTCAGCTGCCAAGTGAAATTCCCTGCAGAGATCACCATGACATCCATACGTCCAGACATCGTATTATGGTCAGCATCTGCCAAAGTAGTCATCATGGTAGAGCTGACTGTCCCATGGGAGAAACATATGGAGGCCACATATGAGCTATAGAAGGAAAAGTACGCAGAACTGGTAGCAACATGGTCACAAGCTGGGTGGAGACCGTTCACCTTCCCAGTAGAGTCGGGTGAAGGGGCTTCACCGGGACATCCACACAGCGGCTACTGAAGACTCTAGGAGTCACGAGATCCAACAGGAAGCGGGCTCTTCATGACCTTGCGGAGGAGGCCGAGGAAGGGAGCTTATTGCTATGCCTCAGAAGGAAGGACAGGACGTGAGGAAAAGAAGGCTCTTAGGAGAGGCATTATGGTATGCGGTTAGGCCCAAGCTTGACTCAGGGAGATGGACGTCCTTGACATGCACAGTCCCTTGGGACTCATTCCACATATACAAAAACAATAACACTTCGATCAGAGTGTGGATAGAATATAGATCCTTCAACAGGCTGCAAGGGGTGGCAGGGAGACGTCCCTGTTGTTGCTCCACCACCCAGAGATGTTCCGGGGGTTAATGGAGTGAAACATCAGTGAAGGGTGGCCCCCTGGCTGACGACCCTGCAGTCTGTTCAATGCCACCCTCGAAGAAATGGCAGAAATGCTAAGCAGGTGCAACCACCTGTGCTTACATTTAGTGTTTGCCATTGTAACGATTACACACAAACTAAATAATTAATTTATTTTGGGACAGTCAGGCATATGCTTGGTCAGAATCCATTAAATTTGGGAAGGGGTTGGGGATTCTCTTTCATGGATTTCTTTCTCTTTCTCAAACATTGCAATAAACTGCTTATTTCCATATTTCTATTTAGAACAGATTACCATGGAACTGGGAAGACTTGAGCGCCAGTCCATGAACTTACTTTGACTTCCCTTAACATTGAAAGATAGGGCTGGTTTCGGAATGTTTGTCAACTATGCTTAAACTATCGGGTAGATTTACATGAGACGTAGTGATATTATTTTCAGAAATTTTAACATAACCCACAGGTCAGCCATTATGACTTTTAGGTTTTAGATTAGGTTTTAATGTAATAAAACTGAAATGCTGCAGTTTAACAGAGGTATAGTTTAACTATTCCAGTATATAAACGCTTCAGATCGTTGACTATAAAATTCTCTGATCAAACCCAAAATTATTTTTTGTCATCATCAAAACAATATTTACTTTTCACTATTTGTAATTTTTGAAAGACAGAAAAAAATGCATCCATCAATTCATTCTCAACTGCAGCTACAGGGATGCTGTGATCTCTACTAGTTGAAAATGAGAGAGAGGAAGGGTGTGATCCACAGAGATCACCAGTTCACTACTTGGCGCCAACACATATGACAAACAACCATTCATACTCAAACCCATTGGCAATTTAAAGTCACTATTTTATTGATGTTGCATATTTCTAGATTGTGGGAAAAAGTCAATGCGGACACATGAAACTCCACATCAAAGGCCCCAGGTGCAGACTTGGTGGTACCCACCTCACAACCATGGTTTCAACATACAGTACTTTTTTTAATATTATCGTGTAATGTGAGTTAAAGAGTCTGTCAGATATGAATTGAGGCTTGAGGTCAAAATATTTATTTCACTTCAAAGTTAATGTACAGGTCTTAGGAAAGTCTGATATTCATTTCTGAATCCCTTGCTAGAGAATTCAACCTTGGTTATTTGTCTCTGCATCCCCTCAGTGTCTTGTTACATGGATGCACTAATGAAGCAGGAATGGAATTACTCTTTGTTATGTTAGTGGGGAGTCTGAGGACTGTCCTGCATAATTGGGAAATAAGTGGACTAGATATGTGAATGTGAATACATATAAGCCCAATGTAATTAATGGGGACCAATGATTCGACAGGTAATGATTAAATTTGCTGTGTTTTTCAATTTGCATGATTAAGATGTTAGTTAACGTTGTGTTGCACCCACATGTTACAGGTTGTTCATTCTCAAAATGTCAGCATATCATAATTCTCAACACTGCACTTAATTATCTTCAGGAGCTTTAAAACCATCAGCTAAATCAATTAACTTCAATCTCTAACCAATTTAAGTGTAAGTTTTAGGAATGCTAATGTGTCACAGGCTGCTACTTACTCAAACAGAGACATCACCAATTTCCCCAGCTAGTAAAGTATCTTTAACATAGTTTCTTCACACTGATCTGAAGTTTTAGTTTTGTTTTTTTTTTCTCTGTGTTTTATGATTCAAAAGAGGTCAGGAGTGATTTGTATATTTCGACATTTTAAGCAATTCACAGTAGCTTTAAGAAGGATTTTAAAAACCTGCCTTCAAATGGTGGTTTTCAAGGAGCCAAATGGAAACGACCAGCCTTCTATTGTGCTCTTAATATTAAACTGTCAAAGTATAGAGAGAAACACTTGATAATATAGAACAATGAGGATTGCTAAGCCTTTCATATCCGCCAACCACATGTCTGTTGAGTGGAGCACTTAATATTTTAATGAATAAGACAAGGTGAAGAGGAGGACGTAGAGAAAGAAATTTGGTCAGGTTTGAAGCAACCGACTCCAACCTCTCCCTGACACCTGAGCTGCTTTGTGACTCACCATTAATGCCATTGTTGCTCTTTTTTGGTTTTACTAAATGTCCTACTAAATGATTGCTGATAATTGTCCAACATCTGTATTTTCTACAAAAAAGAGTAGCCAGATGAGTCAAATGCTGTATTTCACACAGGTCCTCCCCAGATGTGATGTTAATAGATTGATAACTAAAGATGTGATGATGAGCATTTTTATTTCTCTATGATTAAGGATGGGTTGAGCGCATATTGTTTGTCAGAGAGTGTATTTACAAAAAGCTGAAAAATATATAAAACTTCCAGATTGAAGCAACTAATCCCATTACTTCGGTAATTATTCCTTTAGAAATGTTGTAAATTTTGTTTGATTTCAGTTTTATCCCATATGAGGATTTTTTTTATTCTCTCATTGTTAAATTTTATGGACAAAACTTCAGGCAGAAAGTTGAAGCATGAGAAAGAAAATGGTGAATGTCATATCATGCAAGAAAACACTGCATGATGGGTAAGACACAAAGAGGTGGAGCTTGTCAATACCTAATGGAAGATGAATCGCCATTAATGTAATATTTTGTGCATCTTAAATCAGCAAGTGCGACCCCTGACTGATGTTATACTTCCCACAATGCTAGAATTATGTTTCAAATATGTTTGTGAAGCATGAGCATCACCTCTCACCCATCACTCATGACCCATTAAAATACCTAAATGAATGTGGTATCATCATAGCCCTGGATGCCATATTTTCTTCTTGTTTTTTTTTTTTGCATTGATGGAGATGTATCTCTGCAAGATGGGTAGTGAACCAGCCAGTGTGTGAGGTCAGACTGTAGGTTAAAAACATAGTGACCATGTTACATCTCTTTCTCTCTATCTGTCTTACTCCTCTCCTCTGTGTCTGCCATGGATGCATAAAGACCCGTGTGTGTGTGTGTGTGTGTGTGTGTGTGTGTGTGTGTGTGTGTGTGTGTGTGTGTGTGTGTGTGTGTGTGTGTGTGTGTGTGTGTGTGTGTGTGTGTGTGTGTGTGTGTGGATGCCTTTTTGTTTTACAATGGAAGAACCATGAACTAATAAGAAGAACAACTTCTGATTAGTTCAAGATTTTTTTTTCTGTGTGTGAGTTTTACATATTTATAGATCAGACAGACAGACAGACAGACAGACAGACAGACAGACAGACAGTCACTCACTCACTCACTCACTCACTCACTCACTCACTCACTCACTCACTCACTCACTCACTCACAAAGGGCCTATAGACGTGTACATCTCTATAGAGGTGGAGTTAGGGGTTTGGTGTTTTGCTCAAAGGCTTCTTAGCAGTGCCCAGGACGTGTACTGGCACATCTGCAGCTACAAGTCCAAACTCCAGTCTGTGGTCTGTGAGTTGGAACCTTGACCACCCTCAAGTCCCCAGTCCAAGTTCTCCACATTTACCATCACTGCCTACTCATTTGTTCATATGCTGTTAGCCCTTCTGTTTTTTTTTTGTCAACCAAAAAATCACCACATTTGGAATGATCATAAGGGATCACCAGTGGGTAAAACATTTTATTTTTTTTTAGATTAATGGCAGTTTTCCCTTGAAGTTAATTTTCAAGGAGGGAAGTATTTTGCAGGGTGAGCCACAGACTAGTCTGGTCAGTCATAAGCCAGTCATATCTGTGAAGATGAGGCTGATGGTCACACAGCAGGGAGCGCACAAGTAATGACAGCAATGAAAGAAAAGTAAATCAAACATCAGACTGCAAACATTGTACCAGATGCTGTTTGAAAGGAGTTTGCTTATCAAAATGACTGATAGGTGCTGAGTTGGAACCTTGGCCAAATTACGGTGTGGAGACAGTGGGGACACTTGCAAAAATGTCTGGTTGATGGCAACTACTTTTATCCTGATGTGATTGCTCATGAGAGTGGCCACGCTCGAGCTCTCAATGATTGCTCATTGAAGAAATGACATGGTAGAAAATCTAAATCAAGAAACAGAGCCTCTATATAGTGACTCTCCCTGTGGTGGTTACTTGTGGAGAACACACAGCAGCAGCAGTATGATTAATACCTCTGGCTAAGCAGCAATTAATGATCAATTGAGAATGCTCAGGTTCTGAAGACCATTTCCCCTTCACTTACTTTGCCTCTTACAAAGCCATCTGATATTTTGATCACTGCCAGGGACCATGCTGGTGGGATTAATCACAAGTTTAATGCCAGAGCTTTATAATTTGCACCAAACTCCACTCTTTGGAGAAGATTTTCAGACTCCCATTATTCAAGTGGTTTTACGCTAAATTCCTAGAACATGTGATTAACACTGATTCACTACAGTATATATTGCTGTAGCCTCTTAAACACAAATTAAGGCTCATGATTGATGCTTTTACTGTGTAGAGACAGGGGTGGGGTGGGGGGGGGGGTTAGTGTGTACCTAGAAATATAATTACAGCATAACAACAGGTTCAGTTGCTCTATTGACATAAACATTAAAAGTGATTTTATTTGAAATCCCCCTGGTCCTTTTTAACCCCGGACACACATACTTGACAAGTGTCCGTCATTTAGATCTTCATTCATGAAGCAAAACAAATAGGTCTACATGTTTACTGTCTAATATATAATGCAGTTAGGGCTTTCAAAGAAATGATTGGAGAATTCCTATATGAAGCACAGCTGCAACATCACAGCATGAGTGGGAGGAAAATTAGATGGCAGATAAATAATAGTTGTCTTGACATCTTTGTTAATTGGTATCTCTGGCTTTTTGGGTCAAAAGGCCTCTTCCTGGTGAAGCCTGAGAGGAGCAGCTCTGCTGTGTGAAGGTGGTGGAGTGCAATAACATGTTGTGCTTGCAAAGCAGCTCTTTTACTCTCATACGTCTCATCACTTACTATGAATCTAAACACTTCAGTGCTATAGGTTAAGCAAGGTAAATAGATATCATCTCGGGGTTGAGCAATGCCCTGGGAACTAAAACGAGCTTCATAAAAGGAATTTCTTTCGCTGAATAAAAGCTCTTTGTGAGGCAGACAGCGCACAGACCACCATCTCTGCCGGCGTTCATATAGTCTGCGGCCCCAAGGCCTGCCGAGCAACCGGACAAACACTAGAGGGCTCTCTCCGAGGACAGCGGCTTGGCCCCCCTCTGCTGTCAGTCACACAGGCAGGCACTCGAACTCAACTGTGCAATGATGAGCATGACCTTTTCACGGTTCATTTTGATGAGATCTGGGTAACAATTTTCCATCACCTTGTCTGTTATTAGTCTGAGTTTTATGGTTTTACTCGCAGAATGTCTTCCACTGCATTCAATAATCCAAATACGGGGAAGTCACAGAGGTGTAATACAACCCCACCCGACTAGTTTCACTTTCCATTGTGACCAGGTGTGTGTGTGTGTGTGTGTGTGTGTGTGTGTGTGTGTGTGTGTGTGTGTGTGTGTGTGTGTGTGTGTGTGTGTGTGTGTGTGTGTGTGTGTGTGTGTGTGTGTGTGTTCACTGCTGGTTAGTCGTATCAAATGACAGTTACGTGTCAGTGATCAAATATACTATCATTCCACTGACAACCAAGAAAAGTCTCCTTCCGTCTCCTTAACAAAAACGTAAACGAAAAAAGAAAAAAAAAGAAAGGTGAAAAGAGCAGATTAAGACAATAATTTGAGCCTTTTAGCAGCACGAACCTTTGTAACATATCCGCCACTTTGTGTGTTTTGGCTGGAGAGGAGCTGCATGCATTCATTTGTGCGCCTGTTGACCCGGCTCCTCATCAACCCAATGAGCGGCGCGGAGGGGAGGCTCTCTTCGCCACCGTTCATCTCTCCACCATCTCCTCCTCACTTTTCCATTTGGTCAGCATCCCTTTCGGAGCTCCAAATTACAACTACAGGAAGGATTTCTAACCTCTCGTCTATCCGCGTTTTTTTTCTGATTTCCGCGTTGCCTCGAATTAAACGCATTGGACTTTGTTTTGCGAAGGTTATTTTTACAGGACGAAAAACGGTGAAATGATACCGCAGCAGCGGAAAAGGATGGAAGTCACACTTGTAAGTAAAACGCACTACCATACTATACAAATCCAAACTGGTGTTTAGCGCAGGGGTTTCACAGGATCCTTCATAGCCCTCTTCTTCATCACGGGCAGCTCTGCCATGCACGTTCACGGGAACAAGATGACACGGAGCGACAGATCAAGTCTCCAGACATGTCTGAGAGTTAGGCTGCCTTATTTACTCATGCTTGACTTGCGTCTCTGACTGTATGAGTCACAGACATGCTGTCTGCGTATGATTTATCGTCCGTTAATTAAACTGCTTATGCGCTTTAGTACCACGTTTGATGCACAGAAAAAAAGGGATGATTTCATTCAATGCCTCCTCAAAGCGTAAAACTTCAGGACGGGCGAACACGAATGATGTGTGGTGCAGACTATTATGGATGCGTTAAATGCAATGACTAGATTCAAACTTGTGAGTTTTCATTTGATCATTTTACACTTCTTCCTTTAAACTAAAACAACCCCCATGTGCTCACTGGACCACCTCGGACAGCTCGTCCGCTGCCGGCGCTCGGTTCTCGTTGGAGCTGTCTGAACCGGGTGGTTTCCAGCGGGAGCTGTCCTATACCCGTAGTGCTGAACTCCTTGTTCAATGACGCAAAGCAGTGACTTAAAATGAACTTCGAGAGTGAAAAAAAAAAAAAAAGCTCGATTTTACACCTCTTAAAAATGTTTATTTATAGATTTACCTTGTAGTTTTATTAACCTTTTCTTTTATCCTTTGGTTTCTAGTTAAATGTCAATAATTGGAATAACTTGGTCTACTCCACAAATCATGATGATGCCACTGGCTCAGGTGGAATAAGTTTGTGTCCTTGGACCCCACGCAGCATTTGACCGCAGTGACACACTGTGTGTAATAAAAGTTAGTGGAACTAACACTGACATTGTGCTGGAAGCAAGCCATTTGGTGATGTGATAGAATGTCCACCTGCATCATTTTTAGTAAAGGACAACGGAAAGATCAGCCCTTGCGTCTGTGCAAGGGGAGAGTTTTTATTATTATTATTATTATTATTATTATTATAATTATTTTTATTTTTTATTTTTTTATTTTTTTAAGATGGTAAACAATTTGTTGAATTATGCACAACCGTGATTAAAATTATGTCAAGCCAAAATTTAATTTTGATTTAATTTACATCAGGCTACGTGCTTTAATATCTCTTTTTACAGCTATACCATTCATCTATTTAATTTTGGCACGGTGTTCTGATTAGTCTTTCTGTGTTAGAAAGAAAAAGTTTCTATCCAGGCTTATCGCTAAACAGCAGTTCCGATGTAAAACCTTGTATTGAACTCAGTGATTAAACATGTCTCAAACTGCTCTCATGTTGTCTCATCGGGATTAAATCAGCGAGCTGCGGGCTTTTGACATTGTCGGACTCACCTGCAAGTGCCCTCACTATCTATAACGTCCACGGCTGTTGTAGCCCATCGCAATATTTCACCCAGGACGTATAGTCAAAAACAGTCATCAAAAAGAATATGTAATTGCATAAACGGTTTCAAGGATAATCCTCAGAACAACATATTAAACCAGGACAATCTAATGTTGTGGTTTTGATAGCCTGATAGAACAGACAGACCCATTTGTAGTTAAATTGCAGAGGGAAAAAATACAAACGGAAAAAAGAGTCCTGGTCGTTTCTGAAAGATAATGTCAAATAGTGAAGCGACATCTTATTTTTTGTCCAAAAAAATTGGTTTGATATTCCTTTTCAATTATATTTTTTAATCTTTTTGATATCGTTATTTACGTTTTTTCTCTTTGCCTTGATGTCTTGTCTGAATTGTTTTAAAAGCTTTTTACCATATTCTGTCATTTTTCTTCCATGCCCCCTAACAACTCCTCGCGAGACTAAAAGTGAACTGTCAAACTCTCCTTGCTCCCTTGTAGGTCTCTCCTTTGGATTAACACCAAATGGATGCTGTGCTGTGGACTCATCCCCTCACCAACTGCTATGGAGGCATGCCAAGCCATGCAAGTGACCTTTATCACGCAATGAATGCAAGCTCTGCCTTTCAAAGAGGACACAAGTAACCTTTTCTTGTTATCTAAAGAGTTTTTGATCTGAGCAAGGGAGTTGGAAACTGCGGACTGAGGAGATAATTGTAAAACAAACAAACAAAAAAACAAACAAAAACAAGATGCCAAAGCAGTCTGAGGAGATGCTCATGGATCTGTGGATGTCTTTGCTGCTGGTGTGGATTACTTGTGTTCCCTGCGTGTGTATGACTCCTATCATAGGCCAGCCCAAAACTACACAAACTGGTGGGTCTGCAGCAGTGGCGAGTGGTCTTGGTGAAGAACAAAGATTACTGAGTCGTGCCAAGAGAGGATGGGTTTGGAATCAAATGTTTGTGCTGGAGGAATTTTCTGGACCCGATCCCATTCTAGTTGGCAGGGTGAGTACTGTGATTGTCAGCATTATATTAAGCTCGCTTATCGTGGGGAAACATTAATTTGGCCATTTGAATGCTCCCTCCATTTTTTCTTCCCATGGGTAGTGGGTGGGTTTTCAGTTGTCAAGGGGAACAAGAGAAAACGGATGCAAAAAAGTGTGTGTGTGTGTGTGTGTGTGTGTGTGTGTGTGTGTGTGTGTGTGTGTGTGTGTGTGTGTGTGTGTGTGTGTCTGTCTGTCTGTCTGTCTGTCTGTTTGGGGAGGGGGATAATTGAAATTTTGTCAAATAAAAGTGGCATTGTTTGGTTTTTTTTGTATTGTTTTTTTTGCCATTTTGGCTGTCCTTGAAAGATACACTATAGCATTGTTCTACAATAACTCTCCTAGAAAATACAAATATAGACCTCTATTACCTCTGCCCTTAAAAAAAATAAAAAATAAATAAAAAATAAAAAACTGTAATGTCTCAATTTTGTCCACATCTGTTTTTCTAGGTTAATGGATATAAAAAAAAAATAGCATGTCATCGATAAAAGATGGCAACTGTAGTTATGGATAGTTTTTCCTTCGTGGCTCACTAATGAAAGGAAGTGTGGGCTAATCCTGCAGCTAAGGCCCACCTGCTCCCTGGCCCGTATGAGAAAGGTTTGAAGAGAGGGGAAGGCTGCTGGGCATCCCGGCCAAAGCAGCTTGTTTACAGCGCATTGCAAGGACTCACCTGGGGAGAATCAAGCTGGCATCCACACACCCTCTCCCCCAGAATTTTACGTAGCCACTCTTGCATAGACAGAAATGCACAGCATCAAGCACAATATTGATCTTGTTCAGTAATAGGTTTTGCAAATAGTGTTTCATGCCTATATTTGATAATTGCTGGCTTTTATTTCCTGTTGATGACATTTTACAGTTGTAAGGCATTAGAGTATTTTTTCAGACCTTCAGATAGCAGAAAAAAAGGTTAATTTTATCAACTGAAATAGATAAATCCATGTGAGCTTATAAGTAAGTCCACTTCCTCTATTTCGCTTTTTGTTTTTCTTCCCTTTGCATTGTCATATGGCTGCATCAATTAAACATTTTCTACTAGGCAGGGATTTGCACCTGTGTTTGCTGAATACCATATGAACACAAAAACGCTGTTAACTGATGCATTAATTTTTCAAGTGAGTCAATTAGGTAGCCTCTACTGAATTCGACAATGGCTGCTCATCAGAATGCTGAGACAAACAAACACTCACCGGGGTCTGGGTGACCATACATCAGCTTGGAATTTAAAGGTTAGGTTTCAGCTGTGAGAAGCTGAGCATTTAAGAGTTGATGCATCACCTTCAAAGTGGCACTTATTTATACATATTTAACCTGAAAATGCTTTTCAAGGAGATACATGACAAGAAAGCCACAAAAAATATAACATTTTAGTATGCCGAATGAGAAAGAGCGAAAATTCACACACACACTTGCTTAGTGTGCTTTGTGTCTCTGGCTACACAGTGAATCGGTGACACCAAATCAAGTTGTTTTCATGAGGTCATGAATGATTCTTTCAAGGCATCAATCAGTTAATGTTTCATGACAAACCTAACTCGAGCACATGTCCATAAGTAAAGGCATTGTCCTTGAAGGACACAAAAGTATTGGTTGTGGGATTGGGGGGAAGATCTGGGTGAAGATGAGTTTGTCTTGCCTTTTGTGAGGCACAGATGATGATGAGTTGTGCTCACTGCAAGGTTATGAGCACGTGAATATGCCTGGCAGAGCTAAGATAAGTCCTGTGTTAAACGAGAATGACACAGCATTGGTCTGAGACAATAAACCCCTCTCCCTCTCATTCCGTGTGTTTCATTTTGTTCCCTTTGCTCTGTGTTTGTTATGCTTAGTTAAAAAAATGAGTAAAATAGGTGGGAGATTTTAATCAAATGGGTTGTATGACTCTACATATTTTGCACAATTTATTCTGTGTATGAGGCCATCAATGTCTGTGTTTGTGACACAGTATTCAAGCATTCAATCCAACTAAGACTGGACTTTCCCACCTATAATGTTGTAGCTCTGGTGTACTGTAATGTCTAAGGATGTACCTCCATTAAATCTATTTGTGATTAGACTCCCTTCAGCTGTATAAACAATGAGATTGACTGAGTAAGGGACAGAAAGGCATTGTACCATCGATTTTTAATGGTGTGTTGTCCTCAGTGTTCTCTCTCAGCAGAGACAATCAACATAAATGCTGTAAAGTGGGAGGGTGGGTGGAAGAGTGAGAAGGATGGCCAAAAGGCGTGACTGCACCCTTCCCTTTTGCTGTTCTTCTTCAGCGCATCGTTTCTTGACATTGTGATTCAGTGAGTAGCGCGGTCGTCAGCCCCCGTCAGCCCTATTGGAGTCGGAGAGGCAGACATGCAGTACCTGTTAAAGTGAAGCAGGGGAGACAGCTGTGAAAGCTTGTTGCTCAGCTGTAGCTTAACGTGAACACGGTGTTGGAACGGATTTTAGGATTACTCATCATGAGCCAGGGATTGCTTAGAAATAACACATCATTAAGAACAGAAATAGGCAAATGAAGTGTGAAAGTAGATGGGCTTGAACGTATCGCTCACACAGGCTCTGAGACATTTGCTCATTGATGACAATGAGAGGGAGATACCGCTTCAATGTAAAAGAAACCTCTTGTGTAGACCACTGGAAGCTAAACAAAGGGTATTGTCAGGCAAAGCAGCTCTTGATTTACCATAATAGGAGTGTGTCTTGGGTTTTAAAAAGAACTGAGTTTTTCTGTGTATAAGGCTGTTACAATCTTGCTTGAGGACCTTTCTTCATTTTGGCAAAAGCCCTATAGAAATCTGTAGAAATACCAACCAAGTTTTCCAATTGCTTTCCCTCCTCAATCAAAGCTATTTCAATTATTCAAACATAGGAAGATACAACTAATTTACATCAGGCCATTAAATATAAAATATTTTCTGAGAACAAAAGACAAACAGTGAACAAATTGCTGTGTTTGCACTTAAGAGAAATCAAAATGTGTCCTTTGTTGTAGGAAGCAGATGGATGGCAGTTAGCAGCTGAATATCGCACAACCTCAGAAGTAACTTTTCCAGACTCCATCACTTTCCAGCGACCACTTAGCATATGGTGTGTGAGGATTAATAATGACAGATTCCAGCCCACTGAATTGTAGAACTGATGTGGTAAATTGACTGATCCCTCATCCCATTGTCCAACACTTTTATCTACCACAGCAATGTATGTGTTGTTGCACAAAGAGAATTGATAATCAACCATTAATATTCATTAATTCTAGCTGAACTGTGATATTTCGAGGACTGACAGTGATACGAAACGGAAAGAGAAAGTCTTTGATTATTGATACACCAAAGAAAACTGATATGTCCGGAAAAAAACAATACACACTCTGTCTTTGTGTTTGAGTGCCTGGGGAAAAGAAACACAAGCTTCATTCTTCCAAACAAGATGTTTGACAGGATTCACAACAAAGAGGGCCGCAGTAGTATCAGACTGGTGTTGTAATCCACAGGCTGTTTTGCTAGAAACATAACTTATTTTCTGTAATAGGTGATGTTTTGCTCAATCAATCAATCAAGTTTTATTTATATAGTGCTTAATCATGGCAACAGACATTTAAAAACGCTTTAACAGACAAGAGAAACCCAACTGAACCCTCCAGAGCAAGCATAAGCTACAGTGGCGGGGAAAAAGTCCCTCGATAAGGAAGATACTCCGGGCAGGGCCCAGAGTCTTTTGGGCGGCCATCCGCCTTGACCGTTTGGGTGGAAAAGAAATCAAAGGAAGACAAGAACAGAGAAAGAGAAAAAGAGACAGAGAGAGTGGCAGATAGGCCAGATAAAGTCAGTGTCAATATGGTTAAAGTTATGTTTCTCATTGCTAAAGTCAAGGCACAATTACAGCTGTGTGGATGACTGTATGGCAGCACAGAGGAAGACAGGAAGCAGGACCCCAGCCGATGGATAGATGAGGGTTGGTACTGGTGGGCTTGGAAGAGAAGGTCCACAGCACATGGATAGATGGGGGTGATACTGGTGGACTTGGAGGTGCAAGTCCACAGAGGAAGGTTCACAGCGGATGGGGCGGATAAGGGGTGGAACAGTATGATGACATGAAGGAAGAGAGGCAGCAGGACTCCAGCCGATGGTTAGGTGAGGGGTGATACTGGTAGATGGGAGGTGCAGGTCCACGGCAGATGGTCCACAGCGGATGGGTGGATGAGGGGCGAATCAGTACGGTGGTGTGGAGGAAAAAAAAGGAAGCCGGAACCCAGCCAATGATTAGGTTAGGGGTGATACTGGTGGGATGAGAAGAGCAGGTCCGTAGCGGATGGGTGGATGAGGGGTGAACCTGAGAAAAACCTTTGAGGACATAGAGCACAGAGACTCCAGGGAAGAAGTTGAGTTAGTAGGATGTGATTGGAGACTTGGAGAGTGATATCAGAGAGGTGGAGGAGTAACAGAGATGGTTGGAGAGAAGGAGGAGGAGAGGAGCTCAGTGAGTCTGGATGTTGAGTCTCCAGCAGTTTAGCTCTATCAGAAAAACAAAAACGTAGTAGCCTAAGTTGCCTTAATTGTAAAAATTTGTGAAAAAGAAAAGTTTTAAGTCTAGTCTTAAATAGTGAGATGGTGTCTGCCTCCCGAACTGAGGTAGGGGGTTGGTTCCACAATAGAGGGGCTCGGTAACAAAAGGCTCTAGCCCCCGTCCTACCTTTGTAAATTCTAGGAACCACCAGTAGGCCAGTATTTTGAGAGTGTAATGCTCTAGATCAGGGATTCCCAAAGTGTGGTGTGGGCACCCCCTGTGGTGCGCGAGCTGCCGCTAGGGGGTGCGCAAGTGTAATGACAGCTGAGCACCTTCTTGAAATACATATCTAATTAAATAAATAATTTAAACACTTTTTAATGGAGGATTAACAGTTTAAATATTTAAATTCATTCACGCAAATCATTTGTAATTTTCAATTAAAAAACACTTTGGGAAAATTTTTAATTAAAAAAACAATACCCAAAATGCACTTGGCTTTCTCCTAGCTACATGCTAGCTTGTTGTGATAGCAACAACAATAATATGCCGAAATGCATAACTGGTTAAAAACGGGCAGTCTGTCCGGTATTAAATCTGGGAGAAATAAAACAGGACAGGATACTTTGGCCACAACTGAGAGCTGTGCAGTCTACCAGGATGAAGAAATCCAGCAGGAAAAAGAGAGTGATGATGACGAGACAGGGGAAACTGAAAATGAGGAGCACAGAACACAGAAAACTCACCCGGACACTTCATCGGGAGAAGGGGGTAAAGAACACAATGAGACTCGTACTCGAAAGAGAAAACATGATGTTGAACTTGGGCCTATGTTATTTTGATTCTTTGTGGTGGAGTAGAATATTTGTTACCATTTAATAACTGTTACAGTTTGTCAAATAGGCCTGTTTGTTACATAGCAGGGCTCAAACTTGCGCCCATTTTGGTCGCATATGCGCCAAAATTTTCATCAGTGCGACTATTAAATATATTTGGGAGCACCGGTATGACCAGCGAAAAAATCTGGTGTGCCTTTTTTGTGAGACCTCGCTCCTGCGGTCCTGCCAGGAAACAATGACAGCGCAGCTGCAGCTGCTCTCCTGGGCGAGGGAGAGGAGGAACGGAGATGGACGGAGCGTCTCTATTGCTCCGTCACTGCCTTGCTTTTGGGTAGGTGCTCCTGAAGTCTTTGCTGGTGCTACTAACTTCTACATTTGGGAGCACCAGTGCTACCAAGAAAAAAAGTTAATTTTGAGCCCTGCATAGTAATAACTGCTGTTCATCACTCATCTGTAGTCGGCTCGCTCGGCGACCAAATATTATTGTCATTTTTAGATTGTTACTGTTATTCTCCCCACCGTTTCTCAAGTGAGAGATCATTAGGCCCATTATTGCACAATCTATTCTGTGTTAACAGGAGCCTATATTATTAAACTTGATACCTATATGGCTATAAAGACTACGCCTTTTCTTTTTTTTCATGTTTTGGGCATTGGGGGAGCGTCAGTTAAGTCGGGAGGTAGAAGTGGGTGCGCGGACTGAAAAGTTTGGGAACTGCTGCTCGAGATAGATTATATGGAACTAAAAGTTCCGTCAGATAGGTTGGTGCGTGGCCATGAAGGGCTTTGCAAATGAGGAGGAGTATTTTAAAATCTATCCTAGCTTTCACAGGAAGCCAGTGCAGAGAAGCCAACACAGGAGAAATATGGTCTCTGGTACTGGTCCTGGTCAGAACACGGGCAGCAGCATTCTGAATTCGTTGAAGAGTCTTCAGTAACTTTTTGGGGCAGCCTGAAAAAAGAGTGTCACAGTAATCAAGTCTGGAAGTGATGAAAGCATGGCTTAATTTCTCTGCATCAGTCCGTTATAAAATATGCCTGATTTTAGCAATGTTTCGGAGATGGAAAAAGGCCGTTCTCTAAACCTGCTTAATGTGTGTGTTAAACGAGAGATCCTGATCAAAGATGACACCTAGGTTCCTTGCAGTGGTTTTGGCCTCAAATGTGATGCCATCCAAGGCTATTACAACATTTGGCACTACATCACTAACAGTTTTTGGGCCAAGTACAATGACCTCAGTTTTATCAGAAATGAGATGCAAAAAGTTATTGGTCATCCAATCTTTGATCTCTTTGATACACGCCTGTAATTTGCACAACTGATTGATTTCATCAGGTTTAATCGAGAGATATAATTGCGTATCATCGGCATAACAATGGAAGTTGATGGAGTGTTTCTTTATCAAATTAGCCAGAGGAAGCATGTATAAGATAAACAGTATTGGACCAAGAACCGAACCTTGAGGAACTCCATAGCTAACTGCAGTTGACTGGGAGGAGTCGTTATTAACGTTGACAAACTGGGAACAGTCAGTTAAATAGGACTTAAACCACCTTAATGCGGATCCCTTAATACTAATTGTTTTGTCCAGTTGTGCCAGAATAATATTGTGGTCAATAGTGTCAAACGCCACACTAAGGTCCAAGAGAACTAGTATGGAAACAAGTCATCTGTCTCAAGTGGTTAGAAGGTCATTGCTAACCTTGACAAGTGCTATTTCCGTACTATGATGTTCCCTAAAACCTGACTGGAAATTCTCGAATAAACTGTTGGATTTAAGGAAATCACATAACTGATAAATAAAAATCGGAGATTTGAGATGGGTCGATAATTATTTAGAGCAGTAGGGTCCAGGTTAGTTTTTTTGAGAAGTGGCTTGGTTACAGCTACTTTAAAGGACCGTGGTACATATCCAGCTGATAATGACAGGTTAATTATATTAAGGAAGTGGTTGCTAAGTAAAGGTAAGGCTTCTTTGATGAGTTTAGTTGGAATTGGATCTAACAGACAGGAGGATGGTTTAGCTGAGGAGATTATTTTAATCAGATGACTGATCTGTATTGGAGAAAAGACATCTATAGAACCAAAGGGTTCAGGAGTCAGCTGTGTGTTTTCAAGATCTAAGAGACCTAAAGAAGGACCAGAGTTTGAGGACAGGATGCCATAAATTTTGTCTCTGATGAGCAGGATCTTAATATTGAAGAAATTCATAAAATCATTGCTGTGTAGACTTGATGGAATACTAGGCTCAAATGCACTGTGGTTCTTTGTCAGTCTGGATACAGTACTGAACAAGAATCTGTGATTGTTTCTATTGTCCTAGATTAATGACGAATAATAGGCTGCTCTAGCGGAACGAAGTGCCTTCCTGTATGTATGTAAACCATCTTGCCACGCAGAGCGGTGTTCTCCTAGTTTAGTAGAACGGCATTTCCTCTCAAGTTTTCGGGATTCTTGCATTAATTGGTGAGTATGAGAGTTAAACCAGGGAGCTCGCATCCCCTGTTTTATAGTCTTATTTTTTAGTGGAGCAATTAAATCTAAGGTTTTTTGCAGAGTATGAAGTAACTTCAACAAACTCATCAATTTGAGATGGACTAACATTAACTGAGTTCGGAAAATGACCCGCTGTATAGTTCAGTAGTGGGATTAGATTAAGCATACTTGGGATTTCTTCCCTGAATTTAGAAATAGTATGATCTGATAAATTTCTAGTACAAACTTTTTTTGTAGGAAGGAAATTACACAATAGCCAAATGTCAAAAGTTATCAGGCAGTGGTTAGAAAGGATAGGATTATGTGGAAAGATGACTAACTTCAATTTCAATCCCATAAATCAGGACTAAGTCCAGAGTATGCTTGAACTGGTGAGTAGATTCATATACACACTGACTAAAGGCTATGGAGTCTAGTAATGACACAAATGCCCTACTGAGGTTATCATTAGTGTCGTCCACGTGAATATTGAAATCACCAACAATAATGACCTTATCAGTTTTAAGAATTAAACTAGTTAGAAATCGGCAAATTCAGATAGAAAGTCACTGTATGGACCAGGAGGACGATAAATGATGACAAATAATAGAGGCTGAAGTAGTTTCTGGATTGGGTTAGATAAGGTCAGATAAAGACTTTCAAATGAATTGAAGATCATTTTTGGTTTAGGGCTCAATTCTAGTGAGGAATTAAAAATAGATGCAACTCATCCACCTCTGATCTGATAATTTAGGTGTCTAGAAGGAGTAGCTTCATTTAGGGAAAAATACTCATCCTCACTTAGCCAGGATTCTGTTAAACAGAATAAATCTATATGATAATCTGATATAATGTCATTGATTAAAACATGGTTTGAAGACAGAGATCTAATATTTAGGAGACCACATTTTATTGTTTTGTACTCCGGAGCTGTTGAAGTCCTGGTTTTGATTTTTATTAAATTTGGATGTCCAGTTGCTTTCCTCTGGACTTGACATGACTTAAGTTTACATGAATTAACTTTAAATGGTCGAGAGACAGACACAGTCTCAATGGTGTGTACAGTGGGTGACAATACAGTAGGTGAAAGTGTAGTGGGTAACATTACAGTGGGTAACATTACAGTGGGTAAAGGTACAGTGGGTGACCGTTCTAGGAGTGCAGAGACCCGGAATCGTTTTAGCACAGACAAAACATTTTCAATCTAGTTTTTTTCTTTTCATTTGAAAACATTCTCAGGTGAAGCTGATGAGAAGTCAGGAGTTGGATTCATTGGCTTTGGATGTCCCTCATACCTAAGATTGGAGATTGGAGTTATACTACTTCTGTATCTTTACCAGCTGAGTGAATGATCTTTTACTGTGATAGTAGTCCAAATTCAATTCAGAGATTTTTGCTTTTTTTGGTGCTTTCTACACTTTGGGCTGTTTGTACAAAGATGCAGGACAACAATCTATAAATACTATTGCAAGCTACTTCTGCTTGGCTGGGTTGTCTGTCTTCTGCCCCCACACCTCTTTCTCCATCCTATTTCCTCTCTCTCTCTCTCTCTCTCTCTCTCTCTCTCTCTCTCTCTCTTGCTGTATTTTTCTCTCCCTGTCTCATTCTGTGATAGAGTGATTGTTGAGAGAGTGACTCTTGAACCAAAGTAGGCTTGTCTCCCGGTTGATGGGGTGTGGTAAAATGACATTGTGAAGATTCCAACAAGTGTTTGGCTTTGGTGATGTGCGGTAAAGCTAAAGTGAGACTGAGCCTTAGACTCTCCTTCCACTGGGCCAGGTATACAGCAGAATGAAGTGTGATCCCTCTTCTTTTTTTGAGTCAAGTCAATGTGGCTTCTGAATTGCCGATAACCCCCACCCTCCACCTTAATATGCATTTACTCTAGCTCCAACAATTGAGCGAATATCTGTCTATGCTTCTGATTGATGGATTTAGAGTGGGAGTTAACGAGAATATTAGTCGAATTATTGCCTGTGATTGATGGCCATTTTGACACATAAATTATAAGCATTGGCTCAGTTAAAATAAATTCTGAAATACAGCCCAAATTAGACACAGGTTTCAGTGCCACAGTGAGAGGGTGGAATCAAAAGGCTGTCATTAAATCTAGAAAAAGAAAACCCATCAGTGTTTGCTGGACTTCATTCCAATTGGTTTCTCACACCCACAACAGCTCCTGGAATACAGCTCTGTAATCTCTCTTCACACAGCACCAAAAAGATCTGTATTGAGCCACAGTCTAGCAGCTGCTGTGTGTCTCTCAGACCTTAGATCTCCATTCCCACATTTTGTATAATTTAGAAAAAAAAAAGAAAAAAGTTAACATCCCTCTGTTCTCTGCTTCTACTTCTTTTCCAGCACTCTCTTACCATACTCCTCTGTGTCGTAGAGGCTCACCTGCACAATGCATTACTAGTACAGCCAGGGCCATTATATCAATGGACGATGGTCACAGTCTTCCTCTCACCTCCCAATTCCTGTCTCTGTATGTTACTCCCAGTCTGCAGTAAAACAGTATGCCCAGTGATGGCTCAGATAGAGATGTGGGATTGTATTAGTGCTGCCCTTCTAGAGCTTGACAGGTTGTCTATGGCTTTGAGTTGTCATCCTCATTCCCATTAACAACCTGTTTTTGTGAAAGTGTTTGTGTCTTTTGTACAATAGGCAATTTGGAAGTATTATGGAGTGGAAATGAGATAAGGGGAATAGTGTACATTTAGACATGAGGTTTGCATCTGTGAGAAGAGGATGCAAAGGACAGGTTTAGATGGAGTAACAGTAAATACAGAGCATCCATGAAGCCTTATAGCTGCTGTATCTTTGTAAACAAGTCGTCAGTGCAGCAATATTTATGAACAATGTCTCTCCAAACTGTTCTTTGTGTTTTGAGCAGCCAGAAATTGCTAACTAAATCTGTGACATTTCAAATTTATAGGTGACCTCATCCTCACTGTTGTTATTACTTAAAACATTGTCATTGCTCGTATCTTAAATGCTATTGCCTATTAAATTGGTTCACCAGCCTGTCAGTCGACATTTCCCAGTTGAGAAGATGTCACTCATAATGTTCCTTCTATGTTTTCCTGGACAAACCTGCACATCCATGAGCTCCACAACCACATGGGAAATAAGTATCAGGTGCATGGGCAGTTCTCCCATATGGGCCACCGTGCAACTGAGTCAATAAACCCCAGTTTTAAAACAAAGACAAAAAAAAAAACCTTGTAGCTGAAAACTGGCCTATGATGCTGAGTGATTACTTAGCATCATAGGTGGCACTAAAAGCATGAAAAGAGAAGAAAAGTGGCTCAGAGCTCGGAGCTATTGCTCTTTCCACTGCCACAATTGAAATCAGGTTGAAGGACAAACTTAGCCCCAGTAGATGACATGGATGAACATGAAACATGTAGCAGAGATGAGAGTAACATCTTTGGCAAAGGAGCCCAGAGTCAGAGCACAGGCAACGCACCAGTCACCTGAGACAGTTGATAGTGAAGGAGGCATATTTTTTCTGCTCAAGTTTTGGCTATGTCAGTTACCAATGAGGAGCTAGCAGCTACATAGGTAGAAATTATAAGACATGAATTAGTTGTTGGAATGTTTCTACTTACTGTTCTTATTTTGGCGTTGCTGCTGTCCAAATGACAGTCCATCCCTGACTAGTACTACAGGGTTCAATATATTTAAATGTATATTAACTTCCTAAGATTTAATACTAACATTTGATACTGTCATTATAATATTTTTATGAGTTCTACTTTCCAATTATTATTATTATTATTAGTAATAATAATAATAATAATAATAATAATAATAATAATAATAATATCATTAATTTCTTTTCTTTTTTTTTTTAGTATTTTAATGTTATATATTCGAATTACTCCTCCAAGAGCTGCCACCTTATCGTGGTGGGGGAGTTTGAGTGCCCGAATGATCCCAGGAGCTATGTTGTCAGGGGCTTTATACTCCTGCTAGGGTCTCCCATGGCAAACAGGTCCTGGGTGATGGGCCAGACAAAGACTAGTCAAAAACCCCTATGATGGCAAAAAAATCGAGGACCGTGACGTTGTCCAGTATGGCACAACTGGGGCCCCACCCTGGAGCCAAGCCCGGGATTGGGGCTCGTATGTGAGTGCCTTGGTCTCTGCCCGACCAGGCTCAACCCGAAAGGACAACGTGGGCCCAACCTCCAGTGGACTCACCACCCGCCGAGGAAACCAATAGAGGACAGGTGCAGTGTGGATTGGGTGGCAGTCGTCAGCATGGGGCTCGACGACCCGATCCCCAGACAAAGAGTCTAGCTCTAGGGATATGGAATGTCACCTCGCTGGGTGGAAGGAGCCAGAGCTTGTGAGAGAGGTTGAGAGGTACCGACTAGATATAGTCGGTCTCACCTCCACCCACAGCTTGGATTCTGGACCTAAACCCTTGAGAGGGGCTGGGCTCTCCACTTTTCTGGTGTTGCCCAAAGTGAGAGGCGGCGGGCTGGTGAGGGCTTGCTTGTGGCCTCACAGTTCAGCCGTTATATGTTGGAGTTCATCCCGGGGAACGGGAGTCTCTGTGGCTTCGGGTTGGGGACAGGTGTCTCACAGTCATTTCGGTCTACGGGCCAAATGGCAGTGCGGAATACCTGGCCTTCTTGGAGTTCCTGGGAGGACTACTGAATAGTGCTCTGACTGGGGACTCCACTGTTCTCCCTGGGGACTTCAACGCTCACGTGGGCAATGACAGTGAGACCTGGAAAGGGGTGATTGGGATGAACGGCCTCCCCGATCTGAACAGCAGTGGTGTTCTGTTATTGGACTTCTGTGCGAGTCACACTTTGCCCATAACAAACACCTTGTTCAACCACAGGGATGTCCATAAGTGCACATGGCACCAGGACACCCTAGGCCAGAGGTCGATGATCAAATTCGTTGTCGTATTATCAGACCTCCGACTGAGTGTGTTGGGCATTCGGGTGAAGAGAAGGGCAGACCTGTCAACCGATCACCACCTGGTGGTGAGCTGGATCCGCTTGCAGAGCAGGGGGCCAGACGGACTCGGCAGGCCCAAACGTGTTTTGAGAGTCTGCTGGGAACATCTGGCAGAACCCTCTGGCAGTGAGGTCTTCAACTCCCACCTCCGGGAGAGGTTCTCCCAGATCGTGCAGGAGGCTGGAGACATTGAGTCAGAGTGGACCATGTTCTCCGCCTCCATTGTCGAAGCAGCTGCTTGGACCTATGGTTGCAAGGTCTCTGGTGCCTGTCACAGTTGTAACCCCTGAACTCGGTGGTGGACACTGGAAGTAAGGGATGCCGTCAAGCTGAAGAAGGAGTCCTTTCAAATCTTGTTGAATTGTGGGACTGCAGCTCAAGTAGTTGCGGAGGCAAAAACTCGCGTCTGGGAAGAGTTCGGGGAGGCCATGGAGGAAGACTAAAGGTCAGTCTCAAAGAAATTCTGGCAAACCATCTGGCGCCTCAGGAGGGGGAAGGGGTACACAGCCAACAATGTTCATAGTAGAGGCGGAGAGCTGTTGACCTTGACTGAGGATATTGTCGGGAGGTGGAAAGAATACTTTATCTCCTCAATCCCGCTGCCATGTCTTACACAGAGAAAGCAGACGCTGGGGTCTCAGAGGTGGACTCGTCCATCACCCAAGCTGAAGTCACCGAGGTGGTTGCCAAACTTCCCATTGGCAAAGCACCAGGGGTGGATGAGATTCACCCTGAGTACCTCAAGTCTCTGGATGTGCAGGGACTGTAAGGGTTGACATGTCTCTGTAACATCGCATGGCAGTCGGGGACAGTACGTCTGGATTGGCAGGGGTGGTGATCCCTCTTTTCAAAAAAGGGGACTGGAGGGTGTGTTCCAACTATAGAGGGATCACACTCCTAAGCCTCTCGGGGAAAGTCTATTCCAGTTTACTGGAGAGGAGGATTAGACCGATAGTTGAACCGTGGATTCAGGAGGAACAATGCGGTTTTTGTCCCGGTTGCGGAACACCGGACCAGCTCTACACTTCCCATCGTGTGCTCGAGGGTTCATGGAAGTTTACCCAACCAGTCCACATGTGTTTTGTGGATCTGGAGAAAGCATTCGATCGTGTCCATCGTGGCATCTTGTGGGGAGTGCTTCGGGAGTATGGGATCCGGGGTTCTTTGCTGAGGGCTGTCCGGTCCCTGTATGACCGAATCCAGAGCTTGGTTTGCATTGCCAGCCATAAATCACACCTGTTCCAGGTGCATGTTGGACTCCGGCAGCGTTGCCCTCTGTCACCAGTTCTGTTCATAAACTTTGTGGGCAGAATTTCTAGGCGCAGCCAGGATCCGGAGGGAGTCCGGTTTGGGGACCAAAGGATTTCACCTCTGCTTTTTGCAGACGATGTTGTCCTGTTGGCCTCATCAAACCTGGACCTTCAGCAAGCACTGGGACGGTTTGCAGCTGAGTATGACTCAAGTGAGATGAGGATCAGCACCTCTAAATCCGAGGCCATTGGCCTTGACTGGAAAAGGGTGGTGTGCCCTCTTCAGGTCGATGGAGAGTCCTTGGCCCAAGTTGAGGAGTTTAAGTATCTTGGGGTCTTGCTCACAAGTGAGGGAAGGATGGAACGTGAGATTGACAGACGAATCAGTGCAGCTTCTGCAGTGATGCAGAAGCTGTATAGGTCTGTTGTGGTGAAGAAGGAGCTGAGTCACAAGATGAAGTTCTGGATTTACCGGTCAATCTAAGTTCCTACGCTCACTTATGGTCATGACCTTTGGGTCATGACCAAAAGAACAAGATCCCGGATACATGCAGCTGAAATGAGTTTCCTCCGTAGAGTAGCTGGGCGCACCCTAGAGATAGGGTGAGGAGGTCAGTCACCAGGGAGGAACTCGGAGTAGAACTGCTGCTCCTCCACCTTGAGTGGAGCCAGCTGAGGTGACTTGGGGATCTGTTCCGGATACCTCCTGGACGTATATATTAGTGTGCAGGCTCTGAACAAGCAAGCACCTCCCACTGTCAGCTCAGACTCAGGGTGTTTTATTTGGGTGGGAGTGGGAATCGAACCGCCGATCTTGGAACATTGGACGTCCCGCTCTACCACTGAGTCACTGCCGCCCCAATAATAATAATTATTATTATTATTATTTTTATTACTATTATTACTGATTCATTCATCTTCTAACCACTTTTGTCCACTGTCACGTGGTGGTGGAGCCTATCCCAGCTGACTGAGGGCATGAGGCGAGGGAATCTGCGGGCGTGACGTCAGTGCACAGCGGAGCCACACAGACAGACACACGCTCACACTGATATCTAAGGTCAAATAACC
This sequence comes from Antennarius striatus, assembly GCF_040054535.1. NCBI lineage: Eukaryota > Metazoa > Chordata > Actinopteri > Lophiiformes > Antennariidae > Antennarius > Antennarius striatus. Next base: position 7,859,783 of record NC_090776.1, on the reverse strand, counting down.
AAATAACCTGAAGCAGATGTTTTTAGAGGTGGGAGGAAGCAGGAGAACTCAGAGAGAATCCACACAGACATGGAGAGAACATGCAAATTCAACACAGAGCGGGACGTGAACCGGGAACCGCCTTGCTGTGCAGCGACAGCGCAACACACTGCGCTACTGTGCTGCCTTACTATTATTTTTTTATAATAATAATAATAATAATAATTCAAACGTTATTGATCCCCAGAGGGGAAATTCTCTTTACACTCTTAGTACATGCATTTTTGTTAGTTTTCAGCACATCACACACAGTGTTGTGAACAAGTCCCCTGAAGCACAGCACACTAGGGGCCTGTAATCATGCAGTTAGTCCAGGAGGAAGAGTGACGGGTCGCGCTCGGAGGTCGCGCCCCAATGAGCAGCTTGTGGTGGGGACGGCGCCTTGCTCAAGGGTGCCTCGGCAGTGGCTGGGAGGTGAGCTGACACCTCCCACTGTCAGCTCACACTCCAAGGGATGTCATGGCGGGAGCGGGAATTGATCCACCAATGGCTGGGCGATCCGTCTTCAAGACATCTGCTCTACCGCTGAGCCACTGCCGCCCCTATTATTAGTAATAGTAGTAGTAGTACTAGTAGTAGTAGCAGTAGTAGTAGTAGCAGCATTATTATTATTATTAGTAATTGCAGTAGTATTATTATTATCTTAATTTTAACCTTTCATCCACGCTGAGGATTATCCAATTGATATCGATGGGCAAAGTTCTGGTAAAGAAGATAGTCCTCAGTTCATGTCCCGGTGTATATATTTATGATTGTGCTACACTTGTGAGAAATTATTGATCAAATATTTTCAAATACATTTTTTATTGAAGTTGACTGTGGAGTGTTCTTCTTTTGTTGTTTTTGTTGATGCTGTTGCCCTCTAGTTGTTGATTTTGGGAACAGGCACCATCTTTTTTATTTCAAAGGACCTGGATCCAGTAAATTTGTAGAAGTTGCATAAACTGTAAGAGAATCCTCAAGAATCCAGTAATAAGGGTCCATATCAACTAAATCTCCCGATAAATTATTTGTCCAGAGAGTAAATTGAGTAGGTACAGCTCAGTGCCCTCTTCCCTCTCATATTTGCGGCAACTAATATACATTAAATCATGTACTTCACGTTTTCCCTGTGTGCTTTCAAAAGGGGGTTTCAGCTCAGTGTATCATGAGGGAGTGCATGACGTGTATCGTCGCTGTGAGCTCTCATGTGTACATGCATCAGCTGCAATTATAATTTAACAGGAAAGCACATCCATTCACACAGCTTCAGAGTCCCTGAGCAAAATAACAAGCTTGCTGCTATCACTCATATCCGTGCTCAGCGTGATTAAATCCATGTTGTACAGTCAGTAGCTCACACGGGGGCCACTTTTTCAAGCTTCTGCATAACTGCTTATTCGTAACAAATGGTCCCTTTATGGATTCACCTTGGACTGAAATGCTGCAATTAGCTCCCATGTCAGTGTTTTTCAGTCAACGGTGTCAGACTCTACGCGTGGATATCCAGGAAACCCCTCTCCTCTAATTAAGTCCAACTCTCCTCCACCCCCAGCCACCTTTTAACTGCTTTCCTTTCCCGCTTTTTTCATCTCCTCCTACCTCTCTCACACTCCCTGGCACATTGGGCTTGGCCTGGGTTGGCTGTGCGGAGGTGGAGTGCTTAGCAGGCTAAATCATCTGGCACTCTTCTTCGAACTTTGCTCTAACTAATTTATAGGAATTAAAGCATTTCACCTCAAACTCTTGGCTCGAGTGCTGCCTTGGCTAAATTAGTCCAGTTTCTTCAAAAAAGTGGGTTTCCGTTTTGGTTGGATATAATCCCTCTCAAACCATCAAAATATGTGCCTGTAATGATGGACTTAAGGTTCAAGCCTTTTGTCTTATGCTGACATTTAAAGAATTCTTGATCTAACACACAACTAAATTAAGAAGACTGTTTGCAGCCTGATGTTGGGCATCCTAGCTACTTATAAATTTGCTGTGCGAGCTAAACACTGCACAAACATCAGTAGCAGTAAATGAGTTTAGAATTATTCAAATCTGATTATTCAAATCAGTAGATTATGATTATCTGAAAACAGCTAATTGGCCCTTGCCTCTGACATAGCAGTTGTGGGCATAAGCAGCAGATTTTTGCTTCCTGTGCCAGTGTGCTCTTGTGGGCTCCATGTTTGGCTCTTCTCTCCATGCCGCTCCTCTCCTACGGATGATGCCCAGCGTACGTGAAATGCTGCAGGCGGCTGCAGGCAGCTTATTCCCGTGCCTCTGCTCCCATACATGTCCCATCAGCCAAACTGGGATTGGTGGAGTAATCTTGTTAAGACAAGATGTTGTTGTATGACTGTATGTGCGTTTGGCTTCATGGCTAGCTGGGAGCGCACGTGGGCTGAAGCAGAGACAATGGGGAAGAAGTTTGGGGGGGTGGAGTACCTATTTCTGGCACTTAAAAGATGACAATCCTTAACCCTCTTCCTCCGCCTACTTATTTTTTCTCCTCACCACTTCTTGGCTTTCCTCTACCGTCCTTAACCACGCCATGGAATACAATAACAAATAAATGGCCCCAGTAAATAGTGTATGTGACATTTACTTGAAGACTGCCATCTTTACCTATAACAGGTATTAAAGATGATGATTATCATTACTGCTCGACAAAGGGTTGCTCAGCTCAATCCCTGAATTGGCAATAAAAAAAAAAAAATCAAGAAGAATCAATTGTTCCATCTTTGCTCTCTCCTTTTTCTAAATGCAACCACTCCTAATTCTGGTATCGAGGTATCAACAGACTGTAGCTTTGACCTTTTATCACAAATGAATTATTTTGGTTTAATGATCCCTTCTGCAGTAGTTACTAAAAGGTAGCTCACATAATAGCCAATAGAGTAGGGGCATGAATGTAAAGGTTACACATACGCCATACTTTATTCTCCATCCTTATTCTACCTGCAAGAAACCTGTATCCCTCTAGTAATTGTTCTACCTTGTGTTTGTGTCTCCAAAGTGCATAAGACACATTTGGCTTATAAATGAACTGACTTCAAGAAAAAATATCCCAGATATCTCAAGCAGGTGGTGATGATGAAATAAAACCCACATGTTTTTGCATGTGTAAAAGTCCTGCTCCTTCAATGTTTGATCAAATCTTTTTTCTTTTCTTTTCTTCAGTAAGATCAGAAAAAAGGGGAGGGGGGGAGTTGGATGCATGAAAAATTAAAAGCGTTATAATATAAAATCCGGTTGAATCATGAATGCTTAATGCGAATCATGGCCGAGTGTGCAGGATGTTGAAATTATTCCTGGAGTATGTGTGCTGTGTGCCAACGCTGCGTGCACAACAAGGGACATGCATGTTATGTCGCCTCTCTCAGCTGCTCTCTCCTCTCTTGATGGCAACAAAATGAGGTGTTGAGGGACATTGAATAGGGGATGCCAGAAACATGTGAAAAGCTTTTAGCGGGTAGGGCCGTCTGTTATCGAAGTCTGGCTAATTGTCATTATCTGAGCCACTACTGCCTGCTGTTGTGCTTGTGAATTGGACATGCACCGATGGCCTAGCTGATGAAATATGAACAAGTCTTTTATAATACCTGTTCTCCTTTATTTTGTTTTAATGAAAGACAGAGTTCCAAGAAAAACTTTGGCTTCCATGAATAATAGAACATCCAATTAGTGTAACGTCATCACAGATGAGTTTGATCACACACTGGATGTAATGTGGAGGTTGTAGTCATTTCATCATCAAAACATTTGAACATTTCAGGGTTGTCGGTTGATTGTTTATGATTTGATGGTTCCAAAATTGAGCCCTGAAGAGTGCTTTTATTAAAAATAATGACTGACGATGTTATACTTCACAGAACAATAAGCCAAACTGAGCCCTGATTATGCTGCAGCTATTTTCAGTTTTTCAAATTTGGATAAAATAATTCTTGTAGATATTTGTGGGAGTGATGCCTATGCTCCAAGGTCCCATCGCAGCAGTTGACTGATGGTTTAGGACCAGCAAGAAACAAGCCATTAACAGACTAGATAATGACATAATATCTGCAAATATTAAGAGCTCTTCTTTGTTACTGCACTTGTTGCAGCTTTCCCTCGTCATCATTTACACTGCATTGTCTATGTTTTACGGTAATAATCATTTTTTCTTGCGACATGAAGATATTGTGGAATATTTACAGTCTGAAAAAATATTCTCCAAAAACCAAACAGCACACTGAAATATTTTTTAATAACTTGGCATGAGGACCACCATCTAATCACCACTGATGGTATACTGTAGAATGCTGATTCATTTACAGTTTGCTCCACGTTTCCTGGTAAGACAGTTTAATCTATGATTGGTGAGCAAAACAATATATGATCTCACTTTTCAAAGTTCAAACTGTATTTAGATAGTTTTGTTTTTCCCAGCTTTATTCCATCCCGATTCAAATCAGTGATTTATTGTAATTGTCAGCGCTTGTGTTCGTCCGTTAGTACGTTCATCCTTCCGTCCGTCTGTTAGTTCACCAAATATCTTCGCAACCATTGCAGATAAAAAGGTGAAACAAAAAGCACATTACTCAGGGGGAAAGGATATCAAATTGAGATGATGACCTTGACCTTGAGAAAACTAGGTCAAGGTCAAATTGTTGTACATTTAGGAACTGAATAAGATACAAAGACGAGGAGAAGGCCAGTGTAAGGACATAGATCAAAGCCCAAGCTTTGATCTATGGAATTAGGTCAGAGCACTAGCTTTGATCATTGACCTATGAAGTAGGTCAGGGTAAAATTTTGAATTTAGGGGTGTCGCGGTATGTTGCAGACTCTGTTCTTGTTTCATTTTGTGTGTGATGTAGGTGCTCCAGTGTGATAGCTCATGATAATGAAAATCATATTTTACTTTTAATATTTTTCAGGGTGTATTGTTCAAAAACATTTAAAGTCCATTTGGAAAAGTTGAAGGAAGCAGGCTACTGTGGGTTAGCTTGCTAGCATTTTATAAAGTGGATGCCTAACTCAGAAACACAAGCAGTGGTTTGCAAAAGATTGTGCTGTGTTTGCTCTATATTTTTAATGGTAGGTGGTTGATCACAGCAAATAAGAGAATACAACAATGAATCAAACAATAGGAAAGAGGGAATCACATCAACTAAATTGCAAATCATTTCATTTAAAAAAAATGAAAAAAATTAAAACATAAACTACAATATTTAATAATACATTTTAATGAGTTGAATGATTGTAATAATCAATCAATCGATCAATCTACTTTATTTTTATAGCGCTTAATCACATTGTGAGACATTTCAAAGTGCTTTAACAGACAGAAAACAAACAGAACCCCCCAGAGCAAGCATAAGCGACTTTAGCGGGGAAAGACTACCTGATTGAGAAAGAAACTATGGGCAGCACCCAGACTATGGAGGGTGGTCATCCGTCCTGACTGGTTGGGTGGAGAAAAAAATACACTGGGGATAGAGACAGGGCAAGGAAAAGAGAGAGAGACAGAGAGAGAGGGTGGCAGAGAGGCCAGATAGAATTTGCAGTCCAGACTGCGCTGTTTTTGCTGAAGTTGGGGGGATTTCCAGGCCTTTGGATTTTCCTGTCTTCCGTTCTTGTTCCCTACCTGTCGAGCAGAAGCACAAAGAAAGCAGCAGTATCTTGCAAACAAAAGTATGATTTAATGTCAGTAGCAAATTAGAAAAGCAAAGAAAGATACATTTCAGATCCCCAAAGTAACTCCCTTTAACGGGAGAGACAGAGAAAAATACCCTCAACAGCCTAGGCCTATAGCAGCATATCTAGTGGAATCTGTGTTATTACTTATTGTAGGCTCTATCAAAGAGGAGGGTTTTTAGTCTAGTCTTGAATAAGCTAAGGATGTCTGCCCCCCGGATTGAGCCCAGGAGATCGTTCCAGAGTAAAGAAGCCAGATAGCTAAAGCTTCTGCCTCCTGTTCAACTCTTAAAGGACCTGACGGGTTACCAGAAATCCTGCATCCTCAGATCGAAGAAGGTGATACACGTCAATAAGATTTTCAATGTAAGACGGAGCCTTACAGTGAAGAGCCTTATATGTGATCATGAGGATTTTGAATTTTATTCTAGATTAATCGGAAGCTATTGTAAGGATGCTAGGACAGCAAAGATATGCGCTCTCCTCCCAGTTTGAATCAGTATGCAGGCAGTTGCAATCTGAGCTAATTGAAGAGTCCCAAAGGAAAAACTTGAACAGCCTGACACTAAGGAATTGCAGTAATCCAATCTAGAAGTAACAAAAGCATGAATGATTTTTTTTTTGCGTCTTTAAAGGATGAGACATTTCTAACTTTAGCAATGTTTTGCAAATGAAAGAAGACTGTCAGAGAGATAGACTTAATATGAGAGTCAAAGGACAGATCTTGATCAAAAATTACTCCCAAGTTCCTGGAATCATTTGTAGAGGATAGAGCAATATTATCTAAGTGAATTACAGTGTTAGAAAAAACATCTCTAAGATGCATAAGCACATTAATAATCAGAATCAGAATCAGCTTTAATTGCCATCATATGTTAAAAAACAGACAAGGAATTTGTTTCCGGCAGGTGGTGTCTCAAACTGTACATTCGTAACATTAAATTAACTATGCTAAATACACTATGCTAAATACAAAAACACAAAACGCAGTGGGTGGGGGACACAATGTGCAAGTGCAGGGTGCATTGTAAACAGAGTGCAAGGACTGGAGGACATGATAATTTAACATTTACTATTCAAGTGTGTTACGACTTGGGGGAAAAAACTGTTCTTTAACCTGGTGGTTTTGAGAGGAGGGCTCTGTAGCGCCTCCTAGAGGGTAGACTATTAAACCATCTGTGTCCAGGGTGTGATGGGTCTAAGATGATCTTCCCTGCCCGACTCCTAACTCCTGAGGAGTACAACTTTTGGAGGGAGGGCAGGGAGGTCCCAGTGATCTTCTCAGCAGACCTGATTGTCCCTTGCAGTCTTGTCCTGCCCCTTTCGGTGGCAGCACCAAACCAGAATGTGATGGAGGAACACAGGACCACTTCAATGACTGCCATGTAAAACAGGACCACCAGCTCCTGTGGCAGACCATGTTTCCTCAGCTTCCTGAGAAAGTATATCCTCTGCTGGGCCTTCCTGAGGATGCAGCTAATATTGAGAGTCCACTTCAGGTCCCGGGAAACAGTAGTCCCCAGGAACGTGAAGCTCTCCACAGAGTCCACAGGGCTGTCGGCGATGGGGAGGGGGAGCAGAGGGGAGGGGAACTTCCTAAAGTCCACTGTCATCTCCACAGTCTTGAGTGTGTTCAGCTCCAGGTTGTTACGACTACACCGATCCACCAGCTGTCTCACCTCCTGTCGGTATGCAGACTCATCACCATCCTGGATGAGTCCAATCACAGTTGTGCTCTCCCGCAAACTTCAGGAGTTTGACAGCTGGGTGCATAGATGTGCAGTCGTTGGTGTAGAGGTAGAAGAGCAGCACCGACCGAGTGTCTGAGGTGATCTCCCCCAGCCTCACCTGCTGTGTTCTGTCTGTCAGGAAGCTGGTGATCCACTGACACATGACAGAGGGGACTGTGAGTTGGTGAAGTTTGGAGAGCAGCTTAGGGATGAACGCCGAGCTAAAGTCTATGAACAGGATACGTGCATATGTCCCTGGATGGTCAAAATGATCCAGGATGTAATGCAGTCCCATAATGACTGCATCATCCACTGACCTGTTTGCCTGATAGGCAAGCTGGGGGTCCAGCAAGGGTCCTGTGATGTCCTTCAGGTGGGTAAACACAAGGCGTTCAAAGGACTTCATGATCACGGATGTCAGAGCGACAGGCAGGAAGTCATTTAGTCCTGTGGTGGAGGGTTTCTTGGGGACCGGGATGATGGTGGAGCGCTTGCAGCAGGAGAGTACCTCACACAGCTGGAGGGATCTATTGAAGATCTGTGTGAAGACTGGGGCCAGCTGATCCGCACAGACCTTAAGGGAAGATGGGGAGACACCATCAGGGCCTAGTGCCTTCCTGATCTTCTGTCTGTGGAACTGCCGGCTCACCTCCTGGACGGTCACACCGAGGGGAGTTGGGGGTGGGGCGGGCAGTGGGTGTGAAGGGGATGGGGGTGTGAATGGGAGGGGGCTTGGGAGTGGGGCGGGCAGGGGATGTGAAGGGGATGGGGTGCAGACAGTCTTTGATGAGAGGACTGGAGGTGTAAGTGGTGGTGTGATCTGGGCTGCAGGTAGTGGAATTAGGGTGGTAGATGTGAAGTCCTTTTCAAAGCTACAGTAGAATCTGTTGAGGTCGTCAGCCAGGTTCTTGTTGGCCTCAGCAGGGGGGATGGGCGTCTGTAGCCGGTGATGTCCTGCAGACCTCTCCAAACCGACGAGGGGTTGTTAGCTGAAAAGTTTTCTTTCAGCTTGTCAGAGTAACTCCTCTTAGCTACTCTGATCTCCTTTGTCAGTGTGTTCCTGGTCTGCCGGTACAGAGCCCTGTCCCCAGATCTGTAGGCCTCCTCCTTAGCCAAACGCAGTTGTCTCAGCTTGGCTATGAACAAATTGCTTGTTGTTGCTGTATGCGCTGAAGGTCTTGGTTGGCACACACAGGTCCTCACAGAAGCTAATGTAGGCTGTCACAGTATCCATGTAATCATACAGGTTGTCTGTAGCAGCTTCAAAAACACTCCAATCGGTGCAGTCAAAATATTCCTGTAGTTCCTGCTTTGCGTCGTTGGTCCATTTCTTCACCGTTTTCACTACAGGCCGAGATATTCTCAGTCTCTGCCTGTAGGCTGGGATGAGATGGACGAGGCAGTGATCAGAGTGACCCAAAGCTGCGCGGGGGACCGAGTGATAAGCGTCCTTAATTACAGTGAAGCAGTGATCCAACGTGTTGTTGTCCCTAGTCGGACAGGTGACATGCTGTCTGTATTTAGGGAGCTGGCTGTTTAATTTTGCTCTGTTGAAGTCCCACAGGATGATTAAAAATGAGTCCGGGTATGTTTTTTCAATGTTCGTAAGTTGTTCCACTAATGTATGGCACATTAGCTTGCAGTGGAATGTAAACACCGACGAACACGAAGGAGGAGAACTCCCGCGGATAATAAAAAGGCTTGCAGTTGATCAATGTTCAGTCCACAGAATCTGCTGAGCACTCTGACATCCTTACACCAACCTTCGTTAATGTACAAGCATATTCCACCGCCCTTGGTTTTCCCCGACATCTTCTTGGTGCGGTCCGCTCTGTGAAGTTGAAAGTCCGGCAGATTGCAGAGTGCCGTCGGGGATCGATTCATTGAATCAAGTTTCAGTGAAACACAGGGCAGCGGAACGTGCAAAGTCCATATTTTTCCCGCAGAGGAGGTGCAGCTTGTCCAGTTTGTTGGGCAATGAGCGGAGATTTGCCAGATGTATTGAAGGCAGCGGGGTCCTGAATCCCTGCTGGCGGAGTCTCACCAGCACGCCAGCTCTCTTACCCCAACGTCTGCGTGGCCGCAGCCCATAAATGGCCGCAGCTCCGCCAATCAAGATCTCTGCAAAACTGTTCAGACAGATCTGACACAAACTGTGGAATACAATGATCCGGTAAGAACTGTCTGATGGCCAGCAGTTCTTCTGAGGAGTAGGTGATGGGATATTAGTTGGAATTTTGTCCAGTAGACTAGTGGTGTATTTGGCAGAAGAAATTACGGAATTTTAACTGGAGCGTTCCATTTGCTGGAAGCACTCCAGGATATTGCTAGTTTTAATCGATTCCTTTGCTATCGGATTAGTGTTTGGCAGTACATGACTGATCTAATCCCGAAGATTTGTAATTTTGTTTTGAAAAAACCTAAGAAAATCATCGCAGTCCAGATTTAAAGGAATGGTAAACTCGATACTGTTGTGTTTCTTAGCCTGGCTACAGTGCTGAAAAGAAACCGATGGTTGTCTTATTGTCCTCTATTAATGTAGATTAGTAAGTATTTGTACTTCTACAGAGAACCTTCTTATATGATATAAAGCTATCTTTCCAGGTTGCGTTGGCTATGTCAGTTTTTGTTGATTGACAAATTCTCTCCAGTCTGCGGGAGCGTTGTTTGAGCTTGCGAACCAGTGGTGGGCGGTCAGGGCCAGAAAAGCCTTCTCTGCTGGCGTAACATAACCAGAAATCATAATAATTAGAATAGAAGTTAAATATATTTTAATGCATTTTCCTTAAATATATTTCAATATATGTATAAATATATAAATACTCACTTGGATATAATATGACATGGACCAACACTAGGTCAGTGTTCTACTTTTAGGTTAGAGAGTTTTTATCCAGTCATAATTCAGCCAGCTTGTGTTGCCAGGTTGAATGAAATCTGCCCAGAGCCTTCAGAATCTAGAATGCAGGTCTCCTTGCACTGTGACAAAATGGGCACATATAGTTAACAGACAGATGCAATAGCCAATCAGATCATGAATTGACCTTCTAAGGCCTGCTAGCTGGCCCTACGTTGTCCTGACACGTACGTGTCCTGTGATTGGTACTCACTCTGAGAAGGCGGTGCTATGCAGACACTATGCATACGCACATTTGTGAGACGAGGGTCCGATCCCTGAATTACCTTTATTTGTTGCTTGAAGTACAACGCACGGATAAACTTTACAACCAAGTCATCAAAGTTTTCTGGAGGAAAGTAAAGAGAATGGATTTTGTGTTTAAATAAGCCGTTTGAACAGCTGCTTTGGTGAGTACAAGCATTTTATTTATTTAATCTTTCATATTTAAAAGAGACTTGTTTCATTATAACGCAGTGACTGCTGGAAAATACCCTGTTTTATATAGAGGTGATGCAACATCTAGTAGTGAATTAGTGTATTTCTGTATTTAGTTTCTCTAGCTGTGGTGTCATAAATGATGGTCATTTCAGTCGGTTTTGTTCTGTGACATAGTTGTGTGACATATTTGTGTGACGTCTATAACAGGTGTGGCCGCAGGTTCTTCTGTGCGAGAGACAATAAAAGGAGTAGCGCCCTTCAGAAGTGATGGTTTTTGTCCCATTTGAGAGAAGTTAAAAAACACCTCAGTCTTAAACGCCACATTGGTGGCAGCGGTGGGAGCCGCTTACAGTATTATGAGATGTATTTATGCAAGTAGGACATCACTGAAGGCCTAGGTGTAAAATGCATGGCCCGCCACTGTTGCAAACTGACGGGTTAAACCATGGGGTCAAAAGTAACTGGGGAGTGATCTGGCAAGAAGCCGTAATGTGGGAAAATAGTCAAGTGCTCTATATCTACACCATAGGTAAGAATAAGATTTAGGGTGTGGTGGTGTTTATGGGTAGGACCAGAGTTCATTTTACCTCAAGAAAGTAGGGCATCCCTGGGATGCATTTCAAGAAAAAATTGTGCATGCCAACAGTAATAACAGAATATACGGGAGAAGCCTGTACGCAAGGATTGAGTTTTGCCAATAGTACAATATAATAACTAACTTAAAAACTAAACTTAATTTTAACAATTTTATCAATAACGACGTAATAGCTGTTTCAGTAAAAGGAAAATTACTAGGGCTGTCACATAGATAGATAGATAGATAGATACTTTATTAATCCCGGAGGAAATTGCATATATCCACTGCTCAGGCATTACTTAACAAATAATACTGGATAAACACCAGGAGAAAAGGAAACACTGACATCACAGGACATACCACAAGACATACATTACACTAACAGACAGACACATGCAGCACTAACAGGACTTATATACTAAACTATAACTAAAATATAAACAGTATAAAATTTAAAAATATTACAGTATTAAAATATAAACAGTATAAAATAAAATCTAGACAGTATAAAATTGAATTAAAATATAAAAACAGTATAAAAAATAAATAAATAAATTTTATATATATATATATACAACAGTATAAAATTAAATTTAAATTAAATTAAATCCATTTTCAACCCCGTGCTGACCTCGCCACCTCCCCCCCGCTCCTCTTGAGAGAGTCATTGTACCCCCTGATGGCACGGGGCACGAAGGAGGACCTCAGCCTCTCTGTGGAGGCGCTGTGTGACAGCAGTCTGCCGCTGAAGGTGCTTCTCTGCTGGGAGAAGGTGGTGTGTAGGGGGTGCCTGGTGTTGTTCATGATGGCCTTAATTTTAGACATGGTCCTGCTCTCCAGAAGCATATCCACAGAGTCCAGGCTCAGCCCGACCACTGAGCCCGCTCTGCGGATGAGTCTGTTCAGACGGTCCATATCTCTTTTCCTGGCCCCCCCACCCCAACACACAATGGCGTATGACAGCACACTGGAGACTACGGACTGATAGAACATGAAAAGGAGCTTAGGACAGATGTTGAAGGAGGCCAGCCTCCTTAGGAAGTACATCCTGCTCTGCCCCTTCTTGTACACACAGTTGGAGTTGAGTGACCAGTCCAGTCTGCTGTCTAGCTGCAGTCCCAGGTACTTATAGTTTTCTACCACCTCCACCTCACTGCCATTGATGATCACCGGCCGTGGAGAGGGAGGTGCCCGCCGGAAATCCAGAACCATCTCCTTTGTCTTGGAGACGTTGAGCTGGAGCTGGTTCTGTTGGCACCACTCCACGAAGTCAGCCACCAATGCCCTGTACCCCCCCTCATCACCCTCCCGGATACATGCCACTATCGCGGTGTCATCGGAGTACTTCTGTATGTGGCATGTATCCGAGTTGTGCTTGAAGTCTGATGTGTAGAGGGTGAAGAGAATGGGGGATAGAACGGTCCCCTGTGGCGCCCCCGTGCTGCTGGTCACCATAGAAGACAAGCAGTCCCCCATACGGACGTACTGGGGTCTGTCCGTTAGGTAGTCCGTAATCCAGCTCACGAGGTAGGGGTCCACAGCCATGGAGGTCAGTTTATCCTGCAGGAGCTGGGGCTGGATGGTGTTGAAGGCACTCGAAAAGTCGAAGAAGAGCACTCTGACGGCACAGCCCCCGGCGTCCAGGTAGGAGAGTGTGCGGTGGAGGAGGTACATGACAGCATCGTCAACCCCAACCTTGGCCTGATAGGCAAACTGGAGAGGGTCCATAGCACCCTGCACCTGTGGACGCATGAGCTCCAGGACCAGTCGCTCTAGGGTCTTCATTACGTGGGAGGTAAGAGCGACCGGTCGGTGGTCGTTGAGCTCAGTAGGGCGTCCTTTCTTGGGTACAGGGACAATGCAGGAGGTCTTCCACAGTGACGGGACCCTCCCCAGCCGCAGACTGAGGTTGAACAATTGTTGCAGGGGGTCCCCTAGTTCCGAAGCACAGGCTCGGAGGAGTCTTGGGGAGACCTTATCTGGTCCAGCCGCCTTGTAGGGACGGAGCCTCCTCAGCGTTGTCGTCACCAGGTCTGCAGTGATGATGGTCTCGGTCGTGGTGGGAGCAGGAGGTTGTGGCGAGGTTGGAAGTCCAGTGGTTGAGGTGGGGCCGTTGAGCTTCGCAGTTCTTGGACATGAACGTGTTAATTAGATTAATTGACTACGCTGCAAATTAACGTGCTATAAAAATTAACGCAATTAATCATGAGTGGCAAGTGAATGCGCAAGCATTTTAAATTTGGCCCATTGAGGGAACCGTAGGCTGCGGTGGCGTGTCACTTCATACCTGCACCACTAGTCAAAAGCAGGTCGACTGACAACAGAGATGGACGCGAAAGAGGAGAGCGAGGCAAGCCCACTCAGACCTTTTGGCGGAAAGTTTATTTATAAAAACAACAAAGACGGGACTATCAACAAAAACTCAGTGATTCTGCGCTGCCAATCTGCACTGTAGACGCCTCTGTCAGTCTGCCCCAGGGCAGCTGTGGCTACACACATGGCTTACCATCACCAAGCATGAATGAGGAATGAATGAATAATGGATCAGATTTAAAAGTGTCCAGAAAAGTGCTATATAAATCTATCCATTGTTATTATTATTATTATTATTATTATTGTTATTATTTGTGCCATTTGTAAATGAGAATTTTCACATCACCTAAGCAGCTCCAGCCTAACGTATCATTTAAATGCAAAACATGTCAAGGACATGTCAAAGGAAAAGCCTTTGGCATCTTGCTATTGATGTTGCCTTATTTAGAAGCATGTTATACTATTAATTTTGAATTGCTGTATTGAGTCAGCTTTAGTATTCATTTTGATTGAGAGTTTGCTTTATGTGCCTATTTGAGACTCATCCTTATTTTCTTTCTGCATTTTATTTATTTTATTTAACTGTACAGTATTTGTATTGCATTTTTGAGAAATGCACCTGGCCTAATTGTTTTTGCTGATGTGCTAGGCCTTTTTTCTTTTGAATTTCAATTATAAAGCACACTTAAACAATAAAAATGTGGATTTCAAATCTTCTCTTCCTGGTGCATTCTATTGATTAATCATGCACTACAATTTTGTAATGTCCTAGAATTAAAATTCTTTATTTTGGGGCCTTCAGCAGGTATGACATTAAAATGCGATTAATTAGAATAATTGATTACAAATCCTGTAATTAATTAGATACATTTTTTAATCGCCTGACAGCACTAAAAATTACTTATTATTGTTATCAAAATGTTACAGCCTGATAGTCATTCTTTTTAAGAAAAAAGCTAAGATGTAATACAGTATTTTCCCTTTTGCATTTTACTCGATAGTTTTCTTTGCCTTTAATTCATGTATTCTCCTGTGGACACTACACTAAGCTGACAGCCTTCTCCACACACATTTTGTATAAGCTGCATTTTTTCTTGAGTGCTGACATTTAGTCATGTCTCACCCATGGAAAAAAAATGCATCCATTGCGGTCCATCCATCCATCCATCCATTTTCTGCCGCTTTATCCGCCGCAGCGGGTCACGGTGTGCTGGAGCCTATCCCAGCTGGCATAGGGCGTGAGGCGGGGGACACTCCAGGCACGACGCCAGTGCACCACGGAGCCACACACAAAGACAGACAACCAGACACAGACACTCACTCCTATGGGCAATTTGGGACCGGCCAATCAACCTGAAGCACATGCTTTTGGAGGTGGGATGAAGCTAGACAACCCGGAGAGAACCCACGCAGACATGGGGAGAACATGCAAACTCCACACAGAGCAGGACGCAAACCGCCTTATTATGCGGCGACAGCGCTACCCACTGCGCCGACGTGCCGCCTCGGTTCGATTTTAATAAGGCTGAATCAAGCAGATGAGTCTGAAAATGAGAAACTCGCATGAGATCAAAACACAATGGCAATTTCAGGGTTTGAAATTTAAGTGCAGAAATGCATAAATTTAAAATATTTTTCTTCAATGGAAGTGCATTTTTTCCCAGTATTATATCACGGAAAAAGGTTACTTCAATTTTTTTTATTTGTAAGTATTTAAAGCCAGCATCCCAGTGACGCACGTTGTCTGATGATCATACGTCCCTGTCAAAAAATGTGCGTCAAAGACACAAGGACACACACAAACGAGAACACTAGTAGGACCATCTACCACCTGTGAGAAACCTAAAGAATCTAGCATAGACTTAAACCCAAAGCAGAAACTATCATTCACACTATCGAAATGAATATTGTCTCCTATTACTATAACCTTATATTTGGTAACAGCCAGATTAGATAAAAAATCAGAAAATTATGTCAAAAAAGAGGAATATGGTCCAGGAGGATGATATACAATTACAAACACAAAATCTTCTTCTTCTTTTCCTTTTGGCTTTTCCCTTCAGGGGTCGCCACAGCGAATCAATTTCCTCCATCTAGCCCTGTCCTTTGAATCCTCTTCTCTCACACCAACTATCTTCATGTCTTCCCTCATTACATCCATAAACCTCCTCTTTGGTCTTCCTCTAGGCCTTCTGGCTGGCAGTTCAAAACTCAGCATCCTTCTACCAATATATTCACTATCTCTCCTCTGGACATGTCCAAACCATCTCAGTCTGGCCACTATGACTTTATCTCCAAAACCTCTAACATGTGCTGTCCCTCTGATGTACTCATTCCTGATCCTATCCTTCCTGATCACTCCCAGAGAGAACCTCAGCATCTTCATCTCTGCTACCTCCAGCTCTTTCTCCTGTCTTTTCCTCAGTGACACTGTCTCTAGACCAAACAACATCGCTGGTCTCACCACAGTTTTGTACACCTTTCCTTTCATTTTAGCTGATACTCTTCTATCACACATCACACCTGACACTTTCCTCCACCCGTTCCATCCTGCCTGTACACGCTTCTTCACCTCTTTTCCACACTCTCCATTGCTCTGGACTGTTGACCCTAAGTACTTAAAATCCTCCACCTTCTTGATCTCTTCTCCCTGTAGCCTCACTCTTCCACTTGGGTCCCTCTCATTCACACACATGTACTCGGTCTTACTGCGGCTAACCTTCATTACTCTCCTTTCCAGGACAAACCTCCACCTCTCTAGCTTCTCCTCCACCTGTTCCCTGCTCTCACTACAGATCACAATGTCATCTGCAAACACAAAATAATCACTTGATTTATTTGAAGACTGTAGCACATTCATGCTAAGACTGTCAAAAGTACTGCATTGGCCCGAATATAAGACGATCCCGATTATAAGACAGCCCCCTCTTTTTCGAGGCTCAAGTTTGAAAAAAGACTTTTTGAACACCAAATTTAATTTTTATAGAGAAAATAATTACAGTACATCTGAAACAAATGATTATAACGATATATTCGAGAGAAAAACTAGTGCAATAAAATAATGCAAACTGGTTTAAACTTAAGAGTAGCCGAGATCTGTCATGTCAGAACATTACTCCTCGCAAACATCTTCTGCCTCGCTGTGCTCAGTGTCACTGTCCTCACTCCCATTCTCTGGCTCCACTGACTCCTCCCATAGCACGTCATCCTGACTGCTGTCCAGAGCATTTGATATGCTGATGGGCATCCCGTCCTTTCGTTTCTCGTCCACATATGCGCACACCCTCCTGTTGAGCTCATGGAAGTGGCCGCTATGAGGACCACGGAAAGCTTTTCTCTCACTGCGAGCATTTTTTAGGCGATCTTTTTGAGCTCTCCATCTCCATATTTCACAGCCGCTTTGCAATTGTTTGAGGAATCTGCCTCATTTATGACCATCATCTTGAAGTTTGCATCGTAACGTCTCCTCAGCTGCCGGTTAACCTGGCCGATCTTTGACCCACTTTTCTCAAGATGGTCGCTATGTTTCTCCATTTTCTGTTATCTTTTCTCTTATTTTTTTGTCTTTTCTTTCTTAGAGCTATTTTTATTTTTCTTCTTCGTGACAGGGGTTTCTTCTTCATGACAGGGGTTCGCTTTGGCCTGGGGGAGTTATTTCAGCATTCGCTTTAAAGATATCTGGCGCCATCTAGCATTGTGAATAGGTATAATGTGTAGACCCCGAATATAAGACGACCCCCACTTTTTCAGTCTTATTTCAATGCAAAAAACACCGTCTTATATTCGGGCCAATACGGTAAGGTAGCTAGACTCAGGTTTTAGGTTAATTGCTAAATCACAGTTGTAAATGGCTGCCACGCCATCTCGTCGTCCACTACCACGCGCTATGTGAGCATTGATAAGGCTGGGAGGAGAGGCTTCATTAAGGCTAACATATTCATCTTTATGTAGCCAGGTTTTTGTTAGTCCAAAGATGTCAATGCTGTGATCGGTTATTAGATCATTAACTAAAAGATGATAATGATCTAAAATTTAAAAGTCCGCATTTAATTCTCCTGTCCTGAATTTGTCTGAGAACAAACTTTAGTTACTATGGTTAATCGAAACAGCTCTTCTTGATTTTGGCCGTCTTAAATTTCTGTAGGTCCGAGGAATGGACATAGTCTTAATGGGGTGTGTATTAGTTAAACTAGAGTTAGCTATGGCCGGGGACTGCAGTAAGGGAAACCCAGAGAAGTGTGTGATCTCCACTCTGACATGTCAGGATTTAGAAGAAAGACTTTTGACTATATTTTTGGACAAGAGGGCAGCACCATCCCAAGTAGGATGAATGCCATCCCTCCTAATGAGACCAGGCTTGCCCCAGAAAGTTTTCCAACTGACGACGAAGCCTTCTGAATTATTGGGACATCACCTAGTCAGCCAGGGACTAAAATATGACATGCAGCTAAACATCTCATCGCTAGTTAAATTTGGGAGGGGACCAGAGTAAAAACTATTTAATCAGCCAGGGTCTTAGCAAATGTGCACACAGACTCTACATTAGCTTTTAGGACCTCTGACTTTTTCAGGCGAGCATCATTTACCACACAATGAATTATGGTTTCCTTAAACCTCCGTTTATTTTTACTCATTAACTTTAATTCTTCCTTGATGTTGCCA
Organism: Antennarius striatus; assembly: GCF_040054535.1. Classification (NCBI taxonomy): domain Eukaryota; kingdom Metazoa; phylum Chordata; class Actinopteri; order Lophiiformes; family Antennariidae; genus Antennarius; species Antennarius striatus. The sequence goes on along the minus strand of NC_090776.1, from coordinate 7,841,479 downwards.
GCTCTGGCCCAATGGATGCAGCTAACTGTGGCCGCTGGCTGTCTTAAATTTACATGTCTCACAATGGATGAGCCAATGACCAAAGTGTGCTTTTCAGTTGGCGTGCTACTGAGGGGGGGGCAAACTTCTTAGAGACACATATGGAGGATGTTGAAGTCTGATGTTGGCAGTGTACAGTGGGCTTCCTCTGCCTACGTTTCCCTCTCGTAGTTATCCAATCACGCTGTTTTCCGAGCTGCTCGGGGGCCAGTGAGGGGTGGGGGCAGCTATGATTAGCGCCAGTGGGGCCTACTAGCTGTGAGACTATGCTATGGCTGGCGATAACTGGGCCTACTAGCTGCAGTAGTACGCTAGGGCTCTCCACTCTTGCTAAATCTGGTTGGGGGCTGCTTTTTATGGAGCTATGCCTATGCTTGATGGAGCGAAGTCGCCCCTTGACCTGGCTGAGCCTCACTTCCAGCGCTAAAACAAAGCTACGCTTCACACAGATTCCTGACTCACTAATGGAGGTCTAGGTATAACTGAACATGAGACAATTGAAGCATGAGTAGATAGGGGAAAAGACAGAGGAGAGGCTAGAGAGAGAAGCCATAGTTAGAGTAAAGTTAGAGAAATAAAATTTCAGAAAAAGTGATATAAATGGAAAAATGTTACCTTATTGGTTGGCTTCAGCTTGTTGATAGCTAACACCAGCAAACGGCAATCCCCTTATATGGAATTATCCGTACTGAGCAGGTTCATAACAGAACTACATTTTCTTGCTACCTGACTCCATCCAGCACCACCATCCAATCACAAAGATTTTTTTAACTTGCAGCACCTGAGGAGCTGAATTTTTTTTTTTTAAATTATGTGTTGCCATGCTTTTAGATTTGTTAATTTCATGTATGATTTCTAGCTGTGTTTCCTAATTTATTGTTGTGCTTTCTTATTTGTCAGTGTACTTAGCAAATCACAACCACCATAAAGGCAGATTTCATGGTGTTGACAAATGAAATAAAAGGAGCGTTTTTCACTGACTACTTGGAGACTACAGAGTAAAAACATTTCAGATCAGACGAAGCATTAGATAATGATTTTAACCCACCAACTGTTTAACTATGTGGCCATAGAAAATTCCATGACATAAAAATGTTTTTAATGCTTTAATTCAAATCTACAAAAAACAAACTAAAGTCTCAATATGAGCAATGAATAAATACCAATGTCAAAATAGCTAATACATAAAAGTCCTAATTTGAAAGCTTCAGTATCAAATCAGCATAAAGTCAAAGTAAACATAGCAATGTCCTGACCATTTAATTTTATATTGAATTGTAAATACAATTAAGCAATTCGGTAATTATATATACTCGTCAAACCATGTGTTTGAAAAACAGCATATACATAGTTTTAAAGCTGCTCCTGGATGGTTGCAGATGACTGGTACCTAGGGCAGCATGCACCGGCCAAGAGGCGGAATACCCCCTCACAGCCTGCCATGGTTTTGCAGGACTGACACACATTTACACCCACATTCACACCTGCAGGCAAGTCAATGCACCAACTTGCATGTCTGTAGGTGGACACTGGACTATATTCAAGGAGCTTGTGCAGAGCACATGTAGAATAACTGTATAGCTTTCTTCAATCAGAGGTATTTATTGGGCATGTTCATAGTAATTTAATTTTTTAAAAAAAAGCTGATGAATGATCAAGAACATTTATTTTTAATTATGGGAACGCAATGTAATAACGTAAAAAATAAACACAGTACTATGTCAGGTGTTAGGCTTCAGGAAAATTATCTTTCGATACTTAGCTTTGGAAAAAAAGAACTAAAGAACATTAGTTCTATGAACCTCTAAGAGGTTAGTCCATAAAGATTGTGAACCTCAACCTGAGGTTCATAATCTTTGTGGACAGAATTTCTAGGCTGAGCCAGGATCCGGAGGGAGTCCAGTTTGGGGACCAAAGAATTTCATCTCTGCTTTTTGTGTTGTCCTGGCCTCATCAAGCCTGGACCTCCAGCAAGCACTAGGACGGTTTGCAGCTTACTGTGACGCGAGTGTGATAAGGATCAGCACCTCTAAATCCGAGGCCATGGTTCTTGACCAGAAAAGGGTGGTGTGCCCTCCTCAGGTCAGTGGAGAGTCTTCGTCCCAAGTGGAGGAGTTTAAGTATCTTGGGGTATTGTTCACGAGTGAGGGAAGGATGGAGCATGAGATTGACAGACGGATCGGTGCAGCTTCTGCAGTGATGTGGTCGCTTTACATGTCTGTCGTGGTGAAGAAGGAGCTGAGTCACAAGATGAGACTCTCAATTTACCAGTCAATCTACGTTCCTACTCTCAACTATGGTCATGAGCATTGGGTCATGACCGAAAGGACAAAATCCCAGATACAACTGGCTGAAATGAGTTTCCTCCGTAGAGTGGCTGAGCGCACCCTTTGAGATAGGTGAGGAGGTCAGTCACCAGGGAGGAGCTTGGAGTAGAGCTGATGTTCCTCCACCTTGAGCGGAGCCAGCTTAGGTAGCTTGGGCATATGTTCCGGATGCCTCCTCAATGCCTCCCTGGGTAGGTGTTGTGGGGGCATGTCCTACTGGGAGGAGATCTCGGGGAACACCTACAACATGCTGGAGGGACTATGTCTCTCAACTGCCTGGGAATGCCTTGGGATCCCCCCGGAGGAGCTGGAATAGGTGTCTGGGGAGAGGGAAGTATAGTCATTCCTCCTGAGACTGTTGCCCCCACAACCTGGTCCCTGATAAGTGATAGATGGTGGAAAGATGGATGGATGGATGGATGGATGGAGGGATGGATGGATGGATGGATGGAGGGATGGATGGATGGATGGATGGATGGATGGATGGATGGATGGATGGATGGATGGAAGGTTGAGGATCTGTGTTTAGGAGGGAAGCCCCTTCTGAGTCCCTGGAGAGAACTCCTCACCTCTAAGAAGAGGATCTCTCTGCCAAATGGCACAGTGCCATTTTATGCTGCTTTCTATGCTTAAACTGTGTCATAAAGTTGCATTGATGCTGTTAGCTGATGAAGTCTGGGAGCAGCTGTGGTGAGACAGCAATATTATAATGGCTGCATAGATCCTTGAATGGTTTGTCATCAAGGGAAACAACCTGGGCCACCCCCAAAACCATTGTACTCTCCATCTGGATGAAGCAGACACACAGGTCCTCATTTCACTCCAACTCAATCTGTGCAACACTCCTAGTGTTTATAGCAGCCAGCACCTGCTTGAATCACCACTGGCAAAGCTGTGCTGTGTTTATCAGTGTCTCACATTTCACACATTACCACACAGCACATAAACACACATACACAAGCATTGCAATCACACATTGTCAATGAGTAGCCTGATAAGAAAATATGACATTATCTTTTCAGGTTGTGTGTGTACCTTTTGTATGTGCACACACATGCCTGTGTGTACACATACATACCTGTCTACACATAGTGTGGACAGTCAAAATGCAAATCATAAGCAGACTGCACTTACATAGCACCTTTTTTGTTAGAATGAACTGGGGTTAAGGTTATATCCCATTTGATGATTTTTTCCACCCTCCCATTTGATGACTGCTGCTTTTCTGGTGAACTGATATGCCTGCATGTGTAATTACTCCAGTGTGTCAACACGCTGCTTCTTTATAAGTTGTCTAATAATGGAATCGTACAGTACACCAAGAGTGCATTTAATGAACTTTATTAATCCCCACTGGGGATATTGTTTTTACACTCAGTATATACATGCCACTATTGACACAGATAAACACAAAGAATTGAGCATGTGATGTTGCAATCATTACATGTTAGTTTACCTCAGTAGTCATTATATCAAAATTGGAAGTCTTTAGAGACACAATATCCAGGGATTCATAAAACCAAAATGTAGATTAAAACAGGATTGTGGGATGTTATTGAGCAAATACCTTAGATACGGATAAAGCATTTTTGACGAGTACAAGTATCATACAAGTAAAACTTATGATGATTTTCCTTCAGCACGAGCATAACCAGCGGTCCACAACCTTTTTTGCGCCATGGACTGGTTTCATCTAAGATAATGTTTTCATGGACCGGCCTTCATTTGCTCGATAATCGTTAAGGACACCAGGACAGCTGTAGTCTAACAATTAATCATCCACAGTGGTTTCATGTGAAATGCAGACATCAACAGACAATAAACAACCTTTTGTTCATGAATTTATAATCAACATCTCTGTAAACAACATAATTGTAAGAAATAATTATATTAAAAACTCCATTCAAGTGAGTGCACTGATGAAGTTTATTTTGAAATATAGCAACTTACAATCAGTGCATTCAACGAAGGAGAAATACTGATCATTTCCTATAAAAGGGTGAACAACTCAACCAAATAATATCAATTACAATATTGACAATTAGTTGTTTGGGATCACTGATCTAGGAGTAATGGGAGACAATGACAACTTAAATGTCTACTCCGCAGTTTGGTTTTCTTCACAGTCACTACAAAAAAATTGCTTCACACAGACAGGAGATTGGAAATAGAAACAAGGTTTTTAGCACTTTGGGTGCTCAGGATAATCTGCCTTCATTTTAATCTAGAACACTGCTGCAGTTGTGGGTGCTTAATTTAGGGGTAACGTCTGGTAACCTGTCATGTGACCTGTCAGGAGGCACAGACGCATGCATTTGTCTGTGCATCATTCCACACAGATGTCACTTTTCAAATAAAATATCTTTAGACTGGTAATCAATTTAAAAAAAGAAAGTCAAGCGTTCTGTGCCGCCCGGTACCTAATGTCCCGCAACCAGGTACCGGGTCGCGACCTAGTGGTTGGGGACCACTGACATACATGGATGTAACAGAGAATCTCTGCTCTTAGTTTGATCCTTCCTCACTTCAGTTCAAATTAATAATTTAAATACTGTCTTCTTTTCCTTTTAGCTTTTCCTTCAGGGGTCGCCACAGCGAATCAATTTCCTCCATCTAACCCTGTCTTCTGCATCCTCTTCTCTCACACCAACTACCTTCATGTCCTCTCTTATTACATCCGTAAACCTTCTCTTTGGTCTTCCTCTAGGCCTCCTGCCTGGCAATTCAAAGCTCAGCATCCTTCTACTAATATATTCACTATCTCTCCTCTGGACACGTCCAAACCATTTCAGTCTGGCCACTATGACTTAATCTCCAAAACCTCTAGCATGTGCTGTCCCTTTGATGCACTCATTCCTGATCCGATCCATCCTGGTCACTCCCAAAGAGAACCTTAGCATCTTTATTTCTGCTACTTCCAGCTCTGTCTCCTGTCTTTTCCTCAGTGACACTGTCTCTAGACTAAACAACATCGCTGGTCTCACCAGTTTTGTACACCTTTCCTTTCATTTTAGCTGAAACTCTTCTACCACTCATCACAACACACTTTTCTCCACCCGTTCCATCCTGCCTGCACGTGCTTCTTCACCTCTTTTCCACACTCTCTATTGCTCTGGACTGTTGTCCCTAAATAATTAAAATCATCCACCTTCTTGATCTCTTCTCCCTGTAACCTCACTCTTCCATTTGGGTCCCTCTCATTCACACACATGTACTCTGTCTTACTGCGGCTAACCTTCATTCCTCTGCTTTCCAGGAGAAACCTCCACCTCTCTAGCTTCTCCTCCACTTGTTCCCTGCTCTCACTGCAGATCCCAATGTCATCTGCAAACATCATAGTCCGTGGAGATTCCTGTCTAACCTCGTCGGTCAGCCTGTCCATCACCATAGCGAACAAGAAGGAGCCCAGAGCTGCTGACACCTAGAGCACACCTCACCACTGTCTTACAGTCCTCATACACGTCCTGCACCACTCTAACATACTTCTCTGCTACTTCCTCATACAATACCTAAGTTCCTCTCTGAGCACCCTGTCATAAGCTTTCTCCAGATCTACAAAAACACAACGCAGCTCCATCTGGCCTTCTCTGTACTTCTTTATCAACATCATCAAGGCAAATACTGCATCTGTAGTACTCTTTTTTGTCATGAAACCATAGTGCTGCTCACAAATGCTCACTTCTGCCCTTAATCTAGCTTCAACTACTCTTTCCCATAACTTCATTGTATGGCTCACCAGCTTTATTCCTCTGTGGTTGCCACAACTCTGCACATCTCCCTTGTTCTTAAAAATGGGCACTTCTCCTCCATTCCTCAGGCATCTCCTCACTATCTAACATCCTGTTGAACACCCCAGTCAGAAGATCTACTGGAACCTCTTCTAGACACTTTCATACCTCCACAGGTATATTTATTTATTCAGTTTATTTTCTTCTTTCCAGGCATGTTATTACAACAGATTTTACATTCATCATTGTTGAAACATCGGCAACATCACCGGAAAAGAAAAAAAAAGGGTTGACGGGCAGAAGCCATTGGCTTGTGAAGTTCCCGTCCCCTAAATCAACAACATCTCTCTCATTACAGCACATTGTCAATTAGTACATACTTTGCATGTCACAATTCAAATTCAATTACTTTATTCTGATACGCTGTTGTTTTGATCCATCCATTTAGTTCAATAGGCGTGCGTCTTTGCACACCTTTTTATCAGTTCTTCAGAAGAGTCCTAATTTTGTTATTGTTCATTTTGTTATTCTTTTGTTATATCATCAGGACCAAGTGCCTTCCCACTCTTATCCTCTCCAATGCCCTACTCACTTCATCCCGACTAAGTTTTGCTACTTCATGGTTCACAACAGCCATCTCTGAGTCTTTGTTCTCTCTCATTTTCCTCGTTCATCAACTCTTCAAAGTACCCTTTCCATCTTCCCATCATACTACTGGAACCTGTCAATAGACTTCCATCCCTATCCTTAATCACCCTAACCTGCTGCACTTTCTTCCATCTCTGTTTCTCTGTGTTGCCAACCTGCATAGATCAGTGTCTCCCTCCTTACTGTCCATCTTAGCATACAAGTCATCATAAGCCTCTTGTTTGGCCTTTGCTACCTCTACTTTTACCTTACGCCTTACACCTGTACTCCTTTCTACTCTCCTCAGTCCTCTCAGTGTCCCACTTCTTCTTAGCTAACTTCTTTCTCTATATACACTCCTGTACCTCCTCATTCCACCACCAAGTCTTCTTATCTACTTTCCTTCCGAAAGACACACCGAGTACTCTCCTACCTGTCTCCCTGATCACATTAGCTGTAGTTGTCCAGTCATCTGGAAGCATGTCCTGACCACCCAGAGTCTGTCTTAACGCCTTCCTGAAAGTCATGCAACACTCTTCCTTTTTCAGTTCCTACCATTTGGTCCTATCCTCTGCCTTTGCCCTCTACATCTTCCTCGCCACCTGAGTCATCCTACACACCACCATCCTATGCTGTTTCGTTACACTCTCGCCTGCCACTACTTTGCAGTCACCGATCTCCTTCAGATTACACAGTGTACACAAGATGTAGTCTACCTATGTGCTCCTACCTCCAATCTTATATGTTACCCTATATCCCTGCCTCTTCTGGAAGGAAGCATTTACTATAGCAATTCCAATATACAATTCTATCCTTTTTGCAAAGTCAGCCACCATCTGTCCTTCTGCATTCCTCTGCTGGATACCAAACCTGCCCATCTACTCTTCATCACCTCTGTTTCCAACATGTCCATTGAAGTCTGCACCAATGACAATGCTCCCATGTCTAGGTATGCTCTGCATCACTTCATCAAAGTCCAACCAGAATTTCTCATTCTCCTCCAGCTCGCATCCTACCTGTGGAACATACCCAATAGCAACACTGAACATCGCACCTTTGATTTCTAACTTCAGACTCATCGCTCTATCCGAGACTCTTTATGCCTCTAGGACATTCCTTACAACCTCATCCTTCAAGATAACTCATACTCCATATGTCTTCCTTTCTACACCATGATAGAACAATTTGAACCCTGCTCCTAAACTTCAAGCTTCCCTACCTTTCCACCTGGTCTCCTTGACACTCAGTATGTCAACCTTCCTCCTCTGCAAAATGTTAACCAACTCTCTACCTTTCCCTGTCATAGTTCCAAAATTCAACGTCCCTACTCTCAGTCCTATACTCTTGGTGTTCCTCTTCTCTCTCCTCCTACAAATACACTTTCCTCCTCTCCTTCTTTGACCAACAGTAGTCACCCTGTAGGTGAACAACACCAATGGCGGTCATTGGTAACCCAGGCCTCGGTATGTAAGTCATAAATTTGATTAGCATGTTTGATTTGGCAAAAGTTTTACGTTTTCCTGACACAACCCTCTGCTTGGGACCGGAACAATAAGACACTGGCTTGTGCCCTCTTGTGACAATATTAATAATTTATATACTTTTAAGATGTTTTAACTGTTACATAGCGTGCACACACACAGACACACATACACATACACACATGTTCTGTCTCTCTATCTCTCTCATTCTAAAAATTAAAGATGAAAAGAAAAAAATTGGAAAGTTGTGTTCAGTATGACAATTCTTGTTCATGCATCCCTTGTAGTCCATTGCGTATCTTGTATTCATTAATGCACTTCATTTTCTGAGTTCATAAAAAAAACAAAAAACTTGTCCTGTGAAAACTTTCTTTACTATTGTGATCAAAATCATTTAATCTCAACTCTGAGGCTGTTCTGTAAATATTAATTTATACTTGAAAATATTCATGTTCTGAGTTCATAAAAAAAACTTGTTCTGTAAATATTTCTCTTACTCAGTCTTTGCAGTTAATACATTCCAGGGACCACACGTGATTGAGAAATCCGCGATTGAGAGCGCAATCTTATTATATTGGTCTTATTATTTATGGTAATTTAAACGTTTATGAACCCTCCCCATACTTATATTAAACCACCTTCTATCTGTATTACCTTTTCCCACACTCTTATAGACTGTTTAAAGCACTTTTGTGTCCCACGAAAGTCCTCGTCTGACGGAAAAGAGCACACTTCCAGAAGTCATCAGCCAATAGAAAGTGCGTACGGTATCACATGACTGCCTTCCAAAAATCTGTGATGAGGTGGAGTCGCAAACATTGATGTGCGAATGTGCGAGGGCAACTTCTGATCAATCCATATCAATTTCAGAGTTAAAATAGTGTACCGATTTAAGCCCCACTGATTTCTGGTCAAACCACACCCACTTCAGATTTAAGTCCCCCCCATTCCAAGTACAGATATGGATACAGGTAATTTAGACGGTTGAACAGATACAGATACAGATAGTGGTGTACTTGCTCATCCCTAATACCTCATCTGAAACTAAGGCCCCGTCCACACGATAACAGAGTTTTTTAAAAACGGAACTTTTTAAATACGCATCGAAAACGATTCCCGTCCACACAACAGCGTTTTTAAAAAAATCTCCGTCCACATGTAAGCGCAGCAGTGCGTTTTCGAAGACTGCTATAAGCATGCCAAACCATGTGGTGGCAGTATTGAGTCAAATTTTATCCATTAGGAATCCTCCGTGTTTTGTTGTCACAACACATGGGCCCATAAATATGACGTCACAGCTGTTCGTAGCAGGCAAGACGTCAGCGTTTTTAAAAAGTCGCGGTTACGCCGTCCACACGACAACGCAGACCCAGCGTTTTTTAATAGTTGCGTTTTCGTTCTGGATATCTGCGTTGTCGTGTGGACGGAAGGCGTAAACGCAACAAAAAAGTTGCATTTTTAAAATATCCGTTATCGTGTGGATGGGGCCTCAGATCAGGTGCCTTGAGGTGGATTTTTGAATACAGGTAGTCGCCGACTTACGACCGCGATTGGGACCGACAGATCGGTCGTAACTCGACTTGGTCGTAAATCGACTCTTACGTAAGAATTAAATCCAGCAGCGCTGGTTCTTGGCTGGGGGTCGTCCGGATCGTCAGCTGGGCAGCGTGTGGGTTGGTGGGAGCGGGAGACGATCTTTTCATAATCATTGTGAGCTTTGTCTGAATTGTTCGTTTCTTTTTCTCCTCATAAATTTCACGATATGGACGGAAAGCGTCGTTTGCCATCCGTTCAATCCTTGCAAATGTTTCTATGTTCTATGTGCATTTCTTCAAAGTGTGCACGGAGTTTATTTAACAGGGAAAAGCCTTCTGACAAACCTTTGGTGATGAACATTTTTTCTGTTTCCTCCTCTTCTTTCTCTGCTTCTCTTCTCTCTTCTTCTTCCACTCTTTCTTCTTCCAGCGCGATCAGTTCTTCATACAGCGCGATCATTCGTGAGTTCTCCAAGGAGAGGTTTTTTGCCAGTTTCACTATTTTCTCTCGAATCTGATCAAGTTCTTCGTCACTTTCAAATCCAGCAGAAGAGTTCACGTAACGCTTGACAGTTTTTCCATACGCCATTCATACATTTCTCCGTCACAGCCTCCTAAGCAGCCCAGCCCATCAGCAGTGGGCTGGGCTGCTGATCTCAGTGTGACTGAACAGCGTGTGTGCGCCGTGGGGACTGAAGAGAGCGCGGGAGTCTCAGAGCGTGAGTACTGTGGCTGGAGGGAATGCCAGCGTTACTCGGACATTGTGGTCGTAAAGTCGATCGGTCGTAAGTTGCACAGGTCGTAAGTCAGCGACTACCTGTATGACATGTTTGCAAACATTTACAATGCAAAAAGAGGAGTGGGATTCCTGCCTTTGTTGCATCACGAGTGTGGAGGGAAAATGAATGTCAAAAGGTCTCTCTGCATATGTAATGGGATCCCATTCTGAAGCAGCTCAGCATTTGTCGATAAGGATCACACTCCCCAGGTTCGACTCAAGGGATTAGGGCAGAGGCCGTTTGATCTTGGTGGTTTTGCATAAAAATCACAAGTATTCGGAATCCTTCAGCAAAGGAGCTGAGTTAGCTAATTGGGAGGTGCTGCAGCCTTCCAGGGTGGACACACTTTGTGTTTAGGTGGTGTCCTTAAGATGTCTTTGACAACTCGATATTACAGAAAAGTACGTTTGTGCTGTCAGAGTGGAGGGCAGCCAAATATTTGCTCCCTAACCATGCTTTCAAAAAGAGTGAACACGTTCATACAGTACACCTTGTATCATCCTTAGGACAGCAATCAGACGGGAAACTACATCAACAAGTATGAACTGCGGTTGGCCTCAGACGTTGAAAGCGTACCGTCAAACACTCTTGAGTTCAGGGTCCCCTGCGTCCACATCAGATCAAAATCCATCTAAGCAGCCAACAGAGCAAAGGCAGTGAGTGGTAGGCCAGTTACAGAACATAATTGCTACTAATGACCATTAGGAGTTTGGTTTTCATCCTCCAGGGGCTTTCGAAAAGGCCTCTCGTCTTATCAGTTGATTAGAAGCAAATAGACTGGCTGGATCCTGCATATTAAGTAAACAGGGGGCTAAAATGCTCTTACTCTTTCAGGGGACTTTATAATGGCATGACGGGGAGCTCATCCTCTGCTAATGCCTGAGCTCCAACAAATGGACAACTGCTCAGCAACCCCTGTGCCACTTGTCAGTTATTGTACTGGACTATTTGTACTACCACCAGTACAAAACAGAAACTATCCCATTAGCATGGAGTTTAGTTTTCTTCTTCTAACAGCAGAATGCTATCAACCTTTGAGCAGCTTGTGCCTTTCCAGCAGCAGTTTTCAACTGACAGCGATGGCAGCAGACTTGTTTTTCCTTTCTGTGGATTCATTTGCATTATTCAAATGAGCAATTGATAAGGATCTTCTCCCCTCAAAACATTTTGAAAATGTTGAATTGCAATTTGGTAGGCAAGTAATTACTTATTGATAAAATGATATTACACAGGAAATTGTTGCATAAAATGGTGAACTCATCTCAATAAAATAGTCGCAAATATATAACAACAAAATTAGAAATTTGTTCTCTGGACAAAATTCATATTACCCTGCACTCATCATGGTTGTTCTCGTAACTATCTGTTTGCAGTATGAGCTTGTGGTTTTGCATTTTAATGTAATCCTAATAAGACTAAGGATACAAATTCAATGTCTCACTCCACTGCACTTCAGGATGCAGTTCAGCTGCAGGAATATAACCAATTTTGATGGAATATTTATGCTGTTTGTGCAACATACTTGTGACATTGTGACAAGGCATGCCTTTTTCTCAACATGATAACTGTTAAACATGTTGAAAATACAATTTATTCATAAAATTTAAAATTGAGGAAACAACGATTACTGCACAGTATGAAATACTATTTAGTTCATTGTTTAGCCTGCTGTCAATTATGTCAAAGACAGCAGCTTTGAGAATCTACCCTTCGAAACAGACAGTATTTAAATGTCTAGCTGTAGTAATAGTTGTAATAGCAGCAAGAAAAATCCATGTCTGGAGACAGTTGAGTTTGTGAAAGGTAACTTAAGTTAAATAAACAGCACAATTATTTTAAACAGAACAATGGTCTTTTCCTCAACCTAATCAAGACAATTTTATGCCTTAAATCAAAGTCATCAATCTAGTTTGGAGTAAAAAAAAAGACAAATGTGTTTAGTATTTCTAGAACAGGGTATTCACTGTGTGATTTCAGAATTAAGTTTAATTCATAGTCCATAGTGTAAGGAAAGAATCAGCCACCTCATGTCTGATGTGCTCACTGTGTATAGGAAAAATAGCACCATCAGCCCCTAAGAAACAGTTTGGTCAGCAAAGACATTTTTAAGTCCCTCCGGTGCGGGGGGATGTTTGTTTACCAAAGAAAAAGTAGATGTTTGTTTGCTAGCTACAAAGTACCCTATCAGTGTTGATTATTTCTACCATCTTGACTATGTCATGTGTATGTAATGTTGACTTCACTGTGAGAATTGGAATCAAGCTAGCTTTATTTTACTCCATCCATACACATTGTTGGTATTACACTTCATTTACACTTTTTATGATCTTGTATGATTACAGTGGGGGAAAAGGACGCACCATTTGGGGTATTAACTCCTGGAATTACTCCTTGTTACCCATCTAGACCTTCCATAACAAATCACGCTCAAAAAGAGCGGAAGTTCAGTCATTCTCAGTCGCACTTGACTGTCAGTCGCTTCACATGCAAGGCCTATGGTAAAAGGGAACGTAGAATATCACATGGAATTTTTTATCGTAGGAAACTTTGAAGCTTACCTTATCTTCTTTTTTTTTTTTATTGCATCCACACTGCAAGACTCACAAAACTTTGCAGTTCTTAGAACTCAGTTTCAACAATTGTTTTAGCTCCTGCTTCACAGTACTACTCCAAAACAAGAACATTGAGTGATATACAGTACCAGTCAAAAGTTGTACATGCCTTTCAATAAAAGTGTGCAAAGTTTCACTGATACTGCAAAAGTACAGGGATTTTAACATATTTAAGTTCATGGTAATTGATGGAACACATGAGCCACTGCAAAGATGTCAACCTCCATTGCTAAAAATATTTGTGACACATTATCCATTCATTCATTCATCATCAAACCCTCTTTTTACACTGTCGCGGGGTGCTGGAGCCTATTGTAGTCGACTGGGGGAGGGAGGCAGGGTGCAATCCGGGCACAATGTCAGTGCACCGCGGAGCCACACATAAACAGACAAACACGCATGCGCTGTTGGCGATAGCGCTACCCCCCACTGTGCCACCATGCCGCCAACATTTGCCATGTTGGCAATAATACAAGTGAAGCAAAAGATAAAATATCTGCACTAATCGTGTTGATGTATGTTCCATTGCAGCATCTACTTGCCATTTTACGTATCCTCAACATTCCTATTGATGGTGCTTATGGCAACTACAAAAGGATTATTGGGGGTAAAACACTCTAGTTTAGAGAGTACAGTACCCATTACTGTTAGGTCCAAAAAGACCAATATTTGATGAACTGGAATACCTCGTTTTCTCGTTTTCTTTGATTGAAATATTTTAAGCTATGCCCAGAGAGTTTATTTCAACACAAGAATCTCTCTGGCTAATTATGATTAAGAAAAGCTGAAATCAAAGGTTGTGTAAATGCATTTTATATTTAATATTTATAAAGACGGTTTTCTGCATGGTGCCATTACCACTTTAGGTCTACAATGAAGCAACTAAAATAATGCAACAATGTGACCTCTGCTAACTTAAGAAAAATTAAAAAAGCAGACACCTAAGTTAAATAAGTACTTAAAATCACTCCATAAAGTCCATTTCTCAGTTGCATGGATTCAATTCCATAATTCATGAAGACCAATCAGACAGCTACAGTATGTCTCTTTCATTCTGACACATTAATTGCATTAGGAAAATATTTTTTAATATATTGATGTTGCATTTTTTCTACATAATTCCAGCTCTAATATCAAGCATCCCAAGATACTGACACCTGAAGGAAAACAGAAAAAAAAAGAATAAGCCAGTGTGCAGCTGCACTTTCTTCCTCAGTAATCGAATTCCTCAAAAAGGGTCCATTTTTCTTCATCTCCCCAGGTCCACAGGACCTTCAAACAGAGCAAGGCACCAAAAGAAGGCGCCATAGAACACAATTATAATTCCAATATAGTCTTGTAAAGAAAATGTAAACAGATAGCCTGGCTGCAATGATGCCCCAGTCTTCCCAGAAGACTGATAATAAAGTAGGCGAGATGTAATACTGAAAGAGGCTTTTTACCCCCTGTCCTTTTCTCAAGAAATTGAGAAGTGTGGCTGTCCACAAAGATGCCAGCGGAAAACGGGATGCCCTACGATTTATGAGAGATTTGAAAAACAGATAGAGTAGGGGTAGATTTAACCAGAGGAATTAATGCATTTTTGAGAATGAACTCTAGTATGTGGGTATTGATAAGACTAAATGGTGCTCTGCAGCACGGGTAGAGTGCCTCTTTTCAGAAGAGTAACTGCGTTTGTTTTGTCACAGGCTGATTTCAGAAGCATCAAGGCAGGGTGAGGAACAAAAACAAGGGAACAAAAACAAGCCACTGACCCCATCAAAAGTCTACACAAGAGAAGCATGCTGTGTTCATATGGTCAGATATTATATTCTGCAGGACATCTTCATCTCTACTTTTTCCCCTCAACTATTCCATCTGTTGTGTGCTGTCTTGGGGGAGGCATTTGTTTTATGCTTGATTTTTTTCTCTCTCTTTTTCATTGAAACAATAATGGGCTCAATGTGATTCTTTCTCACCAGCGGTTCCAACAGTCAGAACAATAATTATTGGTATTGGCAGGTACTATACATCTGAATGGTGTTTGTGAACACAGGACAGAATGTGTTCTTGCTGTATTCATTTACATTAGTCGTCATCATTAGTCTTCAGTTAAAATCATGGTTGTCATTTGCCTTTTATACCTCCCTATCTGTTACCCATTTTTGTAAGGTCAAAAGTGCAGTTTGTAATCTGGGAGTTGAAAGAATAGATGGATTTTATACTACTTTATAAAAAAGTATTCTATTATACTTTTAACAATTTCCTTCTGATAGTGATAACCAAAGTGTTCTAATATCGCTGCCATTGCGTGGGCCATGAGGGTTGTGTGGTCTTTAGCATCAGATTTTTTCAGACAATGACTTTGCCAAGAAGAGACTTGGCAAAGCCGGTTAGCTGGATGATTGTTTCCCACTGTGTGAATCACAGAAGGAAAGAGAGACTCATGAGTCTCTCTTTGTTTGTATGTGTGTGTGTGTGTGTGTGTGTGTGTGTGTGTGTGTGTGTGTGTGTGTGTGTGTGTGTGTGTGTGTGTGTCGTCCAGGCATGCGTGTGTGTGCCTTCCTTACTGTTGTTGCTCTCTCTTTCCCTGTGTGCGCACGCGTGTGTGTGTGTTTGTGTGTGTGTTTTGTGTGAATTTCGGCACTGGCCAAGAAGCAGTGGCAGGCCCGGCAGGCTGGGACGATGTGGAGGAGGGCGTGTGACAGTTTAGTGTAAAGAGAGGATATGGCTACCTCTGAAGCTACTCATCCATCTGCTGTGACACCCACCATGCATGAAGATGTCCCTAGGTCTGGGTATGGCAAAGAGGAGTGGGTGGTGAAGAAGTGTCACACCCACTGTAAATGTCACTCTCTGGTTTGCTGTATGTCAATCGGACATGGGCTTCAGCAAGCCCACGAGTCGCGACAGTGGAAGTAGCGGGCAATGAAGATGAATGAATGAATGAATGAATGAGTGAGTGAATATAATACAACACGAAGCGACACTGAAAAAATGTCCATGAAGAAGAGGCAAGCTAGATGGATTCGATAAAGCACAGCTGATGCTATTAAACAAAACAGAGTGTAAAAGTGTATGACATAAAAAAGGTAACTACAAAAATGATAGTGAATTTTAACAATTTCCCATTGTCACTGTGTCTTACATGGATTCAGAAGGACCAGATAAACCCCAACCACTGTATTTTCTCTGTAGTGGTAAAAAAATCAATTTGAAATTGTCTTGTATTTTTGAATTCCTAGTTTTTGAGCATACAACCAATGTTTTTGCAAGACAGGAGTGGAGAGGCTTTCTTCTACAGATATAAGAATGAAAGGCATCTTGTGTCTTTTTACACACAGGTAAAAAAAACAAAAACATTTTCATGTCAATCCCCTTGTTTTATTATTATTTTTATTTCCATTTGAATTAGATACTGTATATACAATTTCCCATAATAGTTTCAGTCAATTCAAATGGAATTTGTTACTTTCATCTGTTTTCCTGTGCAGCCAAGTAGCCAATACTACATTAACAAATGAAAGGTCCTGTCCGATTAGCTACAGATGAACTAGATATGTATGAAAGTACCCTCAGAAAAATGCATACACATTATCAAGAGTGAAAATGCTGTTAATGCAGAATATCTGCTTTCACAGCCTGTGAATCACTGGACTATTACTCACGTAAGTAGCTTTTTAATATTGCAGGAGGTAAGGATGATATACTGTAGTTATGTATACATATGCTGATAGGTAAGGGTACTGTATATACTAGAGTATTAGATCTTTAATAAAATAAAGCTCCTGGAATTAAAGAAAAGTGTTCTGCCAAATTAGCTGATGCATTTTTTGGTATGGACTGGGAATGCTAAATGCTACAAGCACTCGTTAATAATGGAATTACCTCTTGTATAAAGGCAATCGCTGTGGGTGATCCAGTTGAGAAAGAAAGACAATGAGAGACAAAAGGGGGAGCGACAGTTGCTGCGATATTAATGGTTCCTGCCAGCAAAGTGTGGTCATGAGCCACTAGTGAACAGACAAGGCCTAATCAAAAGCCCCACACCGAGTGAGTGACAGCTTCAAAGTGCATCTGCATACTGCTGGGAATTCTCCTGACTTCCTGATTTCTTCACAATTAAAGTGGGTACACATGCTGTGATGATTTCTTCCTCCTCTTTCTCTTCCTCCTCCCGTAAACAACATAAGTGTCTATCCCGTTGGCCTGTTATGTTTGTGTACATTACTTCCCAACCCCCAGGCGTATCATTGAAGGAGAGACAGAATTAAAAGGAGAGAGAAAGAGCTGAGGAGTAAAAATGACAAAAAGACAGCAAAAGAAACACTGCTGAGAGAAAGAAGAGAGCAGAACGAGAGGTGTATTTTCACAGTTCTGCTGCTAACAGAGTGCTTTAGCACCATGAGTAAGTACACTACTTCAGAGGAAGTGAAAGGTTGCAGCACGAACACATCTTTTTGGAATATGACATTGTGACCTACAGCTATAGCAGGTGACTGACACACCACCAACACAACTTGAATAATTTTTCTGTCCTCAAATTCTATGTGTTTTTACAGTGGCATTGCTACCTTCTTTATTACTATCTTAGCAATTATACTCTGCCATAAATACTACAGACTGAAATACATCTAATGGTTAGCAAAAAAAAAAAAAATCCAACAGGGAAATGTATATGTCAGATTTGTATTTGTATTTCCATTTCCTTTCCTCACAATAGTCTACTGGCTAGTCTATCAAAGGGAATGCAAAACTCCACATGGGCCTGCATGATTGAAATTACTTGTCTGGCCTCACTGTGTAGAGCTGGTAGGATGAAAAGAATTGCAATTCAAATATAATTGAGTTGGGTGTATTCACAAAAATAAAATTGTTTGTTTTATACTACAGTGATGAAGATAATTTCACTTCTAGATATGTGGCCTAGCTTTTAGTGCAGCTCATGTATATGTGCTTCCAAAATTCAGCTGGAGCTGGTCGGCACAGGTGTATTTTAACTTCATATTTGCATCCTTCAGACACCCTTCTCTTCACATTAACTCCGAAGTCCCCCCATATGATCTGATGTTATTACATGAAAAGACCCTGGGTTGCAGACAGTATGCTGGCACTTGCTCACAGTATTGCGCTTCACAGCAGTATTTGGGCACAAACCAAATTCAGTTTCTCTTCCTGCCTGTTGATTTTGATGACGGTGTTGGAGCAAATGCAAAGATAAACCTTTGTTTGTCATCGTCCCTTGTGATATCCTTTGTTTTTTCATCCACCTATGTCAACAGTGCAGGTCAATAATTTTGGTCAGCTCTTTTTGTGTAAGTAAGCATTTTTACCAACATCGGGAGCAACTAAATGGATATCGGACGCTGTTGCCAGGGCCTAAAGAATGTTGGACAATGGTTGAGATTGATGAGTGTTTAGGCACTTTCCCTGTGACCCTTCCACACCTAGCAGGAACAAAGTCAGGCAGGTGTGACAGCCAGCATCCATCTACTAGTCAGCTGGAACGTAGAGGTGGGGTATTGCTGGTGGGGCTTTTGTACAGGGACACACAAACACATACCGACAGCTCGCAAAGCACACAGACACTAGCTGAATAGCATTGTCCAGACATTTTAGTAAGCAAAGATGCACATACACATCTGTCACACACCCACACAAGGCAGCATGCGAGGCACATGCACAAAGCCAGGAAAAAAAAGCCTTCTTGGCAAACTCAACTGTTTGTCTTTCCAGGAAAGAGCCATTTTTCGAGGCTGACTTCCTTCAAATGTCTGAGAGCTCTCATGTCTTATTACAGGAGACAAATAGCATGCCACACTGAGGATGTGTCGTGGCTCATTAACTGTGGACATGACAACCGTTGAAGCACATTTCACTTAACTGTGTCCACCTGTGTTGGACACCCAGATAGCACACAGGCTGGGATGCATTATGTAATTGCAGGTATATGAAGCTGATATAATAGACTTTATTAGCCTGCCAGTGTTTTCTTGCTTTATGGTTGATTAGTGATAAAGACCAGACAACAATCTTCTTGTTTTTCAATTGAGGTATCTTGATTTCCTTCTCAACAAAAGTAGCACAGAAACCACACAGTCATAACACTGTGCGTGTGTGTGTGTGTGTGTGTGTGTGTGTGTGTGTGTGTGTGTGTGTGTTTGTGTGTAAATCTGAACATTTGAACATTTATAAGTTAATGCAGTCCTTTACTGACAGATTATCCATACATACATACATACATACATACATACATACATACATACATACATACATACATACATACATACATACATACATACATACATACATACATACCTAAGGATGACTCAGGCACACTGGATAGTGAAAAAAATAGAAATGATAGAAAGAAACCCAGCAAGTGAATAAAATAAACAAACAAACAAATAGACAAAATTATTCAAATAGCCATAGTTAGTATGTCTAAAGCTTTTTCAAGAAGAAAAAAGAAAGAAATACTGCACACTTTATTAATCCCATTAGTATTTAGTTTTTCTTCACTGATTGTGGTTTTGTTAGTATACTGAGTATAGTATACTGATATATGTGTGTGTTCAGGAACCTGAAATAACCACACACACACACAAGGACCCTGTAGACATGCAATATAAACGATAGGAGGCAGAGTGATGGGCAGCTCTTTCTTTGGTGTTCCAAGAAAGGAGCTGCTTGTGGGGGTGAGCAGCTTGTGGGTGGGATGGTGCCTTGCTCGAGGCACCTCGGCAGTGCTCAGGGGGTGAGCTGATGCCTCCCACTGCCAGCTCTTGCTCTAGGCGTTTTGGCCCAGCTGGGTCATGAGCCAACAACTTCTGGTCCCCAGTCCAAGACTTCTTGGACTGAGCAACAGCCAAGTAGCAGCAGTAACTTTTCAAGTGTACAGTACATAAGTAAGAAAATACTTCCACGTTACATCTCATGTCATTGCAGATTCATGCAAAGTGTATTTTGCAGCTTTAGAAATTTATTGACCTTAGATGTCCCCCTGTCAACAAAGGATATCCAAGCATTCTCCCATTTCAAAAGAATGCTTGACATGTGGCTGGCACATGGGTTCAGGGGCTAGTGCTGTCGCTTAACAGCAAGAAGATTACAGGTTTGTGTCCTTTCTGTGTGGAGATTGCGATGCCCTTCCTGCATCTGCGTGGGTTCTCTCTGGGATCTCCGGCTTACTCCCACCTCCAAAAACATGTACTTTAAGTGGATGGATCACTCTAAATTGTCCGTGGGTGTGGGTGAGTGGTCCACAAAGCAGAAAAGACAAAACAATATTGGTTCTATTGTCTACAGGAAAATTGATGGATATGGATGGATGTTTGATATGTAGGAGGTTAAGGGGCAATGTGGAAAAATATAAAATGTATTATCTTGTCTTCAAACAATTTGTATTTTCTTTTTCAGAAATATTAGAATTCATAGTCAGAGAAAAAGTAAGTATTGTGAGCTCAGCCTTCTGTGTTTCATCCATCGTCCTACATAGTTTGACATTCCAGGTTAGGTTAAACATGCCCCTTTACTAGTTCCTGCTTGAATGCCAACATTTTCTTTCTTTTGGGTCCTGTGGATGAAACAAATGTATTGTTTAAAAAAAAAAAAAAATCAGGTTGAATACATAATGTACACTCTGACAAGGAACATGTTGTGTAGCTTGTAAATTAATTGTTCCTTAAATGTTGTCTTTTCTATTAATATTAATCTCCAATAATATTACAATGAATATGTTGTGTAAATTATTATTTTATAATATGGATCAATAATTAACCCACGGACATATGAATAATGTTTCAGGTTTTTCACCAAAATCATGAAAACACTTCAAATGCATGCACTCGTATTACAAAAGATGTTTGAAGTAAGTGAGGCCTGTGCTTCCTGTGGAGGATGGTGACATTTAAGCGGCCTGGTCTGAGTGCATTCATGCAGGTTTTCTTTTCAATAAAAGCATCTCTCAACTGTGTTGTCTATGCCACCATTGTTAGAATCCCTTACTGCGTCAAGCCCCAGGATACTCACCGCCCCCTCCCACAACTCACCCGCCTTACCTCCACAATCACCATCACCCCCTCCCCTTGGCTAGCGTGGAAAATCCCGGATGAGCCTCTTCTCTGATGTAAATCACAGGTAGGAGAAATGTGAGCCTAGCTGATGCACCGGCACTGTGCCGTGAAATCTCTGTTGACATTACTGTTGGGCAATTCCAGAAAAAGACACAGAGTGAGAGCAGAAGTGGAAAAGAGAGTGATAAAAAGGGAAAGAGGGACAGATGTGAGGAGATGTGAGCATTTCAGGGAGTCAATCTTGACTTCCATATTTTCACACGCTGCTTTTTTTTAAATTTATCTCAAGGATGATTGACTGAGCTCAACCGGCTGTGTCCCCTATCCCGCATTGACATTTAACCTGTTTTTACAGGTCTTAAAAAGAAACACTTTTAATTCAGCCACCGGATCTTACAGCTGTAAATCCCGCAAGGCCTTACCTGTTTTCTTACTTTCTTTGAGTAACCTTTTAATCGACAAAGATTGATTTTTCTGGCTCTGGTAGTTTTGTTATATGATAGCAAAATGCAGACGGGTGAAGGTAAATTAGAAATGTAGTTAGGGTAACAAGGGAATCAGAGAACTAGCTTGTGAAAGAGAATTTCTGTGCCCACTCCCTGTTTCCATACCAGAGTAAATGACGCTTGTGCATGAAAATTTAGAACTAAATGATTTACTTCAAGTGTAGCAATCCAGAAGGAATTGTTTTGTCTTTGATTTCATCTGCTGCTGTGATTAGGTCAAAGTTTAGCCCTGTTTAGCTAAAGGACAAAATAATGTTAACAGGGCCTTGGCTATTTGTTAAATGTGGTGGGAGAGAAGCTGAGCGATGTCATAATGCAAGTGTTCACCAGTGTGGGATGAGGGACAGGATTAAAGGATCATCTCATCACAGCCCCCAACATGAGACAAAAGATAACTCTCCTCTTTTGTCTACTTTTTCTTTGCTCCTTGCTCCTTTGTTCTCCTCTCCCTGCCTCCCCACCCTCCCTCTCTGGGCTCTTGTTGAAGACAGTGTACGAAACACACATAGTGGCATCATGACTAGCTGGAGGAGCTCTCGTACTTGTAGCGGCTGTCCACTCCAAGGTGATCTGACATCTTAAAGCGACGAGGTGCAGAATTGCACATTCACTCAGACGAGCATGTTGCGTTGCTGCCTAGCTACATGACCCCTCCTGTACTCCTGTACCAGTCTGAAGCTTGCTGCCAAGTGCCTCCTCTAAGAGGATTTCTTAATTGTTTCTGCCACATCCATGCTTCCTTTTAATTTTTTTGGTCTCTTTTTCCTTCTTAATCCTAGAGACGAGAAATTGGAGCAGTTATTTGCATGTCTAATGATACTCAATATCTCAGGCTTCTCAAAGGAGGATGCACAGGCAATTATTAATATAACCAATAAAGCCCTCATTTATACTGCCTTTTGTTCTTGGGCCTGAGCAAACACGGCTTTCTAATACCTGTCTATTAAAAGCCGTATCCCTGAGAGAGAGACGTGGCTTTGAATGTAGAAAAACTACAGCTGCTAGGTGCAAATCCTTTGTGTGTCTTTCTCTGTCAGATTAACAGCTGCCATAAAATGGTCATGGACAAAAACAGGCTTTGTCAAAATAATGTAGCTGACATGTTGATCATCACAGATATGAGCTCAGTTCCCCTATTCTTTGATGTTTTACACATAGAGATCATGCTCTCTTTTTTGGCAGCAATTGGTCTCACTCCATAACTCACTCCTAAATCTGATGGCCTTCCTTCTGCAATGGAGCCTGCCTTGATTTTTATACTAACAAACACTTGGCTGATCACTTGCATCTATTGCATATGAACAATAATACTTTAGCCTGCAGTGCTGTTCTCTGAAAGAGCCAACTGCAGTGACTGTAAGACAACAACAATGCTTAGCAAAATATGTCATTGCCTATTATTCAAGTCCCTATACAGAAAACTCATTGTATAGCTGTAAGAATTTTTAACACCAGCAATGCATGACTTTCCAGCAGTGGCAGTTGGCATTGGAACTTCTAATTTGCAAGGCTTCTCAGGCTGAGAACAATGACTCTGACAGCTAAAACAGGCACTGTGGCGTACATCTGCATTTTTCCACAGGAATACGCCACAAAGAATGGCTGCAGCACTGCATTTCTTCCAATTATGGAAATTTGGTGCATATCTGTATATGTTACAGTATATACACTTGCATGTAACTCCTTATAAAACATACTGAAATGCAAAAAAAAAAAATCAGAATTCTGTTTATGTTTATCCATTTTATAGTAGTTTTGTAATTATGATGCTAATAATAATAATAGTATTATTATTATTAATATGTATTTATTATTATCATTATCAACAATAATAATAATAACAATGATAATAATAAGAATAAAATATATAATAATATATTATACATGTTATATACTTCTTATTATTATTCATCTTATTAAATTTCTTATAGTCTGCTTGTTTTGGAAGGTATACTCATTGTGCATTAGAACAACTTTGTGTTAAGTATTGACTATTTGAGACAACTTTGGTTTTATATTTAATTACATGTTTCAGTTTGAATCATCGACACGTGTACAAGTTGACATGCAACCAAATTATTGTCTTCTGCATCTGAAAATACACACATTTGAACCTATGTGACCTATAAAAAAAACTAGTGACTTGTCTAAATTGTCACACAGCTCCATTTGTTGAATAATCTATTTTCTGGTTGCTTTCCATAATTCACAACAGCTCTGTGAAGCACAGCATTTGACGTAACCTGTTTGCAAAGCATAACCAGATCACATGATCCCATGTTTGACAGTCGAGTTTGTGTCGCTTTACCACATCAACACTCATTTAATCAACTACGAGCAAATGAAAAAGAAAAATAAGTCCGTGACCGAGACAACAGAAAGAACGATGTGGGTGGAAGGAGGGTTGGGGGTAAAATGTTGAAATATGAATTACATACCCAAGCTGCACCATCTGGACTGAGAAAGCACACATTGGAGTGGAGAGCTCGCACATTGAATTAGACTTGCTACGGGATCCATCTGCACCTCGTGAAATCAATCTCTTTCGTTGATTTGATTAGGTCAGCCACACAGAAGAAAGAGAAAATTGTTGTGCTCCTTGATTAAGCTTGTTTAGTTTGGCACTCCTCTGCACACACCTTCCTCCACCATGCTGTGTATACCAATGAATTTTGGGCCCACAGGTAGGGTACTGACAGTAGTCGAGGTTAATACGAAAAAATCTCCCCCTATTTAACACTCGGTGTGTGTGCAGTAGTCGTCCTCATTTGCCCCTTTTCACGGCTTTTTATCTTTATTGTTTAGAAAATGTCTTACTTTTTATTTTTCTTTGTTGTCTCTAAGCATGTTTTTTTTCTTGCAGTCTTCATCATGTAAATCTCTTCAGAGGACTAGACATTGGACAAATGCTTTATTCCAGAAGTCATATTATATGTATCTCTGTTTTCGGGATTGGGCATACACCAGTGACCAGACTGATTGTATATGCTTTCTTCTTGTAACAACAGGATGTAATGAGCTAGCTGTAAAAATCTATACTGGAGATTGCTCGCATACGATAGGTCATTTTTGAAGTAAGAGGTAATGTAGCCGGCAACCTGATGTGTTATGCAGCATTGTTTTTATTTTCCCATTTCCCATTCTCCCTCGGTGGTGACACCATACACTCTAATGATTAAAATGCATCCTCCCATGCATCCAGCCTTACAAAGAAAAGGCTTTTCATGGGTGGCTAAATCTAATTGTTCTGCCTTCATGTACTAAAGGTAGTGGCTTTGACTTTGACTTATTGTCCAGAAGCAATAAAGTGCCAGTGGCAGGGAATGTAACACATGTGCCATCTCTCAAAGTGCAGGGATGGACACAGAGCCCATTAGTTCAGAATGACCTTGATACAGATTGCACATAAATCAAGTTCAAATTGCCTTTTTTTGTTTGTCTCATTAAGTCATGATTGTCCAAGAGGAAAATAAAACAAGTAGAGATCAAAGCGCTTGTGGTTCTGTCAACACTATCTTCATTAAACAAGTTGACCAGAGCATAGCACAGAGAACATGATGACATTTTCCCACTCAGATCTGTCTCATGCTAAACATGCTACACACCCTGATAATCCTGGAATCATGTGTTTAAATAATAACTTTAACAGACATTATGACCACAATCTTTGCCGAACAGATATGTTTTCCAGTCTGTTTGTTAGCAGGAGACTTGCAAAAAGTGATGGAAAGATTTTATGAAATTTTGTATTGCGAGAAATAAAATTTGACCTGAACACATTCTAGAGGTGAATGCATGCTGGTTATAATCAGGATTAGGATCAGCATTTTTTTTTTTTTTTTAAATGAGCATTGGTAGAGTTTAGGTGGCTGTATGAAGACTTTGCGCCTCCTGGTTAACATAATTTGACTGAATACATACTGATCTCATCCAACGATATATTTCACTTCACAAATCCAAACCTAGATTCTGTTGTGCATGGCGGTGGACTGTTATGAATCACCGTCATACCCATATACTCCAAAGATTTTAATCAACTATTTATCGGACAAAGATCCATCCTAAACATTAATTTCATCTGAAGTCATTCAGAGCTTTTCTAGATATGTTAAAGAAGGGAAAGAACAAACAAAAATGGACTATCATATAGATTTGTCGGAAAAACGTTTCTAGTCCTATGTCCAAGAAAAAAAAAAAAAGAAAGCTGTGTGGAGAAGATTTAAGACTGGAAGTCTCTGCACTGATTGTAATTACTGTAGCCTTACTGAATGAAGCTGCTTTCAAATGTAAAACTTCATCTCTGTTCGTATGCAGGTCGTGACACCATCTCTTTTCCATTGTTTCAATAAAAGAACATTGTCTGCAGGGATATTAAATGAAGAGAAAAACATTCAAGGTTCTCTTTCTCCTTTGTAGCCTGGTGTGAATACACCAGTTGACCTCTTTGAGTAGAAGCATTGATTATTGTTCTATTCCAACAGATGTCCTCATGGATTTAATTCCTTTGCGGCCAAGAGCAGCAATAGATAGCCCAGCATTTAAAGAGTTTTATTCTGAGTAATGAGTAAAAATCTATATCTCTTTTCAACAGGAGTAAACATTAATGAATCTTTCAGCTGTGTAGGCATTTACTCAGCAACTTTATATGCTTGTGAGAAGACTGAAAATTTAAGGTG
Source organism: Antennarius striatus (assembly GCF_040054535.1). Lineage (NCBI taxonomy): Eukaryota > Metazoa > Chordata > Actinopteri > Lophiiformes > Antennariidae > Antennarius > Antennarius striatus. The sequence goes on along the minus strand of NC_090776.1, from coordinate 7,815,115 downwards.
ACAGCAGTTCTGAATAAGAATTTTAATTTCCATATATCACTTCTGATGTTCATTACAGTGCGCCCTCGTTCTTTGCGGTTAATGCATTCCAGGAACCACACGTGATTGAGGAATCCTCGATTAAGATCACAATCTAATAATCTTATTATTTACCGTAATTTAAATGTTTATGAACTTTTGTTTCTCACGAAAGTCCGAGACTGACGGAACAGAGCGCACTTCCGGATGCCGTCAGCCAATAGAATGCACATACGGTATCACGTGACTTGCCTACTAAAAATCTGCGATGAGGTGGAGTCGCAATCGATGCGCAAAACCATATACAGTGCGCGAGGGCACACTGTATATGGTTTCTCCCAATACAGGCTGTTGCATTTCACACCAGAAGGGAACGTTTCTGTCCAATTTGATAAAACGCTATGAGCCATATGACAGAATAGAGGGAACATATTCTCAAGAATAGCTAAGTGTATCATATATAATACTTTGCACCATCTGTATTTTCAGAATTGTATTGCAATATTTAGAATTACAGATTATTCATGTAGGTGTATTTAACAGATTCATTCATTCATTTTCTTACCCGCTTCATCTGCTTGCGTGGGTCACGGGGAGCTGGAGCCTATCCCAGCTGCCATAGGGCGTGAGGCGTGGAAAACTCCGGCACGACACCAGTGCACCGCGGAGCTCCACAGAGACATAAAACACACACACACACACACACACACACACACACACACACACACACACACACACACACACACACACACACACGCACACACGCACACCTACTCCTACGGGCAATTTGGAATGGCCAATTAACCTGAAGTGCATGTTTTTGGAGGTGGGAGGAAGCCAGAGAACCCTTGAGAGAACCCCACGCAGACACGGGTAGAACAAGCAAACTCCGCGCAGAGCAGGACTCAAACCTCGGACCCACTGCCCCCTATGCCACCGTGCCGCCCTTAACGGATTCAAAATCCAACAAAAATGGGAGGGAGATGTAATTAATCTCCGGATATGTTTGAGCAGAGTCTATCTGGAGTAACTCTTTAGGCTTAAGTTGCTGAAGGCTGTGCATATGGAAAAATTAATTGCAGCTCTAATTTTACCAGTTTTGGCAATTAATTACCGTCTATTTATACCTCATTGCTGTATGGAGCTCAGTAAAAGGAATGCAGATATCTCATGTGAGATTGGACCACTTTGACCGGAGGACAACTTGGTTATAATAATTAACTAGTAATTAACTTCGGTGGCAGTAGCTCAGTCAATCAGGTCTTGGACTGAGGACCAGAAGTTGCCGGTTAGAGACCCGGGTAGGCCAGAACATTTTTGTTTCTTTCTTTATTAAACTGTTTTTGCAAAAATCAAATCTTTCTTTCTTTCTAAACAGCCGACCTCCAGTGGAGACTTTTACATGGTGCCATCGGTTCCAGTGCTTATATCTCTGTTTTTAACCCTGCTGTGTCCAACCACTGTCTTTTCATGCTTTTAGTGAGTGTACGAGATTTGCAGTTGCTCTTCACTCTTTTAAAAAATGTTTTTAATCTCTTCTTCTTCTTCTACTTCTTCTTCTAAAGTCCGTAAACAATTGAGGTTTTAATTTTGCTTTTTTTTTTTTTCTTCCTATTTAGTTATTTTAAGGTCCCTTCAACTTTCCCCTCATCATGAATTATTTTAGAGTGGGGACGTTAAACGTAAATAGAGCCAGTGAAGAAAGGAAAAGGGCACTGGTCTTTGACATAGCAAGGAGGAAAACTATTGATGTTCTGTTTTTACAAGAAACGCACAGCGACGAGAACAATGAGGTGGACTGGATGAAAGAGTGGAAAGGACAGGTGGTCCTGAGCCATAACACCACACTGAGTGGTGGAGTGGGCTTCCTGTTCTCTAGAACATTTAACCCAACATCTCTAGAGATCGAGCGGGTGCTACAACTGTGGAGGCAAAGACTCTCCGGGAGGGAGAGAAGCCTCCTCCTGGACTATAGTACAGGGACTGTGCCAGACAATAAAGATCCTTTCCCAGAGGTCCACATCAGTCCCCTGTTTGGAGAGCTGGAGGGTCCTCTCCTCGGAGATGAACGACAAATCAGCCTGCACACGGCCAACAACAAAATACTGTACAAATACAAGTAAAAGTGAATAAGAAAAGCCTGTGTGACAGAGCACCCACTACCTGGGCCAACAGGATGACGAGAAATGGACCTGACCCACAGTGGAGACTTCTGTACAAACCTCCCCTCAAGAAAAAAACAGCCGACCTCCAGTGGAGGATTTTACATGGTGCCATCGGTTCCAATGCTTTATCTCTGTTTTTAACCCTGCTGCGTCCAACCAGTGTCCCTTCTGTCCCCTTCAGGAGACAGTCTTTTCATGTTTTTAGTGAGTGTACTAGATTTGCAGTGCTCTTCACTATTTTAACGAATGTTTTTAATCTGTTCTTCTTCTTCTTCTTCTCCATCAGTTCCAATGCTTTTATCTCTGTTTTCACCCTTGCGGTGCCCAGCCAGTGTCCCTTCTGTCCCCTTCGTGAAACAGTCTTTCATGCTTTTAGTGAGTGTGGGAGACTTGCAGAGCTCTTCACTCTTCTAACGAATGTTTTTAATGTGTTCAGTGAAAATTTTAGTATCAGGAAATTCATCTACTGTGCTGGGTACAATAGATCAAATCAGAGAAAGTGGCAGCTTTTTAATTGTATTTCTGGAGAGGCAAAACTTGCAATTTGTGACCAGGAAGAGGAGAATTTAAACAATACTGTTCAAGAAGCAGCTACTGTTTTTTGCTGTAACATCAGATGTTGCTTAAACATAGAATTTGGTTTCTATAAATTGACAAAAGACCTGAATAACTTTAGGAACATCTGGTGTTACAAAAATGTCCTGTGCACTTTAGTTGATGACAACCTCACTTTTGCAAACTTCCTGTTATAATGTACTAATTTTTATATTGTTTTTTTCCCTTTCTTTATTGGTGTTTAGTGTTTTTGAGTGTTTAGTGTTTTTGAAGTTTCATCTAATGAAAAATTGTAAAATGTTTTTGATGTGAATTCCTTCTTGTGTGAATCTCTTTTCGATTTTGTGTCAACGTGATTTTCTTGTAATTTGGCTTTTATGAATAAATGTATTTTTAAAAAATTAAAAATCTGTGTTTTAAGTCCTGTACTTTGAAAATGAATGGAGTATATTCAACATGGAGACAAGAGCCTCTGTTTTTAGTTTGATAAATGTTAGTTTTCTTCATTCAGGAATGTTTTTGATGTGAATTCCTTTTTGTGTGAATCTCTTTTGGATTTTGTGTCAACGTGATTTTCTTGTAATTTGGCTTTTATGAATAAATGTACTTTTTAAAAATCAAGATAAAAAAAGATTTCTTTCTTTCTCCAAATATGTCAGAAAACTGTCCGTTCTGTTCTCAGAAGGAAACTATTTTTTTCTGCTTCCTAGACTGTCAGAGACTCGACAATCTATTCCTGTTATTAGAGGGAATATTTCTCTCATTTGATATTGTTTTTGACAAACAGATATATATTATAGGTTTGAAACACAGGAAGAATTAAAAAAAAAAAGGATTGGCAGATTCTAAATTTCCTTCTGGGCCACGCAAAGATGGCGATTTATCCAAGCAGGAAGGAAAAGGTTGAAGGTTCGTCTGACTGCATTGCAGAAGCCATTATAAAAAGAATGTGTCAAACAGAATCAGAATCCATTTGGAGCCATGAATGATTTAGACACTTTTACAAACCTATGGTGTGTCAAAGGTGTCTTATGTTCTGTGTTAAATTTAAATTGTGTCAGCCTTTTTAAACCTGTGTTTTAAGTAACTTGTTTGTTTTTAGCTCCAATTTTAACCTAGGATCTGGCGTCCACATACGTGGACATCACATTTTGGGTAGTCTATAACACAATACTAAATTTTTCTCTACGGGCTCCTGGTGACCACATACAAGGACATTATACTGCCAGGTCCTAGGACTAGGCACACTGAACATTAATGGAGTGAGGGACATGGAGAATAAATGTAAAAAAGTTAGACGTTTTATTTGTCCAGGAACCACTGTGGAAAATGAAGTTAATTGGAAACGAGAATGGAACGAATAAATATATTTTAGCCACAAAACCAGCACCAGGTGTGGAATGGGGATTTTATTTTCTTGTGCTTTAAAATCTTGCTGTTTTAGTGGAAGACATTATGTCGGGCCACATTTTAAAAGTACGAGCAATGTCTGAAAGGAAGACGTTGGTTTTTATCTGTATGTATGCTCCAACAGTAGGCACAGCTAGAGTGTTTGTTTTTAAACATTTTAAATAATGAAATTAAAAAATGCAGCAGAGGTGAGTACCTGTTTTTAGGAGGGGATTTTAGTTGTACGGAAAACCCAATTTTACACAGGAATCACTAGGAGCCTAATGCTGCATCAAACAAGAAACTAAAAGATTTTATAAAATCAAAATAACTTGAAGACGTGTGGCAAAATTTTAATGGCAGACGTCAACAGTACACATGGAATGGCTGCAGAGAGAACACATTGTCCATGTCACGTTTAGACAGATTTTATTGTTTTACCTACCTTTTTAATGGTTTTAAGAACCATATTGCCAGCTGGTTTTACAGATCACGCTCTAGTACAGTGTTGTGTTTTTATTAATAACATAAAAGCTAGAAGGGCTTTCTGGCATTTTGATACAACACTTTTATCTGACAAATGTTTTAAAACAACTTCTATTGCTTGAAGGAATAGTTTAAAAAAAAAAGAAGTGATTTTAGCTTTCTGCAGCAATAATGGGATAGGGGCAGAAGCCAAATCCAGAGTCTGTGTCTACAGTACACTCAGAATGTCTCCGGTGACTTGGTCAGGTCTATCAGAGATCTGGAGAGACACATGGCAGAACTGCAGACTTTAGCAGAGTCCACAGGAGAAAGAGGGCACATTACAGCTCTCAAAGACCAAAAGCGTGCTCAGCTGCTGGGTGTGCCCACGAGGGGCGTCATGGTACACAGTAAGTTCAATAACATTAATCTGATGAATGCTCCCTCTCACTTTTTCTTTGGGCTGGAGAGGAAAAACGGACAGAGGAGGTTGATCCACTCTCTGCGATCCACGGACAGTATAGTGCTGCATGACAGTGCAGAAATTTTTGGATACACCGCAGGTTTCTATGAAGAACTGTTTCATTCTGAAAAAAAAACTGTCTTTTAGAGTTCGCGTTTTAATCATTAACAATTTGGTTGTGTCAATGTTGTAACACCGGTTGTCCTGCATCGACCCCCCACCAACGTTGTTGGCAAAAATCCACGCAGCAATGGTGGACTTTTTCTGGGACTACCGTCACTGGGTACCACAGAACATCCTCTTTCTGCCCGGAGAGGAAGGAGGGCAGAGGTTCATTCATCTGGCCAGCAGGGTCACTTCATTTTGAGTACAGTTAATCCAACGTTAATCCTGAATGGCCCTGAGGACCTGATGTGGCGGCCCACAACACAGGCAGTCTTGGCTCAGTGCTGGAGTCTGGGAGTCGACCGTGCCTTGTTTTTAATGGACCTGAGAAGCAACTAACTAAAAGACCTCCCAGTTTTTTTTTTACTGAAGAAGAGACCAAAGGATTTTAACTCACTTTATTGGATTTTAAAACAAAATGTCATTGACGGAGGACTTTTTAATGTGAAAGACATTGCAGGAGCAGCAGAAGAAAACAGGTCATCACTGCTAAAATCTCCACCTTTAGGCATGTGGTGGAGTTTTAGTGGACCTGTTTTTATAGATGCTGCAGCTCTGTCCTACGCTGTGGGTGTGACATCAGTGAGGCTCGTTGAAAGACTGCTGGGAAGCTGGAAAAGCTGACTAGCAGAGAAACTGTTTCCCACAGCAACTGAATTTGATCAGTGTTTATTGTGTAGGTCTTTTAAATCCCAATGATGCCGATCCCTTCCCAGTAGAGAGCTTGTCTCCTTGTTTTAATGACTCTGTATCAGACCCGATCAGTCTCAGTGACAGCAATGGAAAAAAGCATGTACAAACTGATTGTAAATATTTTAAACAAAGAAAAACTTGAAGATCGGGCTGACACGCCATGGAAGGTTCACCTCGGTCTTGCACCGGGCATGAACCCTTTATGGGAGTCTTTCTGTATGTCACCGTTAACCAAAAAAGTGGGAGATCCCAATAGAGGGTTTTACATGGTGCTGTGGCTGTCATCAGTTTAATTTTGATTTTAATAATAATGTGTGTCGGAAAACTGCCCGTTCTGTTCTAGCAGAGAAACTGTTTCCCAGTGACTCCTGGACTGTCAGAGGCTCAAAACATGTTCCTGTTTTTAGAGAGTGTTTCTCTTGTTTGGTCTTGTTTTTAACAAACAGGTCTACACAATGTTTTAAAACGCAGAAAAATAAAAAAAAAGTGACAGATTTTAAACGTCCTTCTGGGCCAAACAAAAATGTCTATTTAAGCAAGAAAAAAAGATTGAAGATTTTTCGGACTGTGATGCAGAAGCGATTTTTAAGAGAATGGTCCAAACGAGAATTATGATTGATTTTAATTATTACAAAGTAATGAACGATTTGGAAACTTTTAGGAACTTGTGGTGTGTCAAAAATATATTGTGTTCTGTGCTGAGTGAGAAGCTTGTGTTCGGTCATTGGTTAATTTAATTTATGTATCCTAATCTAAATACAGAAAGTTTAACATTTGGCTCCTATAAACAGTGCTGTGTAAAGTAGGCCCCGTCCACACGATGACGTAACTTTTTGAAAACGCAACTTTTTGGGTGCGTTTACGCCTTCCGTCCACACGACAATGCAGATATCCAGAACGAAAACGCTGGCCAAGGTGGATTTTTTTGAAAACACTGGGTCTGCGTTGTCGTGTGGACGCTGTCTCTGCAACTTTTTTTTATCTGGGGGACGTGTCCCTCCGTCCAAAACCGCTGTGACGTCATGCATGTGAAATGAATCTACATGTACAAATGGAGATAAAACCGGCTATTTTCTGATGTATAACAGCTCCACTTCGAAGACGCGGTGATAAACATGCTTTGCACTTAAATATTTGTTCGTCTGTTTCTTCATTTATGTGTCATAAAGTTTATATATGTATTTATTTATTCATTCATTCATTCACGTTCCTCGCCAAAGACGCCAACGCCAGCTCTGCGTCAGACTGGGACGCGCTGCCTGCTGGTAGGATAACTCAGTGATGGAGGTTCTCCTCCAGGAGGAACACCGTGAATTTCCGCACGTCCCGGTCCTCTTTCCTGTCGTTCTCAGAGTTGTTCTGCTGATGCACATGTTGATAAGCGTACTGATGCGTTTACGTGTGGACAGAGATTTTTTTGAAAACACTGTCGTGTGGACTCAAATTGTTTTCGATGCGTTTTTAAAAAGTTGCGTTTTCAAAAAATTCCGGCATTATGTGGACGGGGCCGTAGTCCACACAGCATTGCATCAGGGTGTCTTTACATTTTACGTAACAATGTGCGATCTACTGCATATGTTAGGGATCTCCGGCAGTGTGGTCATGCAACCTCCTTTGAACGAGCTCAGCAACATCACCACATTAGGATCGCAACAAACACAAAACCTAATTCTGGTTAGTAAATTTGTTCTTTCAATTTCAGCCACTTATATGGATCTGGGTTGGGGGGGAGGGGGCAGTTTCAGCAGGGAAGTTTGGATAATAAGGATTTGAACAAATAACTAATAAATAATAAGAATAAATAAATTTAGTTGAAGATACAGCACAACATTCACAAAGGACTGTTTGGATGGATCCATAGATGGATTTATGGATCTATAGAAGGCAGTTGGAGTCCTGAAAACAGTCTTCCAGCAGATAGTTGGTGAAAACCTGCAGTCCAGTGACAGCTTCTCCTCCTTCCCGTTTCTTCTTCCAGTCTCCCACTCTTTCACCAGTCCTACAGGTTACATTGAGATGTACAGCTCATGTCCTGTCTACTATTTGCCCTGACAAGGAACAAAATCATTAGTTCCCTCTGTAGGACGACTCTTAAGCATGTGAAACTCACATGCCTGCGCTGGGGGCTGGGTGCGTGGGCGGTTGTTGAATCTGTAGAACCTTCCTCATTAGGATGCAGTGATTGTTCAAGTGATTGCCATAAAAGCTCCTCTTGAACAGAGACTGCCATATTTCCTCCTGTGCTGAAAGGATAAGCTGTGCAAGCCCTGATTGGGAGTTGCGGTTTTGCAAATGGATGTGTGTGTGTGTGTGTGTGTGTGTGTGTGTGTGTGTGTGTGTGTGTGTGTGTGTGTGTGTGTGTGTGTGTGTGTGTGTGTGTGTGTGTGTGTGTGTGTGTGTGTGCGTGTGCGTGTGTGTGCATAACAGTATTGCTTCAGTCAAGCAAGATTTTCTGTATTGGGCCTTGTTCAGACTAGTCGCCTATATCCAATTTTCAGCCCATCCAGATTGATGTTGCATATCTCATATGTAGTCTGAACAGTCCCAATCGGATTTTTGCAGAACGGATTGAAACTACATTTGGGAGGTAGTTTTGTGTTGGACAGGGACAGAGGTGTCTGCAGTCTGAACAGCTTCCAACACTCCGATCGGATATGGCGGACTGCGACGTCATATTTGCGACACGAGAGGGAAGTGCTAAAAGAAAGAGAGGCGCGCATGACTGAGCGGTAAAACACGGAAGACGGAATTGACAGTATCTGGTGTATGTGTGTGTGTTTTCTCCACCTCTACCAGACAGTGATATGATAAGGTAACAAAACTTCATGTTTGTTGTTGTTGTTGTTGTTGCCGCTGTCGCAATTATATAACTTCACATATTATGCGCACTGAACGACGACTCTGCCACGACGTCCTTGCTACGGCAACCTGTCAGATAGGCCAATAATGTGGCCCAGTCTGAACAGAGCCAGATCGCATTTGGACACTTGCTAAAAACAGTGTGAACAGTCATCCCTAACAATCGGATATGGAAGGAAATCTGATATGCCTGCAGTCTGAACAGGGCCTTACTCTGAACTTCAGCTTCAAAATATACCAATGTCTGTATGTGGTTGAGGCAGCCATCAATACATTCCACTATCTACATATACAGGCAACGTATTCACACAATCACTCATAATGGTTGTAGTACTAAGCAATTTTAAAAGTTTTCTTGGACTTTACATTCAAAAAATGGGCTACTGTTTAAATAGAAAATACAAAATTGGTAGAGCTTTGGTATGTGTCTGAATAAATTTTACTTTGTTCTATATCTAACATCCAGCATTGGATAATAATCATGACTGCAGTATGTTTTTACACATTGTTGACCTGCTGTCTGAAAACCGAAGATATGAGACCTCTTCTAGTTGCCTGGGTAACTCAGTGAATAGCAGGGACCTGTGAAAGTCACCAAACCCTCAAAGTTATAGTTCTCCTTGCTCGTTGCAAGGAGCACTATAACTTAGAGGATCAGTGCTTTCCAGTGGGACGGCTATTACAGAAGTGACTGTCAACACAGAGACATCAATGTCAACTGGTGATGGGTGGCTCGACTGGCTTGATTCACTAATTTAAATTGGAAATTGTGAGATTAACTTGTTCTTAGAGTCATTAAACATTTTAGTTTTTCTTTGGCAAATAAAATTGTTTTTCTGCACAAATTAGTTAACTAGTATTAAGGAGTTTTCTCCACAAATTCTGGATGTGTTTTGTTTTTTTATTTTTTGGGGGGAAAAGAGTAGTAAAATGTATAAGATCCTTTACTTTGTGAACCAAACCCCTAAAGCCCTGACCTCAATCATTCAAAACATTTTTGTTCTGTGAATAGTGCTTGTCTTGTTGCTTGGTTTCTTAGTGGTAGAAAATTATGCACTGACTTTGCTTGTTTACGCAGACTTCGAACACATTCAACCCCATTCATCTGCCCAAAGGTCTCTGAGACAGTTTAAACTCAGCGCAAAACATCTTTGTGAGAGCAGGAAATGGTTTGTCTGAAGACCTGAGAGTGTTGATATCTCTCTGCTTTTGGTTAATTTTACTTATATTATATTATATATATATATATATATATATATATATATATATATATATATATATATATATATATATATATATATATATGTGTGTGTGTGTGTGTGTGTGTGTGTGTGTGTGTGTGTGTGTGTGTGTGTGTGTGTGTGTGTGTGTGTGTGTGTGTGTGTCTGTGTGTGTGTGTGTGTGTGTGTTATTAGGAATAAACAACTTCAATTGTTTCATGGATTTTTGTGTTTGATAGTTCATTCTTGACCTTGGTAACACAGTGATCAGGAGGCAGAGTTTAAACAACTTCCATTGAACTTTAGGTATTCAAATCTTTTTTCTTTTTTTTTTTCAAAACACTGAACTTGAGCGTGTCAAAGCCAAACACACCAGGATTGGCTTGTGAATGTGCTTTTAAAGACTGTTTGAAATATTGCTTAACCAAAATCCAGGCCATAACAGTCAAATTACACCCCTAAGAGGCAAACAGACACATTCAATGTGCAAAGAATCACACCTAGGATACAAAATTAATGACAGATCATCATTAATTTGAACTCATTTAAATAGTTTCTCAGTGCAGGATGTTGCAAGACATTTGTGTTAATGAGCAACATCATTCATGTGAAATGATGGCACAATTAGGAAAACAAAAGTGCAAGGTGTGACAATTTAAGTGAATGTGCTTTGTCAGTGACTGCAAAAAACACCTCAGAGACAGTAGGGGGCTTTAGAGGTCGGAATTGTAAGACAAATTATTACCTTGCTATTCCACACCCTATTGACAGCTGCAAAGGAATGTACACTGAATTTCAGTGGCAGGAAATGAAATTAAGGATGCTGAATATGGATGTTTTACATTGTGGCTTGTGTGCATGGCTGTGTATTTTTGCGAGGCATGTGTAAGACAAATACAACAGAAAGGAACAGAGCTGCCAGCAGTGTCACAGCAACAGCGAACACGGCTGGGTAAATGTTTTACCCAGTGCCCCTCTCCTATGTTCTGAAAGTCACTCACCTTAGGGATCAAGAGGCTTATATTAAAGGTGACTTACAGTTAAAGTAGTGCTATTTCTGTCTATATGCATAAAAGCATAGATCTCTGCTTCCCCCTTGCCAAAGCTGACGTGTTTTTCTTATTCTCTGACCTTTTTCTTTCCACATTCTATGCTTCTCAACCAATTTACCTTCCAACTTGAAACAGCAAAAGGTTTTGCCTGTTTTAATGCCCTCAGATGCTCAACAGCCTTGTGTAGCATTGTCAGACTCATTAGTTATACTCAGCCCATCCGGTGAGCTGGAGCCAACCACTCAGCCTACCATGTAATGCAGCTTTAGCAAACTAATGAAAGAGTAATTGCAAAAATAATGAGGAACCTATCGTCCAGTAACTTTGGGGCTAGTTATTTGTGACCACGAATCATGTGCAGAATTTCCTCTTTAATGTTTTATGGATTCTGATACTTTTCTGTTTCTAACTGTGTAATAAATGTTCTTTTTTCTTTGAATTTCAGACTTTAGGGAGCCATAGAGTGTTTGTATGATGAATTTGCAGTGTATAACGAGGAACAATGTAGGCTAAGGTCCATTTCCTGTGCTACTTATAAAGATATTGTCCCCAGTGGGCCTCATTTAGCAAACTGTGGGCTATGTTGAGCCATGTTTAGTATCTCTGCTACACTACTTGGTGCAAAGCACAGCAACTAGAGCCACACAACAACAACACTGTACAATAACTTGCATTTACATAGGGTGAACGTTTGTTTGAACTTGCATTCACTAAAAGTTCCTTTCCCTGATTCATCTGTTAACTTCACATAATAGTGAATGTATTTATTCATTTTTATGTATTTTTTGCTACAGCTACACACAGATTTGGACGTGGGTGGCAGGAAGATTAAGTATGTCCTCGCAGGTGAGGGAGCAGGCACCATCTTCGCCATCAATGAACTAACAGGCGACATCCATGCCATGAAGAGGCTCGACCGCGAGGAAAAGGCAGAGTACACTCTAACAGCCCAGGTCATTAATGCTGAAACAGACGAGCCCTTGGAGCCGCCATCCGAGTTCATCATCAAAGTCCAGGACATTAATGACAATCCGCCTCAGTTCATCGAAGGCCCGTACCGAGCCTCTGTTCCAGAAATGTCTGCTGTCGGTGAGTCACAATCGGCAGACTTCCTTTCTGTTCTTCGCCTCACAAAGCATCCTAATCACTGTGTGAAATTTCAGAGATGGCTGATCTCTAATGGGCTATTGCATAGAAATAATGAGCAAATATCAACAAGAGGAAATCAGTATGCTTATTTACATGCTTGCTTGCTATGAGTATCTTGACAAATGAAAAAAGAAAAAAATTACAAGGACAATAAATCAAATCAAATCACTAGAACTTTGCCCATAGCTCAGTGTTGCAGCTAAACAGCTGGCATCAGTGTCAACACACTCTTAATAAGGCTGTGTAATGCTTATGCTACATCCTCTCCAAAACAGCCCACTCACAAAGAAGTCAAACAATTGCAAAATGCAAAATATGAACCAAAGAACATTTCACTAAACTTAACACATCAGGAAAGCAGGACGGTCTATGCACTTTCAAACTGAAGTAACCATCATTATCACATTTCAGATTGGATACAGTCGCATCAGCATATTTGGCTAGAGCATTTGTTGGCAGTCATTAAAAAATGCTATTTGTAAGTCGAGGGCCATTCTATGGTTTGATGTTTATTGTTTGCAAAAAATGTAAAACATCTGTGCACTGTTTTGTGATTTATTTGTGATCAATACAGTTAAATATTAATTGAAACATTGCTTCTTCTTTTTTTACAATCACAGGCACCAATATTTTTTTTATTAAAGGGACAGTAAACTCATTTTTAAGTGACATATACTTTGTTTATCATTATGAAAAATAGAGAAAAAAAAAAAAGTAGGTGTCTGGCATCATCCCTGTGGTCAAAAAACCTTAAAATCTGTGCTGTAGCAGCTTCCGTATCCGTGGTCACGTGGGGGTCATATGTCATTGGCGAAACCCGTCGTTTCATCAGTCAGGGCAGCCATTAGAACACCATACGATCGCTCAAGTAATAAACCCAATAAGGAACATGGTTACCTGTGAGGTGAATGGTTTTGCTAACACCACAGGACATAAACACAAAGACAAGGACCTATCTTTCTTCAGAATACCTTCTGGGAAGCTTGGAAGGAAATGGAGAACAAGGATAAACAGGGTCGAAATGACAAAGATCCGAGAATCTGTCATGAGCACCTAGATGATTTCCAAAGAGATTTGAAGGTAAGATAATTTTTGGACAACCCATATTATTTATTCTGAATTCCCAAGGTTTAGTGGATAATTAATTCATGTCTGGAGCTACTCGAGATATTGTATAAATGTTTTTTTGACCAATAATCGCATGATTATGGCACTCGCAAAAAGTATCAAAAAATATCAAAAGTAATAGATCATTTTACTGAGAAGATTTGTGAAACTGAAATAAAACATACGAAAACAGCATGTCAGGCCCTGATCCTTATACATTCGTTAATAGAAGACATATCAATAAAAACTAGAGTTGTTATTAACTCCACACGGTCTAACAGTAACGAATGACAGTTAGCTCAATGCTAACATAATATGGAAAATCCCATTGACAAGCTAGCGCGTTAGTATCAGTAGAGTGATTAACTTTTACATAAACACAGTAAACCAAAATGAGACATTTTAACTAGTTCTATATCTCTGTCAGAATCTGATTCAGATGAAGCCACATGGGATGAGTCGCTAGATGTCGACTGACAGTCAGTCATCTTCAGATTACCACCGCTATATCCGCCGCAGCGGGTCACGGGGAGCCAGAGCCTATCTGGCATAGGGCGTGAGGCGGGGGACACTCCGGGCACGACATCAGTGCATCGCGGAGCCACACGCAAAGACATACAACAATGCACACACACACTCATTCCTACGGGCAATTTGGAACGACCAATCAACCTTTTGGAGGTGGGAGGAAGCCGGAGAACCCGGAGAGAACCCCCACGCAGACACGGGGAGAGCATGCGTACTCCGCACAGAGCGAGACTCGAACCTGGGTCCGCCGTGTTGTGTGGCGGCAGTGCTAACCACTGCGCCACCGTGTCGCCCCCTCCGCATACATTGGGTGGTAATTATACCACCCATACATTGGGTGGTATAATTACCCCCTCAGTATCCTCAGTATCTGATGATGATGACATTATTTTAAATGATATCTTGATAAATTAACGTGATACTGTCGGCTCATTACGTTGTCGCTTGCTGTATTGTAACTGATATGGATTCACCCCGATGTCTACAATTGCGTCACTTCTGCTTTCATCCGTAATTTACAATAAATTTTGTTTTTCTACGTCCCCATTGATCATAAAAAAATACAAATGCCACCAAGCCTTTTTTATAAATTATGTACTTCAAATAAAGACTTGGTTCATTTTGACTTTACTGTCCCTTTAATATGTTCAGAATGAGGTTTAACAATCACATGGGTAGCTTTCAATTACAATGATTGGATTTAAAACACATGGAAGCGGAAAACACATGGAAGGGTAAAAACATAGAAAACTTTCTATGCTTCTAGAAGCATGGAAACTTTCATAGAAAATACTCACAAACTGTTAGCAGCACAGTGTTGTGGAGTGCAACAGAAGTGACTGGTAAGTGCCACAGGCCACCATTCTTCAATCCCTCACAAGCTCTGGCAGACAAACCACTGCAAATGCTTTCCATCTCCCTGCACGATGATGCATTCATATATTCAAATTCCTATTCCATGCATGCATTTAAATGACCACTGCATGATGAGAGCATAATTTAAATATGTTGTTCATGTAGGATTGGCAGAGTGAATTGGTGCACTATTATTTCATCACTGGAGACTCAGCAGTGAACCTAGATCAGTAGGTGACTTGAACAAAATGCCTGTCAGTAGCAGGAAGCAGATCAGAATGTTTTCTTGCTGTTTTGACACCAGAGGGGTTCAGTGAGGGTGCTTAGGTCTGTTGTTGGGCAGCGTGCACTTGTCATCATGTTGTCTCATTGAGCTTCCTCTTGTTACCTGTCACAAAGCTGACATAACATGTTAGGGCAGATGGTGTTAGGTATGTAATGGAATCTGTTTGGTAAATCCCATCTGTATGTTGCAATTCTTCAAGGTAACGGTGATCCATTTTTTGCGTTTTCTGATTGTCGCAGCTGCATCTTATTTAGCACACTGCTGAGGTGGAACCAAAAAGAAACAAAACACAATGCAAAGGAAGCCATGTAAACACAGAATAACAGTGAAATCATGTTGTCTGAACTCTATTACTTGATCCCTGCTGCTCTGTGTTTTGGATCTCAGTTGAAAGGTACTGTCGCTCTCAGAGGATTTTTTCTGTGCAGTGCAGGGACAGCCATAGTGATGGGGTAGCGAGCAAAGTGGTAGTTGACAGCACTCTGTGATTTGCCAGTGGGAATAATGAATAAGAAATAGAAATCGGCATCTCTTTGTTGATTGTTTGTTTCCTTTTGTCACTACTGATTAATTAAACATTCACGGATGCTCAGTTGTTTGCTTGAAAGGTTTTTCTTTCATGAGTTTTTTTCTTGTTTTCATGGGCCGCAATATTATGGAAAGCACATACTTTGGACAGACAAACAAGAAGTCATTTATCTCATTTGCCTTATATTCCTAAATCATCTGTTGCTAGTGGTGCTTTGTCTTTGAAAGAATAATTTTTGCAGTTGTGAATGTGTTTTGAGCACTGAATGACGAATAAAGTCCACAGGAATTGGATGAAACATGAGCAAATTTTCAAGCAGACATAAAACTGGAATGCCTTAGAAATGAAATTATGATGCTGCATTATCTGGTTTTGAGTTCAGACAATACTGAGCATGCTGATGTATTTTTCCCTCAGCAAGAAACTGCTCAGGTAAATAGTCAAAAATCTAATCCAGGCTGTGGAAAGGTGGTTCTCTTGATGATATTATCCACTTTTAAAGGTTGTCAGCTCAACTCTAGACTTCATCACTATCTCAGCTGCTCCTAGCTTATCAGGAGTGTATCCATGACACATCAGTGAGACCAGAGACAAATATCAACACCCACCTTTAATCTGTCAAGGACTATGGTGAGATAGAAAACCCCCTCATTGAATGTCACCATCCCTCAATGGAAGCGGTCCCTGCAGCTGGATGAGATATGTGACATAAGGCACTGAGGTCGCTGTGTTTCCTGTGTGCGGAGAAGCATAGAGGTTAATGGGAAATGAAGGAGGAAGACCTTTTGTTCTTCCTTTAAAAGGGACAGACAGATAAGATGTGTAGCTTTCTTTGACTTTTGTCTGACTTTCACTTTCCTGTAAGCCAAGAATAGAGATGGCTACTATTTAAATGTATAGTGGATCGCCTGTTGAGGTACAGTGTATCAGTCGCAGGAAATGAAGAGCAAAGATTGCAGCTGTGCTACATGAAAGATGTCAAGTCATGGTTTGATCAGTGCAGAGGTGAGAAAACTTAAGGGCTACTGTACTGAAGCATCATCTGAAAAATAATGCCTCTCCAAATATAGATTTGTAAACCTGGCCATTTCCACAGACAGATTTAAAGACTTACACAGCAGTAACATATTACGTATTAAGAATACATCAGATGCAGTATAACATTCCATTTGAGTGCTATTATTGTCCAAATCCCTGTAAATATCATTGATTCTCACTCTCAAAACAAAGATCCTGTAATGACTCCCGATTAAAACAACCTTTTACACTTAACAGCAATGCTGTTCCACTGTGTGAGACTACCAGGAGATATCAGGTGCAGATAAAGGTGCAGTTTCATGTCTTTTTTCACTTTGTTTAACAACGGTTGTTTAACTTCAACAATGAATATGAATCATATTGAAAGGATGGATTTGGATCTGCGCAATGTAAGTGTGTGTTTATTTGTAAATCATGGTTATTATAGGCTTTCTTTTGGGTGCAACTTCACTGAAAAAGGACTATTGGACCTAGATTTATGCTCTATATCTTCATTGTTCTTGTATGTACACTCATTAAAAATGTGTCACTATCACAATTAAATGTTGATCATTTGTGCAAGCCTAGATGCGATGACGCTTAAAATTCATTTGCATGGATTTCACAGATCTCATAGGATTAGTTGAACCTGGTTTCCTGTTAATGGGGTCTTTGACTTTAAAGCCAGTACAAGCTGACAAATGTCTGCATGTCTGTCGACCATATGTTGGAATTGCGAGGCGCTGCTGCCGTTGTGCAGTTAACAAGGGAGTTGTGATGTAGTTGGAAATAACAAAACCTGCTTGAAATAATGGTTCAGGTAATTAGAAGGAGGCTGCTAGACCGACATCTCTGCGCCGAGGGGGGTGCAAATGACAATAATTACTACACTGCAAAAAAAACTTGCTGAAAATAGTTTTGTTGGATTAAACTAACGTGAGAGGTGCCTCAGGAGTGTTAGGCCACGAATGTGCTTCATTATCGGGGCGATTAATGAACAGGCGCCTAGACAGATGGCTTGTCTCCTCTTCGCACGGGCCGTGCTCTTTGAAACCACAGCAAAATGAATACCTTTGCGGAAGCACGGATCTTCGCCAAATGTGACAAAATCTGCTAAATTGAAGCACAGACATAAACTTGAAGTGACATTAATAAATTACCTGGGATCGATTTGCATTTTTAGAGTTATTATGGGTGTGGGTAACAAGACTAACAGGCACAGCGGACTGTGTGGGGACTTAATGATGTTTCTGATTACACTTTCATCACCGCTGGCATCTGGAAAAATAAGTAAAGGCTTGTCATTACAGATTTGGACGATAAATGAACAGACATGATCAAGGGGAGATGTATGGAAATGAGCAAGACATCGACCTGTATCAGAGTCAGTGGTTTACATACAGCAAAAACACAAAAAATGTCTGTGATCACAGACGTTTAATACTCACACACTTGAAGAAGCGATACATAATCTGCATAAAGGATAACATTGTTTCATTTGTCTATGACTGATTTTAAATTATTCAGTTACTGGCATTTTTCAGATCAGTACAGGGAAATGTGAGCGTATTTTGTGAGCTTTTAATGTTCCTTGACCCCTGAAAATATACCCTTCTTACCTTGAATTAATATCTGACTGTGTTCATCTCAGTGTAAACACATTTTTGTCTTGGAACATCCATCTGTCTTTGACCGCTTATCCGTAGTCGGGTCACGGGGGCAGCAGCTTCAACAGGGAGCCCCATACTTCCCTTTCCCACATCAACCAGCTCTGACTGGGGGATCCCAAGGTCAGTGTTGAGATACAATCCCTCCACCTGGTCCTGGGTCTTCCCCGTGGTGTCCTCCCGGGTGGACATGCTAAGAACGCCTTCCGAGGGAAGCGCCCCGGAGGCATCCACACCAGATGCCCAAACCACCTCAACTGACTCCTTTCCATGCGAAGGAGCAGCGACTCTACTCTGAGTCCCCGTCCACACGATGACGGATTTTTTTAAAACACAACTTTTTTGTTGCGTTTACACCTTCCGTCCACACGATAACGCAGATATCCGGAACACAAATGCAACTTTTCGAAAATTCTGGCCTAGGTGGATTTTAAAAAAAAATGCTGGGTCTGCGTTGTCGTGTGGACGGTGTATCCGCAACTTTTTAAAAACGCTGATGTCTTGCCTGCGACGAAAACCTCTGTGACGTCATATTTATGTGTGTTGTGACAACAAAACACTGAGGATTCCTATTGGATAAAATTGGACTCAATACTGCCACCACGTGGTTTGGCATGCTTATAGCCGTCTTCGAAAACGCACTGGTGCGTTTATGTGTGGACTGAGATTTTTTTGAAAACGCTGTCGTGTGGACTCAAATCATTTTCGATGCGTTTTTAAAAAGTTGCGTTTTCAAAAAAATCCGTCATTGTGTGGACGGGGACTGAGCCACTCGCAATAGCAGTGTTTCTCACCCTATCTCTACAACAGCTATCCACCTGAGAAAGACCATTTCCACCGCTTCTTTTTGCGATCTCGTCCTGTCAGTCATGACCCATCGCTCATGACCACAGGTTAGGGTAGGAACACAGATTGAACTATAGATGGAGAGCTTTTCCTCTCGCCTTAGCTCCCGCTTTGTGGCAACAGTGCGGTAAAGCTACTGCAATACCGCTCCTGCTGCCCC
The DNA here is from genome assembly GCF_040054535.1 of Antennarius striatus. NCBI lineage: Eukaryota > Metazoa > Chordata > Actinopteri > Lophiiformes > Antennariidae > Antennarius > Antennarius striatus. The sequence goes on along the minus strand of NC_090776.1, from coordinate 7,795,927 downwards.
AATTCTCCGTCCGATCTCATATTCCATTGTTCCCTCACTCGTGAACAGGACCCCAAGATACTTAAACTCCTTCACTTGGGGAAGGACCTCATTCCACACTCGGAGAAGGCAGTCCACTGACTTCCTGCTCAGGACCATGGCCTCAGATTTGGAGGTGCTCATCCTCATCCCTGCCGCTTCACACTCGTCTGCAAACTGGACTAGTGCTGCAGGTCACAGGCCGATAACACAAACAGGACCACATCATCTGCAAAAAGCAGCGATGCAATCTTTAGCCCACCAAACTGTAAACCCTCCTCACTACGACTATCCCTCGATATTCTGTCCATGAAAATCACAAACTTAATTGGTGACAAAGTGCAGCCCAAGCAAAGTCCAACAGCTACTCAGAACAAGTCAGACTTACTGCCGAGAACCCAAACACAGCTCTCACTTTCGGTGTACAGGGATTGGATGGCGCTGAGGAGAGGCTACCTCACCCCATACTCCCACATACTCCCACACACCCATAGTGCATCTCTGTGGACCCGATCATACGCCTTCTCCAAGTCCACAAAACACATGTAGACTGGATGGGCATATTCCCAAGCCCCCTCTAAGATTCCTGTGATAGTAAAGAGTTGGTCAGTTGTTCCACGACCATGGCGGAACCCACATTGTTACTCCTCAATCTGAGGTTTAATGTCTTACATGCAGATGTCTTACATGCAGATGTCTGCATGTAAATTTACTGAATGTGGTTAAACGTTAATAAACCCCGAGAAGTATTTCAGGGTCACAGCAACCCACATACGTAAAAGACGCACATTTATAGCACATCTTATCTGATATTTCTCTGCTGAGCTTTGAGCAGAGAGCTAAAAAGGAGTTTGTCTAGCATTTGTGTCTGTCTCTTCTCTGATCCCAGGCTCTGGTCGGCAGCTTGGCAGATGGACTGAGTGGCAGGGGGCCCCTGGCCTTTTAACATATTGGGCAGCTGGGCCAGAGTTAGGCCAGTAATGGGCCGAGGCACATCTGATGAACACGCTCCTGGGCTGGGCAATGCTGCAGACTGGGGTTGTGTTGGTAGTGGTGGGCGGCTCAATGGCTGAGCTATGGTAAGAGAGGGTCAGAGCAGTGAACCTGGCCAAGGCTCTGACTCTCCCAGGCCTGTTGGACTGCCAGGCAGCACGCGTGCCAACCTGCCCTTTTCCATGGCCGTGCTAAATGGGGATAGGACAGGCCTCTGAGGCAGAAAGGATTTAACTGACATGCTGGAGTTTCTCTGTAAATATCCTGCTATTCCTATCTATCTCACCTCATTTGGCAACAGAATCTGCACATGTCTGTGTGTATGCACCTCTTCCTGTGATCATGATTTTGTTTGAGTGCTTTTATTTATTGCATGTGATATTTGTCACCTGCCAGTAACCTAGTCTTTCTGTAACTCTGTACTTCACTGCTTCATCTTCCGTATACCCAGCAGCAGGCAGAAATTCAGACATATTTCTGCAGGTTTTTTTGCTGTGCACTTAGCAATATTTAGCCTGGACACAAAGAAACAGAAAATCAGATATCCTTTTAGTGAAAAATATTTTTCAGAACCAATATCATAAACACATTAAAAATATGTACACACATGCAGCCACAGCTATTTACTGCCATAAACAATCCTATATTACTAATTAATCAAACATATTTATTATCCAATGCACTTCTGAATAATTCATTTAACATCAGCCATCATCATTGGTCTAGCAATTGTAGAGCACTGTTTTTAAAAGCACCTTGCATACCTTGTCTGAGTTAACGTTAAACCGTGGTGCAGTCATAACGATGCTTTGGAGGTTTAGTTTTTACTTCTCCCCGTTTGGCCCACAGAAATATGTTGTCTTTGTCATTCTCTCTCTCTCTCTCTCTCTCTCTCTCTCTCTCTCTCTCTCTCTCTCTCTCTCTCTCTCTCTCTCTCTCTCTCTCTCTCTCTCTCTCTCTCTCTCTCTCTCTCTCTCTCTCTCTCTCTCTCTCACACACACACGCACACACACACACAGAGGCACTTTTTCTCCTTTCCTTTGCCTCTTTCCTCCTCGCTTGTGCTCCCCATCACTCTCTTTTGCTAAGCTAATGCTCTTTCTTGCTCTTCCCTTGAGGGAGAACAAAAAGTAGCTGGCTTCTAGGTAATGAAGCCCTTCGATGTGATCTGCATAAGATTGCCTCCCTCGCTGGCCGGACTACCTTGCCCCGATGAATAGCAAAAGACTCTCAATGAGATTAGGGATAAAAAGCAGCTTTTTTTCTAGCCACAGTGACATTTCTCAAACAAAAATCCATCTCTTCTATCTGCCTGTGAGGCAGTGCAAAGGAAGTACATAAAATTAATAAGCTAAATAACAAAACAAAGTTCCTGAAAGAGAATTTGTCTGAGTGAAATGCGAATGCTGTTGTGTGTTTGTGTATTTTTAATGAAGAGAAGGATGTAAAAAAGTGGAGGATGCCATAAATGTCACCCTCTGTGTCATTTCACTTGGCAGGGTTTAAACATATTTGTTGAATACATCGTTTTATATATATATTTGCAAGTCTTCAGCTGTCAATACAATACATAACCCTTTTAATCAGCGAGTAAAAAATATATTTTATACTTCCAGGCTGCATGTGAGACCCATCTTTTTTCTGTTGTGCTGTCACACATTGCTGATCATTGTATCAAGGTCAGTTAATCAATCTATGACTGGAAACAAGGACACAGCACCCTCCCGTCAGCAGTCCTGCAGAGGAGGAGAGGGTCTGATCCTGGATCAGTGTCAGCTGGGGACATTGTAAGGCCTACTAATGGCAGCTGGTATGTAAAAAGGCTAACTGTTGGTAAATGAATTAATTAATCAATTAGTCAATATTACCTTAACTGTACAAGCTTTTATTTTGCAATGGTGTTATTTTACAATGACACAGATTAATTGATTACATAATCAACAGAAAAGGTCTAAGCAATTGAAATACTTCTTTGATTTGCCATCTTTAAAAATCCTTGTAGCTTCTGGTTTTTAAGCTGTACTGCTTTTCTTTCTTTGTTTCCCTCAACCAACAGTCCAAATACACAATCAAATTATAAGACTGTCACTATTTTTTGACCTTTTACTGATGTAATGAGAAATCAATGAATGCATTTTGAGAAAATAAGCAGCATACTCATCAATAATGGCTCTAATTGTCTTTTGTAAACATATTTTCCCATAATGTGTGGCAAATCCTGTCCTATCAATTGGCTTTGATTTGAATGTTTCTGAAATGCCACTGTAAGACAATAACAGAGACAGCTTATGAAAGAAGGATTTCATTCTGCAAAGAAATTCCTTTTAACAAGAATAATGCAACACTTTCCATTTTGTATTGTACCTCCATAAAATTTAAAATCAAATAAATACAATAATTGTGTTTTTTGCAACATATGATTCTAAAAACAAACAAAAATAAGTCTCAACAGAGTTTTGGTTTTTTTGTTTTTTTGCTGAAAACTGGTGTGGTGAAACCTGCATCTTCTGATGTGCATTTTCAAGCCTATTGATATTTTCATATTCCTCCAGAGTATTTCTGAATGTCAGTATGAAATGTAACATGCAAAAACAGACTCCATTCTACTGATCTGTCAGTCAAATCCTGTCTTTCATGTATATTCCCACTTTCAGTATTGTACATGACTTTTTACATGACGGGGATGTAGCTCCGTGGCGGGTATGTAGCTCACTTCTACGGCGCATGTTTCATATGTATGCTGCCCCGGGTTCAATCCCTGCTGCATCTGCCAGTGTCCCAAGCCCAGATAAATGCAGAGGGTTATGGCAGGATGAACATCCGACATAAAAAAAAACGTTGCCAAACAGATATGAGCATTCATCTAAAATGGAAAAAGGATGATACGCTGTGGCAACCCCTAATGGGAAAAGCTGAAAAGTTGTTTTTTTACTATTGTAGATGTCTTTGTAATATCCCTTCACTGTATTACATATCAAAATTTCTATTAATCTGTAACCTTTTTACCTAATTGTCGTTATTGTGTGTCTATTGCGTGTTTTCTTATGGAACTTCCTCACAAACATTTTCACAGTCTTGTACTTGTAAAACTGGTTTAACATAAAATATATTGAATCTCAAATTAGTTTAATTAAGATTTTGACCATTTTCCCTCATGTATACAGTGGTCTAATTTTTGCAGAGATTAAATCCTAAAGCCACCCTCAGCCCATTAGCTTCGCCTAGAGATTCTGTTAATAAAAGTTATGAACAAAGCTGGTGACAATTGGCAGCCCTGGCAGAGTGCAACACAACTGAATATGAATCTAATTTATTGCAAAATCTCCCTTGAGCACCCTGGTGAGAGTAAAACGGTAGTCAAGTGTTCTGAACCAAGGTAAAACCACATTGTTCCTCTTAAAGCTGAAGTTCAACTAACAGATGGACTTTGCTCCCCAGTACCCTGGAGTAGGCTTTCCCAGGGAGGCTGAACAGTGTGATCCCACTACAGTTGGAATACACTGTCTGGTCACCCCTCTTAAAAAGGGTAACCACCCAAGTCTACCAATCCAGATGCACTGTGTCTTTGTGGGTTGTCTCCGGATTCTCCGGCTTCCTCCCATCTCCAAAAGAATGCGCTTCAGGTTGATTGCACGGTCCCAAAATGCCCGTAGGAGTGAGTGTGTGTGTGCGTGTTTGTATGTCTTTGTATGTGGCTCCGAGGTGCACTGGCGTTGTGCCCGGAGTGTCCCACGCCTCACGCCCTATGTCAGCTGGGATAGGCTCCAGCTCCCCTTGACCCGCTACGGCAGGTACAGCGGCGGTACATGAAAATGAAATGAAATGAACTGCAAAGTCAGTCATTGTCATGACCTAGGGTATTGTGGTACCAGGTGTAAATGTGGATTCCTATGCTCAAATATGGTGTTAGTTGTAGATAAAATCTGAGTAGCACAGATGAGGCAGGCTATTCCTCTCAGTCATGCCCTCCAAGTATGCTGCCATTGTCAAATTGAGTATTAAAGTCCCCCAGCAGAATGAAATCCCTTAAGGGTGCTTTCCAGCACACATCCCAAGGACTCCAGAAAGGGTGGGTACTCTAAAATGGTATTCAGCACAGACAACTGTCAGAACCCATTTCCTGACTTTACTGATGTGAAATTCAACCTTCCACACAAGATTGGGCTCATCATAGAGGTGAGATTTCATGCCCATGTCATGAGATTCTGTAAGCGGGGAATGGAGGCACCTGCCTTTTACTACATGCTGCCCAATCCACTGCACCGGAATTGTGGGTCTAGGTGAGGATGTACCCATGTCTTTGTTTTGAGTTCAGCCCGACTGGACCCCATGATGGATGAAGGCCCAGCCACCAGGTGATTGCTAGCGAACCCCGGGTATCCCTCCGGGCTGGGTAAACTCATGATATTGGATCTTTTTAACTATGCTTTGTCTGACCGTTCACCTGGGATCTCTTTGCCATGAGAGACGATACCAGGGGCAATTACACTTGTTAAATTGCCCCGGACAATACAACTCCTAGGATTATTTGGGTACTCAAACCCCTCCACCGTGGTAAGATAATGGTTGATGGAGGGGAGGGTCAAAATCCATAAGGCAAAATCTAAAGACTGGGAAGCCATGTATTGGCAGTGATACAATCTGGCAGCAACTGAATGATAGGATATAATACAGGATACTATGTAAGGAGAATGGTGACTAGAGGCAGCTGCAACAACAGGTGGAAGCAGTTGATGAGGAGGTGAGAAATTGGTAAGCGTGTGAGCAGAAGAAAAGGTACAAAGATTTGGACCGATTAGTGAAGAGTCTAACATTGCCACCTTTTGCGCTTTCATGTCTCATCTGTGAGTACTGTTTCTTTAAGACAGACACTCAGCAGAATAGAGTGAAGATGATTTTTAAAAAAACTAATATAATCCATTTAATTTGATTTCTTTATGTTTTGCAGAATAAATAAAGCTGTCTGCACCATCTTGTTCTTACTCAAAGGTTCAGAAATATCTCAAATTTTGTACAACTGATGTGCAGCAGCTGGCCTTCAGCCTATGCCCCCACTGCCACCAGCACACCAGTTCCAAACACCATGACCTTCAAGGTGTTGATTCTTTACATAATATCCGACAATTCCCATCCATGTGCCTCAAGTCATTTGTATATCACTACTACACATTGGTTATTCATGTGAACCTTCTCCAAGGTGATGTGCAGCCTGATATAGGTTGTGATCGATGCACAGCAACCTCACCCGTGAGATTAGCGGTGTGTGGTGCTTATATTTCTGGGTTTTTTTTGTGAGCCTACTGTATATCACATCTCACTGGTGACTGGTTTGGTTGAAGCACCATTTCATCTCTCACTAAATATACGCTAACTTGTTAATTAGCTAAATCTCATATTCTACATATGACTCACTGAGCTGGGATCATTGGCACTTTGTTGTTGCTACATGTTGAGCGGAGCAATAATTATGATTTTGGATGGAAAACTTTAAAAAACATGTTGTTTCATATTTTTATATTAAATTACATGTTGTAGCAAGAAGGTTCCTGCTTTGATTTCTCTATGTTTATTTGTATGTTATCCCAGTATCTGCGTGGCTTTCTCTGGGTTCTATGGCTTTCTCCCACCTTCAAAAAAATGCAATTTGGTCAACCGATCACTCCCAACATGTTTGTAGGTGTGACTGTGTGGATGAGTGGTTGTTTATCTATGATATTATGGCAATGCATCTGGAGCATACCCTGCCTTTCGCTTGAAGCCCACTGGGCTAGGCTCCAGCGTATCTCATGACTGCAACGCGTATAAGCAGCTGATCAAGATCATCTCACAAGTTTTTCTTTTTTTGCCTGACAATGAGGACTATTTAATAGATTATTTTATTTGACTTGATTAAAGAGCATCCATTACATTGAAAAAACTTTTTGAAGACTTACGAAACTGATCTAACCTTCCTGGGTGTGTTTCCTATCAGTTGTGTTAAATCTGGTAAAAGTGTTAAGGGGATGTCTGAAGTCATGCTGGTGAGTGGGAGGTCCTCTTTACATCACTGCTGTAAGTGAAAATGAGGAGGGATGCAGTTTGCACCTCCGACTTGGCAATTGCTTACTTATATCTGCTTAGATGCCAGGATGCTATCTCATGTCCATTCTTTAGTACACAGCCATAGCTCGCCCATCAATTATTCAAGTTGTGGATATTTAATGTTGTGTTGTAGGGCCTTTTTCTCTCTGCACTTTTGCTGTTCTGCATTCATTCCATTTCACTCCTCTGTCTTTTTCCTACCAATCGAGAGTCGTGTGGTATTTCATTCCCATTTATACTTTCCATTTTAAGAAAAGCAAGAAGTTTGATGTTTGACTCTGCACACAGGTGCCCACTTTATACACACTGTATATGTTGAAGCTCCTGCTTCCTTTCCATGCTTCAGTTGATTTTACAGTGTTAAGCAGAAAGAAGCAAATAACAGAATCCCCTGAACTCCTATTACTTTATGTATGCATTATTAATTGCTAAAGGTACCAGTTATTTGGACCCTGCAGGCACCCAACGCTCAGTGCTTAAAATTAAAAGAAGCAGTTGAATCCCTTTGGAAGACATAATCACAGTCTTTAAAGTTACATTTTATTCAAACAAATGACTGTGTAAAGTTAATTTAACTGCTCGGAAAACAAAGAAATAGTGACACTGAAATGAAAATAGTGCTCTGGAAATATCTTTATTGTTTCTTCGTGTGTGTGTGTGTGTGTGTGTGTGTGTGCGTGTGTGTGTGTGTGTGTGTGTGTGTGTGTGTGTGTGTGTGTGTGTGTGTGTGTAACTACACACACAAGTGTCCACAGCCAAAATTGATGTGCCATACTGTAGCTGGTTGAGGTAAGGGATTGCCCAATGTAACTTAAATGGAGGTGGAACACATATATCAAGGTGGCAAAAGTGTGAGACTGGAAAGGCCTATCCAATCACTGGTAGAGGATAAAAGGGAAAGCTATAAAAGTCAGTATAGCAAGGTCATTTGAAAAGAAGCTGATAAGAGAAAAGGATCAAATCTTCAGTACAGGCGAAGCCCTCCTCTTGATGTCAGTCCCCATTAACTGAAACCCTCGTCGGCTCTTACACCGACCGCCATGCCTTAGCTGTCTGATGCAGTGAGTGACAAAATTTAAAGACAAATCCAAGTCAGCCATGCTTTTAAAGAGATGTCTAATTATTTCACAATTTCAATTTTCTTATTTCTTTTTCAGGTTCTGTTTTTGGTCTTTTTCACAGAATGATAAATTACAAAAATGACAACACTGTGAGTTGAACCCTTCTGATGTGCAGTGACAAAGGCAATGATTTCCCCATCATGCAGCTTTCTTTTAACCTGGCAGTTTGTGTGTTACACCATCAGCAGCTGTACTGCTCTTAACACTGTGGTTTGAATTTTATCAGTTTGTGGTTTTATATTTTTGGGTATACACACACAAGTCAGTGTACACAAACACACACAGTCAATCCTACAGCAGGTTTACCATGTCACACTGGGGGTTGCTGTGTAATTGGGTGAATCTTCAGAGATAGCCCTTTAAAATTTCAGTTCACTTCTGGGAGTGTAAACAAACCTTGGGATTACTACGGGTGTAAATCTAGATTCTACCATTCCTGTCCCTCTCTTCCTGTCATTTATTCCATTCTCCCTCCTGGCCACCTACTCTGAGTTGGGGGTTTTGGTTATGTCTTTCCTTCTGTGTTGTGTGACTGTCAATATCTTAACAAGTGTCTGAATGTGTGTCTGTCTCCATCGAGGATATGCATGAATGTGAGTGTTGTCAGTAGGGATGCACTGCAGAAGTATATTTTTGCATGTCTGTTGTACGGAGGCTTTGCGTGGCAGCACACGTCCTTCTGTCTGTGTGTTCCCTATGATGGATTGCTTGTCAGACAGCAGCATCACACTGCTCTCACCGGCTGGCAAAGGCATTAAGTCACCTGTCACGTTGTATGTTTTGACATTCCTGAGGGAAAACATTTTAACCCTTCTCACTCAGAGACAGCTGTCAGATGACAAAGTATGTTACTTAGCGGGTGCTCGGCCTTAAACAAATGGCATGGCCACATTTAGTGGAGTTCATTGTCTTAATGCAGCTGTGTGGGAGGTATATATATATATATATATACACAAGCAAATCTCGGTTTTCAAACGCTTTGGACATCGAACAAATCAGAATTCGATCAAAAAATTCTGAATTTTTTTGTCTTGGAAGTCGAACGCGAATCAAACGCAGTTATAACCATGTTCCTCCTCCTCTCCCTATCCGACATTCATGTACGCCAATTTCTCACCAAAAAAAGGTAAAAATTCTTATGTTTATTGTCCTTTATTGTTCTAAAGAGCTGGTCATTTACTTCAGAAGGGGCAGACCCCAACCTAGACCAGTTCTGATAGGAACGGAGGAGGTGGAGATTGTGCAGACCTATAAATATCTTGGGCTGTGGCTGGACAACGAGCTGGACCAGCAACACGAGGCAGCTGTATAAGAAAGCGCAGAGAAGGATGTACTTTCTTTGGAGGCGGAGGGCATTCAACATCTGCAGGAAGCTCCTGTGGATGTTATATCAGTCTGTGGTCGCCAGCGTCCTGTCGTAAACTGTGGTGTGTTGGGGAGGGAGTGTGACCAAGGCGGATCTCTCCAGGCTGGAAAAGCTGATCAGGCGGGCCGGCTCTGTGGTCGGGATGAAGCTGGACCCTTTGGCAACCGTGCCAGAGAAGAGAACCTTAGACAAACTGCTGGACATCATGGACAATGTTAGCCACCCTCTGCACACCGTTACCAACAACCAGAGGAGCCTGAGAAGCCTGAGCAGCCAGAGGCTGCGCCTTCCAACATGCAGGACCAACAGACCGAAGAACTCCTTCATCCCACGAGCGATTAAATTGCTCAACTCCTCTCTGGGGGAGGTGAAGAAAAAGAGTCCACACCAGGGCGGATGGATGACAAAAAATAAATAAATAAAATTTACCAAACAATGTAAACAATACACACACTACCTATGCCTATCCATGTCTATTTATTCATGCCCTTTATTCCTTAGCCCATTGCCCTTTATTTTTTAGCCCATTTATGTCTCTGTATTTGTATATTCTTATTTAGTGGGTTATTATTATTTATATTCTCTCTATCTGGTGGGTTTTATTTATTACTCTTTCTATTTGGTGTTGGCATTACTTTCTGTGTGTCTTTTCTTTCTGTGTACTCACTGTGCTGTGTGTAATGTGAGAAATTAATTTCCCTGATGGAACCTCCTGAAGGGATGAATAAAGTCCTATTCTACTCTCTCTCTTATGCTTTAACTGTAATGTGCTTTTTATTTTAGTTTACTGTATTCAATAATTTCTTTCTTAATTTGCGTTCCATTGTCTTGGTACAAGTTACGGTTCTGTAAACTTCTGTCCAAAAGACGACAGTAACTCGTACCTTAGGCTAACCCGATTATGTTGATGTTTGTTTGTTTTTTCTTTCTTTCTGTTACAATACCAGACTTGCTTATCCGGAATCTGCTGGATGATAAGTGGAACAAAATAAGTTTTTCTCTTCTTTATTGAGCCGGAGCCCGCTACGCTCACTTGAACACACAATTAAACACTGGCACATTATGCATGTCGCACTCAACAGAACAAGAGCATTACATTGACATGCAACCACTTCCGGGTACAACAGGAAGTCCCAAAATAAAAGCGTCACAGGATCGTACTTAACACTTTCTTTCTCATGTTTGCTTCTTTCTTTTACATTTCTTTGATATATTTCATTACTACACAATTTGATTTATAAATGACATTATGAAATAACATATAGTACGCGGATACAGCGGCAGAAAATGGATGGATATAATGTTGAAAAAGGTAGTTTTCTAGTGTCTTGGAACAGATTAAGATGATTTACATTATTTGTAATGGGAAAAATGTATTTGGAATTCGAACAAATCGGTATACACACACACACACACACACACACACACACACACACACACACACACACACACACACACATACACACACACACACACACACACACACACACACACACACACACACACACACACACACGCACAAAAACAAACAAACCCTAACCTGTCTGGAACATATCTATCTTTGCAATGAATTTAAATTTGGATATTTCGCTAAGAGGTTACTTGTTATTTTCTTGTTTTCATTTTTCTACAGTGCACCTACTTCACTACATCAATTATTAAAATAATGATACAAAAAAAATGCTATTTTGGTTGATAATTACAATTTTTAGTTTGGGATTTAAGACCTGATTGGTTACTGACAAGCAATGAGTAGAAACAAACTCTGGATTCATCAACATTACATTCAGTTGTTGTTATTAATATTTGATTAGTGGATGGAAATCTGACATAAAAATTCATAAATTACGCCCACCCACACAATAGATTAAAAAAGAGAAACAGTAATACATAAATCTTGCCTGAGGCCTTCTAACTTTGGAGATGTGTTTTGTTCAGATGTTCCCACAACTGTAGTAAATATTCACAAGCTAGCACAGTGCAAAATCAACTGCCTTATCTATGGGAAAAACATCTCTTTATCAATATATTGTTGTTCTGTCTTAAGATTGCAAGGCTTCCTCTCAGTCGGCACAGGGGTGTTTTTATCTTGCCTGGATGTCAGGTGAAGTTTCCTGATGTGTCTTTTGTTCTTTTTCTTCCAACTGATATGGCCTATTGGTTGGGGGAATTGATACTGAGAACATTTGCTGTTAACATGCAATGAGAAACTTAAACGTCACAGACATGCAGGTAGACCTCATATCCACACTGAAATTGGAGGTTTAAGTGGGCAAAATAGTTTTTTCATTTGGCTTGGAGAGCATTCATCCTGAATCCTTCCTAGTTATTTATTTCTGTCACCATGGGAGATTTGATTACTCCAGTCTAGTTGTATCATTTCAAGGTGTCCAGTAGCTCTGCATTCAAATAACATATAAACACACACTAGGAGTTGGACTCTGAGCAGTTCAGCTGGAACAAGATTTGGCTACTTGCCTCATTAAGGGCATTTTGTCAATGGTTTATACATAAGTAATTTGTTTCTGGTGTGAAGTAATATCTTTGATCTCCAGTTTAGCACTTTTAAGTCCTAATGGTGATGTAGTGAAGTAAAAATATCAACCACATGTTCATTTCCCAATGCAATTTTGCATTATACTGCAACTTGTTTTTTTCTTTGTTACATTTTTATAAAGGAGGAATAATTCATATCCACATATTAAACACCCTGGCCCCTGTGGCAGAGTTCCTAAATTAAGCAAGATTTTGTTCATTTACACATGATACAGTTGTTCATTAGAAAATATACTTTCCCTTATTCTGGTTATTACCATGCTATTGTAAATGCCTTGGGAGCAATTAAACATGTGAAGTGCCCAATTTTCCATCCTCCACTCCCAGCCCTGAACTCTTCTGCATGTTGCACACATTTCCTATGAACTAATTAAAGTGAATCAATGGCACAACCCTTTAGAATGGCAGCATATGTCACAGGCATCAGTGGAGAACAAAGGACCCTCTTAATTATTTTGTTCCTGCTGTTCCTGTAAACGACTTGTCAAGGTGGCAGACTGCTGTACCTGACTCCTTGAAATAGGGTTGTCATGTACCCACACAGACACCAATTGCACACATAAACACACAGGCATAGACAAGCACACACATGCACAAACACTATCCCTAGTTCCTCTGTGATGTCTGCATCTCTGTCTTATAGGAGACTAGTAATTGTACTACACTAGTGACAATGTAAGTACTTAAGTGTGACGGTCCTCTTACTCTTGGAAAGTGCAGCATCCCTTATCCATCATTGCCTCTGGGGAGCAATTTCTTGGATGCTGACAACCATATCTTATCTTCACAATATTTTTTCCCCATTGGAAGCCCTCCCCTGTTCCATGATGTGTTTGGCAGAGTTGTATGTTAAAAAGTGCGCTATGGCCTGAATTGAACAAATATCCTAATCATTTTGGCCTCAACAGGGTGTTCCTCATTCATTTTCCCTGACCCTCAGCTGTGTTCTACCACACAGCTGAAACGTGCATTCCAGCATAAGTACGTATTAGTCCTTTCATGAAGACTGATGGGCTGAGGGAGATCATGTTTTTTTTTTTCCCCGTCTTGTAGTTATTCACTGGGCCTCCTTGCAATCTGGAAAGCTCACATCTCAATGATATAAATATAAAATGTAGCAAAGGAGGGTAACCAAAGCCAGACCAGACGATCATATGACTGCTTAGTAGAAATGGTGATAAACAAAGATTGGCAAATGGCAGAAAGTCGACAAATGCCAGTTATTTATGAGCGGACTTATTTGTTTAGGGTTTCCCTTAATGTCCATCTGCAGTGTTGCCATAAATGTCCATCTGCAGCCTAGGAATCTAAAACTGGCTTTGACCACTAAGAAAATCAACTGGCGAAACTCCAAGTATGTCATCTTTTCCTCTGAGAGACTAGAAGAATGGGGATGTATGGATTGATGGATAGATGGATGGATTTCTCAACAAACTTGTTTTCTCCACCTCGTTACAACCAGTTCTGTGTTAGCAAGACCTATTTGGCCTGCTACACTGCAGTACAGTGCTTACACTTTGTGTTTGACAATTCTCTGCCTCACAGCACTAATCGCCTCTGAATTCTTGTGTTATTCCCCACCCGTGCACATGCATTTCAATCAACAACATAGGTGGTACTGTCTAAAGATAATGCAGGTTGCACTGCATACAGAGATGGACTGTCAGTCTCTCTGTCTGATCATGAGCTATTATCCTCTCTGTACAAGGACTGCAGAGAGAGTTACACCAGTGTCTATGTGCTCCTGATCAATACATAATCACTTTCCTGTCACTGCAACAATGCTATCAGGGGACGGTCCAGCCCTACAGAACTGCCATTTTAGAAAAGGGGATTTGGCACGCCGTCTTTTGGACCTAGAAAACCTCGAAGGTCGTGGGATGATGGCTAAGTAAAGGCTGGACTCATTTAAACAGTCACTGCCGTGGGATGGATTACACATTTTCACGATTTACTTTGCAGAACCTTAAAACACCAACCAGCAAACATTTTGCATTCTTATCCACATTATTGCCGCTGTTGCCCTCTCCCTGCTTATCCCTGTGCTTATGTTCTCTCTTTTCTTGCAACCCCTGCAGTGTAAAGCCAGTCAGACATAAACAGTATTGTTTTACCCGGGTAGGGCTCACAGCAGGGCACTGTTAGCCCCACGCCTTATGCAGCCCACAGCTCTCCCCATGCCTCAGTGATATCCCTTCTCTATGGCTCGGTGCCTGCATACATATGAATGTCCCCTGTCTTCTGCCCTTCATGCTTCTGAGCTGGTCTAAACCATGCAGAGCTAAGATGTTACACTGTTGCCATGCTTGCTGGATTTAGGGATCTGGAGAAGTATACTATTTCAGCTGTAGTAAATGAAATGGACTATTTTATTTTTTTGTAGTTATTATAGGTATGACTGTACTTGAAGCGAGAGTGCTTCCCTGTGGTGTGGTTTGCTGACTGCTAAGCATGTTGAGGGGCTTTCAGGGCAACAGTGTTAGAAGCTCATTTTCTTTTTAGATCTACTGGAAAATAAGCCTCTGTTTGTAAAAACATTATAATGAAGACTATACAACAGATATGTTAAATGCAGTGTTTTGTATTCTGCAGAAGTACCTTATACAGTTACAGCAAACAAAACAGGAACGATTTCAATCAATCAATCAATCAATCAAACTTTATTTATAAAGTGGTTTTCATACAAATTAAGTAACCCGAAGTGCTTTACATAAAAGTAATA